>NC_077240.1:63935000-65135000 GCF_947179165.1 Solanum dulcamara
TAATGGCGACCGGACTCCTCTTCTCTGGAAGTCTAATTGGGGGACGTCGATTCCCTGGATTTTCTGGCTTCCCTTTCCCTTCAACCAGCCACTCTTTTAGTTCCCAAAATATATATAATCCAGAATCCTTTTAAGCGCCTTATCACGAAAGTGACCAAGCAAGCAGATGATGATGGTTCAGCCGGTAAGCGAGCAAGCTTACGAAATGAAGGAAGAGGAGACCCTTCTATTATAAGTTGAAAGCGAAGTCGATAGTCCTCGTATTGGTAATTATTATACGCTAAAAGTCTATATAAGATATAGAAGGAAAAATATGAGAAAATTCAATAAATAAAGAAAAAGAAGAAGGCCCTCTCCAACCAGTCAAGTGGCTTTCAGCTCCTCTCCTCGCGGCTCCCTGCGTTGATATTCGAGGAAGTAGCTCTCGACACGAGGGATATACAAGAAAGACCTGCTCTAGATCCCCAAGTCTCCATGGTCGTTCTTTTTAACATCTCTTTCTATTCTTCTAATGTAATGCTATCAGTCACCTCGTACTACCCCCCATTGCACATCCTGTGTAACATCAAGGAAAGGGAAAGCTCATACTACCGCGGCGGGAGGTCGTCTCCCAACACATTCCCCCTATAGTTGATCTGCCACAGATTGAGGCATATCTTTTGGAGATGGTCACGTCAGCGGCGGCAAGTGGATCATTCATGCGCAGACTTAACTGAAAAAGAAAGATTCCCTTTTGTTACCGACCTTCTTCCCTTGACTGGTGTTTTAGGTCTTCTTATCCAAGAGGACACTTTAATCTTGCTTTAGAGGCCCGAATGCTTATCATTCTTGCCTTCTAAACTTCTTTATATCGAGGGATGAGGAACCATATTATCCTGCATTCCTTAAACCTATGTAGTGAGTCGTGTAGGTGGCGTGTTTAAATTAGGACCATACATTGGGATTCTTTTCCCCTCATCGCTAGCCAGTCGGGATGCTATCTCTCTTCTCCTTCGTCACTCAACCATCAAAATATGGTATATAATTAACAAACTCTTTTTTTTTTTTTACTTAAAACTATACTGAACCACCTATCTATTCCTTTTTTGGCGCTGTCCCGACACTGATGAGCATCACTTAGGCCTTCATTCATGATACTCTGCTAGGATCTGCAGCGCTTCAGTAGGCCCTAGGCACTGATGTGAGGTTAAAGTTTTAACCAATGCTTAATACTATCCATAAACATTGTACTCCCATAATAAGGCAAGAAAGCGGAAAATTTCAAAAAAGGAAAATCCTTTTGATTAGCCAGTTTCCAAGAGGGAGAAGGTCTTATGGCAATCTCAGGCATACTACTAATCGGTTATTTGGCCTGATCGAGCAACCTATGAACAGTTGTCGCCTACATAACCTACCTCCCAGACCAAGGGAAGAAGGTATCAGATCACTTTTGAGAGCCCTTTTGTGAAAGCAGTTCCTTTACTCTTTTTGAATGAATTACAGTCAGTAAAGTAATCTGGTGGAAGGGGTCCATAGAAAAAAAATTGGCTTCTTTTTCTTTTTTCTATTTTTCGTTTTAGAATAGAGAAAGAGTAGAAACTAAGGGTACGCTCTCTAGAAGATTTGCTCGGAGCTTTTTGGTCGCCTGCTATCTTGAAACCTCTTTGCTTGCGGGGGCAGGAGTGGAAAGAGCGCTTCGCGAAAGAATCGTGTGGCGCGGTGAAAGGTTTCCCGTTGGGGTTTCCGACCCTCCAGGTCTCCACCTACTTGTGGAATAGGGGGGGTTCCTTGATATTAAGGTGTCAAGGCGGTCGAAGAAGGCCACAGGTGGAAGCAACCGATGCCTTGATCATTCAATTGACTCCTTGCTGCCAGTCCGTGCTTGCTGTCATGCTGGCAAAAGCAGGGGTTTCGGTCGGTTTTACCTACTATTGGATTTGAACCAATGACTCTCGCCGTATGAAAGCGATACTCTAACCGCTGAGTCAAGTAGGTCAAGCTGAGTCAAGTCACCCTATAAGAGAAAGCCGCGCAACCAAAGTAGCCCTTACTATACAAGGGGGGCGGAGCGCTAAGAAAGAGAAAGCGTTATCACTATACGAAATGAAGCAGCGGCTAGCACGCTAAGCTAAGATCAACCAATGTTCGAACGCGGAGCCTTTCTTTCTCGGTCGTCTGTCTTAATAAGTGGATTCCGATTCATGCAGTCCTTCTCTGCTGCATTGGTCTTTTCACTCCCCACTCTCCACCATAAAAAAATCTTTCCACTATATCTCAGGAGTAGTCAAAGGAAGTACGGCGGGTCCGAGTAGGAATAAATTGACTAAGAAGTAGGGCATACAACAATGGATCAATTCATTCAACAAGATCTGTTCGGATCAGACCAGGATGAATGGGATTGGTCTGACCTCTCGCTCGGATGTAAGACTCCCGCCGCTGACAGATGTCCCATGCCACCTTTCGTGAACAGCTATGCCCGAGAATGAATTGTGATATAGCGCCGAATAAGCCACAGCTCTATTCCCGACTCGAAATCCATAAAGGACTTTAAGGGAGATAAAATAGGGGGCCCTATACCATACATCCTGCTGCCTTGGGACGACTGCACGTTACATCATAGCAGCACGACCAAATGGAGGTGGAAAGCCCTTGTATAGGTTGGGCGCTAGCTAGCGCCTTCCTTATACTAATAGAAAATGTTGGGCCTTCCCCTTATTTATTAGTATTAGTAAAGTTGCTCGAGGACTTCTACTGGGAATGAAAGTTCCCTATTATAGGATCCCTAGTAAAGCCAATTTAATGATGGCCGCTTATCTGAGTAAGAAGACGATGGCTCCTATTATTGGTGAGCGATCTCCTCTACACGTTATCTTTGGGCGTTTTACTCTCTTTCAAAGAGATGACTATTCAAACCGATGACTATTCGGATGCACGTGCTTTGTGAAAATTCCATCTCCTGCACAAGACAAACTGAGCCCTACATCTCACTCTATGTGTTTTCTTGAGTGAGGTTGGGGTACCCCTCTCTCAAAAGGGCTACAAGTGTTAATGATCCTTCTACACGACGATTCCACCTTTCTCGACATGTCACCTTTTTCGAACTTACTACGGAGCTCGGGGCTTTGAGATTCCCTGTGATGGTGGGCCATTATGTTCCCTTGTCTCCCCTTAGAGGGGAGGGGTGGAACTATTGAGGAGTTTATGTGAGACAGCATCAGAATTCTCCGATTTAATAGAGTCAGCAAGATCCGGGTGACCAGAGTGATCAGCTTAAGGGGAAGTTTCGCAGGTTTGTGAAGACAGATTCTCGTCACTCAGTTTTCAGAGCTGAGCCAACTGATTCAGTGGTCTCCCTCTCTCCCTATACTTCGAACCAAGACTCTTCTTCAGACTTAGGTTCTCTAGCTTCTATTCTCGGGGTACGTAGATCCACCCGTCTTCGTTTTCCTATTCATAGGTTTGTATCAACTAAGTCTCTGTCTACTTCCCACGAGTATTTTTTGCAATTTCATCCATCTTTTTTAACCTGATACCTTTGCAGAGGCCATATCTCAACCCTGCTGGCAGCTCTATGCAAAAAGAGATCGTAGCACTAGAATGGTTTGCTACTTGGGATTGAGTCTCTCTTCCTCTAGGGAAAGAAGCCATTGGCTACAAGTGGGTCTATAAAGTCAACAAAAAGCTGATGGAGCCGTTTAGGGGTTGAAGGCTAGATTTGTGGCCAAAGGATACACACAAGAGTATTGAGTCGAACCCCTTTCCTTACAGTCAAGTGGCCCAAGGGCCCCCTTTAGAGATAGGGGAAAGATTTGCCCCAGCTTGGCGAATCCCATCCCCGCGCAACGAATTGCATTGCCAACCTCCTGATTGTCTTCTTATCATTTTCCGTTGCATGTTTGGGATACGTTTGGTGTTCAATATATTCCCTGATGTCAGTAAACCATGGTTTACCGTTGGGTGCCCTTTCAATGGCCAAAAGATCACTATTGAACATGCCGGGAGTCAACTCAAAAATTTCTATTAGGTTGCAATACACCGGGCTGCTTCTTTGTTCTATCATGATTGGGCGGACTTTCCCTCAGGAATGTTTATCATGGAGGCCAGTGTTGCCAATGCATCCGCGAACTTCTTTTTTCTCTGGGTAGTGGAGAGAAACTTATTTTCTTGAATTGCTCAGTGAGCTTTTCAAGATAAGCATGGTATGTCAAAAGTTTTTCATATTTGGTTTTTCATTTCTTTTGCGTTTGGCAGATGATAAGCGTCGAATCCCTAAATACTTCGATTTCTTATATTCCCAGGGTCAAGGCAGTCTTTAATCCATGGATACATGCTTCATCTTCTGTGGTATTCTTAGTTCCTTAAAAGTTCCGCTTAATGGCAATGGGGGTGTGCGATTCATCAGGTGCAATCAGCAATGCCCCTACTCCGTACCCATTTTGATTAGTCGTGCCATCAAAGTCAAATTTCCATGCCCTCCTCTCCTTACAGTCAAGTGGCTTTCCGCTCCTCTTCTGTGACAGCTATTTCCTCGTCTGGGAAGCAATCCTTAAACTCATGTTCCTCCTTGATAGGGTGCAAGGTGTTCTGCTATCGCCCTTCCTTTTTGGTTACATACGTGATGTCGAATTCAGACAGAAGCAGTAACCATCTTGCGGTCCTTCCCGTTACGTTAAGGCGGGTTTCTCGAACAAATACTTTTTTTGTAGGTCCATGGAAGCTATTAAATGTACTGGGTAAGACAGCATGTAATGCCTCAATTTCCGCCTTACCCGCCAAGCAGGTTTTCTCCAAATTGGTATACCTGGTCTTGTAGTCAGTCATTTTCTTACTAGTTAAAAGACTTAGATAACACACCGGGTTTACATAAGAAAAAGTTCACGTAGAGAAAAGAGATTAGACTAGTCATTGCACTAGTAGCGTCTACGAGCCTCCCGCTTCGGTACCATCTCCTTTTTTACCAGCCGAGCTGCCCTGTCAACCCTTTGCGGCGCTTGCTTCCTAGCTAGAACTCACACAGCGCAAACATAAATGAGAACGTCGCATAGTCTGACTCCCTAGCGCACAGAGCAAGAGTAAGCTACTTCACTCGAGAAGAAGAAATAGGCTAACGATCGGCTCAGATAAGGATGCCTCCTCTCTTTCCAAGCTAGCTCCGATGCAACTGCTATCGAATTAGCTCTTGGGGATATCATAGGTAAGAAGGAAGCCAATGCTGGAGGAAGTGAATCAATCATAAGAGGTTGTTAAAAAAGGTCTGTTGCTTGCCCGAGTAGGGGAAGGGATTGACCTAAGGCAAGGTTTACTTATCCCACTCTAGTGCTGGTAGGAAGCCTCCTTTCGAGTAGTCTCATAGGTCAGACCGGTTCCAACCATTCTTGCTAAGGCTCCTAGCGAAAGATCAAACTTAAGAGTAAGAAAAATCTCTTGTCTTAGACTTAGATAGCAGTTGCAAGTTTAAAGACCAGCAGCGAGGGGAAGACTTTTGTAGAGAAGTTTAGACAGGTTGACTCCTTTTTTGGTTGGTACCAATAGACTTTGGGCGCTAAAAAGATACCCTTCTCTATTTCGTCTTCTAGCTTCAATTTCCCTATCTCAAAAGGAGAAAGAACATCGCATGGGAGAGGATGCTTAACCACAACGGAGTCTGTGTCCGTGTAGTAAGCATCCTCTCTTGAGATATAGGGATAAAGGTATATCCTAGCGTAAGCAGTTATTGCTGCCGATAACTGGACCGCCGCGTTCTTCTTGTAGCGCCATTCCCCCGAGGTCGGGTTTGTATTCTTAATGTAAGCAACGAGGTTTAGATTTTGTCTAAGGGGCTCACTGTATATGAACTTCTCACACGTTTGAACCAAAACCCTGAGGCGAGCATCGTCGCAGATCTCGGTAGTAGTGCTTTCAGGGTTTATACCAAATCGACCGTAGAGAGAATTCATTAGTATCTTGTAGACGTAGTCCATCGCTACATTCCCTTCTTTCTTCGCCTCTTTCCTCTTCTCCGAGAGAGAGCTAACAAAGTCTTTAAATGGGCTTCCCTCACCCTTCTCAAAGAGGTATCCACTCATTGGGACTACAGTGTAGCCTATTTTTTTGGCATACTTGAGTTCCTCGCTAAAGTATACCCCTACAAACTTCCCTGTCGGGAAGACCAGAGTCCTATCTTCCATTCGATAGGGGAGAAAGGGCCTTTTGAAATTCTTCGTCCTCGGGCAGATCACATATGCCCGGATAAAGCCAAAGAGGCTATCTATGTCCCGCTCACGCAAATCCCCATGCCAGACAGGCCGCCCAGTGGGCATGATGTTTTCCTTCATTACAAAAGGATAAAGCGAGTTTACATCATAGTAGTGTAGCTTCTCACCTACTGGTATATACGTATCCACATGACCACCGTAGTAACCTTCTCTCAGAAACCTGTCCTCATTGGGGTTTGGGATGTAGATGGGCCATTTATCTGGTTCGTAGAACTTCTGACGAAAGAGGTATAGCGCCAATGCGCTAAGGCTAAGCTTTTTCTCTATGTCAACCTCGAGTTGATCCCAAATTCGCTTTTGCGCCTTTTGCATCACACCGCCAAGGAGAAGGACGTCCTTCCTCAAATAGTCTATCAATTCCTCCCTCATACTTTCCAGATTCTGGAGAGTCACTTTCTTATGATCAACAAACCCTTTATGCCCGAGTTCAGGGCATAGATTCTTTGAAAGTGAATCAAGCGTACCCCTTAACATATTCAACGAGTCGCGGAAACGGAATAGAACTCTCTTCCCTGATTTGACACTGATCTCGTAGATGCGGTTGTTTCGCATTATAGTTCTTACCTCACCCTTCCAATTAGACGTCAGGTGCTTTAGCAAGAAAAGCCCATCGAATCTTCCTAAGTTATGGAAGTAAATTGTTAGGGCGGGCCTAAAACCTTTAGCTATATGCTCAATTCTGGACACAAAGTCCTCAAGCACCTTACTACTCCTTTCATCAAAGGAGTTTATTGTTATGTTGTAGTCCTCGCTGAAATAGGTTTCCACCCTATTGTACTTGACAGGCTCCTTTGGGAGAACAAGCATGAGACCCGCTGCATACGGCTTATGCGTGTTCTCCTCGCCGGTTATTAATGTCTCTAGATCAGCTACAACGAAAGCTTTTCGCTCACCGTCTCTTTTTCCCTTTTTGACCGCCGTCATATAGGGGGGGGGCGTAGCTACGCTTACCATGTCTGATCTCATCAGCACGGATAGGTTTTGACTCATTTTGTGGGAAGTCCATACGGATGACCTCCTCTAGCAATTTCTCTACCCCCTCCCCTGAGGGGGCTGCCCCTACAACTTTATTCTCAACAGTATAGACTCGTAGCGTGAGCCTAACGATACTACTCTCCTCGTACTTTTTAGCGAACTCATTTAGTGTGGATACTATATCCCCATAGACTGTACTTATGGGGAGCAGTTTACCATCATCTCCATACAGCCGAATAGCATGCCCCACGGTTACGGTTACATCTGGATTCTCCAGGTCAAAGCCAATCGTGAACTTTGCGTACCCTGATGATGGTAAAGAGGGGTAAGCAAAGAGATACAACATGTGAACGACGGCCAGACTGAGAAGGCGCACTTCATTCCCAAGCGGGGGGGGTTTGAACGTCATGTTCGCCAGGATCAATGTTGGGTGTTTAGTATTTACTATTTCTGTTTTCTCGACCCTACCTAAGTACTGAGCTACCAATCCCTTACTACTACCATCGTTTATTGCTTCATTTTCTTTCATGGGTGTAGCGCGTTTTTTCTCATTCCTTCCGGAAAAAACCGGACCTTATCCCCGAATTTCAACCACATGTCTAAATGACCTACATAATCCTGTGATACGCCGGATATACTACTAGCATAGCTCTCGTATGAGAGAAGTAGCGCCTTCATCCTTTGTCTCCATGTTGCCTCCATTTTTTTGCTAATACCGTCTGGCATATTATTTTCCAAGTAATTCTCCAGCTCACCGATAGGTATTACACGCCCCGAACCCCCACCATGGCTCCAGCCCTCAGGCGAGGAGCCTTCGGCATTCCAAATAAAATTTGCGTATATCATATCATTTATAATCGCTAGCGGCGGCCCCAATTCCAAAATGGCATCGGCATAAAGAGAAGGGAGTTTCCTGCTATAGTGAGGTGTAGTTAGAAAGTTGTCGTGTACTGTATATATTGGTCCTCCCTCTATCAGCATTTTCTCTACTACAAGCATCGCAATATAGGCATCCTTCTGATGGATGAAGTTGACGAAGGTTGAGACCTCTGTCTTCCTACGATCTCTATTATCGGTATGAACTCTGAGACTTATTTGTCTCCTTTTATGATTGCGATCATAAACTGTGATTTTGACGACATCACTCTTCATATAATCTTGTGATGTACGAAAGTAGGGCACAGCATAATAAACAGGTACACCCTTAGCGGCGGCGAACCACCCAATATTCCTGATCAAGCTGGTTAGGCTGTCCATGCCTTTTTATTTCTCCTTCCAGAACTTAAAGCAAAGTGAGGCTAGTATGTGACTATCCTTAAAATTGATGTGCTGCGACAAGCTTTTATGTATATCGGAGCTTGTGCTCATGAGTGTTTTTCCATAAATCATTGGCATGAAAATACTTTTCACCATCTTCCGCACCACTATTAGTGATAGACTATTATTACCAAGTTCTCTTACAATGTACTCTTTGACTTCGGAGAGGATATTCGTATAAATATCTTGGATTTTCTTATCTTTGGAAGGCAAGAGATTCGTGCTCTTCGCCATATCTTCATCCAACAAAAAGTAGCTCATAATCTGGAAAGCACTCGCGGACGCGTCTTTGGTAACTGGGAACCCCTCTATTTTCTTTTTTACCAGCGCCTTTTGCGCGGCAATGAACTGAAAGGGGTGCCGCGCCTCTCGACCAAGCAGAATAGCATCAACCCGACCCTGCATTTCTGCCTCTCGCAGACTTTCGTTGAAGGATATTCCAGCTTCCTCCAGGCTGGGGTAAGACTTATAGTGGTATAAAAGGGCCTCCATAACCTCGTCCGAGTCTGCGGGCATTTCAGGATTGCTAAACGCAAAGTTAATAAGACTTCTTGAGAGATCACGCTCGTGGAAATGCAGGAGCCCGCAGCGGTAGATTCTCCCCCTGAAGTCGAGAAAGGCAGGCAAATATATTTTATAACCCTTGTAGGCCTTTGCAAGCTTGAGCATACACCGCTCATAACGGGCGCGCTGTACCTGTTTTGTTAACTGATTTATCAATTCGCTAATACCCCCTATTTTTTGGAAAGTATCTGTATCAACGAGATGACAATCCCTAACCTCTTTATATAGATTTGCTATATTCATATGAGAAAGATAACCCGGTAGGAGATGCCCGTTATCAATAAAGTCTGCCTCTCTTTTTTCAATACATGCCAAGACATCGCTGTTGATTTCAAATGCCTGATTTTGAAGCGTGTTCATTACTCTGCACAGACTCTCACTATCTTTGATTTGAATCAACAAATGATGTATGTCACCCGTAAGAAGGCTGTAGCTGGTACCACTATAACGCCCGCTTAAGTAACCCCCTTCTAGATCGGACAGGTCTTTTACTTGACGGCCGATGCCCCTCCATGAAAGAGGTTTGCACACCATAGGCAAGTTCAGCTTCATTGGGAGCTTGGCTGGATCGAATTTGCATTGCACATATGTTTTTTTATGTACATACCACTCTTTATCACCCTTTTTATTCTTTTTTCTACGTGGTGGAAGATCTTCCTGATCTGTCTCTAAACTAATCACATCTCTACTAACCATGAATTGGAGTAGGGCGGTTCCGAGAGGGAACGTACGATCTTTATTTCTTTGATCAACTGCATCCCCCCCTTTTTTTCCTCCAACATTTCTTCTTAGGAGGAATGCCTGCCTCCGTATTGTTGACTCTAGGTGTTCAATCAAGGTGGATGCGCGAACACGCGCACGCTCGTCGAGCGGACTAAATAAGAAACTTAGTACATGAACGGCTATAAACTCAAGCGTATATTGACTAAAGGCATTTAACAATTCTGAATCTTCCCCCAACACTTTCTTTTTGATGAATTCGCGCGCACTACAACTATTCCTATCAATTAAACCTTCTACTACGTTAAACGTGTCTCGCCAGACATTTCCCTCGCTGAAAGCCATAGTTTCTTTTTCAATTTCCAATTGGAGCTCCCTTAACTCTTCTTCTGGGATGTCTGGAAAACGAGGATCATTCTTTTTTTCTTCCAATAAAGCGAAGACAGCATCTTTCTATTTTTTTCGTTGATTACTATCATCATTTTGACGATTTAGAATATCTTCCCTACACTTTTCATAGAGGTGACTGTGCAAATTTTTCCAAAATTGAATAATCTCATCGCCTTGTTTATGATCTAGATTCTTGTAATACAATTCTATCCACTTAGTAGACGATTGTTTTGGCATTGACATATCATCATTTTTGAATCTATTCATAAGCTAAAAAAGAATTGTTGTCTTTTTGATATTTATTGTTGCATGTCTTGTGATATTTATTGTTGCATGTCTTGTGGTATTTTCTTTTTTCCAGAGATGTTCTGTTCTCTGTTGTCGAACCACTGTTATTGACTTACCCTCCAGCCGATTGAATAGGCTGAAGAAAGGCATTGAGGAGAGAATTGATCTCTCACTCTTGGGTTTTTCTTTTTCAAGTGCCACACCCATAGTAAGCCACAACTCTTTTTCAAGTATTATAAGAAGGGTGCTTTATCACGCTTTCTACTAGAATATTCGAACCTCGACATATGACACACTCATTCTTTTTTTAGCTAAAGACTCGCTGTATGTGTATAATCCTTTTTTTTCAGAATATCGTATATAATGTAGTTAGTATATGTATGTACTTTTTGACTTTATTAAATTGTTTAAAGAATGAAAGTAATCTAAGATAAAAAGAACGAGGGGAAGAATCGACGAGGCGAGTGTTCTCGAAGAGAAAATCATGATGATGATGAAAAAAGCGTGAGGAGAATTCGAAACTCGAAATGTTAGAAGGTGCAAAATCAATAGGTGCAGGAGCTGCTACTGAGTACTGAGTGAACGGGCGAAAGGAGATTGGAGATAAATCCGTTCCACCTTCATCGCATATAAATGGCTTAGCGAACTCAAGAGCACCTTTGTCAGAGACTAGCTACTTTTCGACCGATATAGTTAGGTCATAGTTAGGTCGCAGTCCTATCAGGGGGCCGTATACACGTTTGCAACCTTTTCGTCGGCGATAACAATGTCGTCACCGAGAATGGCTTTTTGAAAACCTTTGCCCTCTATATACTTTATATACTTTCTCAGCCGCACACTAGCATACTAACATATGGTGAGTTAGTTTAAATGCAGGCGTCAAACCATTTAGCCGGGTTGGGGGTTGGTGAAGTCGGTATTCGCGAAGGAAGAATGCTCTTCATCTCCCCTCGCCGTAATTCTCTCTGGAAGTCGCCCCTACAACCCCTTGACTCCTGCGGGCTACGTTCGAACGAAACGAGAGTAAGGCTTTCTCCACGAGAGAACAGACTGACTACTTGGAGAGGGGCGCCTAGTTAACGGAGTTCACGAGGAAGCGACTTTTGTTAGTGAAGCGAGGCCTCACACATCAAACCATATCTTTATCTTACTGAACCGAGTGAGGTATAGACAGATTATACCACAGCTTGTGTTGTGGCGAGACGAAGGGACGAAGCCAGAGGCTCCCTTGCTTGCTTTTGCTTACCGGACAAGAAGGATTATTAGACCTATTAATTATTAATGGACTATAGCGAACCATAAGGAAGACCCTCGTGGTCTCCCTTTGACTTGCTAGGAAACTGAGATCACACTCTTTCCTACTCCAGACAAGTAGTACGGGATACGGACTATAACTCAAGCCTACTGCTCCGTACAGAGTCAGGATTCAGGGATTTCAAACACTCTAATGGACTATAACAGCTGAGTAGTACAAGTACAATAGCCCTGAGTGACTCTTGGCTGCCTTCAGTGATAGACGCAATTACTTGGACGATTCTATTCCTACGAATAGAGACCGCAGAGGAAGGCGTTGTCACGAGACCCGCCCTCCGGGATAGAAAAAGCAAAAATCCTAAGTGGCTTCTTGTTTGGGGTATCTGAACCGTATTCTTGTTCGGATGCTTGAATCGAACTCATCTGTTTATTTACGGCAAACCTTGACCATCGTTTCCAAGGGAAATTGATTGAATGCACGATCACGAGCCATTCCCACCGACCCATCATGAGGTCACATCTCATGAGTCTATCGTGCCAAAACTACTAATGCTAAGAATGCTTCGCCCTGACTAGCTAGTCTGGGAAGGTAGGTAAGTAAGAGGCGGATCTAGGGCTTCTTCGACTTCTTATTCATAGTTGAGATACTCCCAACCTCCACCAGCAAGCAGCACCGGAGTGAATCGTAACGTTTCGATCTGGGGGTCAGGAGCAGAGGTTGTAGTATCGTAGCTAATGCTCTTTGATCACCGTCACGAGATTTGACTATAGCTAATCAATCTCCTGCTTTCATGGAGTTTGGAATCTTAATGCTATCTTAGAGCGGATCTAGAAATCCCCAGGTAGTGGTAGTTGGCTTGGTGAAATCCGATAATCGATTGGCTTTAGAAAGGCGAAAGGCGGCTTGCCCAACCTAGACATTGTAACTGAAAGTCCTGCCTACTTCTCTTCTAGGCTTAGGGTAGTCCTAGACTACCTTCTTCTTTGCTGGCTTGGGAAAGACCCGCGGGCTATGGATCCCACTAATAGAATGGGACTATAACCAACCTTCCATGGTCTAGGTTCAAGGACAATACAGATTGTGGCTTGGAGTATCTAAGGAACGGTAGTCGTTTAGTGCGACAGCACTCTGGCTTCATGGACCAAATTTTTAGGGACGGACTCGCTAGTGTCCCAGGGGTGACACTACACACTGAATTGCCCACAACACTATTTTTCCACAGGACTGAATCCATAGAAACCTTGGCCATTACTTTAAGCGGCGGATGATTGGTATGCAGGATCGGTTGCAACGGTTTCACATTCATGTGAATCAAGAGATTGGCTTGAAAGGCTTTCCAACTAGCCATAGTACCATTGCGAGTTGTCCTTCTTCTTTAATCGGTCGCACCAACTTGTTCCCGCTTTGGGAAGGGAACTTGGTTGGAATTCCAATTTAAAAGAAAACACATGCGAAAGGCAAGACATTGAGAAGGGCTTGTTCTTGAATTAGATGGAACATTAGCGGTCTTAGGTGATTTATCATTGCCCCCAGGAGAGGTTCGAAAGTAGGGCTATTCAAAGCACAGTGAGGCAAAGCGAGTGACAGGTATGCAATCCCCAGTAAAGTAAGCCAAGTAACGACTATCTACAACCTCTTCTTTCATTTGTCCTGAAAACAAGCTATTTGTTCTGAAAGAAAAGCAAGCTAAGACGCTTTTTTCGCGGCAAGAGCGGTGTTGTAGCATCAACAGGAAAGTTATTTGGCAGTTGCTTTAGCAGCTCCTTCTCTAAGACCGTCTTCAATAGCAGCGCTTATTCCAACAACACCAGCAAGAGCGGATACTCACCTAAGAGCAGATATGCCGACATCTTTCCACGTTCAAGCAGCTAATCAGTAAACGACTTCTCCGTCACTTGTTCTTATTCTTAAACCCTTCGTGCCCCATAGCTGTCGTAGTTAGATATCAAAGTTCTCCCTCTTAATGATAATTACTTTCCTGGGGCGGTTGTGCAAGACGAATGCAAGCTGTAGGATATTAATTGATAAAGTCAAAATCTTTCTCTAGCTCTAGACTAGCTATTCCGCATTGCCCTTTCGTGTCTTATTCCAGATCTTTATTGAATCTGAAGTTAAGTACTTTCACAATATGAATTCCCAAATCTATAGGCTATGTCAATAGTCATCGCCTTGTCTGACTTCCGTCTTCCATTAGCATTGCCTACTCGTAAGACATATTATACAAAGTAACCAGATCCCCTCACTCGAGTTCTTTGCATTGAGCTCGCTTGGTTCGTCTGTTCATCGGTCATTGAAGGAAAGCGTTTATGGCTAGCGTAATGTCTTCTGCCTATCTGTATTCTAAGAATGTTCTCTTGCCCCCAGGTGTTCGTCATGGTCGCGGTAAAGGTTTGTTGGAGCCTGGTCGAGAAGTTCAGATGTTCATCCTGCGTGATGAGGGACAAGCGGTGGAAGAGGAAAGTTTCGTCATGGATATAGGTTTCCTAATCCTAAGGGAACAAGGGATCTAAAATTACTATTTTCCTAATGTGTTTTCATTAGACTAAAGATAGAATTCTCCGAGGGTTAGGAAAGTGGAGATAGGGTCAAAATCCCAAAGGATATTTACAAAGACTACTAAAAAAGAGCGCGGACTTGGCTTGGTGTCGGGAATGGAAGAACAGCAAGAGACAGGGCTAATCGTTGGTTTTGTCTACTATATTTATTAGAATTATGATTGATATCCTCGAGGCGCTTTTCCTTAAGAGACGGGATAAGAAAGAGAGAGAGCTCGTGGCTGTATATTTTTTCTCAAATTGATTCCTAACAGGAACAGGATTGGCAAATGTCACTGTGCGTAACACATTAAATTGGAAGTGGAATGAAGATAATGCGCTTTACTCTTTCATTTGTAGCTGGATTAGTCCTTTGGTTGGGCTAACTTGAATCAGTTTAGTTTTTCACTAAGCCTCATCTGAGTGCTATATACTATTAGCTCCTTGATTACAACTCAAATAAAATGAACATTTTTGTTTCACCGCCTACGGCCCCTCGATCTTATTAGCTTAGTAGCAGCCGTGGAAGTTATAGTAGTTCTAGCAGAGTAAGCTAGAAGATGACCAATCCCCCCATCATGATTCATGATTGGTGGCGACTCGGATGGCATCTGATTAACTAGCGCAGGAGAGTGAGTTCCCGCAGGTCATTTTTTTCTCTTATGAGGCAAGTCTTTTAGAGCACAAGAACGACTTAGAATCGGTACCGCCATCCATGTTCAAAGAACAGATGCAGCTAACCAACGGGCAAGCAGGTTCCGCGGGTTAGGAGGCTGCCTTTAAGTGATAGGGGGGCCCTCATTTCATACAAAGGAAAGCTTATAGGGAAGAAATGATAGCCACCCTTGTTGATACGCAAGTGCAGATTGAAAAACATATTCAAGCTGCACTTGTGCAGCGGGGCTACTCGGTTGAGTCTCTTCTTGCGAAGAGGAACCAGATCCGGGGGCTCATCTTTTCCCCAAGGGGAGAAGCGCTTAGTGCAAAAACTTACGCTTTGCACCTAAAGGGGGTTCGTCAGTTGGGGACAGTGCAAAGCCTTCCATTTCGGCGGGTTGCAAGTGCCATAAAAGAGCAGAATCTCTTTCTTTAAATTGCGTAAATTCTGCCTTTTTTTCTCCTACTCCTTCTGTTGGTCAACAACCAACTAAATCTAGACTTCTTCACTACTCGTACAGGCTTGACGGAGTTAAGCTATATTGAGGGAATCGCTTTGTCTCAATCAATCTTCAATGCCTCAACTGGATAAATTCACTTATTTCACACAATTCTTCTGGTCATGCCTTTTCCTCATTCTTCTGAGGTTCTACCTCCCTTTAGATTTGCAAGTCAAAGTTTCTTTCTATTATATAACTAGGCCCAAGTTACGGCGGGCTCTTTCTATTCAACAATTTCTTATATATCTTTTATTCTTACTGAGTTTTGTATATAAGATCTATCATCACGTCTTTGATGGGATTCTACTTCATTCCCTGTTTGGTATTGTTCCATCCGAGCTCCTACTCCTGGACCACTATATAAATCAACCTGATAAGGACCCTGAATGGGTGGAATTCGTACGACAAGGCCTACAAACCCAGGGACTTTCACCCAGGGAGTACGAGGTCATGGTGCGCAATTTCCTGGAAACAGAGTTTTGTTTTTCCACTCGTGACCAGATTTCCTCTCTCTATCAACTAATTTATTATGGTCGGGAGGATCCCCAATTCTTCATTGATCCACAAGACCTGGATTCCATACTGAGGGTACACCTTGAACCCTTTGAATTCAATCACCCGGCTCTATGCCAGGTCTTGGAAAGCTTGTGTGGGGACAGAGAAGAATCCCCATTCTATGCGGAAGTCAAAAGGACCCAGGCAGAGCATTTCCAGGGCTTTTTAAAACTAAAGCACCAAGCCCAATTGGAAATGCACCATCGCCGAGAGTTAGTTGAGTTATGGAAATCCCTTGAGAGAAGGAAGGCTTTTCTAAGCGAAGAAAACGCCTCTCTAAGAGAAAAACTTTTTCTTCTCGACAGGGAAGCCCCATAACATTCTTTTTTCATTGTTTCAAGTTCTGATTCGTGTAGTGATTCAGTTCTGATTCGTGTAGTGATTCAGTTCTGATACATAATCAATCCTATTAGTTTTGTTCATTACTAAAATGAATCGAATCCTATCAAATATTTCTATTTCTCCTTTGAATTACTCATATATATCCTATGAATTTCATTTCGCACCGGAAACTATTCTAGGAGAAGTTCGAATCCGTTCCGTTCGGATATTGATTGGTCTTGGTTTGACATGGTTTACGCGTTACTGGTTCCCGGAAGAGTTAATATCTCCATTAGCTAAACCCTTTCTTACCCTGCCTTTGGATTCGTATTTTGTTCGTACACAATCAACGGAGGCCTTCCCGACATATGTTGCAACGTCTCCAATAGCATGCTCTTACTTCGTCTTTCCCTTAATAAGTCATCAAATTTGGTGCTTTTTGATCCCCAGTTGCTATGGGGAACAAAGGACGAAATACAATCGATTCCTCCATTTAAGTGGTTCTCGCTTCTCCTTGTTCCTGTTCCTAACTCCTCCCCGGGTAGTTCCCAATGTTTGGCACTTTCCATACTTCATGGGTGCAACATCAACAAATTCGCTCATGATCAAGTTACAACCTAAGATCTATGACCATATTATGTTAACTGTTCGTATTTCGTTCATTCCATCGGTATGCTCCCAGGTACCTGTAATTGTGATCCGTTTGCCAGAACCAAGGGGTCTTTCTGTAGAAACCTCCACGAACTATCGTCGTTTTTTGATGGTTTTTCCGCTTCTCACAGCTGCTCTTTCCACACCTCCGGATATCTGGTGCCAAATTGTCGCCCCTTTCCTTATTTCTTTGATAATAGAGTTGGCTATCTTTGTGGCATCGATTGTACAAGTTCGTGAAGAGGGCTGGACGAGTGGAATGAGGGAAAGCGGCTCGATCGACAAAAAAGAAGAGTAGCCTCCCTAGAACCTGGCAAAGTCATTATCAATGAATTCCCGAGCAATTCTCAACCAACATATGCGATTCATTCCCGTAAAGATTATAACACACAAGAAGACTCCTTACCGCTCCGTGGGGAGCGGGATGAGTGATACATCTGGCGAGCGCCGGTGAAGAACGCAAGCAAAGCTGGAGCTCGGGTATTGATATATTCCATCAAGAGAAAGGAGGCAGACTGGTAAGAAGGCCAACCACATAGGGGGGGCGAACCGAAAAACTCAGCTTTTCGGAGCGGACCAATCTTCCGTGCCGCCCCCCCCCTTACTCTCTCTCTATAAAAAAGCCTGCGGGAAGCGCGAAGAGCTAAGCCACTAATGTCGTGGCGAAGGTTAGACCTCATAAAGTCAGCGAAGCTAAGGTTTCGTATGTGTTATATCCTTTCGATCGAGCGAGAACTTATAAGGAAGGCCTTCATTGCCCTTTGAAAAAAGTAAAAAAAAAAGAGCGCTAGGGAAGAGAGAAAGTTGCAGAAGTGCTTCTAGATCTCATGGAATAAGGCAGAATTTCGAACAAAACTTTCCACCTCTTGCTTTCATAGAAAAAAGAATTTAGGAGATGAAATCCCGATTACATTACTGCAGGCCAAAATTGGATTTGAAAGAGCAAGCCAGAGAAAAGAAGCGTTGAGATAATACCTTTCATCCTAATCTCATCTACTGAAAAAGGGAGCCCCCTTGATCACCTGAAGAGATTTTTAGGCAGAATTGGCATAATTATTACCGTGAGGATTGAGCTGCCAAAAGAGATTATCCTCCTTTGGGCTGGAAGATAAGATTTATGCAGTCCATAGAAAAAGAAAAAGAAGAAAGTATTCTGAAGCCAAATGCTCTTGGATGGGTAGTTGAATAGGGGGATAAATCCTTTTTTCTCCTTTATATTGAATGTAGTCAATCATTTTGAGGTCATGAGAACAAAGAGTCATAGAGATGTGAGAAGTTTTGCTTTCGCTATCGACTGACCGTCCTGTTAGCAGTGCTATACTAGATTGGCACCCTAACTGGTACCTATACAGCTACTCCTTGTCAGTTGCTATATTTTTTCACCTTGAGGCTGAGAGGTTAACTCCTTCCACTCTCAACCGCCTTTGCTTATCTTACTAGTAGCTCTATCTATTGGTACCAGCCAGGGAACTCCCTCTTTGCGAGCTACTTACTTTATCTGAACCCTCTACCGACAGATGCGCGAATTGCACTGGTCATTGTGCGGAATGCCCTCTAAGCCAGTCAGTCAATGGAGGGACCGGGGCGCTAGGTATTTTCTTTCTTCTGGCCGTAGGTGTGATCAATGCCATTGAGCTTCGGTACTCTAAAATAGTAGTCGGAATTCGCTTCTGAGTGAGCTTCCTTCCTTATGCTCTGGCCTGACCTTCACGAACAGCTTTCTTTCAGCTACCAACTTCAAAGCTTGATCTCATCTCTCTTCTTTTGAAAGTTTAGTACTATTATTGTTGGCATGGAAGGAGTTCATCTTGAATTGCCAGTACAGTGATTGGAGGTCTTCCTCACCTGTTCTAGTGACATAGGCCCATCCGGTCGAGAGAAGAGACTTGAGATTAGCCACTAGGTGAAGTACCAAGGAGAGGATCGGCTTCAGCCATAACCAATACGGAGGGATTGACATAGTAAAGGAGGCTAAACAAAGCTATCAAAGGGATGTGCCCAGGCTCGGAATATCCTTCTTTCGTACCCAAGAGTAGCCCTATTTCTAATAGGAGCAATTCAAGCATTAATTAGTACTACCTCAGATCTAAAAGGAAAGGAAGGAGAATAAGGGAAGGTGCCAAGTAGCTGATTGCACATTACTAAGGCAAGGAATAAGACGTCTGAGAAGGGATGCCGAAAAAAGGCTTCAATTTAATCTGGTGCAAAGTCAGTAGTACTAGGGCCTTCGAGTTGGAATTTCCAACTATAAACAAGTGTAGCGAAGTCACCTCCATTCTCGATTTCTATTGCGACAGAGGGAGGTATCATAATAGAGTCAAAATCACGATTAGAGTCAGTCCGGATAAAAGGAAGAATCCAATCTCCTTCTTCCTGATCTTATTGGCCTTACAGCGGGCCTAAGAGCAAGGAAGTCTCAACTCCCCAATCCCCCAGGGTGAGGGGTGAACCTTCTGTCTGATTCAATCTCATCTATTGCTGCTTTCGAATCGGCTGAAAGAGTATTTTGATGTCACTTAGGAGAAGTATAGGGAAGTGTGCCTGAGTCTTCTATAATAAGTAGTTGTGACTCGGTCTAGCTAGGACAGAGCCATCCTAAAGAGACTTTCTTCTGTTCTAGGTTTCCACAAAGCGGTATCAGGGTATGAGAACGCCTTTCTCCTATATATAATCAAGTCTTTGGTTTAGATCAATCAATCCTCAATCCGGGCTCAATGACCGGAATGAATGGCTTTCTCCTGTCTCCTCATGGATCCAACTATTAGGTTCGTGGGTTTGTGGTCCGTGCCTAAAGCAACTCTTTTCCATTCGCGAACGTTTAAGAAGTCATCTCCTGATTCGTTGATCTATTGAGCTAAGGCAGCTCTGCATATAGTGTTTTAGACTCATACTTCATCGCCGCCTGGTCCTTTCGAACCTTAATCTTAAGAAATTCCTGAACGAGAAAGCGGTATGTATGGTTGGCGTATGCCTGGAAACTAGTCCAGAATGATATCATCAACTGCACGATAGACCATGAGTAAGCACTTTTGACAGCAAGAGAAGAGTCCTCCTCCTCACAAGGACCGACTCCTTTAGGTGCGAGGTGCGATCAACCGCGAAAAGTCAGTAATAAAGAATCCGCTCTCCGGTAAGCGAAGGAAAGCAGGTCAAAGCCTGCCAAGGCGTCAAGGCAGTTCGACAAAGGCAGAAAGAGTCTCCGTCCTGAACACAGAAGGAAGGCGGGTTTGTCAATGCTTGAACTGATTGATCTAAGTGAGCTACGAGGTTAGTCTTCTAGGATCAACTTGCTTCAAAGTGCCCATTAATTATTTGTGAATTTCAGGAATGATCCTATCAGTGATTATGTACTAGGCTTATCTAATGAATTGAGTCTTCCAAGAAAGGTTTCTAATGAATCTGCTAATTGAGGTTCTAGATTCGTTCAAAAGGCAGAAAGGAATAGGCTAAGGGCCGTACCTTAATGATCCCTAACCATATTGATGTTCCTGAGTTCTAGTCTTTCTGGTAGCCAATGATCTAAGGGAGCTAGCAGTGCAAAGATACTCAAAAGTGGTACGCGCACATAAAAAAGCGGTTGGACGGTGTCTTTCTCTGTTTTGTTCCTTCCTCGGCAAGCTTGGGAGTTTCCTGATGTAAGCTCCCTGGGTACGGTTTCGGAGTTTATGTAAATGCCCTATCTTCAAAGGGAGCTGCTGACTTAAGGTATCCCCTGATCCGAGGGTGAGCTAGAATTGCGTATGGTGAAGAGGAAAGGAAGAAGTCATTGTAAAGGAAGACGACATTTACCATTTCCGCTGCCTGCCTAAAGGCTTATTGGTAGCTCTTAGGTTCTCTGTCAGTAGAGTGATTGCCAAAACCTAGGTATGTTTTCGGAGAATAATAAGAAGAGACGGTTGTAGCTTTTAGAGACTATCCTCTGCAGCTGTAGCTACGTGGAAGCCAGCTGCTTAAAGACAAGCCCCCTAACCATTCCGCTATTCCTGCCCTAAAGCAAGGGAATCCGCTCTGACCCACCACCCTGGTAGGAATTGCCAGATTTACAGTTAATGAATCCTTGTAATACAAGTTCTTTCCTCTAACGATGGCTACGAACTACGCGAACTGAACTGTCAAGGCTTTCAAACCAAGACTGAGAAAGCTCAATCAATAAAGAGTATTTTAGTGGAATGGCTTAACTTACTCCCCATACGAGACCGGAAAGGAAGCTAGCGAACCTAGGGTCAACACCAAGGTAGGGGCAAAAGGGAAAAGAACGATGTTTGATGTGAACGGAAGCAAGCATTTCGCTAAGAAAGCAAAAGAGGAAGCGGCGATAGCAAACATTACCCTCACTCAGAACAATATGCTCTTGGGAGACATGAAGCACAATCAACCTCTCTACCTTAAGACTTCTAACATGGTCGATTCTAGATAGAGCACGGTAACCCACAACCCCCTACTCTACAAAACAAAGAGTGGAAAATCTCTTCATAGGGTACTGTAGCTGTACAGCCATAGTACCATAGGGATGGTGAGAGTTCATAAGAGCCCGAATTTAGATAGGTGAAAGATCCTTACTCAAATTACGAACCCTGAACCTCTTTGCGAATTCACAGCTGAACCTTGATGGGAAATCATAGATTTCTGATAGGAAAGAAAAAGCCCAATTACAAAAAATTTCTTCATATACACGAGCGTCCTCCTACATTGTCCCCTAGTACAGCATACTTAAGAAAGCGGTTTCCAGGGTCAACCTGTTTAACTGCATGCCAGACCACTAAGTGATGAGACCGTGCAAACAAAGGCAACGAGGAGCGCTAGCCGGAACTGGACAATGGGTGGGTGTCCAACAAACATTCCTTAGCTAAGAAGGATTCATTCACCGCAGCTTCTCTTACTAGCAGATGAAACTAGCAACATCACATCATATAGAATACCAATTGACAGGCATTCAAGTCTATCTTATAGTTTATGTTGATGATCTCATTGTTTCCGCGAGCGCATCCTTCATTTCCAAGCTTTATTTCTATCGTAATTTTTCCATCTGGGCGCCTATTCATTCTTTTTTGGGGTGTATAAAGCCACGGAGCGATTCAGGCATCTATCTTATTGTATTGACGCAATTGGAAGATCAGGATTTCTCCCTGCCGCTCAAGCGGGATCAGATCGGGCTTTAGCGAGAACAGCTGTAATTGAATCGGGAACGGAAAGACTTCACTTCAACTCAATAAATGACGTCTACTTCGTAAGTGCTAAGGCAAAGTATATCACCGAAAGGAAAGGTGATAGGGGAGCCTAGCCATTTCACTCTACCTGAGTAATAAAGTGGAAACCCCCCTCACGATCGATTAAAAGGAAAGTCGCCCAGAGATATTTGTTCAAATCCAATTCGTGAAGACAGAGTAAATTCAACAAATCTAAGGAAGCAAGTCCTAGGCCTCACTATCTATCAATCAAGAAGGTAAAGGAGAGAAGGTTTGATTGAAAGTAGTACGTCTGCAGGGATCTGTCGTTAACGATTTGACCGGGACACATCCAATTGAAAGTCTAATCCCAACCTCTTTGGAAGGAGCTCCAAAAAAGACTTGACTTCAGAGCGGGGAATCTTCCTACAAGTGAGCACCAAGTCAAATGTATTCAAAAAGGGCTATACCTCTGCCTAGACAAAGAGGACTTTAAGGCAGCCTCGTAGGAGACATTGGATGTAACCAGCCTTCAAAGGCGGAGGAGTAAAAAGCAACTTTCGATTCAAATTAGAGAAATGCTGAGCTTTATCCGCTTCAATTCATTAAGGTATTATTCTATATAGCCTTCTAAATAGTCAGAGTGGGAACTCAAAAGCAAGAACTCTTAACCATCATTCCTTAACTCTAAAGGGCGTGAATGTGTAGATCAAGGAAGAAGGGTGGGATAGCGCCCGATTGATTGAGCGTCTTACAGCCCGTCATGCAAGCTAGCAAAGCCAGCGCAGAAGCAGCCCCCGGATCCACACAGGGTACTTCAAAGGAGGTTATCTTTAACCTACTGCTCAACAATTCCAAATCGAAATTGGAAATCTTTATTGGACCGTGATGGCCAGCTAAAACTTAACGGGGTTGAAGCATCTTCTTGGAATCACTAAGGAAGTAGGAAAGGATCCAGGGTTGCCTGAGGCCCTGAGAGCCAGGATGCTTGCTCTTGAAGATGAAGTAAACATGGTCATGGGCCAATATCTCGGTGCTGTTGAAGGTATGAATGAACACTTTACCCTAATTGGTTGGGGGTGGGCGGGAGCTTAGTAGTTGCTTAGTCGTTCAAAAGTCAGACTGTCGTAAGCCCGACACTATTCTATTTACTCTCTCAAATGAGGGGCTGGTTTATTTTGCTATAGGGGCCATCTCCTGTCATCCCTTACCTATGGTTCAGGAAAGGGATTGACCGGAATGATTGCAACGAGACACACCAACACCACTACTTAGAGGTGGAAAGGGGGGCGGTCGGAGGATGACAGAGCAATCACGCCTTGCTCCCTCCTGACATCTATTGGGAGGGAACCTCCTTTCAGAGTGTGATTCGTCGTTTCCAATGCGGTTAATTGCTATTAGGCTTTTTAGGAAAGTTCCCCTCTGCCTATGCAGTTAGCTCGACTCCAGGTATAGCTCTTAATGGGCATGTAGCCGTAGGCGGGAACTCTTCTTTTTATCTTATTCTTTGGTCAGGCTGGTAATCCCAACCAAATAAGCAATCGCAATCGCTACAAGCAACCTATTTCATACCCTTTTCGTCGTACTTCCTCTTCTCCTTCTCTTCTTTCTCTCCCTGCCGAGCTTGTTGGAGTGCCATTGCCAAGATCTAGTGTAATTCCCTTTCCCCGGGAGCCAGTCCCACTAGTGCTAGTATCAATAGGAAGATCTCACTTCTGTTTACTCAGACGCCTCTTTCTTATCGAAGACTCTGGCAGCTGGAACTCATCGGCAGCGACTCTTACCACTGCAACCTAGGCACTCAGGCCTTGGAGCTGATCTGTCAGTCCACCGTTACCACAAACCTCTACTTTGAAGTGAAGCGACTTCGTTCATTCCCGAGTCGATAATTGCCAGAGGATGGAACCCAGTAATGGCACATCAGCTTACCGATTCCTTAATAAGCATTCATTCCTGGACTTTACAAGTAACAAGTTATCCCCATATGGAGTCCGCCCAAGGGAGAAATCCAATCCAATGGGTCACTGGGACTGGGCTTGACATCAAAGACAGAGAAAAGCGTATAAGCGCAAAAAAGGAAAATTGCCTGGGAAAACAATCCCAAGGGAAGCTTCTCGCTAGTGCTTTGCCCCACCACTGAACATTGCGTTGCTATGGTCAATAAACAGCCTTAAAGTGGTTCCGAATGACCTTGAGGAGGCCCCGGCGCAGCACCTTTCTCGCTCGAAGGATCTATGAAAAGAACGTCCCACTACGAATTCCTATCCCATTAATAAAGTACAGATAAATAATCTATTCCAAGTCTGACTTTTAAAGCATACGCATTGAAAAAAACCTTTGGCTTTGGACTTTCTGCTTTGATAGATCTTTCCTCTCAAAATAGGTTTTACCTAACCCACTATGTCCTTTGTTTAATACCCATTTTCAGGAGCGGGAATCTTGAATTGAAAACCCTTTCTTCTGCCCTCGCCACTTCTTTCGCTGACCCTATCCACCTCCTTTGCGGAATACCAGAAAAAGAGATGAATTAGCGGATCATAGGGCTAAGTCGAAGCATGCCTGAACCTTCTTCGTCGGAGACTGAGTTAATATACAATCCCACTTTGGAGACTTCCCTTCGGGATAGGTAGGATATGGTGCCACAAATTGTAGTCTACTCGGCATGCGTCGATTCTTTGCTGGAGAAGCCTAGATCACTAGTTTTGGACTATCGAGAAACCCCCCTCTGCCCGCATCCCTGGAACTTGCTTTGCTTTTTTGCTTTAAAGACCCCGCCTGCTTCACACCTTCTATGATAGGGGAAATACTTCCGCACGAGTACTAATTTGATTAGCATAAATGAGCCTCTTCTGAGCCCTTGAGATTTTACATATCAGCTTCAGAAGATTCAATTGGATCATTCTTGGCACAGAAGAATGAGGAAGCAAAGGTAGAGTGTGCTCTGGAACTCCAACACTTGGGTTGAACAAAAAAGGCTCAATCTTTCACTATTCAGGAGTAAGGGAAAGCAAATGCGATCTAAGCAAGACGCCCTGGAATTCCATTCTGTAGGGAAGGAGGACCTACTGAATAAGTCTCCAATCAATCGTAGGCGGGTGAGAAAATGGATTTGCCTCTTTCATTTAGTGTTCATTGTCGAATCGGACGCTTAACCCCCGCCCCCAACTACGGGGGAAGTCACACTTGAACTTCCTGCCTTGACCTAGGCCTCACATCGATCGTTCTGTCCACTGAACTCATCAATCAACCTTGACCTTGACTCTCACTACGTACTCCAACTCTATCTATTAATGAAGACGCTTTATCTAATGAAGCAGGAAGAAGACTAGGAAAGCAATCGAACAGACAAGGCTCTGTAAGAGAAGAGCTAACTGGAGTACGCCTGGAACGACGAACGAGGAGTATGAGAAGAGAGTTTCGAAGGTCAGATCGGGTTGGCTGGTAAAGCTTGTGTTCCAGGTCAATAAAGACTACAAACTAGTACTGCTAACAAGAAGCTAACAAAGCGAGGCTGCTAAAGAAGAGCTTGTTCCGGTTCCGGATACGAGAATAAGAAGAACGGAAGTACAAGAGGACAAGAAGGAGAAGAGGCGAGTACAGTTTCACTTCAGTTTCACTTGCTTGGTAACCTCTTTCCCGGTCAGAGATAGGAAAGAATCCAAAGCTTGCAAGGATGTTAGGCTTCGAACGCTGTTAGGACAGAGAAATTGGAAAGCTAGGACGAAATAGCCTACCTTGAATACAGAATCAATTACCAGACGGACTGGCTGGCCCACTTGTACGTAATAGAATCGAAATCAAGGCAAATTCCCCTGATGGGAGTGAACATAGGGATTCCCCGACGAACGAATGCAATAGATGGAAGGCTTACGGATGTAGTACTGGACGGCTTTACCTACGACATTTCCTACTCCTACTTTTTATACAAAGAGAATGGGCAGCCTGGAAAACTTGGAATGATTACAGAATGCTTACCGCCTTCGATTCGGTCTATTCTAAGTGGTCCATTGGGTAAGCAGCGGAGGGAAGAGGTCTATACCCATTGCCGTAGCTAAAAGGGTTCCCTTTCTTACTTGATTGAGACTGAGAGTCAGGGCATCAGAGGTCTTAGGAATCCCATCCCTAACGAGCTAGAAGTGGAACAAGCGCTCTTAGCCTTTTGCTTGAGAGTAGGACTTGTGAAGTCAAAGACTTCAACCTGCTGCTTGACTGCTCGACTTGGCTATTGAAGAAGCTCTTTGCCTTTAGGCACCAGGAGTAGGCAAAAAAAGACGGGCTTTCCTCCAACTGGCACGATTGAAATAGACGGCTAGGAAGGTACGAAGTGACTCGACTCTAAAGGAGAGGAAGGAGGCCATTGGATGAGGTTACTTCGTTCCTCAACTTTTTGAATTTCATTCTCCCGGGAATTCGGGTTGCAACCAAAAACGAAACTTGGTAGCACTCTAATCAGCTGTGATTCCTCTTGTTGAAAAGAAAGATGCATCTCTTTTTTCTTCAAAAGCTGCCGTGCATTTCTTTTTTATAGGTATACTTGGGCCTTCACTGACCATGTGAGGACTTTTTAGGAAAAAGATGTCCGGCCTACAAAAAGAACTAAAGACTATCTGATGAAAAGCTTTCTCATAGTCAAAATAGCTGATGAAAGAAAGAGAGCAGAAGTATGACCTTTTCAGGAAGAATATAAATAAAGCAAGATTTCGACCAGGCACGTATCGAAGGAGCAAAGGAGGAGGTAGCAATAGCATTAGCAGGAGCAGCAGGAAGCGAACGAAAGTGAGCTTGTTCTCGAATCAGCGCACTAGGAATCGAAGATTGAAGATGATTTCCGACAAGCGCACATTCATAGGCTGTTAGCAGGATAAGGCGAGAAAGATATTGAACATTATCATTCTCAAGAGGAATGCGTCAACAAAACTGCCCTTCCATATAGATCGTCGTGGCATGAACGAATTTCTTCGCTTCGATTCCGCCCCTAAAGCTAGCTCCTACTCCTCCTCCTTCTCCTTTAGGATAGGATCCTCCTTGGTCCTTTTTACATAACATTATCGGCTGCCTCCGGTCCGGTAGGTCGGTCGCCCTCTAGCCAGTGACTAGCCCAGCTATGGAGCTAGGTGTACACCGCCACGTCGAGACTCTCTTTCGAAAGTGAGATACCGGCTTTCATAAGAGGGAAAGATCACTCCGTCATGCAGCAGAGCAGTGTTCATCTAACTAGAAATTTCATAAGAGAAGAAGAATCGTAGCGTAGGGTCGACATAAACAATCGGTTAAAATAGTCTAATGAGAAAGCATCTGTTCACGTTCGTAGTTGCAATAAGTTTTCTTTTTTGTTTCGAGATTGGCTTGGTCTTCAGTCTACCCTAATGAAACCTAAAATCTCACTCCCTCGCTTTCTCCTTCTGATAGACTAGCTTGCGCATCTTCTCTTTGGCACTCATCCTTGGCTTGGGGAGTGCTCTCTCTCTTCTGTGTCAGCGAAGGAAGGATAAGAGCAATCGGCCGAATGATTGTTATTCCACTTACGGTTACAGTGCCTCTATCGAAGCAGAACAAGTCTAATACTCCAGCCCTGGTTTTCGGGGATTCCATTTCGATCTAAACCCGGAAACCCATATCTTTATATACGAAATTACTTCTTTTTTTTTTTTCCAAATTCCTTTCCTTACAGTCAAGTGGCTGAACGCCCCTTTCTTTCTACTAGTTCTTACATAAGCAATTTGCAGGAAGTAAACGAAGTCTTTCCTTCCGAAATCCACTCCTGAAGTCACGTCTTTCAGTACTGGGACTGAAGTAAAGTACTTGAGAGTTGCTCTTTGCCCAAAGCCCTCCTTCCGACTTAGTTAGAAATACCAACTCTAAATAGCTTTAGCATTTCTTGAGTTGAAAAGGTATTTATAGATTCTAGAGCTCAGGGGAAGGTTTGGAACCCTAGTAGCAGAATGGAATCAGTTTACCGGGCTGACTTCCATGCCAACACGAGTAGTTTAACTCATCACTACCTCGTAAGGGCGTTGAGAATTGTTTTTGCTTTTTTTGCTAAAAACTTTGGAAAAAGTCTTCAAAGAGCCTTTGCATAGTTTACGAATTCTGCTTAGTAGGGACCTAAACACAGGAATTTCTTTTCTCAGAGTCAGACCACGCCTTATGACGAAAGGGGGAGAAAGGACGGATCACCTGTCGATCTGTGATCAAAGAAAACTATACCTGAAGAATGGGATACAGATTGACAAGCACAAAGGGGTAGGCTTGGCTATTAATCTACGCTCATTGATGAGACGGCGACATAGAGAAGAAAGTATACCCTTTGTCACCCCCCTTGTCACTTAAAAGTAAAGAAGAGATACACACTTTGGAATTGGTGGGATTTAGGATGGAATCGAATAGCGAATGCACTTGCGGTTAAGACAGGTCCTGCATCTCCTACCTAATGCAATTGACCGACCCGCCATTTCTTTCCTTCAATAATGCCTTCGCTTCACTTCAAGACGCTATTTACCAAGGAAAGACTACCTTTTTTTTGAATGGAAGAAGCAGAAGGGGTGAACGAGCGCTGCGGTAACGAGCCGTAAGAAAGATGAGCAGAGCATTCCTTCCGCCGGCCTTTATAGGAGTAGGGGAGCGTGGTGAGATAGATAGACGTCCAATCCTGCAGCAGCTAGTTGCTCGGCCTTAGTCTTGGGCTGATCTCAGACTTCAATCAACCCCTTCGTACTTCGATCCAATCAATCGATCGATCAAGAGGCTAATCTCTTTTGTTTGGGCCGGTAGCTAAAAGAAAGTCCTCGCTTTCTCTTGAACAAGGGAAGGGCAGCATAGCATTAGCTTCAATTGAACAAGCTCAACCTTGAAAAAAAAAGGTGGTAGGCCGACGTTGAACGCTTCAACTTGGCCACTGAAGAAGGCGAAGGCTGGGCGAGAGACTAGGCCAACTTACTGCTTACTGCCATGGTTTAAGCTTTAGGCTCCATAGACGGAACTCTGTTTAGGTATTAGGGAGGGGAGGACACCACTCAGCACCGCTCCGTGGGGTGGGGTTCAATGCCTAACAAAAAGGGCCAAAAGCAAAAAAGGGATGTATGGCTGAGGGGAGGAGAGAAAGAACGCATGCATGGAGATTCTGTCTGTCGGAGGTTCGAGAATCTATGAAAGGACATCTAAGGCTAAGGTTACGAAGTAAAGGAAGTCCATTACTGAGAGAAGTGGTGATCTCGTCTTGCTTGCTGGGAGAGAGGAAGCTTCCGGACCATCTTTTCCAGCCAGATAGCGAGCGATCACTCAGCAATGAACACTAACTGAAAGCGGCCGGGAATGAGTACCTATCCCTTACGGGAATCGAACCCGTGTCTTCGACATGAAAAGACGATGTCCTAACCACTGGACGAAAGGGACCAAAAAGCCATTCTTCATATACCTCAGCTCCGAGAATAGAAGTGGTTCGTTTTCTTTCTATACGCAATTCAAGATTTCGTTTGTGTTCATGTTGGCGATTTCTGATGTGAATTCGGCGGGTCGTCCCCCCTTCCTACGGGTTGGGTTCCCCCACCGACCCAGTGACACACCAACCACGCCCCTTCTCTTTCTCCGATCATAAAGCCCCCTGATCCCTTTATTTGTCTTTCATCCCCCCTGAATAAGTAAGACCCCGCTCTTTCGAATTCAAAAAAAAAGAGGGAATATCTTTCGTTTGAAGTGGCGAAGGCCTATGCTACAGTAAGCAAAAAAGCAGGTTGAGGTTACGAAGTCACTTAGTCGAACTA
This sequence comes from Solanum dulcamara, assembly GCF_947179165.1. Classification (NCBI taxonomy): domain Eukaryota; kingdom Viridiplantae; phylum Streptophyta; class Magnoliopsida; order Solanales; family Solanaceae; genus Solanum; species Solanum dulcamara. The sequence continues at coordinate 63,964,886 of NC_077240.1, forward strand.
GAAAACTCTAAAGAAAGGGAGGCTAAGGTTACGAAGTAAGGTCAGCTGGTTAAGGAAAGCTCAGGTTATGAAATCGCTTAGCCGTTAATTAATTGAAAAATGAAAGTAGTAGTGAGGCGTCGGTACGGAGTTGCGTCAGCTGTGGATATAGACTAGGCTAAGGGACGGACTTCATCTCTTCTATTTTCTTCACTTACACCTTACACTTCAGCTGAGTCTAACGAGGCTCAGGTGCGGAGCCTTCCACTGTGGACCGAGACTACGCAAAGGTAGAACACCATGGAAACTTCGCTGACTTTATCATCAACCTTGATTTCGCTACGCTCAATAAGAACCCGGAATAGCGGAAATAGGTTCGTGTTCCGCTTCCAAAGTCAGTCGTCTGCAGTTCACACTTGGGCAAAGACGACTCTCCAGTGGTTCCATTCCTTCTTACTGTACTTCTGGGTCAACCCAACCCGAATGGGAAGAAGAGGGTCAGCCAAACTGCGGTCCACTTTGTACGTTTGCTGAGCAGACCACTCAGGCATTTTAGAAAAGGGAAGGGAACTTCTCACCCCGAGGGAGGCGGGAAGCTACCGCTTCTAGAATGGAAGCTTCTCCTTTACTTTTTTAGAGCGTATCGCTATTTTGAAATGAAAAAAAGGTTTATGGATGAAGTAATCGGAATGACAAGTGGTTACGGTTGCGGAAAGCGGAGAAAGTCGGGAACCGTCGGTTACCTTTTGAATCAAAGTAGCGACAAGCCGAGTATTACGACTACAGGGGGAGAAGCAAAGCTTCGTAGACAGCTTCGCTTCCTCCTCGCTTCTTTCCTGGCGACTAGCTTCTCAAGTGGGCGGCTTGGTAAGCAAGCTATCTTCAGCATCGGTAAAATCCCTATCAATAATAGGCCGGAATGGTGGGGAAGGAGGCCCTCCCTACTTCAATGGAAAGGGGGGAATCGCCGTTTCACAGCCGCTCCTCTCCAACCAGTCAAGTGGCTGAACGCCCCTCTCCAACCAGTCAAGTGGCTGAACGCCCCTTTCTTCTTATTAGTCAGATAGGTTTGGAACCCTTTCCCCTTTTAGGACCTTAATCAATGAAAGTCTCGCTAAAAGATGGTAATATTTCAATCTATCTAATAGGTTCTATATATTTCTCAGTCGAAAAAAAGACAGATCCCTCTAACCCTCATCTGTCAACCCCACCCGCATTTTAAGGGGGTGGCCTCGCCTTTTACAGCTACAAGAATGCCTATGACTCTGAATCCTAACCTCCAACTATGAAGAAAGCCATTTAGAAGTATAAGCTAGAGTGAGAAAAAATCAATAAATAAAGAAAAGAGGGAAGTCAGAATTTTGGACTTTTCTTTCTTTGCCTTACTGTCCGACCACGGAGAAGGCTACCGTATCCACATCAAGGTGACAGGATTCGAACCTATGGCCCTCTGTACCCAAAACAGATGCGCTGACCAGACTGCGCTACACCTCGTCTCACCACCCCGAAGCATATAGATCCACCCGATCGATGAACACTCAAACCGAACTCGCCCATCCTTTTGGGCACAGGGATGCGAGAACCAATCCGAGTAATCAACCGCTTTTTTTTGAATCTGCCTCAAGCAAGCCACCCCAACCCTACCGCCAAAAAGCCGTCCGTATAGTGCAGGAGCGCTCACATTTTTTTGCTTACTCTTTCACTTTCATTTCGAAATCCGGCTCGCTCCCGGCTACGGTTTGGACCTTTCGCCTGCTTAGAAGTGGATTCGAACCACTGACACAAGGATTTTCAGTCCTTTGCTCTAACCAGCTGAGCTACCTGAACCACTTTCCTAAAGTCTGTTTTCTTCATCGAATAGCGCCCTACCTTACCACTTGACTAGTAAGGGAAAAGCCCTTTACTAAACTAAGAAAATAGAATAGATAGGCTTTTTTCGCTTCTTCGTCAAGCTTTCGAGCAGCTCTTTCAACTGCCGCCTAATCCCCCAACATGCTCAAGAACCGAGAGCCGTCCAGGGACTGCCGGAGGGAGCTTGCTTATAGAAAGAAGATAGGCCAGAAAAACAAGGTGCAACGGGCTCTCCGCTCCTAGTCACTAAGAAGTGCTATTCTGTCCTCCGGGGGACTGGACTCCACCAAGAGGTTCTTTCTCTCACGTAATTTCGCCCGCCCGTTTCATTTCCGTACCGGAGGAAATGGGATTCGAACCCATGATACAATCTTCTTGTATGTCGATTTAGCAAACCAATGCCTTAAGCCACTCAGCCATACCTCCAAGTTGTTGATCGGAATGGAATTGGATGTGCCGGGTTTGGTTGCTTGCCCGAAGGAAGGGCTATCTGATCCGATCAACTACGTAAGCCGTAGCGCGCTAGCGCGCGTACTCTTCCTCTATGAGCGAGACTCCATCCAAATCTGCCACTCCTTGGGCGAGGCCTTCTGTTCTATGAACACCCCACCACTGAATGATTCACTTTCAAGTTCTCGCCTCCGACCCGACCCGGGAGAACACAGGGTCAAGCCAAGCCCTGACCCGCCTAAATGGAATTCATATCTCCTTCGTCTGGTCGAGAAGGGAGGGGAACTGGACTCTGCCTCTTCTATTACATTTACATTACATTACGGAGAAGTCCATTCTCGTCATGATCGATCCACGTCCTAGCGTAGTGCCCGGCTTGCTTAGCAACCAAAGCTAGCTTACTAAGGTAGTTTACTTTTTCATTTTGAAAAAAGAAGGCGAAGGGATTTTTCCTTGATTGCACGAGCTAGCCAGCAAGCCAGCAAACCCCCCCTTACTCACCTCAACATCTATAAAAAAAGCTCTTTCTCCTTTTCATTTCATAATAATAAGGTAAGCATCCAGCTCTCGATCCAGAGCTACTGCTTCAAGAATCAACTGAGCTCAGGAAGTCAGGTTAAGACGTCGACTTTGACAGGGGAGATGAAAAAGAATTCCTGTCTTTAGAAGTAAATCCCACTAAACTAGACTTGTACGCTTGACATGAAAAGTAGAGGCAAGCGGAGTCAAAGGCCGAGCCTCAACCAGCAAAGGGGGACAGCCATGCCAATCCAAGCACAGTAAAAGTGTGCCCACTCTACCTTTCTTTCTTTACCCTAGACTCCGTTCTTCAAGGAGACCCATGTGCATTTCCTCTGTTCTGTGCTCGCTACGCCCTTGTGCCTTTAGTTGAAGTATAGGTCGTCGATTCAATCTATCTTGATGGGATTTTTCTAGTAGGTAGCGAGAAGACTAGTAGTATCGACAAGAGGCTACATCAATAGCGGAAAATTTCGGGTAGGGTAGGCTTGGAGTCAGAAGTCCTATTCTTCCCAACCAAATAAGCACTTTTGCAAAGTTCACCTTCCCGCGGTCAAAACAAGACTTACGGATAACAATCAGACCTTACCAGGGACAGGGACCAGACTATAGAGCCTAATTAAAAAGAATTCGGGCTTGCTTTTTCAATTCACATCTATGAGCGAGGATTCCTCTATCTCTTGCTCGCTTCGATCGGACTCTGACAGCTTAGGGAAGAATGATGGGTCGCTAACAAGGCCCCTAAATGACCGCTCAGAAGGCCTACCTGTTTTTTTTCCCAATCTGTCACTTGCTCGTCCCTCTCTCATGAAAATGGTCTCTCCTCTCCTCTCGCTGTCAGGTTTGGTTCTTGTTCCAGGTTGGGTCTCACTGTTTTATTATTGATTGTCCCATGGTTAGAATACGCTTTTTTTCGCTTGGTTATCTTAGAAGGGTTAGCTACGTCCCGTTGGGAACCATGAAACAACTAACACCCTATCTTCTACTCCGTACTATGAGATAGAGGCAATGAAATGGGAATTGCAACGCACTATTCGGTCCAGCCCCAATCTACTTTCCTCTTCCGAGATGCCTTCTTCACTGGCCAGGCAAGGGATAGAGTCTTGTCTTCCTTCTACGATTCCGAACTTTGTCCTAAGAGCTGATTCGTTCAAAGACAGGAAAGACAGTTTCGAAAGCAGAGACATAAACTGGGACAGGATTACTACTGGCTTGAAAGCGGCGTGACTCACTGTGATTGGAATCCGACTTCCTTGTGACCCGCTTACTTGCTTATGTTGTACCTCTTCCTTTGCTAACTCCGCCTGTATTTGAGCATGAACTAATCTATCACTTCCCTCCTATCTCTTAAAGCTTTTACACTTGACAGTTCCCCTGACCACCCGGACGACCGGAGTAGAAGGGGGATGCCCTTTAATTAAGCAAAGAACACACCGAAGCTAGACAGATTGGAAAAGCCCCTTTATGGAAGGACCTATGTAGAAGCTCATTCCGGACAAAGGAAATCTCTGACACAGATTTAGGCTTCTCCGATTGAGAAAACTCCGACAATTACTTTTATAGTAGCTGCGAGCCTAAGATCAAAGGCAGTTCCAAAAAGGAGTTCCCTATTTCCAGCTTGAAAAAGGAAAGTCTCAGTGCCAGTTGTAAGGTTAGGAAAGCCAGGTATGATGAAATCCTCTTTTCGAATAGGAATTGATTCGATCTTATTATTAGAATATTCAGATTCAACTGAATATACTGTTTTCAAGAAGGAATCGCCATCACCAGTGGAAGTTGAACCCGGCGATCTCTTCCTCCTGAAGTATGGAAAAAGGAAGAAAAAGCAGTCAATCACAGGGAAGGAAATAGAGAAGGTAAGGGACCGCTTTCCTTGTTCAAGCCGGTATTTAATGAGTAAGTAGTAAGTAAGTGAGAAGTGGTGAATTGGCCAGGAGGAATAAAGCTTATTTCAAGTACTAATAAAAGCATTCATTACAAACTCTTGTGCTCACTTATCCCAAGTATAGGATGTTTTCCCTGAGCCTGTCTGTGTTGAATACGCTTTTTCCGTGTAGAATAGAGATTCTCTCTAAGATTGATAGAATATACGTTTTCTTTCTCTGATTAAAGGTTGTCCAAAGAGGACTAAGAGACAGATGCTGTGCTTGCAAGTAAGCTTCAGCCAAGCATCAGATAAACCAAGTTCGGGTTGGGAAAAGGGCTATTTACCCCAGCAATATAGAATAATTATTACCCCCCGCCACAGGCCAATGAGCACGGCTTCCCATATGCCGGATAGCTTTGAAGACTAGCTCCTACATTCCTTCTTCTAGTTCCAGAAGGTACCTTTTATAGACCAGTCTATCTCCTCTGTGGGGAAGGCAAGGCTACTCTATCAGAATCGGAACCTTGGCTAGGGCTATCTAGAGACTATGGCTGTCTAGAGTAGAGTCTCGGTATCGGGAAATCAATAGTATAGGTCTTCCCCGCCTCTACCGCTGGTGAGATCTCTGCTTGAACGTAATCATTCTTGTTTTGGATCGTTTTGAGGGCTGTTCTAGATGGATGCACCACAAGACCTCTCGCGGATGCTTACCTAAGCTACGGAACTCAATTGTTGGGCGCCTTAACTAAAGGAGCTAAACCGGAGGATCTCATTCCACCTTATCCTTCGCTGAATCTTTCCTTTGTCCTTCCCCTGAACTGGAGACGGAACTTTCTTATTCAACTATGGGGGTTAGCGAAGGAAAGAAAGCTCAACACGTCTTCTTTAGAAGAATTTTCCTGCATCAGTATATCAGCTGATTAGATATGAAGCTATGTAGCAAGATCCCCCATCGGGTTAAGAATCCGTCTTTTTTCTGCCTCAATTGAGACTTGTAAGAGGCCAGGCTTAGCTCCTGAAGATAGTAGGATTAACTGGGCTTAGCTTAGATAAATGCTCTTTAAACTCATTCAATATCTTTCTCGCCTTATCCTGCTAACAGCCTATGAATGTGCGCTTGTCGGAAATCATCTTCAATCTTCGATTCCTAGTGCGCTGATTCGAGAACAAGCTCACTTTCGTTCGCTTCCTGCTGCTCCTGCTAATGCTATTGCTACCTCCTCCTTTGCTCCTTCGATACGTGCCTGGTCGAAATCTTGCTTTATTTATATTCTTCCTGAAAAGGTCATACTTCTGCTCTCTTTCTTTCATCAGCTATTTTGACTATGAGAAAGCTTTTCATCAGATAGTCTTTAGTTCTTTTTGTAGGCCGGACATCTTTTTCCTAAAAAGTCCTCACATGGTCAGTGAAGGCCCAAGTATACCTATAAAAAAGAAATGCACGGCAGCTTTTGAAGAAAAAAGAGATGCATCTTTCTTTTCAACAAGAGGAATCACAGCTGATTAGAGTGCTACCAAGTTTCGTTTTTGGTTGCAACCCGAATTCCCGGGAGAATGAAATTCAAAAAGTTGAGGAACGAAGTAACCTCATCCAATGGCCTCCTTCCTCTCCTTTAGAGTCGAGTCACTTCGTACCTTCCTAGCCGTCTATTTCAATCGTGCCAGTTGGAGGAAAGCCCGTCTTTTTTTGCCTACTCCTGGTGCCTAAAGGCAAAGAGCTTCTTCAATAGCCAAGTCGAGCAGTCAAGCAGCAGGTTGAAGTCTTTGACTTCACAAGTCCTACTCTCAAGCAAAAGGCTAAGAGCGCTTGTTCCACTTCTAGCTCGTTAGGGATGGGATTCCTAAGACCTCTGATGCCCTGACTCTCAGTCTCAATCAAGTAAGAAAGGGAACCCTTTTAGCTACGGCAATGGGTATAGACCTCTTCCCTCCGCTGCTTACCCAATGGACCACTTAGAATAGACCGAATCGAAGGCGGTAAGCATTCTGTAATCATTCCAAGTTTTCCAGGCTGCCCATTCTCTTTGTATAAAAAGTAGGAGTAGGAAATGTCGTAGGTAAAGCCGTCCAGTACTACATCCGTAAGCCTTCCATCTATTGCATTCGTTCGTCGGGGAATCCCTATGTTCACTCCCATCAGGGGAATTTGCCTTGATTTCGATTTTATTACGTACAAGTGGGCCAGCCAGTCCGTCTGGTAATTGATTCTGTATTCAAGGTAGGCTATTTCGTCCTAGCTTTCCAATTTCTCTGTCCTAACAGCGTTCGAAGCCTAACATCCTTGCAAGCTTTGGATTCTTTCCTATCTCTGACCGGGAAAGAGGTTACCAAGCAAGTGAAACTGAAGTGAAACTGTACTCGCCTCTTCTCCTTCTTGTCCTCTTGTACTTCCGTTCTTCTTATTCTCGTATCCGGAACCGGAACAAGCTCTTCTTTAGCAGCCTCGCTTTGTTAGCTTCTTGTTAGCAGTACTAGTTTGTAGTCTTTATTGACCTGGAACACAAGCTTTACCAGCCAACCCGATCTGACCTTCGAAACTCTCTTCTCATACTCCTCGTTCGTCGTTCCAGGCGTACTCCAGTTAGCTCTTCTCTTACAGAGCCTTGTCTGTTCGATTGCTTTCCTAGTCTTCTTCCTGCTTCATTAGATAAAGCGTCTTCATTAATAGATAGAGTTGGAGTACGTAGTGAGAGTCAAGGTCAAGGTTGATTGATGAGTTCAGTGGACAGAACGATCGATGTGAGGCCTAGGTCAAGGCAGGAAGTTCAAGTGTGACTTCCCCCGTAGTTGGGGGCGGGGGTTAAGCGTCCGATTCGACAATGAACACTAAATGAAAGAGGCAAATCCATTTTCTCACCCGCCTACGATTGATTGGAGACTTATTCAGTAGGTCCTCCTTCCCTACAGAATGGAATTCCAGGGCGTCTTGCTTAGATCGCATTTGCTTTCCCTTACTCCTGAATAGTGAAAGATTGAGCCTTTTTTGTTCAACCCAAGTGTTGGAGTTCCAGAGCACACTCTACCTTTGCTTCCTCATTCTTCTGTGCCAAGAATGATCCAATTGAATCTTCTGAAGCTGATATGTAAAATCTCAAGGGCTCAGAAGAGGCTCATTTATGCTAATCAAATTAGTACTCGTGCGGAAGTATTTCCCCTATCATAGAAGGTGTGAAGCAGGCGGGGTCTTTAAAGCAAAAAAGCAAAGCAAGTTCCAGGGATGCGGGCAGAGGGGGGTTTCTCGATAGTCCAAAACTAGTGATCTAGGCTTCTCCAGCAAAGAATCGACGCATGCCGAGTAGACTACAATTTGTGGCACCATATCCTACCTATCCCGAAGGGAAGTCTCCAAAGTGGGATTGTATATTAACTCAGTCTCCGACGAAGAAGGTTCAGGCATGCTTCGACTTAGCCCTATGATCCGCTAATTCATCTCTTTTTCTGGTATTCCGCAAAGGAGGTGGATAGGGTCAGCGAAAGAAGTGGCGAGGGCAGAAGAAAGGGTTTTCAATTCAATCATCCAATCGTGTTTTCCACAAATATTGAATAAAGTCAAACTTAGGCTAAATTTCCAAGGCTAAAATGCCTACTAGTCTAAACTCACAGTAAAAGCCTCGATACTCATGATGGCAATGATGAAAGTCTAATTTGGCTATTTTAGAGCTGATGAAACCGTTCGAATTCGGTTCTAAGTTTATTTAGCTGATATTTTGAATAAAATAAACCTTTTAATCTTTAAAAGCTCCAAAATAGGAAAATGGGCATAAAATCCAAGCATACAACTAGGCTACCAAAAAGTCAGTGCCATCAAGTCATTTGGGTCGCTATAGGAAGACTCTAAATGATAAAATGAATGCATTCACATAAAAATAACCTGGAGGGTCATTACAATATCCACTACTAAAAGAACTTTCATTTGCAAAAGTAAGAGTCAAAAAGTACCTAAAGTATTGAATAAGCAGGGAACAACATTTGCATCTCTTTCTCCATCTCCCAGGTAGCCTCCTCGACTGCAAGATACCTCTAATGGACCTTAACCACGAGAATGTCTCTGGATCGCAACTGTCTTACATCTCAGTCTTAGATGATAGTTGGCTCATCAAGAAAGGTCGGATGATCATCCAACTCAACCACATGATATTAGAGCACATGAGACTCATCTAGAATATATCAGCGTAATATCAAAACATGGAAAAATTGATGAATAATTGAGAATTCTGGAGGAAAGGCTAACTCATAAGCAACATCACCAACTGTCCTCAAAATCTCAAAAGGCCCAATATGCCTGGGGCTAAGGATTCCCCGCCTCTAAAATCTCATCATTCCTTTCATGGCCGATACTCGAAGAAACACTCAATCACCAACAACAAATCTTAATGGTCGACGCCTACCATTTGCATAACTCTAGTGTCTACTATGAGCTATCCTGATCCTATTCTTAATTAGCCTCATATGATCTAATGCCTCCTTAATCAAGTTAATACCGCACAACCTAAGCTCTAAACACTCAAACTAACCAACATGAGAATGAAAAAGCCTACCATATAGGGCCTCAAATGGGACTATCTTAATACTAGAGTGGTAGCTATCATTATACGCAAACTCTTCCAAAGGCAAAACTGGTGCCACTAGCCTGCAAAATCATAACACATGTCCGCAACATATCCTCAAGAAGCTAGATAGTGAGCTCCAACTGACCATCAATATGCAGGTCAAAAGTTATACTAATATCATCACGAGTGCCCAACTCCTCCTAAAAAGTTCTCCAAAAACTGTATGTAAACTATGAGACCCAGTCTGAAATGATAGAAACAGGCACACAATGAAGATGAACCACTTCCCGAATGTACATATGGACCAACCTCTCATGCTGTAGGAGCTATGAACCATAAGTAAGTGTGATAACTTGGTCAATCAATCAACGATGACCCAAATACTATCAACATCTATGAAAGTGCAAGGCAACCCCCCAATGAAGTTCCTGGTGATATGCTCCCATTTCTACTCCTGAATTGGTAATCTGTGAAACTCTCCACCAGGTCTCAAATGCTTAGCCTTCACCCTACTGACAACTCAAATAATGAGACATTTAGACTACAATGTCTCTCCTCATATTGCTCCATCAATAATACTGCCTCACTTCACGATACATCTTAGTGGTGCCCAGATGAATATTGTATTTGAAATCATGGGCCTCGCTAAGGATCAACTAGATCACACCCCTAATTCTCAAAACATATAGATGACCATCAAACCTCAAAAACACATCTAGATCTAAGGTAAAATGGCAGGCGTCATCTCAAAACTCAATCTTAAAGGGATAACAACTCCTCATCCTCGAACTTTTGACCACAAATCTGATCTAATAAAGAGGACTGAACTCCTACATAAGTTACCACATGGCTGGAATCTGAAATATCAAGTCAAATCATCCTGTTGGATAAGGATTGGATGTCAAAAATCAAAGGTCGCTCCATAATAAAAAAAAAAGTCTAGCTGCCCATACTCAGTGCATTCTGACTCAAGGAATCCTCTACTATATTCGCCTTGACTGGATGGTAGAGAATAAAGATGTCATAATCCTTCAGGAGCCCAATTCAATGGTGCTGCCTCAAATTATAATGCGACTGACTCATTATCTACTAAAGTCTCCTATGATCAGTGTAGATCTCATAATGTACTATATGCATGTAGTGCCTCCAAATCTTAAGCGTAAAACTACAGATGCTAACTCCTAGGCAGAAGAGGGGTATTTGCGCTCATGGAACTTAAGTTGCCTCAACATAGATGCTATAACCCGACCATGTTGCATCAATATACAACCCAAACAAATTCTTTATGAGTCATAATATACAGTGAAGCCCTCACCCTTACCTAAAATACTTAATATAGGAGTGGTGGTAAGTAGCTCCTTAAGCTTCCAAAAGTTTAAGTCACACTCATCAAAGCACTCAAATGGAATGTCCTGGCAACTTAACTGAGTCAATGTCAATGCATTAGTAGAGAATCCTTTAATAAATCAGCAATAGTAACACCCTAGTTGGACAAAGCTATGATTCTAAAAAATAGAGCTGGACCTAGCCCTATCTCAAATAGCCTCAATCTTTGTCGGATCTACCATGATTCCATAATTGTACACCACTTTCCCTAATAATGCTATGTAATCAAGCAAAAAATCACACTTTGAGAACTTGACATAAAGTCGCTGACCTCTCGAAGTCTAGAACACTAATCTCAAAAGTTTCTCATACTCACTTCGGCTCCGCTAGTATACCAAAATGTTATCAATGAAGACTATGACAATAGAGTCAAGGTATGTCCTAACCACATGGGTCATCAAGTCCATGAGGGTGGCAGGGGCATTAGTTAACCCAAAAGACATCACTAGGAACTCATAGTTTCTGTATCAAGTCCTAAATATAGTGTTAGGTATGTCTGCTGCCCTAATCCTTAGTTGATTGTAACTGAATCTGAATTCAATCTTAGAAAACACTATAGTACCTTGAGCCTAATCAAATAGGTTATTAATATGACGCATGAGGTAATAGCTCTTTACCATCACCTTGTTCAACTACTTGTAGTCGACACACATCCATATAAAACCATCCTTCTTCACAAATAGGAGTGGGACACCCTAAGGCGATATACTAGGTCGAATAAACCCCTTACCTAAGAGGTCCTCAATCTAAACACTAGGAACTTTGATCTCTACGGGTTCCATCTAATAAGGCAGAATAGAAATAGGGTGTTTGTTTGGCTCCAAGTCTATAGAAAAATCAGTATCCTGCTCTGGGGTAGGCTGGGTAGGTCTATAAGAAATATATATTCAAACACGCGGACTATATAGGACTGACTCAACTGAAGGGCCTTTCCGACTAACATCTCGCACATAGTCTAAATATGCTAAAACCCAGAACCAACCAACCACTGAGCCTATATAAAAGAGATAATCCCCATTAGAGTGAGATAATAAGCATTCTGCCACAATACCTAAGGATTGCAATGCATGGTTAAGGTAACAGTCTTAGCATAGTAATCTAAGACTGCATGGTAGGGAGATAACCAATCCATGCCTAGAATTACATCAAAATCAACCATATCTAGCAAAATGAAATCAACTCTAGTATCATAATATTTGATAGTCAATAAGAAAGATACAAATACCTGATCCACTACTAAGAATTCAGCCACTAGGGTGAAAAACTTAACCAACTCCGCTAAGGACTCTGAAATCATACCTAATCATGGAACATAATAAATAGATACATACAAAAATATGGAGCTTGGATCAAATAAAACTATGGCAGGCTGGTGGAATAAAAGAAGTATACCTATAATGACATTGTCAGATGCCTCAGCCTCTGCCCTCATTGGGGCAACATAGAGATAGCCCTGGTAACCTCTTCCCAATGCATTTGATCTGCTTCCTGAACTGCCTACCCTTGCACTACCTCTAGCACCCTATCGATTGCCCCAATAATCCTAATACTGACCACCACCTCTAGCTGGAAGGATTACTACTGAAACTAACTTGGCTATAGTAGGAGATGGAGGAACTATCCTATTATGTAGGCAATATCAAGACCAATGGTCTATCTCACCACTATCATAGAAACCTTGGGAGGAACGACCCGCCTAAAATCGACTACCACAACCTATAAACTCCAGATTTGATCTCCTCAACTTTGGCCAATACTAGGACCAGACATACACTACTAGCTACCCTCTAAAGTAGGTATTGCCACCTGAATAGGCTGACTAGACAGACCCTACTAAAACTATGCGCCAGACCTATCATAGGAGTTCATATGCCTAAACCGGTACCAGTTGTAGCTGCCCTAGTAGTGAGACCTCTTGTCGTTACCTAAAGGCCTTATGAAGAATATGCTCTATAGTGCGGACATGATCTACAACATCTTAAAATGATTACCCTACTGAAGCGATAGGATCTGTCTCGATCCTCAAATAATATTTGAACCCACGCATAAAAAACAGACTCTCTCCTCCTTGGTGGGCAAACTTTATAGTGGAAACCCTAAGCTGGCAGATCTCTAATATGAATATCTGTACCTACGGGCATGAAATACAGACCCCCAAAAAAAGGGGGGTCAGTACGATGTATGTACTGAATATATAAAGCATGGACTGTGATAAGTAAAGTCATTACTATAGCAGAACGTGCAAAAATGAGCAAAGTATCCAGAAATATCAAAATGCTTATCATAACCACATATAAGGTATGCAAAATAATATATGCCATATCTTGCCCCGTTTTGGGACTCGGTGAACAAATCGTGGTCACCGCCCTGTCATTGGCGCCATAGCACATCATAACTCCAGAGTAGGGAATATCTCTGTAACAAATCATATCATATCAGATGGTCATATCAGATAATATCAGATCATATGTGTACATGGCACATCATAACTCCACAATTCCCATGTACAGGTTGTACCTGCCCCCTCACGTCGGGGCACAGCGAACAATGTAGAGAAGTAAGCATGATAACAAAACCTAGCCCAGGCTTGGTGAAGGAAGCATTGAGGCATCCATGAATGGAGTAGTGATCATATCTGAGACTCGACGGAATAATAAAAATGAGCTTTCGTTTAAAATCGAGACAAGAGTCATATTGAGTACCTTTTGAAAGTCACTATGAGTTATATCAAAATAGAACTTCTGAGAATCATATACACGTATCAAGGCATAACAAAATATCTTTTGGAAGTCGCAAAATTGGCCATCCTAGTGGCTTTAAGTATAGGAACTTCTTTGGAATCATATGAAAGTCATATACTTGTTTCGTAAAAACCAAGCCATAAAGGGAGATTAGTTTTATATACTTATGTCAAATCATGCTAAAAGAAGGAACAAGATATATATACTTATGCCAAAGACATGCTAAAAGAAAGTATAAGCCTTACGCACGTATGCCAAAACATGCCAAAAGAAGGAAATGTTAGCTTTACATACCTCTTACGGGTTACTCTTAACACGTTCGCCTCATCGTCTCTGGAACCTATTTAACATGAAAGAAATCTAAGCATCAACAATCCTCGTCTTTACAGCATCTTAAGTTACATACGAGTATTCATAGAACTCATTTCCTCGCTCGTCTTCTCAACTAGTCCTTTAGCTAGATAAGGCGTTAACAAAAATTGGACAGCATCTCCCCTATAATATGCCCTATCCGAATATTCAATTATACTCCTAATTGCTACAGCCAACCAACAAAAATAACCTTCAGCATATATATATGCAATTTACATCAATCTTATACTACATAAACTCCAAATGACTCGCTCGAAACCACGATATCAAAATAAGGTTTCTAGTTTCCGTTTTGCAAAACCTTTAACCGTATGAAGAGGGGGTCTTGTGATTGCAACCAGAATCTCCCCCACCTCTTTTAGAACAAGTTTAGGCCCTGAAACACACACCACACAACCAGCATCTTCCTCCAAACGCACAACGCCTTACTTCGACTACAATTTAACTACGATGACTTCAATTTAGATTGTTTTGTTTCGCTGAGCATATCCATGACTTTTTTATACTTACAGAAGTATAAAAGGTATATAATACCCTCCATAAAAACCCCATAAAGTCCAAATTTAAAGGATAAACCTTACCTTGCCCGAAATTGGCCAAAACTAGCCAAAATTGCGCTTCGAAAACCTCTTGAGCGTGCTGGAAGTTGCATGGACTGTTTGCTATCCGTTTTGGCTGCACCAAGACAAGATTTTATACTAATAATACCTCCATATCATCATGGTATACTCTGGATAATTAATTTATGGAACAAAATTGGGACTTACCTATTTTTTTCTCCAAGCCATCCTCTTTTTCTCTCTAGACTTAGGGTTCTTGTTCTTTTGTTGCTGCTGAAGTTTTCTGCATAGAAATGACCTTAAGAGTCATATACCATGTATATATATAGGCTGACTTGGAGGTGACACATCTCCAGCCGTGATTGGACCACCGCATCTATGCAACCTATTAGGGGCTGCCACGTGGCTGTGGGGTCCACCCCAAGCTGCTGCATCACCTGCTTGCTTAAGGTTATCCCATGTGTCTCTCCTCCATTGGCTTCCATGTGTCATCCTCTCTTCCTCGTGGGTTCGTAATCTTGTCCTATTTTAAGAGCATATGTAATCCGTGCTACGTAAGCTTGGTATGTACTCAAATAGCTTGAGTATGTAAGACTTCTAAGTTAGTAGCTTATGTAGGTAAATCGAGTCCTACGACTTATTACTTGACCTCCAATTCCTTTCAGATTCTTATGACTTTATTTCCAACCTTCTCTACTATGGGTTATCACATTCTCCTTTCCTTAAAGTCGTTTGATAGTGTCGTAGCGTATCCGACTCACATGATAATGTCTAAGGAACTTAAGAGACATTTCGAGCTCGGGAGTTTGGGGTGTAACATCTTTCCCCCTTTTGAACATTCGTCCCCGAATGTTGAATAAAACTTCCCTTAAGACTTTTTACAAACTGTAGGGAGATTCCTTTCTATTGCGATAGCAGACATTTTCATCCAAGTAACTAATATACGAGTTCCAGGAGTGCGGGTTATCTGTAGACATTGGGTATAGTTATGGATACCTGTATTTCATGTCCTCTTTCGCTTCCTAGGTCATTTCTTCATGATTCTTATTCTGCCACACTACCTTGACAGAAGCTACATCCTTAGTTCGCAACCTTTTACTCTGCCAATCCAAGTTGGCGATAGGTTGCGCCTCGTAGGATAACTTTCCTTTCATGTGGCCCTCACCCACAAAGAATATTCTAGGAGGGTCGCTTATATATTCGCAGAGCATTGATCTGTGAAAACTGAATGTATTGCTTCAAATCGAACGGTAGGTCCAACTCATAGGCAGCTTTATCTATCCTACGAATGACCTGAGAAGGACCAATGTATCCCCTTTTTGCCGACTCTAGGCTGCTAATTGATAGCTTGTCCCTGAATAAGCTTCACTTTATCGATAATTTAGTGGATCATATCTAGGCCTATCCATTTCCAAGTCAGAATTTCTATCTCCTATAATTGGTCATTCGACTTTTGATACTCGATCTTGTTCAAGCTATTTCACAATTTCTTTTATGCCAACTTGTAATACTCAAGGTATATTCCACTGTGCCTTTACTGAAATCTTCTTTCCAGTTTTATTACCATGCATTATATTGTAATCCTTACACAACGTGTGTAGGTACTTAGAGCAATTTAGAAAATGCCTTAGCGTCGCTATATTAGTCCCTTACCTTCTTCAGTCAAGGTCAGGGCTCCACTATGGCTTTTGTCCTTAATACCAATTGTGTCTTAATAGTTCTGCCTCGAACCATCTTATACTTTTCTTTAAACGATTCAGAATATGGCAATCATATTGCTATTACTGACTTCTTTTTATCGAATAATCATTTAATCTTACTGTTAAGATGCCAATACTCGTAGGCTGCATAATTATTCTTGTGCCATTTGCACGAGGTGTATTCTAATTTAGTCATAATCTTTTCTGCTCTTGGCTTACTCTGTTCTATATGTGTTATTGTAGTAACACACACTTACAATCTCTTTTTGTCTTACTTGTTTCATTTCCTTTCTCACTTCCCAGGAGGTTACCCATCATAGTGCTACTCTCACCTAAGCACGCTTAACTTCGAATTTTTGACGGGATCCGGTGCATTAGTGCGGGTATGATCGCGTCCATCCCTTATGGGGTATCGTTTGAAGTTTAAGCGTTCCCATTTACATACGATAGCGTCCGTTGATTTTCTCTTATGCTTGTACTTCTCTTGTCCATTCTCCCCCTTTTAGAGTGTACCCATGTCATCCTCCATTTATTTTCATCTATTCACACGCGAATGATTCTACTCCAACATATTTAACGTTCTGCACCATATCTACATTTTCTGTGAAATCATCCCTATCAGTGATTAACTCGTGCTCATAATCGGTTCAAATTCTCAACTCGGGAGCACTTATACTTTGATGATTCGTGTCCCAAGATCCGTCATTATACTAGCCTTATTCTAGTGGACCACTTATTCTTCTAATAACCTCGTAATGCAGCTGTTGTTCTGCAAATCGACATTCCCTCTCCTTGCAGGACCTCACTAATCATCAAGGTGGAGTCACGTATACACAATACTTCTTTATGCCTCCGAGCTTTAATCTTTTTCTTGTTTTTAAGGCTCACTTCTAATCTTTCTTAAAACCATAGAAACTTCATTGTAGTAGTGGCCTTGTCTTATCACCTTTTCATCGTACTATACCTTCAGTTCGTAACTGTCTATTTCCCTTTTTGTTCCATACTCATACTTAATTAATCATATCTATCTCGAGTGCCTCTATTAGAACGTCTCTATTATTCCTCCCGTTCATATCCATTTTTGGTTGTGTGCAAGAGATTCCATATTACTCTTTATTTCCTTGCACTATCTATCCTTTTCGTCGTCACATACCTTTTATTCAAAAATTTCCTTATAGAACTTGATAAATCTTCCTTATTTGATCTATAGCTTGTTTTTCCGTTCACACCTATCTTTACATTCCATTCACATGGACCACACCATACTTTTTAGTTATTTCCTTACTATGGGCTACTTACCCTTCTTAGTTAGTCTTATCCTTAATGTCTCACAAACTGTCTTATTACTACTTTATATCCGTCATAATTCTTTTCCCTTGTACTCTTGTCTTAATCATACTATTACTTCTTTTAACCATAACTCGTCACAGTTTATCCCTGTGTATCAATTCCATCGGTGCCTTAATATATCGTTTTATCCAGCTATGTCAGTCTTCTCTAAATTATCTTCTTTGGATCATAAGTCTTTTCCAACTTTGTCCTACCATACTAGTACCGACCCCCTAGTTGGTATTGCCATCAATTCAACCATTAATTCATTTCTTGAGGTCAGCCATACTCGTATTATAATCAAATCTCATTATTGTTGTGGGCACAACCTTTCAAGACATACTATAGCCTTGTATCTCATTCTCTTCTTATTTCTAGGAGAATTGGGGCAGAGTTTCTTCTGTATTTCTTACTATCTCCACACTTGCACGCAGAAAATGCCAACAGTGCCTCACATGGCATGCATGTATATATATTCAGATCATATCATATAGAAGCCACACAGGCCACACATATATAGTCATATCATCTTATATCGCAGCCACACAGCGCGCCCACAATTAGCAGTATGAAAATGGACTTACCTTGTATGTCCACACAAACTGCACCTATTGCACTTTCTTGTATACTTTTCCTTTATTTTTCAACTTTATAAGTCAATCGTATTGCAACACCTTACCTGATATAGGTCCTTCGTGCCTTTGCTTACCTGTGTGCCTTATAACTACCAACATCGTCATTCACTTCTTCTATCGATGTTGTCCTCCTGTTGAAATCACAGGTTAGTATGATGAATTTTATTCCCTATAACTCGGCTCTATCGCATGATCTTAGATCTGAAAGAAAGTAACATCTTAAATGTCCTATAGCCTCCTGTCTATAGATGTGGTGTACAACACACCGATAGACAAGACTCTACTAGACACGGTCTGTAGTCACTCCAAGGATGAAATGCTCTGATACCACTTCTGTTACGACCCAACCCCGTGGGCCGCGACTGGGGTCCGACCTGGACCCCCGTATACGTATTTATCAGATATAAGAACTATACATATGAACCCCAGCGGGTGATAAAAATTTCATACACATGTAGCCTCTTTCATTTGCGTCATGTTATGAAAGGGAAAGCAAGCCGACAAGGCTGCCATAAAACAATAATATTTACGACTCAGCGTACAACCATAACCGCACAAAACTCACAAATTACCCACGTACACATATCTACAGACTCCTAAGAATAATAATGGTAACATATGGCGGGACAGGACCCCCGCTGTACCCCTGAATAAACAAACATATATATATAAAATGACTAGTATCAAAAGTTAGACTCTAGAACAACGGAGCACTTCCAACATCGCTGAGTGGAAACCCTAAGCTGGAAGATCTCTAATATGAATATCTATACCTACGGGCATGAAACGCAGACCCCCAAACAAAGGGGGGTCAGTACGATGTATGTACTGAGTATATAAAGCATGGACTGTGATAAGTAAAGTCATTACTATAGAAGAATGTGCAAAAATGAGCAAAGTATCCAGAAATATCAAAATGCTTATCATAACCACAGATAAGGTATGCAGAAAAACATATGCCATATCCGGCCCCATTATGGGACTCGGTGAACAAATCATGGTCGTTGCCCCGTCACTTGCGCCACAGCACATCATAAATCCAGAGTAGAGAATATCTCCGTAAGAGATCATATCATATCAGATGGTCATATCAGATCATATCATATTATATGTGTACATGGCATATCATAACTCCACAATTCCCATGTACAGGTCGTACCTGTCTCCTCACATAGGGGCATGGTGAACAATGCAGAGAAGTACGCATGATAACAAAACCTTGCTCGGGCTCAGTGAAGGAAGCATTGAAGCATCCACGAATAGAGTAGTGAGAAAATATATGCAATTTAAATCATATCTGAGACTCGACGGAATAATAAAAATGAGCTTTCATTTAAAATCGAGACAAGAGTCATATCGAGTACCTTTTGAAAGTCACTATGAGTTATATCAAAATAGAACTTCTGAGAATCATATACACGTATCAAGGCATAACAAAATATCTTTTGGAAGTCGAAAAATTGGCCATCCTAGTGGCTTTAAGTATAGGAACTTCTTTGGAATCATATGAAAGTCATATACTTGTTTCGTAAAAACCAAGCCATAAAGGGAGATTAGTTTTATATACTTATGTCAAATCATGCTAAAAGAAGGAACAAGATATACATACTTATGCCAAAGACATGCTAAAAGAAAGTATAAGCCTTACACACGTATGCCAAAACATGCCAAAAGAAGGAAATGTTAGCTTTACATACCTCTTACGGGTTACTCTTAACACGTTCGCCTCATCGTCTCTGGAACCTATTTAACATGAAAGAAATCTAAGCATCAACAATCCTCGGCTTTCCTGCATCTTAAGTTACATACGAGTATTCATAGAACTCATTTCCTCGCTCGTCTTCTCAACTAGTCCTTTAGCTAGTTAAGGCGTTAACAAAAATTGGGCAGCATCTCCCCTATAATATGCCCTATCCGAATATTCAATTATACTCCTAATTGCTACAGCCAACCAACAAAAATAACCTTCAGCATATATATATGCAATTTACATCAATCTTATACTGCATAAACTCCAAATGACTCGCTCAAAACCACGATACCAAAATAAGGTTTCTAGTTTCCGTTTTGCAAAACCTTTAACCGTATGAAGCGGGGGTCGTGTGGCTGCAACCACAAGCTCCCCCACCTATTTTAGAACACATTTAGGCCCTGCAACACACACCCACAACCAGAAACCGCCTCCAAATGCACAACGCCTTACTTCGACAAAAAAACCCCCATAAAGTCCAAATTTAAAGGAGAAACCTTACCTTACCCGAAATTGGCCAAAACTAGCCAAAATTGCACTTCGGAAACCTCTTTAGCGTGCTAGAAGTTGCGTGGAGTGTTTGCTGTCCATTTTGGCTGCACCAAGATATGATTTTATACTTATAATACCTTCATATCATCAATATATACGCTGAATAATTAATATACGGAACGAAATTGGGACTTACCTATTTTCTTTTCCAAGCCGTCCTCTTTTTCTCTCTAGACTTAGGGTTCTTTTTTTTTGTTGCTGCTGAAGTTTTCTGGATAGAAATGACCTTAAGATTCATATAACATGTATATATAGGGGCTGCCTTGGAGGTGAAATGTGTCATCCCCTTACGGTGACACGTGTCCAGCCGTGATTGGACCACCGCATCTATGTAACCTATTAGGGGCTTCCACATGGCAGTGGGTTCCACCCCAAAGCTTCTACATCACCTACTTGACCCTAAGTAGGTGCATCACCTTCTTTCTTAAGGTGCTGCCACGTGTCTCTCCTCCATTGGCTGCCACGTGTCATCCTCTCCTCTTCCTCATGGGTTCGTAATCTTGTCCTATTTTAAGAGCCTATGTAATCCATGCTACGTAAGCTTGGTATGTACTCAAATAGCTTGAGTATGTAAGACTTCTAAGTTAGTAGCTTACGTAGGTAAATCGAGTCCTACGACTCATTACTTGGCCTCTAATTCCTTCTGGATTCTTATGACTTTATTTCCAACCTTCTCTACTATGGGATATCACATTCTCCTTTCCTTAAAGTCGTTTGATAGTGTCGTAGCTTATCCGACTCACATGATAATGTCTAAGGAACTTAAGAGATATTCCGAGCTCAAGAGTGTGGGGTGTAACACTCTGACTGTGGGATGATTAGTTGGTATTTTACCAATCAAAACACTCAAATTCTTGAATTATTTCCATGATTTAATGCTAATTGAAGGGGTTTTAGAACATAGTTCTCTAATGCACATGAATTCCTTAGAAAAAGCAAATTCAGAGGATTTGAAGCTAAAAACCACTAAAGCGCACCGGCAAAGAAACTCACACCTCACAGCTACAAGCATCTTACCGGCTAAATGTTGGCTTGACTGGAGTAAGTTGTATTACTACCCGCTACAATTGGTGCACTCCAAAAGATGATTGGTTGTTCGGTTTCAGCGTAGAAGCTCCTGAAAGCAGTGAAGGTTGAAGTGAGGCAGTGACTAGCATCTTACATTGGTAGATCAGCGGTTTGAGGGTCCAATGAAATTCTCAATATAAAAGCTGATGGACCAAAATCACAATTATGGAAATTAATGCTTCTTTTGAAAATTTCCAAGGACCAAAATAGGTATTTGTGCAATTATTTACCATTATTCTCATTATCCATTTACTAATTTTAAAAGGTATAGAGAAGTTTTTAGAGAGATAGAACCTTCATCTCGATAGTATAGAACTATTAGCTTAGTAACAAAGAAACCTTCAACATTTTATTCTCCAAAGCTTGGATTTAGATTTTGTTATCATTTTAGCTTGGAATGAAGATTTTGTTTATGGTACTGTCTTTCTTTCCTATTTTATGTGTAGGTAAGTCTATAGCTAGGGGTGTGTGTGCTTGATGAGGGTATAAAACCCCGAAGATGTTTTGATTAATATTCTTTAAAATTGATTGTACTACATTGATCTATTATTGTCTTGAAGTTTAAATTCAAAAAATTAGAGGTTGCAGACATCGATTGAGATCTCTTAGCCATTATGGCTTGGAAACACAAAAGGAGTTGGGTAAGACTCAATAGTGAGGAGTTGTTGAAATTACTCTATGTGTTTTAGCCAGGTATGAAATAATTCGAGTAATTTATAATTTAATAATGTGAGCTAGAGAAAGTCTATCTACTCAAGCAATGTTTGATATTTTGTTTGCAAGGGTCTTGGTGTTCGGAAGAAATATAGGGACATACGCTTGATAGTTCAGGAGAATATCAAGGAATAGCCTAGACCAAACAATATCCATGTACCAATCTATTGTTTTGAAGTTAATCTTATCCAATTCGAGTCGAAACCCCAATTGCTATGCACACACCCTAGTCCTTTCCAATCTTGGTATACAAAGTTGATATAAATCTCTTTTTTCAATACTTAATAGTGATAAATTGTAGTTGTTAGATAAACAACCCCATATATATATGCTTGTTGAAGAGCTATAATTGTTAATTTTCTTGAATTATGGAATCAATCGAAGAAGAGTCCCATTTGCCAGTCCTTAAAATTCGACCCCGACCTGATAAGTTGGATATTATTTTTGCAAATGACTGTCTATCCTCTGAAATATGAGACATAGTTGAGCACTCGTCAAATATTGCGCATTGTCGGGGAATGGTTAAAGATATTCTTTAATTCATTTTTATATTCAAACTTGTGTGAAATTTGCTTTCTTGTTACGTGTTATTTTTTTTGTAGCTTGCCAACAAAAAGGGAAACATGGAGAAAGCGGTTGATAAAGAAAGTGTAGGTGATGCAGGCTTTGCAAATGAGTTTACCGTGAATAACGTAGTCGTGGAGTTAGGTGTTGTCAGAGTAATTCTCTTACCTACAAAGGTAGGGAATGAGGTGTTTTAATCACTTGTCCAATGCACTATCTTTTACAAATGAATGGCTTATTTGGAGGCCTAGAGGTTGAGGATGCAAAAAAGAACTATGAAATTTCATAAAAGTGTGTCTTCTATTCAAGATACCCAATATTAGCCAAGACTCAATTCGGCTATGATTATTCCTAGTTTTAGTCACCAGTGAATCCACCACATGCCTTGCGGAGTTGGACCAAAGGTCAATCACTACTTGGTATGAGTTGGAGAATGTTTTCCTCAAAAGACTTTTTACACCATCCTTGCGAATATTGAAATTGAGGGATGAAGTTAATAATTTTGAGTGAATGTCAGGCGAAGCTATACATGAAGTAAGGCTATGGTTCAAGAAGAAAGTGACTGAATGCCTAAGTCATGGTTTATCTGATCAAGTGTTGCTTCAAATTTTCTATCGTTCATTGGATGAAGCCAACTAAGTGGTTGTAAATAACTTGGCAGGAGGTTCATTCTTGAATCCTACTTATCTTCAAGAGTCCGCTTCCTTGAATCAAATAGAACGGATCAATATAGTATGGAAAATCTAATATAGAGGGAAATTGAGTGCTGGATTGACATCTACATCAACGATAAGCAATGAAATGCGATGAAACAAGGAGGAGCATGATGAAAAAATGGTAAAGATGACAAGCATTGACCTCCTATCAAAGAATGTGATAAGTGCTAGAACAAAGAATGTAAATGCCATAGGGGTACACACTTCAACTTTGAATTAAGAAAAAATAACTTATGCTATCTTTGATGAAGATGTGAAGTTCTTGGTGAACCAAGGATCGGGTTCTCACCTAGGGTACAAAGAAACCAATCAAGGTCCTTGGCATCCAAGGGATGATAATCAAGGTTGGAGAGACCATGATATCTAATAGCATGAGTAAGAATGAGTTAGAGGAGATGATAGGTACAACCACCGCAGTTCAATTCCATATGTACCTCCCTACAAATATGATTCCCTCCATGGACAAGCAAGTATGAGTAACCCAACTGGTTGTAAAATTGACAAGATGCTTAATTGTGCCCTTAAGAGGGTTGAGGCTACGGATAATGGAGTCAAGCATCCCAAAAGAAACATTTAAAATTTGGCTCAAACCATGTGCTCTCACTCCGCTTCAATTAAGATTTAGAAACTCAAATGAACCATTTTTTTATCTTAAATAAATCCAATAGCTAAGGGCTCAATCCCAAGTGACACCTCCCAAATCCAAATCATGGTGGCCATTGTATAGCAATAGTGAGAAGGAGTAATAAGGTGCTTGAAAGGGAGAAGGTTGCGCAACAGAAGGTAGTATATGAAAATAAAATAATGGGATGAAGCCAAGTGCAACCATCTAAATGAAAGATGATGAAAAATTGTCGAATAAGGGAAAGGTTTGTGTGGATGAAAAATAGAGGGTTAATCCTCATCAATATTGATTGATGATGAAAGAAAAATAATGGATAAATCCACTAAGGGCGATGAGCCTATGTTTCTTCCTCCATACACTCAAAGAGAGATCAAGAAGAAGGAAGATGAACACTTCTAAAAATTTGTAGATCATCTGAGCATGTTATCCATGAATATTCCTTTGATTGATGCTTTATTGTAGATGCCAGGGTATTTAAAGTTCATTAAAGAGTTATTGCAAAAAAAAGTGGTGAATGTGGGATTTGTTGAAGTGTCTCAATTATGAAATGCAGTAATGTCAAGTACATTGTCCATAAAGGAAGAAGATCTGGAAGCTTTCACTATTTTGTGCACTATACGGGTATACAAATTTGATAAAGCCTTGTGTAATTTGGGGAAAAGGTTCAATTTGATGCCCTTATTGATCTTTATGAGCTTGGGTCTTGGGAACACCAAACCCACCCCAATGAGGCTATTGATGGTAGATCATTCTATCAAGAGACCTGTAGGTATCGTACTCCAATGAGGTTATTTATGGTAGATCATTCTATGAAGAGACTGATTGGTATCATATTTAATGTTCTAGTCAAAGTTGATAAGTTCATTTTATCGGGGGATTTTGTTGTGTTGGATTATGAAGTTCACATAGAGGGTCCTAACATCTTAGGCCAACCATTCCTTGCTATAGGAAGAGAACTAGTGAATGTGGAGCTTGGAGAACTATAATTTTGAATTGGTGATGAATCAATCAAGTTCAAGGTGGGTGTGCCTATCAGGGCACTTGATGAGTACAAGTAGTATAGGTGAAATAATCAGTGGATGAGAAGGTAGAAAATCCAAAAGAGGAAGAAATTTGACCCGACATATAGTGGTGGTGATGTACCTGCATTATGCCGCGACGTTTAATTTTTAACGTCAAATAGGCGTGACGCCATTCAAACATAGTACGTCTCTAGTCAAACACCAATTTCCTCTGGATCACTAGGAAGAAAATTAGGAATTTGCACTTGACCGGCGAGTTGCCGGTTAAAAATTGTACAACACTAGTTGAAGCACTAATGCAAATCAGTGCACTGGCATATACAAAGTAGTTTTCTGCATTTTGATCGGATTCTTGTCAGTTACTTCTTATGTCTCATCAATCTCACACAAGTGGGTAAGTGTGAGAAAAAGGTCTACTTTTGACCTTTGAACTACTACAAGATCAGATTTGACCAATTTGTTTTCCAAAACCCATAAACCTAAAATCCTTCATCTTCTTCCTTATTCATTCTCTTTCAAACTCCATTTCCTCTATCTAAAACATCTCACCCTTTCCATCAATTACTAACTCTCTCCATCTCCTTCCACTAAACAACAACCTCTTCTACTCCACATCAAAACCCATATACCCCAAAATCCAAAAAATCTATTTTGAAGAAGTTCTTGAGTTCAAGATTAAGGAATACTTCCATTAAAGCTATTGCTTTTCATCCATGACTTCTACAAATCTAGTATGTTACTCTACATTTACTATTTTCAGATTGATATTGTGAGTTTGGTAAGAATTTCATGCTTGAAAACCTACTTTCTAGAACTTGAAAATTTTGTGTGTGAAAAGGGTTTTTAGTGTTTGAAATGTATAGATCTGAAGCTCTTTTATCTAGGTGTAATGTTAAGCATGGGAAATTTGTCGTATTTGATTAAAATCAAAGTTTTGAGTGAATTTTCTGTAACACATTGTCTTTACATAGTGCATGAAATTATTTTATGATAGAATAGGTGACATTATTCCTAATGGAAGAATTGTTATTATGTGAATCTTTAAGTCGTGAACAAAATGTTGTGAAAGAGTAGCAATGCCTTGTATTTGTGGATTAATTTGTGTGAATTATACTTGTTGGTGGGGATGAAATTGTGAATGAATGTTCTTATTTTGTGCATATAATTCCTATATCACTTGCTTGAGTGATTTTTGATACCCAATGATGCCATGCTAACACCCTTCTTAAGGGAAATCATCAAAATGTGAAGAAACTTTTCGTGTGAATCTTTTGAGGGAAGTCTGAGTACTAATTGGACTTGATTTTTAAAGGAGTTCAATTGAAATGGGCCATTTTATGTTAGAAGAGATGACTATAAAGCACATGCGCTTCACAACAGTAGCCCTGTATTTTGGAGGTGAAACAACGGTCTTATGAGAAATCCATGTTCCCAAGTTGGTGACTGGTGTTTTATTTGTGAAACGCAGGTCTCCATTGGCAAAATGTCGGATCACCTAAATTGTTGCAGGTTTTTTAATAAAAGGCGGTGATTACAATGATGGCTTGGAATCTTGCATCTGCAAAACAGCGGTCCAACACCGACCTATATTTTGACCTGTAACTGATTAATTATTTTTACACTTCCTTATTTTTCTTTCCGTATCTTTTTTTCTATTGTAATTCTTCTAAAATTAAGAGTCCACCAATTCCTGGGGGATATTTATTTCCTAACATGCCTTGTTATAGAAAATGTCTGTTTAAAGAAGCCAATCAGCTAGATACACAAAGAAGGTAGATCCCTCAGCTAAAGCTAAAGACAAGGCGCTTGTTGTACAAGTGAATGATCTAAAACAAAAGTTTTGTGTCAGAGGGATGAAATAATATAATGATAAGTTCAAGGGAAACTGACCTATTAGTGAAGAAAAGGGATTTAATCTTTTAGGACTAGGAGATGAATTTCCCAAAATGTGTAGTAATTCATCAATAGAAATTGGATGCTCTTTGCTTGTGCCAAGGAGACTACTTCCTCGAATTGGTTATGAAATTTTATGCATTATATCAGCCAAGGCAGCAATCGATGGGCCTTTATGGGCCGGTAGAGTAGTTTCAGAAAGAAACAATAGGAAGTCAACTCACTCTTTTGGGAGAAAAAGATACAAAAAGAAACTATGGGAAGTCAACTCAAATGGGTTGCCGATACTGTCGTAGTAGGCCAGCCTATATGGGACATAAAGGGACATTAGATAGCTAACTAAGAATTGAAATTCGAAGCTAAACTATGGCTAAAATTTGTATGTGCAGGTCTCATGCCTTCTAAGAATGACCAAAGAGTTCATAGTGAAGCTTTCATGCTCGTTGCTTGTTTAATGACTGGAGTGCATTTGGAGTATGTGAAAATGGTTGCAACGCAGATAAAGAGAAATTCACGTTAAAAGACACTCTTTATGGCCTTTCCTGTGCTAATTAGCAAATTGTGTGTTCATGCCCATATGTGTTTCTTCTCCTTTGATGTGGTTTCTCGTGATATAGTGGTGATTTATGTTGACCATAGGAGAGATGACAAGGCACCAAATGTCAAAACGAGTAAGGTGAAAGTATTGGGAGACAAAGCCCTCCTTCAGTCAACTCTAGAAGCATCAAACACGGTGGAATCAGGGAGAGAAACCATGAGAGAAGGAAGAAACAAAGAGGAGCCTCATTACAACCTTTATCTAATCATAGTGCCTACCACACATTGATTGAAATAACATATTCCAACAACCGCCAATTGAAAAGGCTTGCAAAAGTCCCTCCCTAACATGCTCATGGATGCAGAAAAGGCAATGAGGCAAATAAAAAATAGTGTAGACAAATTGTGCAAGCGGGTCGATGTGGTAAAAGGAGCAGTGACCTCATAGAAATTTGATATGAATTCTTTGAACAAAATATCCCCAATGGATGATACTAAGATGGCTATGCTGGCTAAGGTCATGAAGGCTCCGAAAAACACCCTTGGACCAATAGATGCATTGATGAGAAGTATGAGATTACTGAAGAGGGAATTGATGAAGAAACAACTGAGGTGCACCAATCTATGGAGGAATAATTGATTGCAGCACACCAGTAAGGAGGTGCAGGTGAGTCTAGAACGCCGATCGAGCAGCATGAGGATGACAAAAGTAAAGAAATGGCATCAAGCGCAAGCGATGATGAAGAAGAAGGGTAAACTAATAAGTGTCTTCCTTTTCTTACTTTATTCCAAAGCATTGAGGGCGATGCTACCTCTACTTTTGGGGGACGAACACATGATTTGTAGTTTGCTAATTCTTGCGATAATATGTTGGGTGATTTGACTATTTTGTGACTATTCCCAAAGAAAAATATACCTTGTGAGGCATAATCTAGTTGTTTTTTATCCATTATCCGGATTGATTCCATATTTTCCTATTGTCTTACTATCCATGGTTGATATTCTCGCTTAGTTCCTTTAAGGCCTTTTTCTCCAATAATTGTTACACCCCGTACTTTGGTACCTTAGAATACTTCCTAAGCTTCTCATGTTTCTGGGAAGGCTCTTAAGTTTCTTAAAAGTCGTTATGTGAGTCGGATAGTTAATAATGCTATCAAATAACTCCAAGGAAAGGAGACCGAAATGCTTCATAATAAGTAAGATTGAAAATAGGGTTATAAAAATTCGAAAGGAGTTGGAGGCCAAGAAATGAGTCGTGGGACTCGATTGACTAGCATAAACTACCAAATTGGAGGTCTTACGTACTTAATCTACTCGATTGCGTGTTGAGACTAAGTAGCAAGGAAGACATAAGCTCTTAAAGTGCGACGAAATTATGAATCCACGGAAGAGAAATAAGGAAACGACGCACCTACTTGAATCAAGTAGGTGACTCACCTAGTTGACACATGGCAGCACGTGATATGTACACATGGCATCACATGAAAGTCACACGTGGCAGCAGGTGAACACCATGGGGTGGACCCCCACCTGCCACGTGGCAACCATGGATTGGTTGCATGATTGAGGTGGCTGCCTAAGGGTGTGATACGTGTCACCCTTAGGGGATGACATGTGTCACTCTCCAAAAAGATATATATCTATTTATGGATGACTACTAAGTCATTTTTTAGACAAAAACTTGAACAAAATAGAGAGAAAAACGTGGAGAAGAAAGCAAAGGCAACCATTGTTTGGAGAAACACTGAATTGGTAATATGAGTATAACTCCTTGTGTAAGGCTTCTTTTTGAGTGATTCAAGATGTTTTGGAAAGATATTTCATATGGATACAACTTTAATTTAGACTCTACAACCCAGTTTTTCTTTTCTCTGCTAGAAAATTGGTGGTGAAGCATTGGGGAGCTGCTGCCCAGGTTTTGCTTCAGAAATCCTACACGGACAGCTGTGAGTATTTTGGGCATATCTTTTCGTACAAAATTGCTGTAGGGTTAATTACAAAAATTTTGCGACCTTGATACACATGTATATAACTTTCATTGAGGCCACAAATCCTGTTTCCCTCAATTAACCCTCCGAAATTAAGCGACAATATAAGACAGTGGGCTGTGCAGATTTCACGTTTTGGATAGTTTTAGCGAGTTGGACAAGTTTAACGTAAGGTGAGGACTTTAATTTTAAATTGGAGTTTATGGTGTAGTTATAGAGGGTATTATACATTGTGTAGGTGGCTGGAAATGTGAAAATATGATAAATATGGTTGACATCCGAACTAAACTAAATTGGAGTCGCTAGAAGTAAATTGTCGTCGAAATAAAATGTCGTTCTTGTCAGTTGTTTCTGCAGGAGTGTAATGTATTGTTGCAGGGACTAAATACATTCTAAAAGGGTTGTTGATGCTTCTGGTTGAAGCCACACGACCCCTCATTTCGTACAGTTAAAGGCGTTACAAAATAAAGGCTAGACGCCCTATTGTGATACCGTATTCTTGAATAAGTCGTTTGGAGTTTATGTTGTATATTGTTGGTATGAATTGCTGCAGGTTTTTGTTGTTGGTTGGCTGTAGGTCTTAGGGACCTAATTAGAAATTCGGATAGGGCACATTATAGGGGAGGTGCTGCCCAATTTTCGTTAATGCCTTAACAAACTAAAGAACTAGTCGAGGAAACGACTAAGGTAATAGATTCTATTGATGCTAAGGTGTAACCTAAGATGCTGGAAAGTTAAGAAGGGTTGATATTCATATTACCTTTATGTTGGATAGGTTCAAAGGACGACGAGGCGAACAGGATAAGGAATAACTCAGATAAAGTATGTAAAGCTTTGTCTTGGCATGTTTTGGTATAAGTTCGTACAGCTATCTTTCTTTCCTTTTGGCAATGTTTAGCCTTAAGTAAATTGTAAATGAAGTGCGGGGATAATTCCATTCCCAGAATTCTGAGTACGCCTCATAACCCCTATCCATTGTTCAGTATTAGAGTTTCTGTAAAGATTAACTATTTCCTAATAGGGCTTCTATGTGTCAGAATATAATGTATGAGAAGCTATCTTTCATTCCCAGTGAGATGTATTTGATACGAAAATGAGATTACGATTCCATAGTGGTTCACCGAGACTCATGAAGGGCCGGGTACGAAATATGTATATAAAGATCACCTGAAGGAAAGTACAGACTATATAGAGCTTATTCTCTTTCTTCTTTTGGCATATCTCAGCTATAAGTTAAACATGATACGATCTCTGAGGTAATGATCTAGCTTCCATATGGTTACTCACTACTCTGCTTGTGCATATGGTTTACATATCCTTACCGAGTCCCATAGAGGGCCGGGTATGACCGAAGTCCCAAAAAGGGAACGGGTATGATATAAGGTATTATAAATATTCACCGAGTCCCAAAAAGGGCCGGGTATGACCGAGCCCCACCAAGGGTCGGGTATGCTATGTGAATGCAATGATAAGACGACATGATTGCAGACCGAGTCTCATTAATGGGCCGGTTATGGTATATTTACGCTTATGATCACATAAAGATAAATTTGTAACACCAAGTCCCCGAGCGGGCCAGATACGGTATGTGATAGTGGTATACATGACTTTATTTTGTAAGGTGCAGGTACAGTACCCTATTAAATGTTATACTTGGTTTCCTGCATCCTTGGTTCAGTCGTTATCTCAGTTATGTTATGCTGATATACTCAGTACATATATCGTACTGACCCCCCTTTCTTCGGGGGGCTGCATTTCATGCCCGCAGGTACAATACAGATTTTGGGAGTCCACCAGCTCAGGATTCCACTCAACAAGTTTAGAAGAAGCTCAATTAATTCGCAGCCAAGTTCTGGTACCAAATCACTGATGTATATATTTGATTACACAGGGGTACGGCGGGGGCCCTGTCCCACCATATGTTGTCGTTCCTATTCTTAGAGGTTTTTAGACATGTATGTGTGGGTTGTTCAAGAGTTTATTTCAGTTGTGCCTATACGGCACCTTGTAAATGTTTTTACGTTATGACAGTCTTGTCGGCTTGCATTCTCTTTCATGATACGATATGAATGAAAGAGGCCACACGTACACGAAAAAGTTTTAACTCATTGGGGTTTTTGTGAGTAGTATCGCTTTGCTCATATTTCAATTTGACTACAGTTGACAAATATGTATACGGGGGTCCAGGTCGGACCCCAGTCGCGGCCCATGAGTTTGGGTCGTGACAGAAGTGGTATCAGAGCAGTTCGTCCTTGGAGTGTCTACAGACCGTGTCTAATAGAGTCTTGTTTATCGGTGTGTTGCGCACCACATCTATAGACAAGAGGCTACAAGACATTTAGTATGTTACTTTATTTCATATCTAAGATCGTGGGATAGAGCCGAGCCATAGGAAATGAAATTCTTTATACTAACATGCTATTTTAGCAGGAGGACAATGCCGATAGAAGAAAGTAACTGACGATATTGAAAGTTACAAAGCACGCAGGTAAGCAAAGGCACGAAGGACCTATGTTAGGTAAGGCATTGCAATACGATTGACATATATAATTGAAAAGTGAAAGGAAAGGTAAACAGGAAAGTGTAACGGGTGCAGCTCGAGTGGACATAATAGGTAAGTCCATTTCCATATTGTTAATTGTGGGCGCCCTGTGTGGCTGCGATCTGAAATGTATGAATATATATGTGTGCCCTGTGTGGCTGCGATATAATACGATACAAATATTTATATGTTGGCCCTGTGAGGCATTGTTGGCATTTTCTGCGTGCAGGTGTTGAGGTAGTAAGAAATACAGAGGAAACTCTGCCCAAATTTTCCTACAAAAAAAAGGAAAAGACAAGACCGTTATTAAAGCAAAATTGAGGAAATTTGACTAAACAAGTATGGCTGACCTCGAGGAATAAGTTAATTACTGAAGTGATTGCAATAGAAATTAGGAGGTCGATACGGATATAGTCGAACGAAGTTGGAAAAAAGCTATAAGCCAAAGAGAATGACTCAGAGAGGACTGATAGATAAGGATAAAACGATATAGTAAGGCAACGCCTGAATTGATACATAGGGATAAACTATGACAAGTTATGGTTGAAGGAAGTAATGATATGTCTAAGACAAGAATACGAGGGATAAAGAATTATGATGGATATGAAGTGTTAAGAAGACAGCTATGAATTGAAAGTATAGTATGATGAAAAGGTATTAAGACAAGGCCTATCAACGGCGGCCAGTACAGAAGAATCCTGAAGCACTCGTAAGACCTTATGAGGCTAGTTAACATTCGGGGACGAATGTTCTAAAGGGGGGAAGGATGTTACACCCCATACTTTGGTACCTTAGAATGCTTCCTAAGCTTCTCAAGTTTCTGGGAAGGCTCTTAAGTTTCTTAAAAGTCGTTATGTGAGTCGGATAGTTAATAATGCTATCAAATAACTCCAAGGAAAGGAGAACGAAATGCTTCATAATAAGGAAGATTGGAAATAGGGTTATAAAAATTCGAAAGGAGTTGGAGGCCGAGAAATGAGTCGTGGGACTCGATTGACTAGCATAAACTACCAAATTGGAGGTCTTACGTACTTAAGCTACTCTAGTGCGTGTTGAGACTAAGTATCAAGGAATACATAGGCTCTTAAAGTGCGACGAAATTACGAATCCACGGAAGAGAAATAAGGAAACGACGCACCTACTTGAAGCAAGTAGGTGACTCACCTAGTTGACACATGGCAGCACGTGATAGGTACACATGGCATCACATGAAAGTCACACGTGGCAGCAGGTGAACACCATGGGGTGGACCCCCACCTGCCACGTGGCAACCATGGATTGGTTGCATGATTGAGGTGGCTGCCTAAGGGTGTGATACGTGTCACCCTTAGGGGATGACATGTGTCACTCTCCAAAAAGATATATATCTATTTATGGATGACTACTAAGTCATTTTTTAGCCAAAAACTTGAACAAAATAGAGAGAAAAACGTGGAGAAGAAAGCAAAGGCAGCCATTGTTTGGAGAAACACTGAGTTGGTAATATGAGTATAACTCCTTGTGTAAGGCTTCTTTTTGAGTGATTCAAGATGTTTTGGAAAGATATTTCATATGGATACAACTTTACTTTAGACTCTACAACCGAGTTTTTCTTTTCTCTGCTAGAAAATTGGTGGTGAAGCATGGGGGAGCTGCTGCCCAGGTTTTGCTTCGAAAATCCTACACGGACAGCTGTAAGTATTTTGGGCATATCTTTTCGTACAAAATTGCTGTAGGGTTAATTACAAAAATTTTGCGACCTTGATACACATGTATATAACTTTCATTGAGGCCACAAATCCTGTTTCCCTCAATTAACCCTCCGAAATTAAGCGACAATATAAGACAGTGGGCTGTGCAGATTTCACGTTTTGGATAGTTTTAGCGAGTTGGACAAGTTTAACGTAAGGTGAGGACTTTAATTTTAAATTGGAGTTTATTGTGTAGTTATAGAGGGTATTATACATTGTGTAGGTGGCTGGAAATGTGAAAATATGATAAATATGGTTGACATCCGAACTAAACTAAATTGGAGTCGCTAGAAGTAAATTGTCGTCGAAATAAAGTGTCGTTCTTGTCAGTTGTTTCTGCAGGAGTGTAATGTATTGTTGCAGGGACTAAATACATTCTAAAAGGGTTGTTGATGCTTCTGGTTGAAGCCACACGACCCCTCATTTCGTACAGTTAAAGGCGTTACAAAATAAAGGCTAGACGCCCTATTGTGATACCGTATTCTTGAATAAGTCGTTTGGAGTTTATGTTGTATATTGTTGGTATGAATTGCTGCAGGTTTTTGTTGTTGGTTGGCTGTAGGTCTTAGGGACCTAATTGGAAATTCAGATAGGGTACATTATAGGGGAGGTGCTGCCCAATTTTCGTTAATGCCTTAACAAACTAAAGAACTAGTCGAGGAAACGACTAAGGAAATAGATTCTATTGATGCTAAGGTGTAACCTAAGATGCTGGAAAGTTAAGAAGGGTTGATATTCATATTACCTTTATATTGGATAGGTTCAAAGGATGACGAGGCGAACAAGATAAGGAATAACTCAGACAAGGTATGTAAAGCTTTCTCTTGGCATGTTTTGGTATAAGTTCGTACAGCTATCTTTCTTTCCTTTTGGCAATGTTTAGCCTTAAGTAAATTGTATATGAAGTGCGGGGATAATTCCATTCCCAGAATTCCGAGTATGCCTCATAACCCCTATCCACTTTCAATATTAGAGTTTCTGTGAAGATTAAGTATTGCCTAGTAGGGCTTCTATGTGTCAGAATATAATGTATGGGAAGGTATCTTTCATTCCCAGTGAGATGTATTTGATACAAAAATGAGATTACGATTCCATAGTGGTTCAACGAGCCCCATGAAGGGCCGGGTACGAAATATGTATATGAAGATCACCTGAAGGAAAGTACAGACTATATAGAGCTTATTCTCTTTCTTCTTTTGGCATATCTCAGCTATAAGTTAAACATGATACGATCTCTGAGGTAATGATCTAGCTTCCATATGGTTACTCACTACTCTGCTTGTGCATATGGTTTACATATCCTTACCGAGTCCCATAGAGGGCCGGGTATGACCGAAGTCCCAAAAAGGGAACGGGTATGATATAAGGTATTATAAATATTCACCGAGTCCCAAAAAGGGCCGGGTATGACCGAGCCCCACCAAGGGCCGGGTATGCTATGTGAATGCAATGATAAGACGACATGATTGCAGACCTAGTCTCATTAATGGGCCGGTTATGGTATATTTACGCTTATGATGACATAAAGATAAATTTGTAACACCAAGTCCCCGAGCGGGCCAGATACGGTATGTGATAGTGGTATACATGACTTTATTTTGTAAGGTGCAGGTACAGTACCCTATTAAATGATATACTTGGTTTCCTGCATCCTTGGTTCAGTTGTTATCTCAGTTATGTTATGCTGATATACTCAGTACATATATCGTACTGACCCCCTTTCTTCGGGGGGGCTGCTTTTCATGCCCGCAGGTACAATGCAGATTTTGGGAGTCCACCAGCTCAGGATTCCACTCAACAAATTTAGAAGAAGCTCCATTAATTCGGAGCCAAATTTTGATACCAAACCACCGATGTATATATTTGGTTACATAGGGGTACGGCGGGGGCCCTGTCCCACCATATGTTGTCGTTCCTATTCTTAGAGGTCTGTAGACATGTACGTGTGGGTTGTTCATGAGTTTATTTCAGCTGTGCCTATACGGCACGTTGTAAATGTTTTTACGTTATGGAAGTCTTGTCGGCTTGCATTCTCTTTCATGATACGCTATGAATGAAAGAGGCCACACGTACACGAAAAAGTTTTAACTCATTGGGGTTTTTTGTTAGTAGTATCGCTTTGCTCATAGTTCAATTTGACTACAGTTGACAAATATATATACGGGGGTCTAGGTCGGACCCCAGTCGCGGCCCACGGGGTTGGGTCGTGATAATAATTTTATGGTGCATGATTCAAAATTATCTCGATAAATATTTGTGGGTCGAATAAAATCCAAGAGTTATTTTCTATACCGCTGTTCTTTCTAAAGGAGCAAAATATTTTATTTTTATTTCCATTTGTCTTCTTGAGTCTTTTATGTCGAATCGGGTTGGTGTTTTCCAATTATAGATTGTGAGGCCACTTTCTTATGGGAAATACTATGTTTTAGTGTTTAATTGAGTCTTTTGTTGCACTTGTTACAAGAGGAACCACCAAATAATTTTGTGATTAGCAAAGGTAAAATTTTCAATTGATTCCAAATGGGAAAATAAATTGAAGGGCAATATCTTGTCATGATTTGTACATTTTTTTATTTGTATTTATGACTTACAAGTGAGGACATCCTTGTTGTAGTTTTCAACAATTATTTGATTAAATTGTTTTTAGTATAGCTTGTGAATTTGTTAGATTGAAATGCCTTGTACGGAAAAGATTTGATTCATTCTTGTGTATACATGTTGTCTACACGTTGCCCCAAATTGTATTTCAAGGAGAAATTCTATATTTCATACGACTTGAAATAGAACTGAGGCCCTTTTTGAATAGCCACTCTATCCAAATTTTTGTCATGAACCATTTTCTCAGGTCATGATGGTGCCTACTATTACCCATTAGTAGGCAAGTCGACCTATCTCCCAAAACTGCAAGTAATGGGATGTCAGGGTAGAAGACCAGCAATCTAATCTAAAACAATAAAGTACTGATAGGAGCATACAACGAACGGGCAGAAGCAACTAAATATATATACAAACAAAAAGAATCCCTCCCAAAACCTAAAAGTCACATGTATAGAGTTGCTAATAAAAGAGTACAAGTCCCAAAAATAGACCATGGAAACAGAGCTATCTCAAAAAGCAAAAGAAAGGAAGAATATATGTACAAAAAGAGAAGGGTAATTCCAGAATGCAGTATCCTCACCCTCGCCTCCGATCACAAGTGCAGCTGGCTCGAATCAATGCCGATAGCTTGTACTCGGACTTGCATCACGAAAACAGATGCAGAATTAAGAATGAGTACCAAAATAACAGGTACTCAATAGGCATGATTGGCCAACTGAACAAGCTAAGAAAAAGAAAACTGAAATGCGAGTA
Organism: Solanum dulcamara; assembly: GCF_947179165.1. NCBI lineage: Eukaryota > Viridiplantae > Streptophyta > Magnoliopsida > Solanales > Solanaceae > Solanum > Solanum dulcamara. Next base: position 64,001,877 of record NC_077240.1, read on the forward strand.
AAAGAACACAATCAAAGAAAGGATAAGAAGTAAGTATTGGTTTGTACACAAGCATACTAGCAAACAAAGAGAAAGAATCTAACTAATTCCGTTGGGCTTCCACAAACCCGATGGGTATGCTTGTGCACAAATAAAGAGTAACCACCTGCATGGACCCTCCTTAAACTCGACAAACGCAAGAATAGCTGAAGGAAAAAAGCGACACCAAAAAGATTTCAATAATATCACTATTTCTCGGACTTGAACTGAACCATTTCCAAATCTAACACCTCAAATCACAGCTAAGAGTAGATGAAGACTTAATCAAAAAATCATCAGGGAATCAGGAATTTAACCACCTACAACCTGGACCACAGACTATAACCGAGTAACTGGAGCAAATGCATGTGTAGGCTAAAACACATAATTTAACTGGGTAACTGTAACCAAAGGTCGAGCACGAGTAAGCTAGATTGCAAACTTTAACTGGGTATCTGTAGCTAGGAAGCCTGGACACAGGTAAGCTGAATCACAAACTTTAACTGGGTATCTGTAGCTAAGGAGTCGAGAACAAGTAATCTAGGCCACAGACTTTGATCAGGTATCTATAACTAAGGGATCAAACTGAATTAGAAACAGTGACAAACCGTGTGTCATGGGGAGTACCCCCAAACTGAGTGTCATCAATGCATTGATCTAGCCAGAACCAAATATAACTCGAATCACCAAGAAAACATCCAAAAATCAAGAATCGAGATATATAGGACCGATAGGAGAATATGGCATTATGGAGTTAAGGTCACAAGCTGAGTTACTGCCTAGCTAAGGCCCAAATTTTCTGACTCAAGTCTTCTATATTAGTATACAGGGAGCTAATCGTACGAAACATCATCGGAGAAGTTCTTAGGCCAAACGATACTAAAATTATGCAAGTCTAAGGCAACACTAGTTTAAGCCTAGACTAAGGCCAAACATGCTTCCCAACGTATAACCACAAGCACAATATTCATTACAGGAGAGGAACAACCACAAATTCATGCTTAAATGGTCCAAAAATTACATGAAGTAATGCCTAGGACACGGATTCTAGGAATTTAGCATGCTCGACATCCAAAACCCTCCAAACTTATGCAAATAAATAAACAATTGCCTAAACATGCTCAGTCTCATGAGGGAAAATTTGTAGCCTACCTGTAAGCCAATCAAGACAGCTCCAACTCACGAAAATTGAACTTTTCCCTTCCAAGCGGCCTCCAAATGCTTCCACGCCATAAATAATAGAATCAAAACGTTAATATAGTCGTTATGATGCAAAAATTATCAAATTCAGAGATAGACAAATTTTGGGGTCTAAATTGGGAAATACGGGACCCGCGTTTGGAATTTTAGAATTGACCCTAAAAATAGGTTCTAAACATCTGCCGAAGATGAAACTACGTAACATGAGCATGCAACAAAATTTCACAAAATTCTTACTAAAAGATGAAAATGGAAACTTCTTTACGCGGATACTTCTCACTAACGACACTATAAAGACCCAAATCAAATATACCACAATGATCCTAACAAACCCCCCTCCCCCACAATCTAGCCTCAAAAATTACTAAAAATGGGGTTAAATTGACCAAGTTACAATTCTCCAAAGTTCAACAAATCATCACTCCAAAAATAACTAAACCTGTGGCTAGTTAAGAATTCTTACCCCACATGAAGCTTCCCCTTGTGTTTTCAAGCTCACCATAGATTCCCTATGAAAATATCTTAAATTTGAACCTTTGAATTACCTAATTTTAGCTTGAAATGGAGGAAATATCGATGCTTAAAGTTTGGAGAATGAGCCGAAAATCGTCCTTGGTCTTTATTAAAAGACCAGATCATTGGCACGAATATAGTGCACTACGAACGCGGAGGTCAAGTAACTTGACATTACGAACAAGGCTAGAGGCCTACAATCATGGAGGCAGTGTACTTAAGCCTCCGCGAACGAAGCCAAGGCCAAATTCATGGACCTTCGCGAACACGGCCAAGATTGCCTCGGTACTCGCGCCGACCATGCTAGTAGCCTTATTTGGCCATTTTGTAGCTGATGAAACTGTCATAATTTCATTTTGAGGTCATTTTTCTGAAGTTATGACCGAAGTTAACTAAGCAAGTTATAAAAGATCCAAAATAGGAAAACGGGCCTAAAACCAAACAAATGACCAGGCGACTGAATAGTCAGTGCTAGCTAGTTATAAATGACTTGGGATTTCTACAGGAATGCTCTAAATGATGGAATGAATTCTTAAATTCAAAAATGATATGGAGGGTTATTACAATTTTCCTTCCAAATGACATACCATCATGTCTCCTTATGTGATAAAGACTGTAATATAAGCTAAAAGCCTAAATTTGGGAGAGAAGAGGAGAAAATACGAATGATGAAAAATGTAGGGAATATCCTAAGTTTGGCCAATGACCGATATCGTACAAGAAAGAAGTCATGAGCGATAGCAAAGAGAGGTATTACGCAAAAAAAACAAATATTAAAATTTCTTCGATTTGGAATTAAATTGCGTTGGTGTGGCATTGGGCGTTGCCTTAAAGGTGCTTTTCGAATAGTTTAGGAAGTAAATATTGTTGTTTTGTTTCTTTAGTTATTTGATTTTTTTGATCACTACTAAATTAATTTCAGCAACTATTGGATATATTTCAGCAACTGCTTCATCGGCAACTGAATTCAATGTAGTAAATGATGAAACAAATATAACTATTGTATATGTTACAAAAATTGATTCATCTATTTTAGCAGTTAGTGCATTTTTTGCTACTTATATTTTTAATCAGTTGCTAAAACACATTCAATAATTGTTGTTGTAGGTGCTGCAGAAGTTGCTGAATATATTTCAGCAATTGCTGCATCAAGTACTGAAACAAATATTGCAAAATGAAATATGCTAGGCAACAATTATTTTAGATGGTTAAGATGCTGCAGCAATTAATGTAGCAATTTCTGAAACTTTTCAGTAATTGCTGAAACTTTTTCAACTTTGCTAAAATTCAACAATTGTTATATGTATTTAGTAATTGATGCAATAATTATTGAAACAGATACAATAATTTCTGAGATTTTTCAGCAATTGATGAATAAACTGCAGATAGAATCAGAATAAAATTATAACCAAATTTTTTGAATCATAATATAGGTACCTATATTTAACTCTATCAATGGAGAACAAGATATATATCAGAATGGATTGCATTGGGGAATGGGTTGAGTCCAACAATCTTTATATTTGGCATTGGAAAAATAAAGAAATGATAGAGAAGATGGCAATGATTGTGGATCAAGATATCACGTATGATGATTTTGCAAACAAAATCATTTCCTGTTGTGATCTAAATTATGAGTTGAAAGATCTTGTTATCACTTACATGCATTGTAGTGGTGAAGGGGAAAAGGTAGCTCCTTTTAGGATAAAAAAGGTAGCTCCTTTTAGGATAAAAAATCAATCTAGTTTGCATACTTATTTAGAGTATGAAGGTAGAACCATTCTAAGGGTATATGTGCGTGAAACATTGATTGAGAACCGTCAAGATCAAGAAATGTTAAATGATCTTCAAGAAAAAGAAAGTATTGATGAACATACTCGTTCTATTCGTATTCCTACTCCTGCTCGTGCTCCTAAATTTGACCATAATATACTGAGAACTGCACTGTCATCCAATCATGATTAATTTGATAAAACTGGTTTTTACGTCAGTATGTCATTCCAGAATACGCAAGAGCTAGACATTGTCTTGAAAATTGCTTTTGTGAAAAACAAATTAGAATGAAAAAGGTGATCAACTCGCATATCGTGTATTGTATCAAATATGCACATCCCGAATGTAAGTGGTCGCTGAGTTCTTTAAATCTTGAATGTTCTGTTAGATTTTGTACTAGAAAGTATTAAAAAATGCATACATGAGGTTTGCAACATCTCACGAGTGATAACCCACATGCCACATAAAGATACATTGGTTAATACTTCAAGGATAGGTTTCCCAAAGGTAAAGGTCCTTCTACAAAGGATATTCAGAATTCAATCCGTACTGAATTGGGCTACAAGGTTAGTTATTAGAAGGTTTGGAGGGGAACTGAGATTGCAAAGGCTTTGGTAAGGTGGAAATATGAGCACAGTTATGCAGTGCTTGATGCTTACCATTATAAGCTTACAATGTTAAATCCAGAAAGTAAGACTTATTTGAAGCTTGATGAAAATGGTTGGTTCAAATATTTTTTTGATTGCTTATGGAGCTTCAATTTGTGGTTTTCAACATTTTTGAAAAGTCATCACTGTGGATGGGTAATTCTTGAATAGTAAGTAAGTATAGAGCAGTGTTATTGTCTGTCTTAGCGCAAGATGTAGAGGATCATATTTTTTTGGTGATATTTTGTGTAGCGGACACTGAGTGTGATGCATCCTATCAATACTTTTTTGAGGAAATGAGCAGATTTGGAGATGATATCCTTGAATTGTGCATAATTTCTAACAAACTTTCCAGTATTAAAAAGACGGTCGAAATTGTGTTTCCTTTGTCTCGTTGTTGCATGAGGCACCTTGGAGAAAACATCCGTAATAACTTTCACAATGAAAAAGTCTTCTACTACTTTTATAAAGCGGCAAAAGTGTATAGCGTAGATGAATTCAATGATCGCTTAATCAAATAAGGGACATGATTTCGGGGGCCGCCGCACATTTGGAACATGTTGGATATCAAAGATGGTGCAGAGCAATATTTTTGAGAAATAGGTAAACTACTGAAACTATTGAATTTGTAATAATTACAGCAACAGCTACATCAGATGCATTAAACAATTGCTATAATTATGAAACAAATACGACAATTGCTGAAATGCTGCTTTGTATAATATATTTTAGTAATTTTAATTTAATTAACAATTTTGATTGTTATTGTTATTGGTACAAAATTATGACATCAAACATTGCTGAGTTGATTAATGCAATGTTTCTTGATGAAAGAGAATATCACATTATTGCTCTTTTTGATGAAATAAATCGGAGATATGGAGAAAAGTTTTATAAGAGGTGGAACATGTTCATCAATACATTAGCCATTTTTGTTCCTAAGATAGAACAAAAAATTGCAAAATATTCCAATTTGGGGAACAAGCTATTGGGTCATCAAACTGCCAACTTTAAGTACATTGTCTACGGTCACAATATAGTTGCAACGGTTGAATTGCAATGCAAATCTTGCCCCTATAGAGTTTTTCATCTTGACAAAATACCGTTTCCACATACTATGGAAGTGCTTCTATGTGAACATAGTGATTATTATGGAAGGCGCATTTATGAGTACCCATCTCCATATTACAAGGGGGAAAGATGTTACACCCCACATCTTTGAACTCAAAAGGTTCCTTAAGTTACTTAGAAGTTAGTATATGAGCTACTTAAGTTACGACCCTATTGAACAACTCTAAGAAGGGAGAATGTGACACCCCATGGTAGGGAAGGTTGGAAATAGGGTCAAGAGAAGTCGGCAGGAGTTGGAGGCCAACTAACGAGTCGTAGGACTCGACTTATCTACGTAAACTACTAAGTTAGAAGTCTCACGTACGTGAGTTACTTGATTACATACCAAGCCTACGTAGCAAGGGTTTCATAGACTCTTAAAGTGAGACGAGATTATGAACGAGATTACGAACCCACGAGGAAGAAAAAAAAATTCGCGGGGCAGCCAATGGGAGGGTGACACGTGGCAGCCCCACATGGAGTGCATGGACACAGTGGCCCAATAGGGGATGGACACGTGTACCCCTTAGGGGATGACAAGTTTCACCCCTTGGGACCACCCATATAAATCATATATATCTCAAACTTCAGCTTGTTCATCAAAATTTCCAGCAGCAACGTGAACAAAAAAAACCCTAAAGCTACGGAGAGAAAATTGTGACGGCTTTGGGAGAAAAATAGGTAAGTCCCATTTTCGTTCCGTACATTAATTAATTAGTGTATACTACGATGATATGGAAGTATTAGTAGTATCAAATTAGAGTTCGGTGCAGCCAAAAAACGGACTGCAAGCTGCCACGACGGTTCAGCATGTTTAAAAAAATTCCGAGGCGCAATTTTGGCTAGTTTTAGCAAATTTCGGGAAAGGTAAGTTCTTACCCTCTAATTTGAAGTTTATGATTTTACATTAGGGTGTACTACACACCTTAGGGGCTGCTGGAAGTTGGGTAAAAGGTTTGAAAAGTTCGGCGTTTGAAATAAACGAATTTGGAATCGCTATAGTTAAGTTGTTGTCGAAATAAGGTGTTGTGCGCGTAGGGGCTGCTGCTGGTTGTGTTGTAGCGTGTTGCAGGGTCTAAAAGTTCTATTAATTAGGTGTGGGAGCTTCTGGTTGAATCCACATGACCCTCCGCTTTGCAATTAAAGAATTCGCGAAAGAAAGATTAAAGACTCTAGTTTTGGTATCTTAGTTTCGAGTGAATTTTTGGGGGTTTATATGGTGTAATTTTGGTCGTAATATGTATATATATGGGCTGATGGTTCTATTGTTTGTTGGATGCAGGTTCTAAGGACATGGTTGGGATTTCGTATAGGGCACATTATAGGGGAGGTGTTGTCCGATTTTTGTTAACGCCTTAACTAGTTAAGGAACTAGTCGAGAAGGCGAGCGAAGGGATGAATGTTATGAATACTCGTGGGTAGTCTAAGTGGCTGAAAATTCCAAGGTTTTTAATACTTGCATTACTTCCATGTTAAATTTTTTTCGAGGACAACGACGTGGACGTGATTAAGAGAAGTCCATACAAGGTATGTAAAGCTATTCCTTCTTTTGGCATGTTTTGGTATAAATATGTAAAGCCTATTTGTTCTTTCTTTTGGGCATGTGTTAGATCTATATGACTAGTGATATGTGTATGAAGCTTGGTGTAACTCTATTCATGAGCTCTGAACATGATTCATGATTCATAATTCGTGTTCACTGTTGAATGTTAAGACTCTTAAAGTAGTTAAGCTTCCATTCCTCAAGTCTTCTATATGCTGAGAAGTAGTGTATGTAAAGTTATTCTTCTCACTTTTGGAATGACTTAGATGTAAGTATTACGTATATGAAGTTTGAAGTTATTCCACTCTTAAAACTCTGAGGGTGAGTAAAGACTGTTGTTCACTTCCTACTAATTAGAACTCCTGTAACAAGTTGAGTCATTACTTTTTCAAAGTCTTCCAGGTGATAGGAAATGGTACATGTAAAGCTTGTCTTTTCCTTCTTCGAGAAAGACTAGACTAAAGGTTCTATAGGACATGGATTTGGATATAGCCCCATTTATAGATTCTGGATGTAACTCATAACTTGTACCCACCTCTGAATGATAAGGGCCTTAAAGTAGTTGAACTACGACCCTTAAGCCTCCTATAGGTTGAATAATGTTGGGATGTGTAAGCTCGTATATCTAGGGGCCCTTGAACATGCTTTAGGATGATATATGTGGGATGTTTGATATTTTACAGAGTTTTACGTACACGTATATGCGTTATGATATATATAGATCGGGCCGAACGTACCACGACACATTTTGCTATGTAAGGATCGGGTCGTACGTTCCATGACAGGTTATGCATTATACAGATCGGGCCGTCGTACCTCGGCATTATTATGCATTATACGGATCGGGCCGTCGTACCTTGGCATTATTATGCATTATACGGATCGGGCCATCGTACCTCGGCATTGTTATACGATATACGGATTGGGTCGTCGTTCTTCGGCATTATTATATGATACATAGATCGGGCCATCGTTCCTCAGCATGTACTTTCTATATACAGGGATCGGACTGTACGTCCCACACCTTAATGGTATATATATACCTATCATGATAGCTGATGTGTTTGTAACATTGGGTCCCCGAGTGGGCCGGATACGGTACGTGATAATGGTATATATGACTTTATTTTATGAGATGCAGGTATGGTACCCTATTAAATGCTATACTTGGTTTCCTACATCCCTGTTTCAGTTGTTATCTTAGTTATGTTATGCTTATATACTCAGTATATGTGTCGTACTGACCCCCCTTTCTTTGGGGTGCTGCGTTTTATGCCCGCAGGTACCATACAGATTATTGGAGTCCACCAGCTCAGGATTCCACTCAGCAAGTTTAGAAGGAGCTCCATTGATTCGGAGCCAAGTTTTGGTACCAAACCACCGATGTATATATTTAGTTACACAGGGGTACGACGGGGGCCCTGTCCTATTCTTAGAGGTATGTAGATATGTATGTGTGGGTTGTTCATGAGTTTATTTCGGCTGTGCCTATACGGCACGTTGTAAATTGTTTTACGTTATTGAAGTCTTGTCGGCTTGCATTCTCTTTCATGATATGATATGAATTAAAGAGGCCACACGTACACGAAAAAGTTTTAACTCATTGGGGTTTTTGTGAGTAGTATCGCTTGCTCATAGTTCAATTTGACTACAATTGACAAATATGTATACGGGGGTCTAGGTCGGACCCCAGTCGCAGCCCACGGGGTTGGGTCGTGACAGAAGTGGTATCAGAGCAGTTCGTCCTTGGAGTGTCTACAGACCGTGTCTAGTAGAGTGTTGTTTATCAGTGTGTTGTGCACCACATCTATAGACAAGAGACTACAGGACATTTTGGATGTTACTTTCTTTCATATCTAAGATCGTGCCATAGAGCCGAGCTATAGGAAATGAAATTCCTCATACTAACCTGCGATTTTAACAGGAAGACAATGCTGATAGAAGAAATTAATTGACAATATTGGATGTTACGAAGCACGCAGGTAAGCAAAGGCACGAAGGCCCTATGTTAGGTAAGGTATTGAAATACAATTGACAGATACAATTGAAAAGTGAAAGGAAAGGTAAACAGGAAAGTATAACAGGTGCAGCTCGAGTAGACATAACAGGTAAGTTCATTTCCATACTATTAATTATAGGCGCCCTGTGTGGCTGCGATATGAAATGATATGAATATATATATGTGTGCCCTGTGAGGCATTGTTGGTATTTTCTGCGTGCAGGTGTTGAGATAGTAAGAAATACAGAGGAAACTATGCCCAAACTTTCCTAGAAATAAGAGGAGAATGAAATACAGGGCTGTAGTATGTCTTGAAAGGTTGTTCTCGCAACTGATGAGATTTGACTAAACGAGTATGTTTGACCTTGAGAAAAAATTTAATTGCTGGGCTAATGGCAATAAAAACTAAGAGGTCGATACTGAAATAGTAGAACGAAGATAGAATGGACCTATAAGCCAAAGAAGATGACTCAGAGAGGACAGATAGATCGGGATAAAACGATATAGTAAGGCATCGTCTGAAGTGATACATAGGGATAAACTATGACAAGTTATAGTTGAAGGAAGTAACAGTATGATTAAGACAAGAGTACGAGGGATAAAGAATGGTGACGGATATGAAGTGTTAATAAGACAAGGCCACTACTACCACGAAGTTGATATAGTTTTAAGCAGGATTAGAAATGATCCCTAAGCACACGACAAAGATGCAAACTCCGGAGGCGTAAAGAAGTATGGTGTACACGTGACTCCACTCTAATAATTAGTGGTATCCACTGGAATAAAGTTAGTATAATGATGAAGCTCGAAACATGAGTCATTAAAGTATAAGTACACTCGAGTGGGGAATTTGCACCAATTATGAGTCCTCGCTAATTACTGATTGGGATGAATGGAATGTGTCTTTGAATGCACTGCTACATTACGGATATTACTCGAGTATCAATCATTAGATGAGATTTTATACGATACATTGCGAATACTAAAGCACCCTATGGTTATACTAGGGTTCCTAGAAAGGCAACCTAACATGGGGATGATTTAACAGAAGATGTAGATATAGTACAACACGTTAAATATGTTGGAGTAAGAATCATTCGCGTGTGAATAGCTAAAAATAAATGGAGGATGACATGGGTACACCCTAAAAGGGGGGAAGTGGACAAGAGAAGTACAAGCGTAAGAGAAAATCAATTGACGCTATCGTATGTAAATAGGAATGCTTAAACGTCAAACGAGACCCCATAAGGGATGGACGTGATCATACCCACACTGATGCACCGGACTACGTCAAAACTCCGAAGTTAAGCGTGCTCGGATGAGAGTAGAACTGGGATGGGTGACCCCCTGAGAAGTGACAAAGGTGTGTTAGTACAACGACACATATAGAACAGAGTAAATCAAGAGCAGAAAAGATTATGACTGAAATACAACGCACCTCGTGAAAATGGCACAAGAATAGTTGTGCAGCTTACGAACATTGACATACTAAGAGCGAGGTTAAATGATTATTCGATAAAAGGAAGTCAGTAATCGCAATGTGATTTCCATACTTAGAATCTATTAAAAGAAAGTGTAAAATGGTTCGAGACAGAACTATTAAGATATAATCGATATTAAGGACAAAAGCTCTAGCGGAGCCCTGACCTCGACCGAAGGAGGTAAGCCACTAGTATAGAGACACTAAAGCATTTTCTTAATGGTTCTACATACCTACACACGTTTGTGCAAGAGTTACAGTATAAGGTGTAGTAATAAAACTGGAAAGAAGGTCTGAGTAAAAGACCAAGATAGCAGACCTTAGGTGTTACAAGTTGAATTAAGAGGAGTTGGATAATGGCTTAAACAAAAAGGAGCATCAGAGCGGGGGATGGGAATCCCAACTCGGAAGTGGAAAGCAGTTAATATGTATTATAGTACGAGCTGACCTCGCATTCTAAGGAACAGGGAGTTCATACAGGCTATGGTAGATGGGCTGACAGAATCAACCTATTCCCGTCCAGTTAGGAAGGCATAGTCAACTGAGGGTTATGCGAGATGACATAGTAGGGAAACAATAAGATTTCACAGAGTCCCACATCTATCATTTCGGAAGGGATTGAGGAACACAGACGAATCTTAGTGACATTTTGCCCTTTGATTAATGGATAGGCCCAAAAGGGATCCAACAAATTATTGACGAAGTAAAGCTTATTCCGGGACAAGATATCGATTAGCAGCCTATAGTCGAAAGAAGGAGGTACATTGATCCTTCGCAGGGCATTTTTAGAATAGATAAAGCTGCCTATGAGTGGGACATATCATCCGATTTGAAATAATACGTTCAGTTTTCATAGATCAATGCTCCGCAATAATATGAACGACGCTCCTGGAATATTTCCCGTGGAGGAGGTCCACGTAACAGGGAGTTAAACGGGTTGCGAACTAAAGACATAGCTTCCGTCAAGGTACTGTGACATAATAAGAATCGTGAAGACATAAACTAGGAGGTTGAAAAGGACATGAAACACAGGTGTCCGTACCTATTCCCGATATCTACAGGTAACCCCGACTCCTGAATACTTGTATATTAAAGATATGGATAGAGAAGTATATGATACCATAGAAAAATAAAACTCTCTATAATCTATATATAGTCTTAAGGGAAGTTGTTGATAACATTCGAGGACGAATGTTCTAAAGGGGGGAAAGATGTTACACCCCACAACATTGAACTCGAAAGGTTCCTTAAGTTACTTAGAAGTTAGTATGTGAGCTACTTAATCTACGACCCTATTGAACAACTCTAAGAAGGGAGAATGTGACACCCCATGGTAGGGAAGGTTGGAAATAGGGTTAAGAGAAGTCGGCAGGAGTTAGAGGCCAACTAACGAGTCATAGGACTCGACTTATCTACGTAAACTACTAAGTTAGAAGACTCACGTATGTGACTTACTTGATTACATACCAAGCCTATGTAGTAAGGGTTTCATAGGCTCTTAAAGTGAGACGAGATTACGAACGAGATTACGAACCCACATGGAAGAAAAAAAATTTCGCGGGGCAGCCAATGGGAGGGTGAAACGTGGCAGCCCCTAAGAAAGCAGGTGACCCACCTGCTTGGGGTCAAGTAGGTGACCCACCTGCTTGGGGGGGTGGGCCCCACTGCCACGTGGAATCCCCACATGGAGTGCATGGACACGGTTGCCCAATAGGGGCTGGACACGTATCCCCCTTAGGGGATGACACGTGTCACCCCTTGGGACCACCCATATAAATGATATATATCTCAAACTTTAGATTGTTCATCAAAACTTCCATCAGCAACGTGAACAAAAAAAACCCTAAAGCTAAGGAGAGAAAACTGCGACGGCTTTGGGAGAAAAATAGGTAAGTCCCATTTTCGTTCCGTAAATTAATTAATTAGCGTATACTACGATGATATGGAAGTATTAGTAATATAAAGGGATCGGACTGTATGTACCGGAATTTATACTAATAATACTTCCATATTATCGTAGTATACTCTAATTAAATAATTTACAGAACAAAAATGGGACTTACCTATTTTTCTCCCAAAGTCGTCGCAATTTTCTCTCCTTAGCTTTAGGGTTTTTTTTGTTCACATTGCTGCTGGAAATTTTGATGAACAAGCTGAAGTTTGAGATATATATCATTTATATGGGTGGTCCCAATGGGTGACACATGTCAGCCCCTAAGGGGGACACGTGTCCAGCCCCTATTGGGCCACCGTGTCCATGCACTCCATGTGGGGCTGCCACGTGGCAGTGGGTCCCACCCCCCAAGCAGGTGGGTCACCTACTTGACCCCAAGCAGGTGGGTCACCTGCTTTCTTAGGGGCTGCCACGTTTCACCCTCCCATTGGCTGCCCCGCGAATTTTTTTTTCTTCCTCGTGGGTTCGTAATCTCGTTCGTAATCTCGTCTCACTTTAAGAGCCTATGAAACCCTTACTACGTAGGATTGGTATGTAATCAAGTAATTCACGTACGTGAGTCTTCTAACTTAGTAGCTTACGTAGATAAGTCGAGTCCTACGACTCGTTAGTTGGCCTCTAACTCCTGCCGACTTCTCTTAACCCTATTTCCAACCTTCCCTTCCATGGGGTGTCACATTCTCCCTTCTTAGAGTTGTTCAATAGGGTCGTAGATTAAGTAGCTCACATACTAACTTCTAAGTAACTTAAGGAACCTTTCGAGTTCAATGTTGTGGGGTGTAACATCTTTCCCCCCTTTAGAACATTCGTCCTCGAATGTTATCTACAACTTCCCTTAAGACTATATATAGATTATAGAGAGTTTTATTTTTCTATGGTATCATATACTTCTCTATCCATATCTTTAATATACAAGTATTCAGGAGTCGGGGTTACCTGTAGATATCGAGAATAGGTACGGACACCTGTGTTTCATGTCCTTTTCAACCTCCTAGTATATGTCTTCACGATTCTTATTCCATCACAGTACCTTGACGAAAGCTATGTCTTTAGTTCGCAACCCGTTTAACTCCCTGTTACGTGGACCTCCTCCACGGGAAATATTCCAGGAGCGTCGTTCATATTATTGCGGAGCATTGATCTGTGAAAACTGAACGTATTAATTCAAATCGGACGATATGTCCCACTCATAGGCAGCTTTATCTATTCTAAAAATGCCCTGCGAAGGATCAATGTACCCCCTTCTTTCGACTCTAGGCTGCTAATCGATATCTTGTCCCGGAATAAGCTTTACTTCCTCAATAATTTGCTGGATCCCTTTTGGGCCTATCCATTAATCAAAGGGCAAAATGTCACTAAGATTCGTCTGTGTTCCTCAATCCCTTCCGAAATCATAGATGTGGGACTCTGTGAAATCTTATTGTTTCCCTACTATGTCATCTCGCATAACCCTCAGTTGAATATGCCTTCCTAACTGGATAGGAATAGGTTGATTCTGTCAGCCCATCTACCATAGCCCCTATGAACTCCCAATTCCTTAGAATGCGAGGTCAGCTCGTACTATAATACATATTAACTGCTTTCCATTTCCGAGTTGGGATTCCCATCCCCGCTCTGATGCTCCTTTTCGTTTAAGCCATTATCCAACTCCTCTTAATTCAACTTGTAACACCTAAGGTCTGCTATCTTGGTCTTTTACTCAGACCTTCTTTCCAGTTTTATTACTACACCTTACACTGTAACTCTTGCACAAACGTATGTAGGTATGTAGAGCCATTCAGAAAATGCTTTAGTGTCTCTATACTAGCGGCTTACCTCCTTCGGTCGAGGTCAGGGCTCCGCTAGAGATTTTGTACTTAATATTGATTATATCTTAATAGTTCTGTCTCAAACCATTTTACACTTTCCTTTAATAGATTCTAAGTATGGAAATCACATTTCTATTACTGACTTCCTTTTATTGAATAATCATTTGACCTCGCTCTTAGTATGTCAATGTTCGTAAGCTGTACAACTATTCTTGTGCCATTTTCACGAGGTGCGTTGTATTTCAGTCATAATCTTTTCTGCTGTTGGTTTACTCTGTTCTATATGTGTCGTTGTACTAACACACCTTTATAATCTCTTTTTGTCATACTTGTTTTGTTCCCTTTCTCACTTCTCAGGGGGGTCACCCATCCCAGTGCTACTCTCATCTGAACACGCTTAACTTCGGAGTTTTGACGGAGTCTGGTGCATCAGTGTGGGTATGATCACGTCCATCCCTTATGGGGTCTCGTTTGACGTTTAAGCATTCATATTTACATACAATAGCGTTAGTTGATTTTCTCTTACGCTCGTACTTCTCTTGTCCACTTCCCCCCTTTTAGGGTATACCCATGTCATCCTCCATTTATTTTTAGCTATTCACACGCGAATGATTCTTACTCCAACATATTTAACGTGTTGTACTATATCTACATCTTCTGTTAAATCATCCCCACGTTAGGTTGCCTTTCTAGGAACACTAGTATAACTATAGGGTGCTTTAGTATTCGCAATGTATTGTATAAAATATCATCTAACGATTGATACTCGAGTAATATCTGTAATGTAGCAGTGCATTCAAAGACACATTCCATTCATCCCAATCAGTAATTAGCGAGGGCTCATAATTGGTGCAAATTCCCCACTCGAGTGTACTTATACTTTAATGACTCATGTTTCGAGCTTCATCATTATACTAACTTTATTCCAGTGGATACCACTAATTATTAGAGTGGAGTCACGTGTACACCATACTTCTTTACGCCTCCTGAGCTTGCATCTTTGTCGTGTGCTTAGGGATCATTTCTAATCCTACTTAAAACCATATCAACTTCGTGGTATTAGTGGCCTTGTCTTATTAACACTTCATATCCGTCACCATTCTTTATCCCTCGTACTCTTGTATTAATCATACTGTTACTTCCTTCAACTATAACTTGTCATAGTTTATCCCTATGTATCACTTCAGACGATGCCTTACTATATCGTTTTATCCCGATCTATCAGTCCTCTCTGAGTCATCTTCTTTGGCTTATAGGTCCTTTCTAACCTCATTCTACTATTTCAGTATCGACCTCCTAGTTTCTATTGCCATTAACCCAGCAATTAACTTATTTCTCGAGGTCAACCATACTCATTTAGTCAAATCTCATCAGTTGTGAGAACAACCTTTCAAGATATACTACAGACTGTATTTCATTCTTCTCTTATTTCTAGGAAAATTTGGACAGAGTTTTCTGTGTATTTCTTACTATCTCAACACCTGCACGCAGAAAATACCAACAATGCCTCACAGGGCACATATATATTTATTCATATCATCTCATATCGCAGCCGCACAGGGCGCCCATAATTAATAGTATGGAAATGAACTTACCTATTATGTCCACTCGATCTGCACCTGTTATACTTTCCTGTTTACCTTTCCTTTCAGTTTTCAATTGTATGTGTCAATCGCATTTCAATACCTTACCTGACATAGGGCCTTCGTGCCTTTGCTTACCTGCGTGCTTCGTAATATCCAATATTGTCAATTAATTTCTTCTATCAGCGTTGTCTTCCTATTAAAATCGCAGGTTAGTATGAGGAATTTCATTTCCTATAGCTCGGCTCTATGGCACGATCTTAGATA
The DNA here is from genome assembly GCF_947179165.1 of Solanum dulcamara. Taxonomy (NCBI): domain Eukaryota; kingdom Viridiplantae; phylum Streptophyta; class Magnoliopsida; order Solanales; family Solanaceae; genus Solanum; species Solanum dulcamara. The sequence continues at coordinate 64,017,772 of NC_077240.1, forward strand.
TGAAAGAAAGTAACATCCTAAATGTCTTGTAGCCTCTTGTCTATAGATGTGGTGCACAACACACCGATAAACAAGACTCTACTAGACATGGTCTGTAGACACTCCAAGGACGAACTGCTCTAATACCACTTCTGTCACGACCTAACCCCGTGGGCTGCGACTGGGGTCCGACCTAGACCCCCATATAGATATTTGTCAACTGAAGTCAAATTGAACTATGAGCAAGCGATACTACTCACAAAAACCCCAATGAGTTAAAACTTTTTCGTGTACGTGTGGCCTCTTTAATTCATATCGTATCATGAAAGAGAATGCAAGTCGACAAGACTGTAATAACGTAAAAACATTTACAATGTGCCGTATAGTCACAACCGAAATAAACTCATGAATAACTCACACATACATGTCTATAGACCTCTAAGAATAGGAACGACAACATATGGCGGGACAGGGCCCCCGTCGTACCCCTGTGTAACCAAATATATACATCGGTTGTTTTGTACCAAAACTTGGTTCCGAATCAATGGAGCTCCTTCTAAACTTGTTGAGTGGAATCCTGAGCTGGTGGACTCCCAAAATCTGTATGGTACCTGCAGGCATAAAACGCAGCCCCCCAAAGAAAGGGGGGTCAGTACATGTACTGAGTATATAAGCATAATATAACTGAGATAACAACTGAAACAGGGATGCAGGATACCAAGTATAGCATTTAATAGGGTACCGTACCTGCATCTCATAAAATAAAGTCATATATACCATTATCACGTACCGTATCCGGCCCACTCGGGGACCTAGTATTACAAACACATCATCTATCATGATAGGTATATATATACCATTAACGTTGTGGGACGTACAGTCCAATCCCTGTATATAGAAAGTACATGCCGAGGAACGATGGCCCGATCCATGTATCATATAATAATGTCGAGGAACGACGGCCCGATCCGTATATCATATAAAAATGCCGAGGTACGATGGCCCAATCCGTATAATGCATAATAATGCCGAGGTACGACGGCCCGATCCGTATAATGCATAATAATGCCGAGGTACGATGACCCGATCCGTATAATGCATAACCTGTCATGGAACGTACGACCCGATCCTTACATAGAAAAATGTGCCGAGGTACGTTCGGCCCGATCTATATATATCATAATGCATATACGTGTACGTAAAACTCTGTAAAATATCAAAAATCCCACATATATCATCCTAAAGCATGTTTAAGAGCCCCTAGATATACGAGCTTACACATCCCAACATTATTCAACCTATAGGAGGCTTAAGGGTCGTAGTTCAACTACTTCAAGGCCCTTATCATTCAGAAGTGGGTACAAGTTATGAGTTACATCCAGAATCTATAAATGGGGCTATATCCAAATCCATGTCCTATAGAACCTTTAGTCTACTTTTTCTTGAAGCAGGAAAAGACAAGCTTTACATGTACCATTTCCTATCACCTGGAAGAGTTTGAAAAAGTAATGACTCAACTTGTTACAGGAGTTCTAATCAGTAGGAAGTGAACAAGAGTCTTTACTTACCCTCAGAGTTTTAAGAGTGGAATAACTTCAAACTTCATATACGCAATACTTACATTTAAGTCATTCCGAAAGAGAGGAAGAATAACTTTACATACACTACTTCTCAGCATATAGAAGACTTGAGGAATGGAAGCTTAACTACTTTAAGAGTCTTAACATTCGATAGTGAACACGAATTATGAATCATGAATCACGTTCAGAGCTCATGAATAGAGTTACACCAAGCTTCATACACATATCACTTGTCATATAGATCTAACACATGCCCAAAAGAAAGAACAAATAGGCTTTACATATTTACACCAAAACATGCCAAAAGAAGGAATAGCTTTACATACCTTGTATGGACTTCTCTTAATCACGTCCACGTCGTTGTCCTCGAAACCTATTTAACATGGAAGTAATGCAAGTATTAACAACCTTGGACTTTTCAGCAACTTAGACTACCCACGAGTATTCATAACATTCATCCCTTCGCTCGCCTTCTCGACTAGTTCCTTAACTAGTTAAGGCGTTAACGAAAATTGGACAGCACCTCCCCTATAATGTGCCCTATCCGGAATCCCAACCATGTCCTTAGAACCTGCAGCCAACCAAAAATAGAACCATCAGCCCATATATATACATATTACGACCAAAATTACACCATATAAACCCCCAACAATTCACTCGAAACTAAGATACCAAAACTAGAGTATTTAATCTTTCTTTCGCGAATTCTTTAATTGCAAAGCGGAGGGTCATGTGGCTGAAACCAGAAGCTCCCACACCTCATTTAGAGAACTTTTATACCCTGCAACACGCCACAACACAACCAGCAGCAGCCCCCATGCGCACAACACCTTATTTCGACAACAACTTAACTATAGCGATTCCAAATTTGTTTATTTCGATCGCCAAACTTTTCAAACCTTTTACCCAACTTCCAGCAGCCCCTAAGGTGTTTAATACACCCTAATTTAACATCATAAACTTCAAATTAGTGGGGAAGAACTTACCTTTCCCGAAATTGGCTAAAACTAGCCAAAATTGCGCCTCGGAATTTTTTTAAACGTGCTGAACCGTCGTTGCAGCTTGCTGTCCGTTTTTTGGCTTCACCGAACTCTAATTTTATACTACTAATACTTCCATATCATCGTAGTATACGCTAATTAATTAATTTACGGAACGAAAATGGGACTTACCTATTTTTCTCCCAAAGCCGTCGCAATTTTCTCTCCTTAGCTTCAGGTTTTTTTTTGTTCACGTTGCTGCTGGAAATTTTGATTAACAAGCTGAAGTTTGAGATATATATCATTTATATGGGTGGTCCCAAGGGGTGACACATGTCAGCCCCTAAGGGGGACACGTGTCCAGCCCCTATTGGGCCACCGTGTCCATGCACTCCATGTGGGGCTGCCACGTGGCAGTGGGGCCCACCCCCCCAAGCAGGTGGGTCACCTACTTGACCCCAAGCAGGTGGGTCACCTGCTTTCTTAGGGGCTGCCACGTTTCACCCTCCCATTGGCTGCCCCGTGAATTTTTTTTTCTTCCTCGTGGGTTCGTAATCTCGTTCGTAATCTCGTCTCACTTTAAGAGCCTATGAAACCCTTACTACGTAGGCTTGGTATGTAATCAAGTAACTCACGTACGTGAGACTTCTAACTTAGTAATTTACGTAGATAAGTCGAGTCCTACGACTCGTTAGTTGGCCTCCAACTCCTGCCGACTTCTCTTGACCCTATTTCCAACCTTCCCTACCATGGGGTGTCACATTCTTCCTTCTTAGAGGTTTTCAATAGGGTCGTAACTTAAGTAGCTCACATACTAACTTCTAAGTAACTTAAGGAACCTTTCGAGATCAAAGATGTGGGGTGTAACATGATCTCAGCAAGTTACTGAATTATAATATAATATATAAAAACCATTTTATTTATCATTTCATATGATTGACATAATCAATTAACAATTAAATTACTCAATTAAGGTTGATTACTTGTTCAATTACTTTATTTATCATTTAATACGATTGGAAAAATCAATTAACAATAAAATTATTTAGTAATTTTCTAAAAGCTCACTTAACAAGTGCAGCAGTTACCGAATCAAATAACTACTTGCTGATGATGTCATGACCCAACCTTGTAGGCCGCAACTAGGTTCCGACCTAGACCCCCGTATATATACCTATCACATATAAGAACTATACATAAGAACCCCAATGGGTCATAACATCTTCTTTCACACGTAGCCTCTTTCATTTGTATCATAATATGAATGGGCATGCAAGCCGACAAGGCTGCCATAACATAACAACACTTACTACACGCCACATAGGCACAATTGAGGCAAACTTACAAACCACCCACATACATGTGTCTACAGACCTCTAAGAGTATTAACTGTATCATATGGCGGGACAGGACCCCCGCAGTACCCCTGAATAAAAAATCATATATACCAAATGACCAATATCAAAAGTTAGGCTCTGGAACAGTGGAGCACTTCCAACATCGCTGAGTAGAAACCCTAAGCTGGCGGATCTCTAAAATGAATATTTATAGCTGCGAGCATGAAATGCAGCCCCGTGAAGAATGGGGGATGAGTACGATATATGTATTGAGTATATAAAACATAACATAACATAGCTTAGATAACAAATGATATAGGGATGCAGGAAAAAAATATGACAGTTAACAATCACTGTGCCTGTATCTTAAGACATATAATCATAAAAATTATCATACACTGTACCCGTCCCTCTAGTGGAATTGGTGTCATAATCATTTCATCAAAACAACATACCATTATATCATCATGTTGTCATCTCTTTTCATCATATATATTACTTTATCATGTCATCGCATACAGCCTCATATCATCGTATACGGTATAATCTTGTCGTATAGGTCATCATATTTCATCCGGTCCATTATGGGGCTCGGGGTCACTATTGTATCACTATATTTTCACATGCATGCCTACATAAGGTATCCGGCCCTTTAGTGAGGGACTAGGTGAAGGGAGTGGTGTAGGTCTATATCGTACCATCATCATATATACATACCATACCCAACCCTCTAGGGAGGGACTAAGTATTCCTTCCTTATTTTCCCCTATATACCATCACACACATACCATCATATTAGAACACATACCATCATATTACAACCGGCTCAGGACTCGATGAATAATCATATCGTCATAACATATTACCGTTCCTCACGTACGGAATCATCTCCTCGTATATGGAACTATACATACTTGGACCGGGACTCAGTGAAAGAATTAGTAAAGCTATGCCCGATATAATATTCGGACCATCGTGGGACGCGGAGAAAGAAGGGTTACAGTATGCACAAGTAGAGTAGTGAGAAACTATATGCAACTAAGTCACCCTTTGAGACAATGAAACAATCAAGTGAACCATTACTTGAAGACCAGGGAAGTAATTATTCGAAGTGCCCTTTAGATGTTATTAGGGGTTACATTAATTGGGGCCTCAGGAATCACAGACATGCATCAAGACAATACCACATGGCTCATGCAAACAAAGAAATAACTTATGGAATCAGAAACCATTATCGCTGTAGAGCCTTTAAGAAGAGGAGTTGGTACCTCCATTTACTATTCACTATATAGAACGCTCAAGAATAGTAGTTTAGCTACTTTCAGACTTTTAATATTCAGAAGTGACTATGTCACGACCCAACCCCATAGGCCGCGACTGGGGTCCGACCTGGACCCCCCGTATATATATCTATCAGCTGTGGTCACATCGAATTGTAAACATGTAATGCATATAAATCAAGTATAGTCAAACCGGACTACAACAACATGATACGTATATGAGAACCCCCATGGGTCATAACATTTCATATATCTGTAGCCTCTTTCATTTGTATCATAACCTGAAAGGGCATGCAAGACAATAAGGCTGCCATAACATAACAACACATATAATATATCATATAGACCCAGCTGAACCAAACTGACATATACAACCTACATATACATGTCTGTAGACCTCTAAAAATAATAACAACAACATATGGAGGGATAGGGCCCCCGCCGTACCCCTGAATAGACAAAACAATCTTATACATCCATGGTTCATGTCAATAACTAGGCTCCGATACAATGGAGCCTCTTCCAACTGAGCTTGAATGGAATCCTAAGCTGACGGACTCCCAAACCTGTACCTGTACCTGCGGGCATGAAACGCAGCCCCCCCGAAGAAAGGGGGTCAGTACGACATATGTAATGAGTATGTAAAACATAACGTAATACAATTGGAAGCGTATCTGAAGTAGAGAAGCAGGGGATAAAATATCAAAATTGGAAACCTGTACCTATACTCTGTGAATCATGAAAGCATGCATGCTCAAATTATACAATATAGTCGGCCCTTTCAGGGGTCCGGTGAATCATATCTGTATGATCATCATAGGCCCGGCACCATCACCACCTTATTACAACACATCATCATCATATAGATATACATACGTACCCGACCCTCTAGTGAAGGGCTTGGTGGACAATGCAGTGAGTTGTGCACGAACGGACCCGGCCCGGGACTCAGTGAAAGAAGTGTTACAGTATACATGAGTACAATAGTGAGAAACTATATGCAATTTAAATCATAATGGAGACTCGACAGAATAATAAAGTTAAGCTTTTTCTTGAGGACCCGAGTAGTGGTGTAGTTATCTCGAGTGTCCTCTGAATGCCATTATGGGTTGTCTCAATTGTAATCTTGGGGACCCTACACATGTATTAACATAGGGTCAAATCATTTATGTAATCAAAACACTTAGTATCGTATAGTCTTCAAGACTTAGAGCCTGTACATTTGGTACCTCTTTAATATATACAAGTTTCTAGGGAAATAGTCCAACTACTATCAGAGTTCGATATTCAAAAGTAAATAAGAGATATTTAAGAATGGATTTACTCCGGAACTCAGATCATATTCAACTTACAACTAATACAAGGACATGCCCAAAAGAAGAAAGAGAATAAGCTCTATACAGTGTGTACTTTCTCCTAGGTGATCTGCATATACATATTTCATACCCGGACCATCATGGGGCTCGGTGAACCACTATGGCGTCGTAATCTCATTTTCATATCAAATACATCTCAATGGAGAGGAGAGATAGCTTCCCATACATTATATTCTGACACATAGAAGCCCTACTAGGCAATACTTAATCTTCACAGAAACTCTAATACTGAATAGTGGATAGGGGTTATGAGGCGTACTCGGAATTATGGGAATGGAATTATCCCCGCACTTCATATACAATTCACTTAATGCTAAACATTGCCAAAAGGAAAGAAAGATAGCTGTACGAACTTATACCAAAACATGCCAAGAGAAAGCTTTACATACCTTGTCTGAATTATTCCTTATCCTGTTTGCCTCGCCGTCGTTTGAACCTATTCAACATGAAAGTAATATGAATATAAACCCCTATTAACTTTCCATCACCCTAGATTACACCTTAGTATTAATGGAATCTATTTCCTTAGTCGTTTCCCCGACTAGGTCTGTTATTTGCTAAGGCGTTGCCGAAAATTGGGCAGCACCTCCCCTATAATGTGCCCTATCACAATTTACAATTAGTTCCCTAAGACCTGCATCCAAACAACAACAACAACCTGCAACAATTCACACCAACAATATACATCATAAACTCCAAATGACTTATTCAAAAATACGATATCACAATAGGGTATCTAGCCTTTATTTTGTAACACGTTTAATTATACGCGGAGGGGGGTCATGTGGATTCAACAAGAAGAATCCTAACCCACATTAGAACATATTTAGGCCCTGCAACAATACATCACACCCCTGCAGCAGCAACTCACAAGAACAACGCCTTATTTTGACTACAATTCGACTATAATGACTACAATTTGGATTGTCTTCAACGCCAAGCATTTCTCTACTATTTTCACGTTTACAGCCACAAAAAAGGTGTATAATACACTACATAACAATACCATAAAGTCAAATTTGAAAGGATAAACATTATCGTACCCGAATTTGGCCAAAACCATCAAAGCGCAACTCAGAATTTCTCCAAACTTTATGTTACTCCTTCGCTGACACAAATTGAAATTTTATGTCATTAAACACCATTATAAAACTTAGGGACACTTCAAATAATTAATTCATGGAACGAAACCGGGAAACTTACCCCAAAAGGGCCAAACCCGTAGCCCCTCTCTCTTGTCTCCAACGTTTTTCTCTTCTTCTGTCTTCTAAGTTTCCAATTGTAAAGCTGAATTTTTGGTTCCGTAAACATCAAAAAATATACATATACATATCCATGTGTTTAAGGAACACCGTATATAATTAATTCACGGAAAAAAACTTGGAAACTTACCTTAATTTTCTCCAAGCAAGCTCATGGCTGCTCCCTTCTTCTCCTCACGTTTTTCCTCTCTTATGTTGCTGAAATTTTGGATGAGGAATGATTTAATAGTAATCATAATATATACATGTATACCCCTTTAGGAGGTGCCACGTGGCAGCCTCAAGGATGACACGTAGCAGCCCCCCTAGGGTGACACGTGGCAGCCCATGCGGCCAATCATATGCTGCCATGTGGAAGCGGGGTCAAGCCCCCCAAGCTGGCAGGTGAGTCACTTTCTTGCTTGAGGTGCTTGCTTGTCAGCTGCTTGCTTGAGGTGCTTGCTTGTCACCTGCTTGCTTCACTTTCGTAAGTTCGGAAACTAGTTTTTGCTCCCTCTCGTAGGTTCGTAATCTCATCTTATTTTAAGAGCCTATGTAACCCATGCTACACAAGCTTGGTATGTACTCCAATAGCTTAAGTATGTAATACCTCCAAATTAGTATCTTACGTAGGTAAATCGAGTCTTACGACTCATTACTTGGCCTCCAATTCCTTCCGAATTCTTATGACTCCATTTCCAACCTTCCTTCTCACGAGGTATCACAATCTTCTTTCCTTAGAGTTGTTTGATAGTGTCGTAGCTTATCCGGCTCACATGATAGTGTCTAAGGAACTTAAGAATACATTCGGAGCTTGAGAGTGCGGGGTGTAACAGACTACAAGTCACGAGTTATAATCGGAGCTCATGCAATATGATTGAAATAATCAATTAACAATCAAATTACTCAATTAAGGTTAATTACATGTTCAATTATTCAATTTATTGTCTAGTACGAACAAATTACTTTGTAATTGCACAAAATAACTATCAAACTCAAGTCTAAGAACTCTAATATATTAAAAGCACTTTATTTATCACTTAGTATGATTGATATAGTCAATTAACATTCAAATTATTTAGTAATTTGCTAAAAACCCTCTAAGAAAGACTATCTATTATCTAATATCTTTCATGGGAAGTGATGAAATTGATGAAGCAGTCTGCATTACTTTTTAATTTTTTTCTCAACAAGTGAAGTAGTTGCTGAAGCAGATTGCTTACTAGCTGAGATTTTCCTCAGCTAATGAAGTAGTTGCTGAAGCAATTTGCCTACTTGCTGAGATATTTCTCAATATGTGAAGCAGTTTCATAAGTAGACAACCATTCAAAATAAACATAAAATCCATATTGATTTTAAACAATATAAAATCTATATCAATTTTTATCAGCAAGGATTCAACACCTACATTACTTACAATAAAATAAAGGTTCAACATCAAGCAGTCATTCAAAAAAAATATAAAAGAAAAATATTGTTTGTCTATCAACCTAAAAACATACATACAAGTCATGTCAATTTCAGCAACTAAACTATGATGTCAATTCTTTTTCAAACACAGCCACTACCCATTTATATCGCATCCGGCTAACAGTGTTATCACTAATCAAGGTCATAGGAGTGCGACTAATCAAGTTCTTAATGTAAACCAATGAATATGAACTGTAAGTCCTTCTACTTTCATTTTTGGGAATATCTTTTTTCCAGTCATACTTCCATTTTTCATTGAGCAGATTTGTAGGCAACTATGTGAACATTCCGAAGTGCTTCAAGTATCTAGGAAATAACTTCATTAGCGGCATCATGAATAACATGAACTCATTTTCCACAAAACATGGAAGGTTGCAATCATAAAATTTTATCACTCCCTCGATGATTAAAAACTCAAGAGCGACGAAATATTTTTTCTCTAGATTCATCACAATATAAATTTTTTCCGCACTGATCCATGGGATACCACTGGGAAAGGGTTCGGGTCCTATACAAAATATCATGTAAAACTCACTAAAAACATATATATCAAGATGATCCTTCAACGAAACAGCACTTTTTTGCAAGCAAGAATCCAGACAACTCAGTGTAGAGATTTTTGAAAGAATTATAGAAATTGAGGTCTAGAATTATGTCTGTTAAGTCATAATATGTGGGATAGTCTATATGCCTTATTCGCATAAGACATAATATCTGATCTACATGCTGCAATCATGAATATAAAATCAGTTAATAAGTACAATGATTGCTACATGTTCAACACCCTCTTTAATAATTTAACCAATTAATGTATAGTAGATGCAATAACTAATGCAACAACATAAACGCACAACAGCAGTTGTTGCATCTGCTACAACTATTCCATCAAGTTATTACAGCATACATAACAATTGTTGTACTTGCTATAATAGTTTCATGAAATAATTGCAACAACATAAACACACAATAGCAGTTGTTGCATCTGCTGCAATTATTCCATTAAGTTATTGCAGTAGGCAGAATAATTGTTGTACTTGCTACAATAATTTCATGAAATAATTGCAGTAATTAATGCAACAACATAAACATATAATAACAGTTGCTGCATCTCTTGCAAATTTTCCATTAAGTTATTGCAGCAGGCACAACAATTGTTATACATGTTGTAATAATTTCATGAAATAATTGCAATAACTAATATAATTATTGCAGTAACTACAATAACTAAATGAACTTAATAAAATTATAACATAAATATTAAAAGAAATTATAGAAAACTTACCCTGTCTTCCCACCACACATCCATGTTTGTCATCATTGCAAAGTCATTATAATCCAATTCATGCATTGTAAACTTTGTCTTGGATGCTTGTTTCATCTTAATTCATTGCTTGAGTTTTTTCATCTTTTAGTCATCAACATTTTGGTAAATATCTACTAGTTGAAGCTCTTTTTGTTGATCAGCCACAGTCTTTAGATTGTTGATTGCCCTTTTTCTGGCACTTGATAGTGATTATAAATTTGTTTTCTCCTCTTTTTTTACACCAATATGAGTGTAAGGGTCTGAGAATTTTAATTACACAATGATACGTCTTTTGGATATCAATGTATTAATAGCTGCATCTATAGTCTCCACATTGGAAATCAACTGATTCATTTGTTCGGAGCATTTTTCATATTCACAAGTACATGGAGGCACCTTGAAGGTACCAACACCAATAATTCAATATTTTTCTGAAGGTGTAGGAAGTTTCTAGAGGATGTGGAATAGACTCCCTAACCAGAGAAAATGGCATTTCAATATCATGACCAACATCAACACTACCACCAACACCAGTAGCATCAACAACCCACCAATAGTACCAACACCACCAACAGTACCAGCACCATCAACAATATCACTATCACCAACAACACCACCAATACAAAATACAATTTTTGTTGAATCTTGTTGCATCTTCATTCGCAACATTGGAAACAACTTCGTCAATAACTCTGGAAGGATCAAAATCCTTTTCAAGATTAGATGATGCTCCAATCAAATACTCTCGTAGATTTTCAAGCTTAGGATCTATCTTATCTTCTTTCAATGGAACAAACTCAGAAATAAATTCCATCTCCATCTCAGTGGTTAAAGGATCTATCCACGAGTACATAATCTATACATAAAAAACAAATGTTAAGAAAGAAGTATGAATAATATCCAAAAAATATAATAATTACACTAGTATTTTCCTTATCAGTAATTGGTGTAACTATTTCAGCAACTGCTGTGATAAATACACCAATTATTGTGATATATACATTAATTGTTGAAAAAAATGCAGCTATTGCTGAGGCTTGAAACAATAACTGCCTAGACTGGACACTGAAAGTTTTGAGGTTAGGAAAGATAATTGCTGAATATAATACAATAACTGCTTAGACTAGCATAACAATTGATCAATTTTACTGAATAATATTCAACAATTATGAAAGTTGTTGCAACAAGTTTGAATTTGTTGAGGCAAAAGTAGTCTGTCAAAATAAATTTTAAGGGTACATAAACATAAAATGAGGCTTACTGAATCAGATAGAGGATTAAATAAATTATCGATTTTAACAGAAATAGTTTTCTTTGCATTAATCCATCTAAGAATTCTGGGACAAGTGTCTTCATCAGATAATGTTTTAAATTGAGCCAGAAGATGGGGAATAGTTTGAAATACCAGGCCTATATAAAATAATATCACCAGAGATCAAAATAATGAATAATGAACTAAATATTACTAAAGATAAAAATTACTGAACAAAATTTACTGTGAAAGCCCAAAGAAAGCCAAAAAAGATTGGTGGGTTTCCCTGGTGGTTTCAAACACTTCAATAGATATTCAATTGTGAGTATGAAGCTTTCATAGCCACATGAATAGGCACGAAATACTTTACGGTCGGAACAAAGCTTAAACTACCCAACAAGTATTCTTATGCTTGAATCACATGCACAAAGAGTACTGTCCACAAACCAGAGTAAGCATAGTGACTTATTGCGACTCTTCAGAATTATTACAATGATACCCATATTTCTATAATTAAAAATGGAACCAAAATTGGGTCAAAAATTGACATTGAGACCCGCAGAAGAAATAAAAAAAACTAACTCCATCAACAGGTCCCAAATGACTCAAGATAAATTGTGTCTCAAAAATGGGCACATTACTAGCACCGAAAGAGCTCAAATAATCCTACCAAATTCAAGCCTTAGAATTGTTCAAAATGCAAAAAAAAAATGAAATTTACATGAAACTTACAAGGTTTTTAGGACGGAAAAAGGGTCTCGAAATGTTCCCACAAGAATTACCAACACACTTGAACAAAAATGATAAAAAAAATCGCCAAGAATGTCTCCCAAATCACTCTTTTTCTAAGTCCCAAAATGGGACTTAGACAACTGAAAACGGGCATGTAATTCACTATATTCAGGGATTTTGTTCATCGCGATTGCCAGGCTTTGCCCTGCGATCACGAGATATGAACAAATTACCTTTCATGATTGTGGCACTCATCCCAACGATCGCAAAGACTAATGACCCTTCTCTTTGCGATCACGGTCGTTGTCTCGCGAACACGTAGGGCAAAGTGGCATGTACAAGCAATTCAGTTGGTGCTGAACTTTGAGAAATGGGATTTATTTTCGATGGGGGTGTAAAATTCATTCAGAACCCCTCAAACGCAAAAGGACTATGCTACCCAACTAGAAATGGCATTTCAAACTCAACAAAATTGACGAATTTCCCAACAGAGGTCATTTTGACGGAGGTCATTCCGATCACCTCGGAAACTGAAGTAAAGGTCATTCTAGACCAAACTCGATGTTTCGGAGCTAACAACATAAACGAAATTTTCATTCGAGCGTGTTTACTCTAAATGTTGACTGAAGTTAAATCTTGGCCAAAATTTAAAGTTAAAATGGCAAAATCACCTAAACTAAAAAAAAATACCCCAAAACCCAAACCAACCTTTCTTCTAGACCAAAATGGACCTTTTGGAGCTGATGAAACCGTTAGAATTATCATATGACCTTGTATTTCATTACAACATCTACTACTAAAAGGACTTTTATCCTCGAAAATCAAGGAAGAAAGGTACATGGTGGTTCAAAAAGGTGAGTTTATTGACTCCACATGTCCTGCTCGGTCTCCCAAGTATCCTTATCAACCAGACTATGCCTCCATTGGACTTTCACCTATGGGATATCCTTAGACCTGAACTTTCTAACATGTTTGTCCAAAATAGCCGCATGCTCATCCTCAAAGGCTAAGGACTCATCAAACTAAACTGAATCCCACTAAAACACATGAGACTTAGATGGGATGTACCACTGCATTATAGAAATGTGAAACATAGGGTGAACACCTGAAAGTACTGGTAGAAAGGCCAACTCATAATCTACCTCTCATACCCATCTCAAGATCTCAAAAGGGCTAATAAACCTGGGGCTAAACTAACCCCTCCTCCTGAATCTCATCATGTCCTGCATGGACGACACTCGCAGGAAAACCCGATCTCCAACCATTAACTCTAAATGCCGCACCTTCCGATTAGCATAACTTCTCTACTTAGTCTAGGTAGTATGGAACCTCGCTGGAATCATAAAATCTCTGTCCATCGACTCACGCAGCAAATTAGTTCCCTAAGGCCTAACTCAAAGGCATCAAACCAACGCATTGGGGAATGAAATCTCCTACTATACAATGCCTCAAATGGTTCCATATCAATGCTAAGGAATGATCCCATGGACCCCCAAAATCAATAGAACAGGCCCATAACGTGTCCTCTAAGACCTGAATGGTCCTCTCTGATTGACCATCAGTTTGGGTGAAAAGTTGTGCTGAGCTCGACTTGAGTACCCAACTCCTTTTGTATAGACCCTCAAAAATATGACTTTAACTGAGTATCACGGTCTGAAATAATAGATACTGGAACCCAATGCAATCGTACCACCTCTCGAAGGTAAATCTGAGCCAACCTCTGCGAAGTGTAGGTAGTCTGGACCGGTAGGAAATGAGCAGACTTGGTCAGTCAATCTAGGATGACCCAAATAGAATTAAAACCCCAGGAGGTATGTGGTAAACCGACTACAAATTCCATAGCTATCCGCTCCTACTTCTATTCTGGAATGGGTAGTCCCTGGGTCAAACCACCTAGCCTTTTATGCTCGAACTTAACTTGTTGATAGTTCAAGCACCTAGCCATAAAAATGTCAATGTACCGCTTTATCCCACACTACCAATAATATTTTCACAGGTCACGATACATCTTCACCGTACTGGGATGAATGGAATATCTAGAACAATACCCTTCCTCATGGATGAGGCTAACTACATCTCCAATTCTAGGAACACAGATACGACCCTCAATCCTCAAAATGCCCTCTGGATCTAGGGTCACCTTCCTAGCCTCTCGCTGAGTACTTTATCAAAAATGACCCTCATTTGTGAGTCCTTAATCTATTGTGTCCAAATCTACACCATCTAGGATAACCTTGCCTTTACACGAGCAAGAACCCTGCCCATCTCATAAATATCAAAATGAACCATCTGGTTAGCTAAGGGATGAATGTCTGAATCTAAAGGCCTCTCTCAACTGATAAGAATGCCAAACTCCACATACTCACTGCCTTCCCATTCAAATCATCTGCTACTACATTTACCCTACCTAGGTGATACACAATGGTAACATCATAGTCTTTCAGCAACTCTAATCACTTGCGCTATCTCAAATTAAGGTCTTTCTAGATGAATATTGTTACACCCCGCACTCTTGAGCTCAGAACGTCTTCTTAAGTTCCTTAGACACTATCATGTGAGACGGATAAGCTATAACACTATCAAACAACTCTAAGGAAAGAAGATTGTGATACCTTGCGAGAAGGGAGGTTGGAGATAGAGTCATAAGAATCCGAAAAGAGTTGGAGGCTAAGAAATGAGTCGTAGGACTCGATTTACCTACGTAAGACACTAATTTAAGAGTCTTATACACTTAAGTTGCTTAAGGATATACCAGCTTACGTAGTTCGGATTACATGAGCTCTTAAAGTAAGACGAGATTACGAACCCGCGAGGAAGGGAAAAAGACGACGCGTGGAAGCCAATGGAGGAGCGACACGTGGCAGCACCTCAAGCAAGTAGGTGATGCACCTACTTAGGGTCAAGTAGGTGATGCAGCTGCTTGGGGGAGGTGGACCCCGCTTCCACGTGGCAGCCCCTAATTGGCAGCATGACACGGTGGCCAATCATGGCTTGACACGTGTCATCCTTAGGGGCTGACACGTGTCACCCCTTGGGACCACCTATATAAGTTGATATGTATCCTAATTACTTCATTTCATTAACAAATTTCCAGCAGCAACGTGAGGAAAACAAACCCTAAGAGCTAAGGAGAAAATTTCGACGACTTGGGAGAAAAAAATAGGTAAGTTCCATTTTGTTCCGTAAATTAATTAATTAGTGTATACTACGATGATATGGAAGTATTAGTAGTACAAAATTAGGATTTGATGCAGCAAAAATCGGACAGCAAGCTTCCACAACGATTCAGCACGTGGAAACAATTCCGAGGCGCGATTTCGGCGAGTTCTAGCCAATTTCGGGAAAGGTAAGTTCTTCCCCTCTAATTTGAAGTTTATGATATTAAATTATGGTGTATTACACACCTTATGAACTTCTGTAAGTTGGGGAAAAGGTTTGAAAAGTTCAGCGTTCGGAATAAACGAATTTGGAATCGCTATAGTTAAGTTGTTGTCGAAATAAGGTGTTGTACGCGTAGGGGCTGCTGCTTGTTGTGTTGTGGCGTGTTGAAGGGTATAAAATTTATCTAAATGATGTGTGGGAGCTGCTGGTTTCAGACACATGACCCTCCGCTTTGCAATTAAAGAATTCGTGAAAGAAAGATTAAAGACTCTAGTTTTGTTATCTTAGTTTCGAGTTAATTGTCGGGGGTTTATATTGTGTAATTTTGGTCGTAATATGTATATGTATGGGTTGGTGGTTGCATTTTTTGTTGGCTGCAGGTGGTAAGGACATGGTTGGGAATTCGGATAGGGCACATTATAGGGGAGGTGCTGCCCGATTTTCGTTAACATCCTAACTAGTTAAGGAACTAGTCGAGAAGGCGACCGAAGGGATGAATGTTATGAATACTCATGGGTAGTCTAAGTTGCTGAAAAGTCCAAGGTTGTTAATACTTACATTACTTCCATGTTAAATAGGTTTCGAGGACAATGATGTGGACGTGATTAAGAGAAGTCCATACAAGGTATGTGAAGCTTTCCTTTGGCGTGTTTTTGGAATAGATATGTAGAACTATTCTTCTTTTCTTTTGGCATGTCTTAGATATAAGTTATGAATGATATGTATACGATATTTGGAATTCAATCCATTCGTAAAGCCCTGAGTATGAGTCGAGACTCTTGTTTATTTCTTGATATTAGAACTTCTGTAATAGCTGAGTCATTGCCTTTTAGTCTTCTATATGATGAAAATTAGTATATGTAAAGCCTATTTCTCCTTTCCTTTGGAATGGCTTAACTTTAAGTGAAATGGTATATGATATAGGTTTAGAGGTAATTCCATTTATGAGCTCTGATTGTAACTCGTGACTTGTAGTCACTCCTGAACATTAAGAGTCTGAAAGTAGTCAAACTACTATTCTCGAGCCTACTATATAATGAATGGTAAGTAGAGGTACTAGCTCCTCTTTTTAGAGGCTCTGAAATGATAAATGCCGTTGATTGCATGAGTTGAGTCTTTGACTAGATAAATTGTGTTTCTGATTGCATAGACTATATTTCTGATTGCATAAATTATGTGGCATTATTTTGATGCATGTTTGTGATCCCTGAAGACCCAACTGATGTAAGCCCTAATGACATCTAAAGGGATACCTCGGATAATTACTCCCCCAGTGTTCAGGTGACGGTTCACTTGACTGTTTCATCGAGTCTTAGATAATGACTTAGTTGCATATGGTTTCTCACTACTCTACTCGTGCATACTGTAACCCATCCTTCCTCGAGTCCCATGATGGGCCGGGATATGTTATCGTGCACAGTGTTACTACTTCTTTCACCGCGTCCCAGGCCGGATGTGTATAGTTCCACGCACGAGGAGACGATGCCGTACGTGAGGTGTGATATATGTTATATGTTATGACGATATGATTATTCACCGAGTCCTGGGCCGGCTGTAATATGATAGTATATGTGGTGAAATAAGGAAGGAACACCGAGTCCCTCCTTAGAGGGCCGGGTACATATGTATATTATGATGGTACGCTATAGACGTACACCACTCCATTCACCGAGTCCCTCACTAAAGGGTCGGATACTTTATGTAGGCATGCATATGAGATTAAAGCAATACATTGTGACCCTGAGCCCCGCAGTGAACTGGGTATAATACGATGATATACATGATAAGATGATACCGTATACGATTGTATGATACCATGTACGATGATATGATGAAATGAAATGCATTATGACACGATGATTTGTGATTATGAAGTAATGATAATGACACTGAGTTCACTAGAGGGCCGGGCACAGTATATGATGGTGTATAGGATCACGTGTCCTAAGGTGCAGGTACAGTAAATTGTTAATTGTTATACTTATCCCCTGCATCCCTATTTCAGTTATGATCTCAGTTACGATGTGTTATGCTTTACATACTCAGTACATATATCGTACTGACCCCCCTTTTCTCGGGGGGCTACGTTTCATGCCCGCAGGTACAGATGTTTATTCTGGAGATCCATCAGCGTAGGAGTTCCTCTCAGCTGTGTCGGAAGTGCTTCACTATTCTGGAGCCTAAATTTTGATGCTGGTCACTTAATGTATATATTTGTACATTCAAGGGTACGGCGGGGGCCTTGTCCCGCCATATGTTGCTGTTACTATTCTTAGAGGTCTGTAGACATATGTATATGTGGGTTGTTTGTGAGTTAGTTTCGATGTTGCCTATTCGATATGTTGGGAATGTTTTTGTTATAGCAGCCTTGTCGGCTCGCGTGCCCTTTCATGATATGATACAAATGAAAGAGGCTAAATGTACATGAAAAAGTTTTAAACTATTGGGGCTTTTGTATATAGTATCACATCACACACGGTTCAACTTAAGTATAGTTGATAAATACGCATGAGAGGGTCCAGGTCGGAACCCAGTTGCGGCCTACGGGGTGGGGTCGTGACAAATATGTACTGAAGCTACGATCGTCAGTGTAGATCTCACAATGGGATCCATACAGGTAATGCCTCTAAATTTTCAATTTAAAGACTACCACCCCAACTCTAAATCATATGTGGCGTAGTTTTGCTCATCCACCTGAATACCTGGAAGCATAAGCAATAACTTTAACCTACCGCATTAGAACGCACACCAAGACAACACCTGAAGCATAACCATACACTGCAAATCCCTAGTCCTCGACAGGAAGAATAAGAATCAAAGCTGAAATCAATAAGGCTTTGAGCTTTAGAAAGCTCACCACACACTCTTCAGAACATTGTAAATGAATATTCTTCTAAGTCAATCTATTCAAAGGCAATGCAATAGAAGAGAACCCTTCCACAAGCCGTCTGTAATAGTCTGCCAACCCAATGAAACTGCGAACCTCAGTAGGAGAAATGGGCCTAACCCAATCACAAATTGCCACTAACATTGTCGGATCTACCATAATTCCATCCTTGGACACCATGCCCTAGGAATGCCACAGCCTCAACCAAAATTCACATTTAGTGAATTTGGCATACAATTTTTGATCCCACAAGGTTTGAAGCACTGTCCTCAGGTGTTGCTCATGCTAATCTTTACTCCCAGAGTAGACTAGAATGTCATCATTAAAGACAATGACAAATGAATCCAAGTAGGGCTGGAACGCACGGTTTATCAAATCTCTAAATTTTATGGGGAAATTAGTCAAACCCGAAAGACATGACTAAGAACTCATAGTGCCCATATTGAGTCTTGAAAGTAGTCTTAGGGATGTCTTACTCCCTAATACTCAACTGGTGATACCCTGACCTCAAGTCTATTTGAGAAAACAATGATTTACCCTAGAGCTGGTCAAATAAGTCATCAATCAATACTATCAGGTACCTATTCTTGATAGTCACCTTATTCAGCTGCCTATAATCAATACACAAATGCAAGTTACCATTCTTTATTTTCACACGAAAAATAGAAGCACCCTAGGGAGACACACTTAGCTTGATAAACCCCTTACTCAAGAGATCCTGGAGCTGTACCTGAAGCTCCCCCAACTCAAGTAGATCCATCCGGTACGGTAGAATAGAGACTGGTTGCTTATCCTTCTCAACATCAATGTCAAAATTAATATCACACTCAGTAGGAAGGCCGAGTAGATTGGTGGTAGTGTCACAACATAAGCAAGATAGGCTAGACACTAGTGTCGACAATAGAAGAAACCCATTTTGACACTAGAAGAAGTGTCGACACTAGTGTCACGACATAAGCAAGATAGGCTAGACACCCATTTCCTACTAAATATTGGGCACTAAAGAAGGGTATCACACCACATGGTACATGACTAACTATATCTTCCTAACCAATTGGAGGAATACCAGGCATACACAAGGTAACTGTTTTGGAGAAGCAATCTCAAACCGCATAATGAGTAGACAATCAATCTATGCCTAGAATCTAGTTAAGGTGTACCATATCTAGCACAATCATGTCTGTCCTAGAATCATACCACATGATAGTCACCACACAAGATTGATACAATCAATCCACTACTAAAGAATCACATACAGGGGTTGCTACACACATATGCACATGCATTGGCTCACATAAAACATTTTATCGAATAGCATAATGAGAAAACACATATGAGTAAGTGGATCTCGGATCAAATAAGGGCCAATAAACCTAGGGCAGGCTGATGAGAGATGGAGATCATACCTGTGATAACGATATCCGATGTCCCCGCCTCTAGCCTTTCCAAAAAAGTATACATATGATTGCATCCACCTCTACACCTATTCGGCCTACCTAGAGACCACCCTTGGTATGACTCATCTCTACCACCCTATATACTTTATCTTGTCAACTAAACTGGGACCTTGTGGGCCTGAACCTATTGACCTTATGGACCCGGCTGATTCTGGAGTATACGATTGTTCATAGTAGGACACTCCTTAGAAAAGTGGTCTATCACACTAAGTTCATAGGAGAACCTCTAAATAAACCTCCTTGTGATGTCCCAACTGAACCTAAATGGCCACCATAGTTTGAATACCTAGAAGTATGACCCCGAGAAGACAGAACCATAGTTTTGCCATTTTGACTGCTCGTACATGTTGATCCACCATTAGTAAGATGTAAGGCTACCTGAACTGGTCTACTAGGTGGATATTATTATGGATGGCCTCTACCAAAAACAACACTACCATAGGACTGGCATCCACTGAAACTCCCTTGGCAGTAAGGCCTCTTATCGCTACCTTCTTTTGCCTCAAACGTATATCCTTAATAGTACTACAATGATCTACTACCTGCAAGAACGAATAACCCAATGCAACTATTTTCCCTACAGCCAGCCTTAAAGAAACAGATAACCATCTAAAAAACTGATGTACCTGCTCCTCCTCCATCAGCATAATCATGGTGGCATGCTTGGAGAGCTCATAAAATCAAGACTCATACTCTATGATCGTTATCGATCCCTACACCAGCATTGTGAACTCACCTCTTAGTCTCTCCCTCATGCTGTGGGGTACATACTTCTCCAATAAAGCTTAAACAAACTGAGTCTATGTCATCGGTGGCGATCCCGTAGGTCTGCAGCTAAGAGAAGACCTCCACCACTTCTTTGCTAGCCCATCTAGTTGGAAAATAATATAATCAACACTGTCGGACTAGGGTCTAAAAATACTTTGCCCTGGCCTGGCCTAAAGTTTGTGCCTTCTTTTGGACCTGATGTCTAGCTGATATGCCAGGAAGGGTCCCTGCTTGGGACATACCCTCCATGAAGTTAAGGATCCTGCTAAGAGTAGCTTGTGACATTGTTGTGGCTATGAATCTGGGTGGGGTAATAGCTGGATCCTCTTCTACTGGCTGATGATCAAACTGCTCAACCTCAATGTCCGGCTCTGGCACAGGTGTTATGTGTTGAGCTTTAACCCAACCTCAGAATCATCCTTGACCTATACCATTAGTTGGTGCTCTATCTGTAAGCGTTGGGGGTCCTTACCCGCTCGGGTGGATCTTATCCACGCTATCTGAGAAAGACTAAAACAAATAGGATTTAGAGGTTTTCATCCTCATTAGCGAATGATCAGAAACAAGAATAGTGAATTAATTCCTAACATTGTTCTATAGCCTCCAAAAGATTGGATACAAACTTTATCCAATCAAATTCAAGAAAATACATCTTTTAGGTACCTGGTGATGACCATGAAGGTCATTATGAGATGTATTCAACACCAAGTTCATGGTGTGCCACCGTGATAGTGGTTTAGAAATCCAAACCCTATAAGGAAGGGTCTACAACAGGGACCATAGGCAGTAGTAGGAACCACGAGCCGCAGTGACCCCTCCCTTAATACCCTTAAAAGTTTTTCCAAGGCATGGACCATGCCTAACCAGCACTGGTCGTATTTACCTTCATGGACTTTGGTGGCTTTTGTGGTGGTCAACCCTGTAGACTATCCTTCAGGATCATCCCTACGACCCTCTAACGGGCCGTGGTGACCTTCACGAACCGTTGTGGTCCTAGTGAAGGAGGTTCTTCAAGATTATTTTTTCTCAAAATATAAGCTTTGACCATGGATGACCACCACGAGCTGTATTGTCCTTCACAGACTATTGTGATTCCCGTAGTAGGCTAGTCTCCTTTTCAGAAGTCCATGTCTTACTTCATGATTGGGGACCATGGCCTGTATTATCCTTCACGAGCCGTGGTGATGGTCCATTTTTGGTTCCGAATTCAGTTTTAATGAGGAGTATTCTGGTCATTCCCAATACATTATTAATGAATGTGGATAATTTTTGAGATTATCGTCCTACCTATTAACTAACCTAAAGTCTTCTAACCCTCCTATTCTCTCCAAAGTTCCTAAATCACAAAACGTTCTCTCCCATGTTTTCTATCTAAGATTTTGTTCTTCCTCAAGAAACTCAAGCGATTTTTTCAAGTTCAAACTTCAATCTTCTTCAATTTAGGGCTCATCAAGGTTAAGGTATGTGGGAGTTCATCCATGGGTAATTTTCACTCATGGAATCTCAAAGATTTCTTCTTAATTCCTATTATGATTTCTTCAATTAAAAGCCCTATTGCATGATTTTCATTAGGTCTTCTCAATTATGATATATTTCAATAATATTAGTCTAATTATGCGTAATTCACATCATATTGCATGATTTCAAGTTGAATTTCAATAACCCAAACTATATACTAGTTTCAACTATGATTTATGAGATATGATCATAATTTTCAAGTTATATTCTATGAAAGCATTATGAATGAGATTAAAGATGCTTTATACAAAGAAGTTTATGAACGATGATTTCATGATGTTTCAAACAACGTTAATGATAGGGAAAGTTAAGTTCCTAGTGATGTTTATGATCAAAGATATGTAATGGTGAAAGGTCTATACCCGCATTCCATGAGTTATATAATGTATGAGCTAATCCTATAATTTTCTATGATGATGGTAGATGAACTATTCTTATGATGTGTTATAAAGATGGATTAATATTAGTTATTATATTTCCCTATGATATTTATGACCATGTTTTATGACTTCCGTTTTGATATTGACTAAGCAGCAAGGGGAATTTTAGTTGGGGTTCATTCTGGTAATGCAGTTAGTTACCCAAGGTAATCCTTGTACCAAACTTTAGCCCCAAACTACATTGTGCACGTTGGTTTACATATGGTAATATGGCAAAGCTAGTGGATCCACATAGAAAAGTTAAAAGAGTTACTTATGAAGTATGCCCCGGCAAGGTAGCCTCCCTTGCCTCGATGCAGGAGTTATCAAATTCCATGTATTAGTTCACTTGGTCTTATTGTCGGTTAAAAGACCTATCCCACAAAATTTCAGTTGTGTTATGACTTATGATGAATATGATATTCTTTTGATGCATTGACCAATGAGATAAATGTTTTAATGTTTTCATGACTTTATTCATGTTTTAAAGATATTGGTCTTGCGTCCATGATTCATATTGATTATGTCCTATGTTTATTATTCATGCATATTCTTACATATTTGCTCATTCTATGTACTAAAACATACTTTTTACCTACATTGAATTATAATGTAGAAACCGACGATCATATTAATCCTCGTCCCACTCGTGGCCATATTTAGAACTTTTTTTACTGTTGGTAAGTCTTCATGTTCTGAGGATGAGACATTTATTTCTTATGAATTTATGACCTCTTTTACCATTTATATTTGTTGAGCTAGGAGATTTTTTTACGCTCCTATCTAGACTAGTAGAGGCATGCTAGATGTTCATTAGATTCTATGTTGTTTCTTATTCCGTATTTTGAGACTTATGTTCTATTTGAGGTTATGCTTCTGTATCTTGATTATTGTTGATTTACTTTATTTACCTTATTTATGCTCTTGAATGTTATAATAATAGGCTTGGTTAGGGTCCTTCAGTATTCTAATTGATGTGTTACGACTAGGCCCTAGGTTAGGTCATGACAAACTTGGTATCAGTGCACAAAGTTTAAAGAGTCCTAGGGATTCTAACATGCCACATTGAGTAGATTCTTGTTCATCAGTGTGAAGTGTAACACATCTATGAATAAGAGCTATAAGGTATCTTTGGAAACACTTCACTTCTTTCATGATTTGATTATGCTATAGAGTTGAAATCTATGGTTTCCTCCTCTAATGCTTTCTCTTTGCGATTGCAGAATCATGCCTCCACGAAGAGCTACCATCTGAAGGAATATTGAAGAGGAACCCCAAGTTCCAAGTGATCCTTTGAATGATCAAGTGACTAATGCGGAGTTCCAAGCCACTTTTCAAATGCTAGTCCATGTCATGACCACTCAAGTGAATAGAAGGGTAGACGCTTCTCATATTGTAACCACTCCGACTTCAAGGGTTAGAGACTTCACGAGTATGAACCTTCCTGAGTTTCGTGTATCCAAGATTGATGAGGATCTCAAAGGTGTCGCTCAAGTGTGGTATAACCAATGGAAAGTTGAAAGGGTTGAAGAGGGTCCTATAGGTTGCGAAAAGTTTAAAGTTTCATTTCTTGATCACTTCTTCTCACTTCGGTTAAGGGAGGGGAACGTGTTGGAATTTATCAACCTCACACAAGAAAACATGAGTGTAAGGGAGTATGCCCTCAAGTTCACAAAGTTTCCTAAGTATGCTCTATCCATGGTAGCCGACTCTCGTGCCCAAATGAGAAAGTTTATTTTGGGAGTGTTAGACCTAGTTATGAAAGAATGCCGAACTTCTATGCTCATCAAAGAGATGGACATCTCTAGGATCATGACTTATGTGGATCAAATTGAAGGAGAAAAGCTTAGGAAGAGAAGTGCAAGGGAGTCCAAGAGAGCTCGGTATGAAGGTGGGTTTTCTCACAACAAATATGATGGCGATAATGGTCATTTGCGACAAGGTCGAGGGTTTCACGGCCAAGGTTCTTCAAACACTCTTGCTCTAAAATTTTAGAAGGACAAAGATCCAAATCCTAAGTCAAAAGAAGGAGCTCAGAGTGGTCAAGTCATCCCTCTATGTAAAGAGAGAGTGCTTAGCGGGATTAGATGTGTGCTACAAGTGTGGAAAGCCAGTCTTCAAACAAGGGAATATTGGTATGGGGCTAGACCCTAGGTTTAGACTCAAGCTATCGGTCGTCTGTATCAGCGTGTTACTACTTTTGGTGGTGGTTAGCACTAAAACAAATTTTATGCCCTTCATACTCGTCAAGAGTTAGAGGATTACCTCGATGCTGTGACTAGTATGTTGAAATTATTTTACTTTGATGTTTACGCAATATTAGATTCGAGTGCTACTCTATAATTTATTACTCCTTATCTTGTTATGATATTCATTGTTAGTCCCGAGATCTAGCTAGAGCCTTTTTTGGTCTATGCAATTGGTGAATCAATTGTGGCTAAAAGAGTCTACAGAATTTTTCTAATTTTAGTTTTTCACGGTATGGATTAGCTTCATGTGTGTTATGACTCTATATGTTGTAGAACCCATGTGGTTAAGTTTTAGTTTCCAAACAAGCGTGTCCTAGAAAGGAAAGGTAGTAACTCTGTGTTTAAGGGTCAATTCATCTCATGCCTTAAAGATCGGAACATGATTTTCAAAGGTTACATCTATAATCTAGTTTGGGTTAGAGATACTAACTCGAAAACTCCTATTCTTAAGTGAGTTTTAGTTGTTAATCAATTTTCGGATGTTTTCCCCGATTTTCTTCTAGGTATTCCTCCCGAAAGGAAAATAGACTTCGGTATCGTTATTCATCTCGATAATCAACCTATTTCTATTCCTCAAATAGCCCCGACAAAATTGAAAGAATTAATGGATCAGTTGAAGGATTTGCCAGATAAAGGTTTCATAAGACCGAGTATCTCTCCATGGGGTGCTCCGATTCTTTTTGTTAGAAACAAATATGATTCTCTCTGTATGTATATTGACTATCAAAATTTGAACAAGGTCACTGTTAAGAATAAGGATCCCATTCCAAGGATTAATGAATTGTTCAATTAACTTCAAGGAGCAAGCTACTTTTTAAAGATTGATCTTCGATTGGGTTATCATCAACTCTGACTAAAGGAATGAAACATTCCGAAGACGGCCTTTAGAACTCCTAAGGTCAGTTTTAAATTTTGGTTATGTCTTTTAAACTAACGAATGCCCCTACAACTTTTTTGTATTTGATGAACAGGGTGTTCAAGCAATATTTGGATATGTTTTTATTGTCTTCATTGATGATATTTTGATATACTTTTGGAATGAGGAAGAACATGCTGATTATTTGACGATTGTGTTGCGAATAATGAAGGACCGTCAGTTGTATGCAAACTTTAGTAAATGTGAATTTTGGCTAAGGTCAGTTGATTTACTTGGTCACATCATTTCTGGAGAAGATATTATGGTTGATCCAAAGTAGACCGAGGTGGTTAAGAATTGGTCAAGACTATTGACTCTTTCTAATATTCAAAGTTTTTTTGGCTTAGCTGATTATTATAGAAGATTTGTGGAAGGTTTCTCTTCTATTGCATTTCCCTTAATTACTTTGACTCAAAATAAGGTGAAATTCCAATGGTCCGAGGCATGTGAGAAAAGCTTCCAAGAGTTTAATGATAGGCTTACCTCCGCTCTAGTGTTGACTTTACTAAAAGGTTCCAATGGGTTCATTGTTTATTGTGATGCTTCACGAGTTGGTCTTGGTTGTGTTCTAATGCACAATAGTAAAATAATAGCTTATCCTTCAAGGAAATGCAAGGGACATGAGAATAATTTCAATACTCATGACTTAGAGTTAGCTGTGATGGAATTTTGTTTGAAGTTATGGAGGAAGTATCTATATGGTGTCCATGTAGATGTTTTAACTAATCACAAGAGTTTGCAATATGTGCTCACTCAAAAGGACCTGAACCTTCGACAAAGGAGATGGCTTGAGTTGTTGAAAGATTATGATATGAGTGTGCTATACCACCTAAGTAAGACAAATGTGGTTGTCGATGCTCTTAGTATACTGTCTATGAATAGTATTTCTCATAGTGAGGATGAGAAGAAAGAGCTAGTTCAGGATATGCATAGATTAGCCTGTTTGGGAGTTTGATTGGTTGATTTTGAGGATGGTGGTGTTATTGTGCAAAATGGTTCCGAATTATGTCTTGTAGTGAATATTAAGGAAAAACAAGATAATGATCCTTCTTTGGTTTAATTGAAGAAAGAGGTTGCCTAAAAGGACATTAGGCTTTCTCCCAAGGGGGAGATGGTATTTTGAGATATCAAGGCTAATTATGTGTTCATGATGTTCATTTCTTGAAAGATATGATATTTTCTAAAGCTCATAGTTTGCGGTATTTGATTTATTTCAACTCCACAAAGATGTGTCGAGATTTGAGGGAAGTGTATTAGTAGAATGGCATGAAAAGAGATATTGCAGAATTCGTGGCTAAGTGCTCTAAATGTCAATAAATGAAAGTCGAACATCAAAAATTGGGAAGTTTGGCTCAAGACATTGAGATTCCTACTTAGAAGTGGGAATCCTTGATTATGGACTTCACTACAGGTTTTCCTTGTACTCGTAGGAAACATGACTCTATTTGTGTGGTTGTTAACCATATTACTAAGTAAATCATCTTATTTCCTTCCTGTTAAGACTTCATATACAGCCGAGGACTATGCTAGATTTTATATCTAAGATTTGGTTAAGCTTCATGGTGTTCCAATGTCTATTATTTCGTATTGAAGTACTTACTTTATATCCCAGTTTTGTAGATCTTTCCAAAATGGCCTTAATGCTCAAGTAATACTTGGTATAACTTTTCATCCACAAATGGATGGCCAGGCTGAGGTACCATTCAGACAGTGGAAGATATGTTGAGAACATGCGTTATTGATTTTAAAGGAAATTAGGATGATTATTTGCCATTGATAGAGTTTGCTTATAACAACAGTTACCACTCTAGTATTCAGATGGATCCATTTGAATCTTTGCATGGTAGGCAGTGTAGATCCCCTATAGTTGGTTTGAGATTGGTGAGGTTGATTTATAGGACCCGAGTTGGTATTTGAGGCCATGGAGAAGGTTAGAATCATTAGAGAAAGAATGAAGATAGCCCAAAGCCGACAAAAATCCTATTCGAATATGATAAAAAGGGAAATTGAATTTGAGGTTGATGATTGGGTTTAATTGAAAATCTCACCCATTAAAGGTTTGATGCTTTTTGGTAAGAAAAGGAAGCTAAGTTCCCGTTAGGTTGGGCCATATCATATTTTGAGGCAGATTGGTAAGATGGCTTATGAGTTTGACTAGCCTTCTGAGTTGGCATCCGTGTATCCAATGTTCCACGTATCTTTGTTGAGGAAGTTTATTAGTGATCCATTGGATAATATTGACATTAAAGAGAGTCTTTCATATCAGGAGGTTCTGGTGGAGATCTTGGACCAGCAAGTTAGAAAGTTAAGGAACAAGGAAATAACTTCAGTTAAACTATTGTGGAGGAACCAAAAAGTTGAGGATGCTACATGGGAAACCGAAGCCGATATGATGTCGTGATATTCTCATCTCTTTCCTTCCGTGCCTAGTTAATGTATTTACCTCCTTCATGATCCAACTAGCCCAAATAATGTGTTTCAGTTGTTCTCATAGTTTCATATGCATTCATGTCCATGAAATGTGTTTTAAAGTCATATTTTAGCTTGAGATTAAAGATTTCATGTTTTATGTATTTTTGAGACGTTTTACATTTATGTTGGGTATTTATGTTCTTTTACTACTCCATTCATGCTAGCTTGAGTCCTATTAGAGGATGAATATTCTTAAGGGGGAGATATTGTACGACCCCGAAAGATGGAAAGACAAAAAAACGAGGAAGAAAAGATGAAATTCAAGAAAATACATCTTTTCGGTACCTAGTGATGACCATGAAGGACATCAAGAGATGTATTCAACACCAAGTTCATGGTGTGCCACAGTAGTGGTGGTTTAGAAATCCATACCCTACAAGGAAGGGTCCACAATAGGGACCATAGGCGATAGTAGGAACCGAGAGCCGTAGTGACCCCTCCCCTAATACCCTTAGAAGTTATTCCAAGGCAAGGACCATGCCTAACCAGCACTGGTCGTATTTCCCTTCATGGACTGTGGTGTCTTTTGTGGTGGTCAGCCCTGTAGACTATCCTTCAGGATCATCCCTACGACCCTCTTACTGGTTGTGGTGACCTTCACAGACCGTTATGGTCTTAGTGAAGGAGGTTCTTCAGGATTATTTTTTCTCAAAATGTAAGGCTTTGACTATGGATGACCACCACAAGCTGTATTGTCCTTCACAAACCATTGTAGGTCCTGTGGTGGGCTAGGCCCCTTTTAAGAAGTCCATGTCTTACTTCATGATTGGGGACCATGGACTGTATTGTCCTTCACGGGCCGTGGTGATGGTCCATTTTTGCTTCCGAATTCAATTTTAATGAGGATTATTCTAGTCATTCCCTATACATTATGAATGAATGTAGACAATTTTTAGGACTATCTTCCTACCTATTAACTAACCTGAAGTCTTCTAACCCTTCTATTCTCTCCATAGTTCGTAAATCACAAAACCTTCTCTCCCATGTTTTCTATCTAAGGTCTTCTTCTTCCTCAAGAAACTCAAGCGATTTCTTCAAGTTCAAACTTCAATCTTCTTCAATTTAGGGCTCATCAAGGTTAAGGTAGGTGGGAGTTCATCCATGGCTAATTTTCACTCATGGAATCTCAAAGATTTCTTCTTAATTCCTATTATGATTTCTTCAATTAAAAGCCCTATTGCATGATTTTCATTAGGTCTTCTCAATTATGATATATTTCAATAATATTAGTCTAATTATGCGTAATTCACATCATATTGCATGATTTCAAGTTGAATTTCAATAACCCAAACTATATGCTAGTTTCAACTATGATTTATGAGATATGATCATGATTTTCAAGTTAGATTCTATGAAAGCATTATGAATGAGATTAAAGATGCTTTATGCAAAGAAGTTTATGAACGATGATTTCATGATGTTTCAAACAACGTTAATAATATGGAAAGTTAAGTTCCTAATGATGTTTATGATCAAATATATGTAATGGTGAAAGGCATATACCCACATTCCATGAGTTATATAATGGATGAGCTAATCCTATAATTTTCTATGATGATGGTAGATGAACTATTCTTATGATGTGTTATAAAGATGGATTAATATTAGTTATTATATTTCCCTATGATATTTATGACCATGTTTTATGAGTTATGTTTGGTTATTTACTAAGAACTGAGAGGTATTTTTGTGGGGTTTAGTCTGGTAATGTAGTTAGTTATCCAAGGGAATCCTAATAGCAACCTTTAGTCCAAAACTACGTTGCCTGCAGAGGTTTACATATGCCAATATGGCAAAGCTGGTGGATCCACATAGAAAAGTTAAGAGAGTTACTTAATGGAGTATGCCCTGGCAAGGTAGCCTCCTATGTCTTGATGCAGGAGTCATTGAATTCTATGTATTATATCAGATGGTCTTATTGTCGGTTAAAGGACCTATCCCACACAGTTTCAGTTGAGTTATGAGTTCTTATGATGAATATGAGATTCTGTTAAAGCATTGAATAATGAGATAAATATTTTAATGTTTTCATGACTTTATTCATGTTTTAAAGATATTGGTCTTGCATCTATGATTCATATTGGTTATGTCCTATATTTATTTTTTATGCATATTCTCACATAATTAGGGCATTCTATGTACTAACTTATACTTTTTGCCTACATTGTATCATAATGTAGGGACTGACTATCACGTTCATCCTTCTTCCGCTCGTGGCTAGATCTAGCACTATTGTACTGTTGGTGAGTCCTCATAATTCGAGGATGAGACATTTATTTCATAAGCGTTTATGAATTCTTTTACCATTTATATTAGGTGAGCTAGGATATTGTTTTATTCTCCCATCTCGACTTGTAAAGGCATGTTAGATATTCATTAGAGTCTATGTTGTCTCTTATTCTACATTTTGAGACTTATGTTTTATTTGGGATTATGCTTCCAGATCTTGATCATTGTTGGTTTACTTTATTTACCATATGTATGCTTTTTAATGTTGTACTAAGAGGCCTGGTTGGGGTCCTTTAGGATTCTAATCATCGTGTTATGGGTAGGTCCTAGGTCGGGTCGTGACACTCTTTGTTTTGATACCCTCATGCCTCATCTTGTGCTAAAGATTGTGAAATAAGCTAAAAGCTTAAGTTTGGGGGAGAAAAGGAGAAAATATGAATGAAAAAAAATGTAGGCAAAATCCTAAGTTGGGGAATTGCACAAAAAGAAAAACAAAGAATTTTGAGCTAAGAAGTATAAAGCACCAGCTAAAGAGAAATGATAGAATAAAAGAGATAAGCAAAAATTATTGGGTGTCAGCTCAATGTATGCATATTTCTAGAGTGGAATGAAAATGGGAAGTTGAAGTTAGTGATCATCACAAAAAGGAGAAATAAGGTGGATGAAAAAGCCAAAAATATGAGCGGATGCTCAAAAAATGGGGAACGGGAGCATTAGGAAGGCATCTTAGTCACTTGATCAAATGATACCCAACCTTTTTCCCAATCCTAAGTTAATCCCACAAGTTTTTGGGGATTTTGAGACTTTTCAATCTACATTAGTGGCTACTTACATAAAGGGAAAGCCTATGGGTCTATGTGTATATACTTGAATTTATTTGTGGGAGCGAGTGGGTTTTGTATTATCTATAATCCCTTGAAATAATATTCATAATTATGAGTTGGATTCTCTCTTTTATGAGTGGCATTGCATCCTTCATAAGAATGGTGATGTTTTGATTTCAATTGGGTTGCATAAATGCGATAAGTTCGCGTTAATCTAAAGGAAAACCAAGAGGTTGATGACATTAACTTGAGATGGTTTGAAATTATTCTTGACGAAAAGGTTGTTCCAAAATAGTGCTTTGAAGGAGTTTTGTTTAACCTTTGCCAAACGAATAGTGGTTAAACCAATAGCGAGCGGTGCATATTTTAGAGTCGTGTTGTTTGAGTCTTTTATTTTTGTTTGTGTTGACTCAGGAACGTGATTAGGAAAAGCCTATCCTATGAGTATCTTAGCTTGAATCCTATGCTTAGTGAGTGTTTTTCTTGAGGGAAAGAAATATTCATGTTTAGGGGTTTGATGAGTTGTTATTTTACCTGCTTAATAGATATAAATTCTTGAATTATTCTCATGTTTTAAGGTAATTGAAGGGGTTTTCGGCTCTTTTACTCTTATGTGAAGGCATTGCTTAGAAAAAGCAAATTCAAAGGATTTGGAGTGAAAAACAGCTAAAGTACATCGCAAAAGAACTCACGCTTCACAAAAGCTAATAGGCATCTCATCGGCTAAACACCTACTGGACTAGAGTAATGGATGATCAGTGGTTCATGGGTCCCAACACTGAATCTCCTAGAATCCACTAAAGGTTAAAATGAGGCAGCAACTGGCGTATCAAAATGGTGGATTGGCGGTTATGATCTGACACAAATCTTGAAGCAGAAACTGATGGACCACAAATGGAACTTTAGAAATTAGTGCTTCCTTTGGAAGTTCCAAGGACCAAAATAGAGATTTTTGCAATTATGTACCATTATTATCATTTCCCATTTACTAATTCTAAAGAGTAGAGACAAGTTTCTAGAGAGATGAACCTTCATAGTCATAGAAAAAACTCTTACCTTAGCGAAAATGAAACCTTCAACATTGTATTCTCCAAAGCTTGGATTAAAATATTTTCCATTATTTTAGCTTGGAATGAAGATTTTCTTTACAAGTATTGTCTTTATTCCCTATTTTATGAATAGCTAAATCTATAGCTAGGGGTGCATGTTCATGATGCGGGTGTAAGACCCCAAATGGGTTTTCATTAATCTTCTCTAAAATTGATTGTATGACAAGTATCTATTGTTGTCTTGAGGTTTTAATCCTAAAAATCATTGGTTACAAACATTGATTGAGATCTCTAACCCATTTTGGCTTGGAAAAGCAAAATAGAGTTAGGTAAGACTCAATAAAGAGGATTTGTTGAAATTACTCTATAGCATTGAGCCAGGGATGGAATAATCCGAGTAATTTCTCATTTAATAATGCGAGTTATGGATAGTCCATCTACTTAAGCAATGTTTACTATTTTTTAAGGAGTCTTGGTGTTCAGAAGAAACCAAGGGACATACACATGACATTTTTGGAGAATATCAAAGTGTAGCCTAGAACGAATGCTATGTATGTACCAATCTCTTTTGTTGTGGTTAATGTTTGGTTATTCAAGTTGAAACACCAATTGTTATTCACACACTCCTAGCCCTTTCCAATCTTGGTATACAAAGTTGTGTAAAACCCCTATTTTTAATAGTTAATAGAGATAAACTATATATTGCTAACTATTGTTGAAGCAATCAAAGAAGAGTCTCATCTTCCGATCCTTGAGGTTCGACACCGATCTAGTTAGTTGGACATTGTATCGCACATGATCACCTATGCTCTGAATTGTGAGACATAGTTGAGTGTTCATCATGAGAGATAGGTATACTCCCGAAAAAAATATGCATAAATTCGGAAACAATAATTATATGATAATAGTGTAATTTTGATAAACAACATAAATTTGGAAACCCTAATAATTTGATAATAGTGTAATTTCGATAAACAACACAAATCTAGAATCCCTAATAATCTGATAATAGTGTAATTTCAATAAACTGATACATATAGAGTAGATCCTAAATCATGATTCAAATATGATAATAACTGAAAATAATTTATCTAAAATCACCATAAATCAAGATACTTAATTAAAAGCATTTAAATCATGATATTCATATATGCTTAGAGATACTTCACTCAAAAGCATCCAAATTCATGAAAATCTGATAATACTGAGAAATGCATCTAAAAATAGCATAATTATGACCATCAAAATGCTTGAAAGCTATAAATTTATTGAAATATCATTGAAAACATGGAATTATAGTGAATTCATGCAGTTTAAGATCAATCATGAAGAAAAAAGTGAAATTTAATAAGAACTTATGAAAATCATGAAACCCTAGAATTTGAGTGAACATAACTTGAAGAAATTGGGACTCAGTGGGTAAAGAGATACCCATTGATGAAATACTCACATACTTTGAGAAAAACCCTAACTTAAATTTGAGAGGAAAGACTTGAAACTTGAATCCTTATTCTTACCTTGAGAGTGTAACACCCTGTATTATTCTGGCTTAGCTAAATTTCGAGAATCCAGAGAAAAGTTGAGAAAAACTAAGAAGGGTAGACTGTCTAGTGTCCCATATCTGGGACCTTTGACCCGTAGGAGTTTCTATGAGTCGTAGGTGTTAACCAATGTTCAAGATTCAGACCAACCACTACGAATTGGAGTTATGAGTCTTCAAACTTCTTATGGCCCGTAGGATCATTCGTAAACTTAGGTTTCATATTCCAGTAGCTACTCGAATGTGCAAAATATTCCCTGAATGGGTCTTACAACCCATAGGATATGTTATGAGCGGTAGAAAAGGGGTATGTATACCCCAAGCCCTTTCTATTTGAGTTGATGAGGTACCTTCCTACAATCCATAAAAGGATAGTCATAGATCCCATGCGAAAATTCAACTATGTCCATAATTTGGACCATAGTTTTGACGACCGGTCTTCTACGGTCCATAGAAGGGCCCATAGATAGCCCCGACCTGATTTTAATGAGGCTTAGTTTGGTCTTGTCCCACCTATCCCAAATAAAACCAAGCCATTTTTGGGACTAAAATTAGTAACTTAGCAGTACCCAACATGTTTTTTTCTCATTAACACTTAGAATCTTTTGAGAGAATGAATTGGAGAGAAGGAGAAGAAATAAGGGTTCAAAAGTTTCAGGCAAGGTCTTCAAATTTTTCTTAGATAATTTGTGTTCCAGGTATGTAAGTCTATCATAAAATTTAACTAAGTTCATCCTCGTGCCCTATATCTTCATTTAGTCAAGTTGAGTTCGAGTTTGTGTTTCAATTCTAATAAAGTGAATTCTTGAGTTATCTATATAATTTCTTATTGAGATAGATTATATATTTGATAATCATTGACGGGTTGAGTTCTTAAGATTATAGATTCATGGATATATTAAATTAAACCCTAGTTAATTTTTGCATTAATTATTCATGCACTATTTTGAGTTAAAGAATGATTATTTTTATCATTTAATTGAGAAAGAGTTTGAGCATGAGTTTTGTTTGAGAAGTCTCTTAATCACTATTTTGAGCATGAGTGTTTTTAGTATAAAAGAGTTGAATATTAATACACTTTGATATCTATTTTGAGATTGAGTTGAGAAATCAATTTATGCCTTTAAATGCATTATTTAGTTGAGATCATTGATGTATTAAAGAGAAGAGTTGGGTTTTGAGCTAAGTCCAAAAGTGGATAAATGAGTTAATTTAGTAAATACACTCACTTGTCGTATGAGTAGTGTAATGAAGTTTTGTTGGGAGGAGTATCAGCACCAATTTGGGTACGAGTTTAGATAACTCCAACGCCATAATCTACGCTATTCATTGAAGCGACTCCTCACACAATCCCAAAAGAATACTTTTAGATAGATCCAGTTATGTAATTGTCCTGTACCCTGGCAAGGTTTAGGGTGGCTCTGGCAACGTGAGCCGAACGTTGTATCAACACTAGGCTCACAAATATGGTTTTCAATTAGAGAAATTACTCAAGAGAAACGTATTATATATATAGTTGCATTTACTTATTCAAATCTCTTAAAGTATTTTTTACATATATTCTTGCTTTACTGAGTTTAGCCATTTTCAAAGTTGAGTTCCTTGAATGGAGTATCTTGAGTAAGTTTCATTTCAGCTATTTTACATACTGTACATTCCATGTACTAACACCATTTTGTGCTGCATTATTTTACAATACAGAAACAGGTGATAGAGATCCTCAACAGGAGTATTGTTTAATATCAGTTTTCTATCAAGTTTTTGTGAGAGATGTTTGCATTTAGAGGAGGAACTATTGAGTCTTTAGATTTTTCAGTTTTTACTTTTTAGTTTTTGGTAGCTATTAGCCTATCCCGGTACCCATTTTAGTGTCCGTCTTAGAGCTTCATAGAAAGTGTTTAGTTTATAATGTTTATTCTTCTGAGTTCACGTTTTGAAAACATTTACACTGTTATACTGAAAGTATGTTCAGATATTAATTTGAGAAATTCACTTCATTAATTGCATGCCCATTGGGAGTTCAATTTTCTTTTTATGAGTGAAAGT
The DNA here is from genome assembly GCF_947179165.1 of Solanum dulcamara. Taxonomy (NCBI): domain Eukaryota; kingdom Viridiplantae; phylum Streptophyta; class Magnoliopsida; order Solanales; family Solanaceae; genus Solanum; species Solanum dulcamara. Next base: position 64,054,057 of record NC_077240.1, read on the forward strand.
ATTCCCCTAATAAGTTAGATGGATCAAAAGTTCTCTTGAGAAGTTGCAATGGTTTCTGAGTGAAGGATATTCCTAGGGTCTAGTCTTGGGGCATGAAAAAGAGAAAACTTGGGAGAGAAGAAACCTTGATTTGAGAGAATGAGGAGGGAATAAGATGTTAGGGTTTTTAGAAATAAGTTAAAACTACTTATAATAGTCCAAAATGACATAATATAGGAATACAAGAGTGGGAAAAGTCCCAAATAGCCCTAACTTAAAACCTAACGGAGACCAACCTCACGGACCACTATACGGTCCGAACAACATACAATAGACAGTAAAGGTGTCCGTAGAGTGTCTGTTGTTTTGAGTTCTTAGGGTCTGAGTTCATAGACTAATGCACAACCCAAGAAGGCATTCATGGCATATAAACTCCTCCATGAATCGCTCGTCCAAAATTTCCAAATCCTTAGCTTATGCCCATGGATCTCTTCACGGCCCGTGGTTCCTTTTCAAGGTCTTTGAGAGGGTCTGTACCAACCTTTTTCTTTAACTTTTCATTGTTTCTTATCTTTACAAGGTTTGATATCTCCTCCTTGGGTACATTTGTCCTTGAAATTAGTCTAGTAGAGCTGAAAAGAGCACGGGAGAGGATTTGCAACCCAATATTGAAAACTAAACATGAAAAATGATGGTGTGACTTACCTGATGATAAAATATGAACACTAACTTTATTCCATGAACATCCTTGAACTAAAACATGAGAAAACTAAGAGACATGAATATGAAGGAGTATTTTGGAGGAACTATTAGCTTACGCTGACCATGGGTTTGTGGATGAAAATCTAAATTAAGTTTAACCTGATACCAAGAATTATCTAAAATGACCTTCAAAACTAAGAGGTAAACTAAGTACCCCTATTTGAGATAATTGACAATGGAAATCCATGCAATCTAACAAACTCCAGAATAGAGAGCCTAGTATAATCCTCAGTTATATAAAAATTCATAACAGTGAGGAAATGTGCAGCCTTAGTCTTTTCATGTACAACCACCCATATAGAATCATACTGTTAAGGCGTGAGAGGCAAACTTGTGATGAAGTCCATATTAAACTCATCCTACTTCCTAGTAGGGATGCCTATATCCTGATTCAAACCACCTATCCTGATGCTCAACCTTAACTTGTTGGAAATTTAGACACTTAGCCACAAATTCTTCAATATCATTCTTCCTCTCATTCCACCAATAGACTTCCCACAAATCACAGTACAACTTGGTGTCTCCTGGGTGAATAGAATACGAAGAACTATGAGCTTCAGATAAATCTTCTTCCTCAAACCATCAACATCTGGAATACACAACTGATCCCTGTAATGAAGTACACCATCTTCCCCTTGGGAGAAAACCTGTTACACCCCACATCTTTGAACTCAGAATGTCCCTTAAGTTACTTAGAAGCTAGCATGTGAGCCACTTAAGTTACGACACTATCAAACGGCTCTAAGGAAGGGAGAATGTGATACCCCATAGTAGAGAAGGTTGGAGATGAAATCATTAGAGTCCGGAAGGAATTGGAGGCCAAGTAATGAGTCGTAGGACTCGATTTACCTATGTAAGCTACTAAGTTAGAAGTCATATGCACTTGAGCTACTTAAGCATATATCAAACTTACGTAGCACGAATTACATAGGTACATAAAATAAGACGAGATTACGAGCCCACGAGGAAGGGAAAAAAGACGACACGTGGTAGCCAATGAAGAAGCGACACATGGCAGCACCTCAAGCAAGCAGGTGACCCACCTGCTTGGGGGGTGGACCCCACTGCCACGTGGCATCCCATAGTTGGCAGCATGATACGGTGGCCCAATAGGGGCTAGACACATGTCACCTCTTGGGGTTGACACGTGTCACACCCTAAAGCCACATATATATGTTGATATATCATATACTTCAGTTATTCATCAAAACATCAGCCAACATAGAGAAAAAAAACGTGAGGGAGAGAAATAGAGAAGCAACCATGGTTCTTGAAGTTTAAAGGTTAGTTTTCCAATTTTCTTCCGTGAATTAATTATATACGGTGTACCTTAAGTACGTGGATACGTATATATGTATTTTAAGACCTTCATGGAAGTAAAACTCCATCTTTGCAATTGGAATTTGGAAGAGAAAATAAGAGAAAACGCTAGTTAACAAACCCGTTTTTGGAAGGGACAGTGGTTAGTAATATTGGTATAACTTCTTGTGTACAAATTCGTTTCGAGTGATTTAATATGTTTTGGAAAGGTATTTCGTGGGTATATAACTTTAATTCAGACTCCAAAATCCAGTTTTACAGTTATCAGTTGTAAAAATGGTGATGAAGCGTAGAGGAGGTACTGCTCAGATTTGGTTTTGGAAATTCTACACGGACAGCTGTAAGTATTTTGGTCATATCGTTTTGTACAAAATTGATGTAGGGATGATTCGAAATTTTTTGCGACCCTAAGACACATGTCTATAACTTTCATGAAGGACGTAAATCCTGTTTCCCTCCATTACCCCTTCGAAACGAAGCGACAAGGTAAAACAGTAAGCTGTCCAGATTTCACATTTTTGATAGTTTTGGCGAGTTTGACAAGTTTAATGTAAGGTAAGGTTTCTTCTTTAAATTTGAGCTTTATGTGTTCTGATGGAGCATGTTACACGCCCTATAGGTGGCTGGAAGTGTGTAAATATCATTAGAATACTTGGCGTTCGGAATAAACTAAAGTGTAGTCGTTATAGTCGAATTGTTGTCAAGGTAAGGCGTTGTTCTTCTGAGTTGCTGCTGCAGGGGTGTGGTGTATTGTTGCAGGGACTAAATATGTTCTAATGTGGGTTAGGGTGCTTCTGGTTGAGTCCACATGACCCCCCGTTGCATATAATTAAAGGCGTTGTAAAATAAAGACTAGACACCCTATTTGATATCATCTTTTTGAATAAGTCGTTTGGAGTTTATGTTGTATATTGTTGGTATGAATGTCTGCAGGTTTTTGTTGTTGGTTGGCTGTATGTCTTAGGGACCTAATTGGAAATTTGGATAGGGCACATTATAGGGGAGATGCTTCCCAAATTTTGTTAACGCCTTAACAAACTAAAGAACTAGTCGAGGAAACGACTAAGGGAATAGATTCCATTAACATTAAGGCGTAACCTCAGATACTGAAAATTTAAGAGTAGTTGATATTCGTATTACTTTATATTGAATAGGTTCAGAAGACGACGAGGCGAGCAGGATAAAGGGTAACTCCCAAGAGGTATGTAAAGCTTTCTCTTGGCATGTTTTGGTATAGGCTCGTACAGCTATCTTTCTTTCCTTTTGGCAAGTTTTATCCTTAAGTGAATTATGTGTGGAATGTGGGGATAATTCCATTCCCAAAACTCCAAGTACGCCTCATAACCCCTATCCACAGCTTAGTTTTGGAATGTCTGTAAGGATTGAGTATTGCCTAGTAAGGCTTCTACGTGTTAAATAGTAGTGTGTGAAAAGCTATCTCTCATTTTCCTTGACACGTATTTGGTACAAAAATGAGATTATGATGCCATAATGATTCACCGAGCCCCATGATGGGCCGGGTACGAAATATGTGTATGCAGATCCCCTGAAGGAAAGTACAGACTACATAAAGCTTATTCTCTTTCTTCTTTTGGGCATGCCTTTGTCTTAGTTGTAAGTTGAATATGTTATGAGCTCTAGGGTAACTCTATTCTCAAACATCTCTTACTTACTACTGAATATTGAACTCCTACAGTAGCCGAACTATTTCCCTGGAAACTGTTATACGTTAAAGAGGTAACAAATGTACAGGCTCTACGTCCTAAGGACTATAAGGTAATAAGTGTTCTGATTCCATAAATGATTTGGCCCTATGTTAATACATGTCAAGGGCCTCCGAGATTACTTTTGAGACAACCCATAATGGCATTTAAGGGACACTCGAGATGACTACACCGTTACTCGGGTTCTCAAATCAAAGCTTAAGTTTCTTATTCTATCGAGTCTCTGATAATGATTTAAATTGCATATAGTTACTCACTACTCTACTCATGTATATTGTAACACTTCTTTCCCTGAGTCCCGGGCCAGGATATGTTCTCGTGTACAGTTCACTGCATTATTCCCTGAGTCCCTCAATAGAGGGCCAGGATACGTGTATAGATATATGATGATGTGTTGTAATAAGGTGGTGATGGCACTGGGGCCATGATGGTTTTACAGAGATGATTCACTGGACCCCCGAAAGGGCCGGCTATATGATATGACTCGAACATGCATGTTTTTGTAATTCACAAAGTACAGGTACAGGTTTCTGAATTGATATCTTATCCCCTATTCTGTATCTCAGATATGCTTCCAGTTGTATTATATTATGTTTTACATACTCAGTACATATATCATACTGACCCCCTTTCTCGGGGGGCTGCGTTCATGCCCACAGGTACAGATACAGATTTTGGGAGTCCGTCAATTTAGGATTCGATGCAGCTCAGCTGGGAGAGGCTCCCTTGTATCGGGGCCTAGTTTTTGATACTGTCCACAGATGTATAGAAATTGTTTTATCCATTCAGGGGTACGGCGAGGGCCCTGTCCCGCCATATGTTGTCATTTATATGTTTAGAGGTCTGCAGACATGTATATGTGGGTTGTGTATATCAGTTTGATTCAGCTGGGTCTACATGATATATGATGTATATTATTATGTTATGGAAGCCTTGTCGGCTTGCGTGCCCTGTCATGTTGTGATACAAGCGAAAAGGGCTATAGTTTATGAAAATGTTATCGCCCAGTGGGGCTCTATTATATGATATATTGTTTTATTTATAGTTCAATGTGACCACAGCTGATAGATATGTGTACGGGGGATCCAGGTCTGACCCCAGTCGCGGCCTACGGGGTTAGGTCGTGACAGAACCCCAACAACCTTTTTGACGATGACTTTCTTTAACTCAACTATTTTTGGATCATCATTATGTTTTGCCTTAAGATTAATCACTAGAGATGATTCTGACTCATTTTGAAAAATAATCCCACCATCTTTAGAATCCACTAAACGAACTACCAAATGAGAAACTGTATGCACATATCAAACTAATTCCATTTTCTCATCCTTAATACGAGCAATACAATTCATGGATAACCTATTAAGAGAATCTACCACTACATTGGCTTTACTTGGATTGTATAATACACTCATATCGTAATCCTTCAATAACTCAAGCCATCTCGTCTAGCAAAGATTCAAGTCTTTCTAATTAAACACACACTGTATGCTCATATGATCGGTGTACACATTCACATGAACACCATAAAAATAGTGAGTCTAAATCTTCTCATCAACTTTAAGTTTACTGGAAGCATAGACTATGACCTTGCTATGTTGTATCAACACACAACCAAGACCAATTTTTGATGCATCAAAATAAATTACAAAAACATCTGAACCTTTGGTATAGTTGAAATTCGAGTTGTTATAAGTTGTGTATTTAAATCTTGTTACAAGCATCATAGCACTAAGCTTTTACTTTCTTCTAAGCCAATATAGACAACATAGAAGAAATAGAGGAAAATCCTTCCACAGGCCGTCTATATTAACTGGCTAAACTCAAGAAACTCTTGATATCTGAGGCGGGAAAAAGTCAAGCTAGTTCTTTGCCACTTCGGTCTTTTGAGGATAAACCAGTATGGCCTCTCCAAAAATAATATGGACAAGGAATACAATTGAACTCAACAAAAATTCACTAGCTAAACTTAGCAAATAGATGACGATCTTTATTAATCTGCAACACAATCCTCAAGTGTCTTGCATGCTCATTCTCACTCCAAGAATGAATCAAGATGTCATCTATAAATACAATAAAGACCATATCCAAATACTTTTTGGCTACTCTGTTCATTAAATTCATAAAAGGTGCAGAAGCATTCATTAGTCTAAAGGACATAACTTTAAATTCATAGTGACCTTACCGAGTCTTGAAGGTTGTCTATGGAATGTCACTTTCTCTGACTCTAAGCTGATGATAGCCTTATTTGAGGTCTATCATGAAAAGAAAGTAATACTGTCACGACCCAACCCCGTAGGCCGTGACTGGGGTCCGACCTGGACCACTATATACATATCTACCAATTGTGGTCAAATCGAGATGTAAATAACATAATACCATTTAACAGAACCCTATTGAGTGATAATATTTTCATAAACCTGTAGCCTATTTCATATATATCACAATATGAAAGGGCATGCAAGCCGACAAGGCTGCCATAACATAACCACATGTACAATATATCATATAGACCCAGCTTAACCAAACTGACATATACAACCCACATATACATGTCTGCAGGCCTCTAAAATATTAACAACAACATATGGCGAGATAGGGCCACCATAGTACCGTTGAATAGACAAAAACAATTATAAATCAGTAGTCAATATCAAAAACTAGGCTCCGATACAATGGAGCCTCTTCTAGCTGAGCTGCGCGGAATCCTAAGCTGACGGACTCCCAAAACCTGTATCTGTACCTGCGGGCATGAAATACAGCCTTCTGAGAAAAGATAGGTCAGTATGTCATATGTACTGAGTATGTAAACCATAACACAATACGACTAGAGGCATATTCGAAACAAAGAAGTAGGGGATAAAATATCCAATCAGAAACCTGTACCTAGAAAAGTAAAATCATGAATGCTCAAATTTTCAATATAGTCGGCCCTATCAAGGATTCGATGAATCGTATCTATAGTATGATCACCTCTTTATTACAACACATCATCACATCATCATATATATACATACGTACCCGGCCCTCTAGTGAGGGTGCGATGAACAATGCAGTGGAATTGTGCACGATTGTTATTCCCGGCCCCGGGTGGATGAAAGTAGTATTACAGTATGTACAAGTAGAGTAGTGAGAAACAAAACACAATTTAAATCATTATCTAAGACTCAATGAAGTCATCAAGTGAATCGTCACTTGGAAGTAATTGAAGTACCTGCTAGGTGTCACGGAAGATTGTATGGAGTGTCAAGAACCATAGACATGTGTCACAATGTTGCCAAATAGCTTATAGGATCCAATCGTTTGTCCTCGTGGAGCCTTTAAGGATAGAGTCCTATACCTCTAGTTACTATTTAACCTATCGAAGACTCGAAGATAGTAGCTTACTACTTTAAAGTTTAGCATTCAAAAGTGAGTGAGGATCCTAAAGTCATATTCAGAACCTGGGAATGGAATTGTCCCGAAGCTTTCATCATCCATAGCCTACATCTAAGACATGCCAAAAAAAGAGAAATGATAGTATTTACTTACCTCTTACGGGTTACTCTTTATCTCGTTGCCTCGTCATCCTTTGAACCTATTCAATATGAAATAAATACAAATATCAAAAACCCTTGACTATTCATCACCTTAAATTATACACGAGTATTCACAAAACTCATTTCCTCGCTCGTCTTCTCGACTAGTTCCTTAACTAGTTAAAGAGTTAACGAAAATCGGGCAACATCTCCCCTATAATATGCCCTATTCGAATTTTCAATCACATCCCTAATAACTATAGCCAACCAAAAACAACCTACAACATATATACAAGCAATTCACACCAATATTACACAATACAATCCCAAACAACTCACTCAAAACTATCAAAACATGAATTCTAGACAGGTTACTGTCTTGCATTGTCGCTTTGTTTCGAAGGGGTAATTGAGGTAAAAAGGCTTTATGTCCTCATGAAAGTTATATACATGTGTCTTAGGTTCGCATACAATTTCGAATCACCCCTACATCAATTTTGTACAAAAGGATATGTCCAAAATACCAACAGCAGTCCGTGTAAGATGTCCAAAACCAAAATCTGGGCAGTACCTCGTCTATACTTCATCACCTTTTTTCGAGCAGATAAAAGCAAAAGTGGATTTTAAAGGCTAAATGAAAGTTATAGAACTATGAAATATATTTCTAAAACATATTGAATCACTCGAAACAAAAATGTACACAAGATGTTATACCAATATTACTAACAACAGTCCCATTCAAAAACAGGTTTGTTAACTTGCTCTTAACGTTTTCTCTCTTTGTTCTTTCAACTTTCTCTCAAGTTTCCAAGTGTAAGGATGAACTAACGACTCATTATTCATCCTAATACACATATATAAACCTCCACGTGTCCGAGTAACACATTAGATAATTAATTCACGGAGAAAAATTGAAGAACTTACCTTTAATTTCTCAAAATCATGGCTGCCTTGTTCCTTTCTTTCTTCACGTTTTTCTCTCTATGTTCTTGGCTGATTTTTGGATACTGAAAAACTCAAGAGTCACATAATACATATATATACACCTCTTTAGAAGGTGCCATGTGGCATCCCCCTAGGGTGACATGTGGCAGCCTCCTAGGGTGCCTCCTCAACTTGTTCGGCCAATCACATGCTGCCATGTGGTAGTGGGGTCCACCCTAAGCTACTGCGTTACCTACTTGACCCTAAGTAGGTGCATCACCTGCTTGTCCAAGTAGGTGCATCACCTACTTGCTTCGAGTAGGCACGTCTTTTCCTTATTTCTCTTTTGTGAGCTCGTAATCTCGTCTTACTTCAAGAGCCTATGCACTCCTTGCTACTTAAGCTCGAAGTGTACTCAAGTAGCTTAAGTGTGTAGGACTTCTAAGTTAGTAGCTTATGTAGGTAAGTCGAGTCCTACGACTCCTTACTTCTCCTCCAACTTTTTTCGACTCCTTATAACCCTATTTCCAACCTTCCCTACTATGGGGTATCACATTCTCCCTTTCTTAGAGTTATTTAATAGCATTGCAGATTATCTAGCTCACATAGCAACTGCTAAGAAGCTTAAGAGACACTCCGAGCTCCAAGTGTGGGGTGTAACAAATACCATGAAGTTGATTGAAAAAGTCATCAATCCTTGGGATGGGATACTTATTATTAATCGTGACTTTGTTTAACTGACGATAATCGATTCAAATTCTAAGAGAACCATCTTTCTTAAATATGAAGAGAACTAGAGCACCCCATGGAGAAAAGCCGAGTTTGATGAAACCTTTTTATAGAAGGCCTTTTAACTGCTCTTTTAACTCCTTAATCTCGGTTGGAGCTATTCTATAGGAGGAATGGATATAGGGTCGGTATAAGGAAGAAGGTCTATTCCAAAGTCAAATTCCCTTCCAAGAGGGACTCCGGGAATATATTTAAGAAATACTTATGGTAATTCATTCACAACTAAATGGACTTAAGATTTGGGGCTTTGGAACTTGAATCCTTAACCCTATCTAGATGATTGATACAACTCTTGAAAATCATCTTTATGTCCTTAAGGTATGATATAAACTGACCTATAGGTGGTAAGGTACTACCCTTCGAATTAATGACTGGCTCAATTGGAATCTGAAATTTCATGACTCTTGTTCTACTATAGATTGAGGTATAAAAATCGTAGATCCAATCAATGCTAAGAATGATCTCAAAATTAGCATGTCTAACTCTACTGGATTAACTTAGGTGATTTTCTTAAAAACTAAGATAGTACAATTTTGTATACCCTATTTAGCTAAGACTGAATTACCAATAGGTGTTGAGACTAAAAATGGTTCTAACAAGATTTGGGACTGATATAAGATTTCACAGCAACATAATGAGTCACAAAGGAAATATTTTCTCCTATATCTAACAGAGCATAAACATCAAATATAAAGAATCATAACATATCAGTGACTAGATCTTGGGAATCTTCTTGATCATGGCTTATCTGAAGAGCATAAACCTGCCTTAGTGTTGTTCACCACCCATACTAGCGGAGGTACCCTGCTGAGTTGAGTAACCTGCCAAAGCTGCTAAAGAACTAGTCTGAGTCCGTTGGAAAACATCCCTTCCCTTACTATGGGCATATGGGTAATCCTTTAATCAATAAGTTATGTTGCACAGCCAAAACATCCACATGTATCGGCCATACACTATCCCGGGTTGTTCTTTGCAAATTTTTGACAAGTGGGAAAAGTGCGCCCAATAGAAATACTACCATGAGACTTAAAGCCTAGTGCTCTATCCTCTTTGAACTTGGGCACCCAAGCACTAGTAGAAGATGCGGCTGAGTATGGATATTTCTATCAAACCTTAAAATGACTACCACCTCCTGATCTCTGATAAGAGTAGTCCATACTATTAATTCGAGCCCTCTTGTTATCCCTAACTTTCTCGTTAAGATTTTATTCCTCAATATATTGAGCATGAGTCATCAAATGAGAGATTTCCATCTCCTTAAAGGACATTGGATTCCTATATTCCTTCACCACCATCTCATAATCACTAGAGACAAACATACTCATGCTAGCCCTAGAATACGACACCATAGAGGGAGGATACTTTAGGAGTTGAGTGACCTTCAAAGAGTACTCCTTAACAGTCATCTTCCCTTGCTTTAATTTGATGAAGTTTTGAACATTATCTTCCCTCAACTCTAGCAGAAAGAACTTTTCATGGAAAGGAGCCACAAATCTAGCCTAGTCAATTGGGCTAGCATCCTTAGCCCTATCATCTTTGTATTACTTGTACCAAATTTGAGTTGCTCCCTTCAACTGATATATGGATAACTAAATACTCTCAATGGTTTTGATACCCGTAGTCTTTGAAGTTTTCTTAATACACTCAATGAACTCTTATGGATCCTAATCAACCTACGAACCATGCAATTCTAAAGGGTTCATCTTAGTAAAGTTCCAGACTCTAGTATAGCCGTATTAGCATTTGGGTTGATTAGGGCCAAAACCTCTTAGTTGACAAAAGAATCCATAGCTTGGACTAGCACTTCAAAAGCAACCCTAAACTTCACATGAATGACTTGTTCATTCAAAGGGTCCGTTGGAGCTAGAGGTGCTAGTTGCTTTTCATTCAAATTCCTTTTACCATAGGCTCTTCTTTAAGATATGATGTTGTAAATGTATAGAGAAAGAGTTAGAAGAAAGATATATAGAATTACTCTCCATCCCACAACTAAGATTATGAAAGAAGTGAAGTCTTTCCTAAAATATTTCATAGCCTTCTATTCATAGATGTAGCGCTTCACATACATGAACAAGACTCTACTTAATGCGGCTTTTAGACAACCTAATAGACTAAAACCTGATGCTTTGATACAAAGTTTGTAATGATCCAAGACTACCCCTAGTTGAAACACAATTCTTAGAACCACAAGTGTCCCTAAGCTAACCTCATGGCATGGAATGACACTAAGAAAGCACAAATAGAATAAAATACTGAAAAAGAGAATAAAGTCTGAAATAGTCTGTCATATCCTATAAAGATAAAAGCAACATATGTGGTGGCTAATTGTCTGTCTAAAAGCCTCTAATCATAATAAGTTGCTAGGACAAGTCCCTAGCTAACTATAAACTATCTGAAACTAGAAAGTATGTACTAAAAGAAATTATAAAGGGGACGTCCTCGGATCATAAGGATTCACCCAGATACTACAAAGCCAATAGGAACCTATACTAACCGCGAGTCTAATAGTGTGCATGAAAATAGATGCATAGAGTATAAGGTCAGTACTTGGAATGTACTGAGTATGGACAAATGGATAAAAAACATGATACATGACCATTACCAGTCTGTAAAACATGCTAGTGCAATGATAATGTATAAATCATGAAAAATTGAGTAATTGAATTGAAATATTTTAAATGCATGATCAATGCAAAAATCTTTAAAGTATGACTGTGGGAGATACTATTAACCGACATAAACCATGTGAGCTACAACATGGAGTTCAGTGAACTACTCCCATACTGAAAGAGAGTGCCAATATTTGCCAATGTGTGGACCTGATAACTGAGCTAAAGTGGATCCACTAGCTAATGTTTATCTAAGACAAGTCCTATGTGTAAAATTGTTCTGGGACTTAGAGATTGCTACTAAATTCCCATAGATGCTAAACAGAAACCTTCATCTAAAAATTCCACTCGGTGCCAAGTGTACTTCCAATGGAAACATACATAAATCTGGAAATAATAATAATCTAATGATAGTATAATTCTGATAAACTGATTCATATTTATCAGCTCCTAAATAATGATTCTAATTAGATAATAACCAAATATACTAAATCTGAAAGCACCACAAATTATGATAACTAAACATAACCTGAAATATACTTCATCAAATTCATCTAAATCATGATATCTGTATATACAGAGAGATACTTTATTCGAAAGAATCCAACTTCATGAAAATTTTATAATACTAAGACATTTATGATCATGAAACTACTTGAATGTTGTAGAGTAATGAAAATATCATTGAAAATATAAAGCTATAGTCAATTCATGAATTTTAAGATCATTTATGATGAAGAAACTTAAGTTTAATAAGAACGCATGAAAATGATGAAACCCTAGAATTTGAAAAATTATAACTTAAAGAAATTGGGTTTTCTTTAGGATTCAAAGAGTGAAGAGGGACCCATTGATGAAGTTTTCACATACATTGAACGAAACCCTAGATTGAATTTGGGAGGAAAGACTTGAAGCTTGAATGCTCATTCTTGCCTTAAGAGGAAAAATGGGAGAGAAGAAACTATGATTTGAGAGAATAAGGAGGGAATGGGAGGTTAGGGTGTTTAGGATTCAATTAAATTTACATAGAATAGGCCAAAATGACATAGTATAGGACTTAAATGAGAGGGAAAAGATCAAATTAAAACTGACATAAATACTGACAGAAAGCAACTTTAGGACTACTATACGGTCTTTACAACATATCACAGGCTCTAAAGGTATCCTTAGAGTGTCTGATTTCCTAATTTCTAAGGTTTGGGTTCACATGCCATTGCATGGCCATTGAAGTCTTTCATGGTCAGTAAACTCATCGATGAAACTCTCCTCCAAATTTTCCAAATCCTGAGCTCAGGCCTACAGATCCCTTTACTTCTGTGGTTCCTTTTAATTTTCGTGAGAGAGTCCATACCAACCTTTTTCTACAACTTTTGGTTCTTTCCAATCTTTCCAAGGCTTGAGCTTGTCGTAGGAACATTTGTTGTGTTACACTTATCTTAGCAACTCATATTAGTAGAGGCTGCTTTTCTTGATATCTCTGTTGAGATGAGGGATGCTAATGTCAAAGTGTTCATCAATTTGAGGTAGGGTAGCATGAATGTGAAGTACTACTCTTTGAAGTTTACTCAACTTTGGATGTATGCTCCAAATATACTGGCCGACTTTAGGGCCTTCATGAACAAGTTTGTCTTTGGTTTTTTTGAGACGGTAGGATGAAATATAGGACTATGATATTGATCAAAGATATGGAAATCACCTATTTGACAACTCATGCTTAATATATTGAGAGGGAAAATAATAAGGAGATTGTTTGGGATAGTAAGAGGGCTTAGGCAAATAATGTGGACTACTCTTAGCAGAAATCTGGAGGTGATAGTTGATCTCATTTTTGTCAGAATTATTCAGGCTGCTCCATCTTTTTGTAATGCTCTCATGCCTATGTTCAGTTCTAGTAACAAGGATGGGGCACCAGGTTCTAAGTCACAAGAATGTGTTACTAGTCGTCATACATTTTCAGTATATTAGAAGTGTGACAAGAACCAACCGGGAGAGTGTTTGAATGGTGGTGATGGGTTTTTTCATTTGGTAAGATAGGTCACAAATTGAGGTATTTCACATCGACCATAGGTAAGGTTAGAGATATTCATCAGCAAATTCAGTTGATCTAGAATAGTTAGATATGCTCGATTTTGATATAATTCTTGGCATGAACTGTTACATGCTTCTTATGCCTAAGTCATCTGTAGAACTAGAGTTATTAAATTTCAATTTCTTAATTATCAAGTCATTGAGCGGAAGGTTAGTACTTCAGAACTATAGGTCAGTTTGTTTCTTACCTTAAGGCCATAAAAGTGATACCCATCCTATCTCTATACATCTTAAAATAATGGCTCTACTGGAGTTGAAAGATCAATTAAAGGACGTTCTAGATAAAGGTTTCATCCGACCTAGCATCTTTTTATATAGTGCTCTAGTTATCTTCATGCATAAGGAAGATGATTTTCTTAGAATGTGCATCGATTAACGTCAGTTGAACAAGGTCATAATCAAGAATAAGTATCTTATTCCTAGATTAATGACTTGATCTACCAACTTTATGGTGCTAGTTTGTTAACGAATATAGAGCTCGGATAAGGTTATCATCAGCTTAGAATTGGAGAGTGTGATATTCCAAAGACAACCTTCAGGATTCAATATAGTCACTAAAAATTTATGGTTATGTCTTTCGGACTAACGAAGGCTCTTGTAGCTTTTATGAATTTTATCAATAGGTCATTCAAATATTCTTTTGATCTATTCTCGATGACATTTTGACCTATTCTCAAAGTAAGGATAAGCAAGTTGTTTGCTAAGGTTAGTAAGTGTGATTTTTGGTTGAGATCAGTAGTGTTCCTTGTCCATATAGTTTTTGGAAAGGCCATTCAGGTGTATCCTCAAAAGACCGAAGGAATTAAGAACTATCCTAGACTTCTTTCTCCCTTAAATATCAAGAGTTTCTTAGATTTAGCTGGTTACTATAGGAGGTTTGTTGAAGAAGTTTCCTATATAGCTTCTACGTTGTCTAGATTGAATCAGAAAAAGATGATATTTTAATGGTTTGAAGCTTGTGCGAAGAGTTTTCAATAGTTGATGACTTGAATTATAACGGCTCCAATTTTGACTATACTAGAGGGTTCTCATGGTTTTATGGTGTGATGTTTCCAAAATTTATCTTCAGTGAGTATTTATGCAACATGGTAAGTCCATAGCTTAAGCTTCTAGACGACTTAAGGTTCATGAGAAGAATTTTCCAACTCACAATCTTGAGTTGGCAATTGTAGTCTTTGTCGTGAAGATTTATAGGCTCTACCTTTATGGCGTTTATGTGGACGTGTTCACAAATTGTAAGATTCTTAAAGTATCTTTTCAATTAGAAGGACTTAAATCTTTTCCAATGGAGATATCTCCAGTTATTGAAATATTATGACATTTGTGTCTTATAACATACTAGTAAAGCCAATGTAGTGGCAGATTCTCTCAGAAGGTTATTGTCACGACCTAACTCCATAGGACGTGACTGGTGTCCGATTAGGGCACCCATATGTACCCTTAGCCCCACTGAGTATGTTAGCCGAATAAACATATGAAGAAATCAAAAAAAATCACTAGAGAGCGCACAAAAATAGATGTAGCATTCAAAGGCCATTAAGTCCATCACGGAACATAAAGCCCAAAACATATATACAGAACCCACATCACAAGTCTACAGACCTCTACAGAATGCTAGCCTAGTCATATGATGGGACAGGGCCTCATCGTACCCCTAAATAAGCAAACATTTATATCAAATGACCAGTATCAAAAGTTAGGCTCCGGAACAGTAGAGCACTTCCAACATTGCTGAGTGGAAACCCTAAGCTGGCAGATCTCCAAAGTTAACATCTGTACCTGCGGGCATGAAACGCAGCTCCCCGAGGAAAGGGGGGTCAGTACGACATATGTACTGAGTATGTGAAGCATAGACTGTAACAAGTAAAGCCATTACCAGAACAAAAGGTGCAAAAGTGAGCTAAATACCCAGAATATCAAAATGTTTTTCATAACCACAAATAATGTATGCAGATAAACATATGCCATATCCGGCCCCATTATGGGATGCGGTGAACAAAACATGGTCGCGACCCCATCACTCGCGCCAAAGCACAGCATATATCAAGAGTAGGGAATATCTCCATAACAGATCATATCATATCAAATGGTCATATCAGATCATATCATATCATATGTGTACATGGCACATCGTAAACCCACAAATCCCATGTACAGGTCTGCCCCCTCATGTTGGGGAATGGCAAACAATACAGATAAGTATGCACGATAACAAAACCTAGCCCGGGCTTGGTGAAGGAAACATTGAGGCATCCACGAGTGCAGTAGTGAGAAACTATATGCAATTTAAATCATATTTCAGACTCGACGGAATAATCAAAATGAGCTTTCGTTCAAAATCGAGACAAAAGTCATATCAAGTACCTTTTGAAAGTCACTATGGACTATATCAAAATAGAACCTCTAGGAATCATATATATGTATCAAGGCATAACAAAATATCTTTTGGAATTCGAGAAATAAGCCATCCTAGTGTCTTTAAGAATAGGAACTTCTTTGGAATCATATAAAAGTCATATACTTGCTTTGTAAAAACCATGCCAAAAAGGGAGATTAACTTTGTATACTTATTTCAAATCATGCTAAGAGAAGGAATAATATTTACATACTTATGCCAAAGACATGCAAAAAGAAAGTATAAGCCTTACATACGTATGCCAAAACATGCCAAAAGAAGAAAACGTTAGCTTTACATACCTGTTATGGGTTACTTTTTATCCTGTTCATCTCGTCGTCCTTTAAACCTAAGTAACATAAAAGTAATATGAGTATTAACAACCCTTGGCTTTCCAGCACCTTAGGCTAAACATGATTATTTGTAGAACTCATCCCCTCGCTCGCTTTCTCGACTAGTTGCCTAACTAGTTAAAGAGTTAACAAAAATCGGGCACCATTTCCCCTATAATGTGCCCTATCTGAATTTCCAATTATACTCCTAATAGCTACAGACAACTAACAACAATAACCTGCAGCATATATATATACAATTCACATCAATGTTATACCACATAAACTCCAAATGACTCGCTCGAAACCACGATACCAAAATAATGTTTCTAGTTTCCGTTTTGCAAAACCTTTAACCGTATGAAGCGGGGGTGTCGTGTGGCTACAATCAGAAGCTCCCCCACCTCTTTTAGGACACATTTAGTCCCTTCAACACACACCACACACCTGAAGCCACACACCACAAGCACAACACCTTGCTTCGACTACAATTTATCTATAGCGACTACAATTTGGTTTGTTTCGAACGTCGAGCATATTTATGGACTTTTCATATTTCCAGCAACTTACACAACGTGTAATACACTTCATAAAAACACCATAAACTCCAAATTGAAAGGAAAACCCTTACCTTAACCTAAACTCGCCAAAACTATCAAAACGTGAATTCTGGACAGCCTACTGTCTTGTATTGTCGCTTAGTTTCGAAGGGGTAATTTAGAGAAACAAGATTTGTGGTCTCAATTAAATTTATAGAAATGTGTCTTAGGGTTACATACAATTTCGAATCAACCCTACAACAATTCTATACCAAAAGATTTGCCCAAAATACCAACAGCAGCCCGTGTAGGATTTCCGAAACGAAATCTGGGCAGCACCTCACCTATAGTTCATCATCCCGTTTCGATAATATAAAAGAAAAACTGGGTTTTATAGTATAAACAAAGGTTATATCCCTATGAAATATATTTCCAAAACATCTTGAATCACTCGAAATGAAGCTTTACACAAAGAGTTATACTACTATTACTAACGATAGTCTCATTCCAAAAACGCGTTTGTTGACAAGAACGAGAACCTCCTCGAAACCCCAACTATAAATTTTATGTTGTTAAACACCATTTCTTAACTAAAGAATACCTTAAATAATTAATTCACGGAATGAAATCGGAGGGATTACCTTGCTTAACCAAATCCATTGCTCTCTCTCCATGTTCTCCAAGTTTTTCTCCAATTTATTTTTAAGTGTAAAGATGCTGAAAAGTGAGTTGATCCAGAAATACACATGTATATATATGTGTCCTTAAGTGGGGACACGTGGAAGCCCCTAGGGGTGACACATGGCAGCCCCCTAGGGCTCCACCTCAATCATGCATCCAATCCAAAGCAGCCACATGGCAGCATGGGTCCACCTAAGCTGCTGTATCACCTACTTGACCCTAAGTAGGTGCATCACTTGCTTGTCCAAGTAGGTGCATCACCTACTTGCTTCGAGTAGGCGCGTCATTTCCTTATTTCTCTTTCGTGAGCCCGTAATCTCGTCTTACTTCAAGAGCTTATGTATTCCTTGATACTTAAGCTCGACGTATACTCAAGTAGCTTAGTATGTAAATGTCCCAAGTAATAGATTTCACAAGTAAGTCAAGTCCTACGACTCACTACTTGACCTCTAACTTCTTCCGGTTTCTTATGACCCTATTTCCAATCTTCTCTATTATGGAGTATCTCCTTCTCTTTTCCTTAGGATTATTTGATAGCGTTATAGATTATCCGACTCATATGATGACTTCTACGAAACTCAAGAGCCATCCCAGAAACTTAAGAAGCTTAAGAAGCATTCCAAGGTACCAAAGTACAGGGTGTAACAGTTATGTATGAATAATGTTGCTCATATTGAGGATGAGAATGAATTAGTATGTGATGTTCATATACTTGATTGCTTCAGATTTCATCTTGTGGATTTAGAAGAGTGTGGAATTATTGTTCTGACAGGGACATAATCATCTCTCGTGATGGATATTAAGGCAAAGTAAGATCATGATCCGAATTTGGTTGAGTTAAAGAAGGTAGTTCTTGAAAAGACTATAGAGGCTTTCTCCTAAGTGGTACTCAGTTCACCTATCAGTTTTAGAGATCGTTTTAGTTAGTTCTTGGTACTTATGATAATATTAGCACAACATTTCTTCCGCAAACAGATGGGCAAACTGAACAGACTATTCAGACCTTGGAAGATATGTTTGTGTGAATGACTTTAAAGGTAATTGAACAATCAGTTGGCTTAGATTGAGTTTTGTTACAATAATAGTTACCATGCTAGTATTCAGATGTCTTCGTTTAAGTCTCTCTATGTTAGGAGGTGTAGGTCTCCTAAAGGGTGGTTTGAGGTTGGTGAAGTGGGTTTGATAGGGCCCGAATCAGTTTATGAGTATATGGAAAGAGTTCCACTTATTAGACATTTGTTGAGAATGGACCATAGTAGACAAAAATATTATATATATGTGAGGAGAAGAGAACTTTAATTTGTTGTAGATGATTATGTATATTTGAGGATTTAGCCTGGGAAGGGAATGGTAAGGTTTAGTAAGAAAAGAAATCTAAGTCCCCGTTATATAAGCTCTTTACCGAATTGTGAGTTGTTTTGGTAATGTGGCATATGATTTGGATTTACCGTTCGAGTTAGCATCAATGCATCCAATGTTTCATGTGTCCTTTTTGAAGAAGTGCATTGTCCGTCCGACTTTAGTTGTGCTTATAGAAGGTGTTGGTCTAAAGGAAAGTCTTTGTTACAAAGAGGTCCCAATTAAGTTTCTTGATCATCAAGTTCATAAGTTGAGAAACAATGAAGTCACTTTAGGGAAATTTCTTTGGAGGCATTAGTTAGTTGAGCGGTCTACTAGGGAGGCAAAAGCAAATATGATGATTGAGGTGTGTTCTTAAACATCTAAGTTTCAGACAAGGAATCTCCTACTGTCCAAATACCCTTACCTTTTCCCTTCCAGTTCAGTCCCTGGATTAGGTAATAGTTCCTCCATAGTATTCTATTTCGATATATGTATTTTAGTTATTCTCTTGTCTCAATGTGAATGCATGTTTATGAAATTAGTGCATTCTTCATGTTTTAGTTCAGAGTTGGTCACTCTATCAGTTTAAGAGTTAAGCTTTCCATCTTGGGATTGCAAATCTTTCCCTATTTTTTTCAGCCTTGTTAAACTCCATTCGAGTATGAATGCTACCAAGGGTGATATATTGTAACACTCCAAAAGTTCATAGATTATATTAGATTAGAAAAAGATTTAAAAAGTTCCAAGTCTATTCAAATTCAAATTTTTACAAGCACCATCTACATGCTGTAAAAAGTACTAAGGACAGTACATTAAAGTTGTAGACCAATTTCAGAAATAAGGAATGTTGGTCGACGATTTATGAGGAAAGTTTACGAGCCATAAATCCTTTTGCAGGTCGTATACTTGATTCGTATATCAAGTTCAAAAACTTGGAATTTTAATGTGAATATGAAGATCCTACTTTATGGGTCGTAGAACATTCTACATACCATAAATTGGTCCGTAGATCAAAGTCCTGAAACTCTATTCCATCCTGACTTCTACAAACCCTTTTTACCAGTCATATATTGATATATGGGACGTTGATGGGTCCTGTAGAATAAATCTTTAGAAACTTAGGAATTTCCTTTGATTTCTGTAGACAGGGTTCTACAGTTCGTAGATAGAACCACAGACCATAGATGCCCCTTATGGAACCTGCCGACAGTTCTTAATTTATGTCCACTTTTTGTCTTATTCCACTCTTTTAATCCTTATACTATGTTTCTTTGGACTATTCTAAGTGGGATTAAGGAATTCTTAGGACCCTAAACCTTTCCTTATACGCATAACCATCCCAAATCAACTCCTTCCCTCTCAAGTTTCTTCTAGAGCAAGAACTACTGTTCCAGGCTTCAAATTTCCATTCAAGGAATTCAAGTTAAGCTTCTTCAGTCCAGGTATATGGGACTTCAACAATGGATTTCCTTTCACCCGTTGAGTCCCGAACAAACTGCAAATTTTCAATTTTATGACCACTATGAAACCTAGGATTTCTAGGATTTCATGGGTTCCTATTGAATTTTCTTCTTCATGATTTGTCTTTAATTGCATGATTTACTTATATTCCAAGTTTTAAATGTTATTCATGCACCCAAATATATAAGTATTTTCATGACCCCCAATTATATGATTTTAGATGCATGTTTCAGATTATCTGATTTCTTGATTGTAGATGCTTTCAAATAAAGTGTCCTTCATTATTTCTCAGTAATTATAGGTTTTAAATCATGATTCATGAGCTACTCAGTTATTATTATCTATCAGTTATTTTTGTATTATCAGATTATTACTATATTGATTAAATGCATGTTTCCTTTAGGAGTTACACTTATCACCGACCGGATTTAGGGATGACGGATTTCTGTCAGCATCCATGAACCTTTAGTAGCAATCTATAAGTCGCAAAACTACGTGCCACCATAGGATTTAGAGGTTCTTCCTGTAGTTGAGGCTTGATCCTTAGTTTTATAAACATTAACTTAGTGGATCCACATTAGCTCAGATCAACATTTGTACCCTGGCAAAGTACATTGGGCCTTTTTGATGGGGTTTGAACATCAAACTCCATGTAGTAGCTCACATGGTTATATGTCAGCTTTAGTATCTTCGATAATCAGTCTTTTAGTTATTGCATAGTCAAGTATTTATTTATTTCAATACAACCTATCAGTGTTCATGGTATTTTTTTGGTCCTTGCATGAGTTATGTTTTATTGTCCATCATGTTCAGTATCATGTTTATCATGCATTATCCTTCATACTTAGTACATTCAAAGTACTGACCGCATACTTTGTTCCTATATTATTTGACAATATAGATTCAGATGTTCACATTAGTGCCCTAGTTAGTATTATATCTGATTACCATAAAATTTTGTTGGTAAGTCCTCATCTCTCGAGGACAACTTATATCTTTCCTTCATCCATTTAATTTCAATTTCAGACAGTTAGAGTTAGCTAGGAGTTTGTCCTCACAACTCATATTAGTCGAGAATTTCCATACAATTAGTATAGATTTCACTTATGTTACACTCAGATATTTGTCTATTTGATGTTGGATTCTTATTAGAATATTTTAGTTAGCTTATTCATTCAGCAAATCTTCAGTGTTGTTTTGTATGAATTAGTGTCATGTAAGACCATGTGGTTAGCTTGGGTTCACTTGTGGTTCTAGGCACCGTGTCGCGACTAGGGGATAGTCTCAGGTCATAAAAACTTTAGCTCTCAAGATTAGGCTCATGGGGGACTCGAAGTCCATATACCAAATATCTTAAACTCCATATCTCATTTTGTTGTCACCTAGATCATGGTAAAAGGCTTATAAGGTGTTTCACTTTCTTTCTGCTAACATTAATTTTAAGTTTCCAATATTTTCATGAAAATATTATATAATAATTAGAGTTAATACTACAACAAAACCAATAATGAAGATATAATATCAATTCAATGGAATGCATAAAAGAGCTCAAAATCACCAAAACTTGGTAAATCAAGGTATACGCCCAAACATGGAAAAAAATAGTGGAAGAAGATCATTTGAAAAATGCATTTATCATTTGAAATGTCTTAATGTCATTTAAAGAAATTATAATACCAGTTTGAACCTCTAACTTGGAAATCTCATGAAAATCATGCTCTCAATGAAAATAATATTATTAAAAGATGTCCCCAATGGGAAACAATACAAAAAAGCCCCCACACGGGGTGAGATAATAACAATAAACTCCCACATGGATGAAATAACATCAATAAGCCCCCACATGTACAAAATAACATAATGTTTACTCAATAGTTTCCAGTATCTCAATCTCATGCCACAATCCCATCCCATAGTCTAGTTTATACGTATGATTAACTAACCAATCCATTCTGAAAGAAAGATAAGCCAATCTTGCCTCGAGGGCCAAATCATCACTTGAAATCACTCAACCAATGATTTTTCTTTATCCACATCCCCAGAACTATTTCCAATTATCAAAAATGAAAAAGTACTCATCAAAAGGGTTCTAAAGATACCCATATTTCTAAGGTTTAAAAGCAGAGTTAAAATCATTTAAAAATCTCATCGAAATAAAAAATGGTAAAAATAGACTTTTATTTTAAAAACATCTTCCTCAAGTGAAAAGGAATTTGTGTGTGAAAACCCAACCAAAATTGATTAAGAATCGAGTCTCAAATTAAAAGACATAACCAATTTCCAATTTGGGGGAAAAACTCATAAACCTCTTTTGAAATCTTGATTTTTGAAGTGTATAGGAAGATGAAATTGTAAAAGAAATTGAATATAAATGAGTTTAGAACTTACCCTCATGATTTTATGCAAGAATTGTCTCTCAAAGTCTCCCTCTCGAGCTCCAAATATGATAAAAATAATGAACATCAGTGAAATACGAAGAAAACCCAAAATATGGGTTGTTTCAGCAAAAATGGACAAAGAACACGCCTTGACCATGCCTTTGACCGATACTATGGCTTCACTGTGCCTTTGATTGTTCCTTGACCATGAATACGCCTTGCCCGCACATTGACCGTGGTCCCCTTGCACCAGCACCACAAAATGCAGATTTTGCTATTTTTTAAAAATCTCCAAATGAACTTCTGCATAAACACTCAAATCACAACTTAAGGTCTCAAGAATCCAAATAACCACCCTACTAGACCAAACTTATTGTCCCAAGCTCAATAGAACTAACAAAATAACCATCTAATGCTTGGATCATGAAATCTTGACCAAAGTCAACCATTTCAATATAACTTAACTCAAAAGGCTAATCTTACCCAATCACATCAGGAACCATGCTACTCCTGCAACACGTAATAATCATGATAAGGCTAAGGGAAAGGGAAAAATAGTCATATCACATATGAAAGTAATTTCTTATGAAATGGGATATTACAAGATAGTTGCGCGTTGTCTTGATCTTATACATTGAGATCTATGTGGACCGATGAAGACTGACTCATAGTCATATAAGTCGGACTTTTTTCTAAAGTGTAAATAATAAGGCCTTGAGAATTTTATAAAATTCAAGGAACTTGTAGAGAAGCAAATAATCTCCAACATTAAAAGCTTTTTGCAAATTGTGGTGGTGATGTTTTTTGTGAAGAGAATGGAATTCGTAGGGATCTTACAATACCATACTCGCTGCAACAAAGTGGAGTCATCTGGAGAAATAATCACGTGGTTGTTGTGATGGCAGAAGCATACTAAAAGAAGGGGACTTGATGTTCAATTTTGGGAAGAAGTAGTGGTTGCAGTTGTGCACCTCTTAAACATCTCTCCAACAATTGTTTTTCCAATTAAACTCCATAAGAAGTATGGAAGGGACAAAAACCACAAGTAAGCCACTTGAAATTTTCTGTGTCACGACCCAGAATCGGGTGTGATGGCACTTGCTTAAGCGAAGGTTCGCTTTAGTGAACCTGTTCTGCTTAAGCGAACCCTGCATCAGCACCAGCAAAATAAGTTAAGTCACAACTGAAGCCTCCAATCAAACCCTTGAGGTTTGTTCGAAACCCCATATAGATAAATCATATATGCAACCCTACTAAATTCAACGTTCCAGAATCATTGGAATTCAAATTTCAGACCTCATTGATCCGAAATTAGATAAGTCGCAACTAAACAAATGTCAGCACTTAAAATATCCAAATACCCTCGGTACCTCTAAAAATTATAACGAAGTTATTTCTAGCATTAGAATCACTTTCCGAATCATTTGGAACCATCATAAATCCAATACGAGCACTTGAACCCCAAATGTTGACCAAAGTCAAACTTGAAGCTCAACTCCCAACTCTGGACCTAAAATCCACATTTCAACTGCAAATCTAATTCCGACAACTCTCCTAGATAAATTTTCACATTCCATAACTAATGGAATCAACGAAATTCCATTCCCATACCCGAACTCTAAATGACTCCGAAATTGAAAATTTGACAGCTTAAGTCTTTAAAACCGATTTCTCAAGCAAAACTCCAAGTTTTCACAAGATTTCCAAAAACTAGCTTTCAAACTCAACCAAAAGTGACTTAGAAAAACTAACAAAAGGGGTAAAATGGTAATTTTATTGAAAATGTCAAAAATGCGTGTTTGCCCTGTGAGGCCCTGTTGGCATTTCCTGCGTGTAGGTGTTGAGATAGAGAGAAATACAAAGGAAACTCTGCCCAATTTTTCCTAGAAATAACAAGAGAATGAGATACAGGGCTATTGTATGTCTTGAAAGGTCGTGCCCACAATAATTATGAAATTTGGTTAAACCACGAGTATGGCTGACCTCGAGAAATACGTTTATTGCTGAATTGATGGCAATAAAAACTAAGAGGTCGGTATGCCTATAGGTAATCTACCCTCTTAAATTGACTATATGGGTTAATAAGAAGCCTTTGGTTGACAACCAATGCAGAGAAATCTTGAAGTAATTGTAAGACCTTATGAGGCTAGTTAATATTCGAGGACGAATGTTCTAAAGGGAGGAAGGATGTTATACCCGTACCTTTATGCTTCAGACGTCTTCTTAAGCTTCTTGAAAGTTGTCCTGTGACCCAAATTATCTATAACATAATTAAATAACTCTAATAAAGGGAGGACATGACGCCCCATAAGAGTGAAGGTTGTAAATAGGTCTATAAGGATTTGAAACGAGTTGGAGGCCAAAATAACAAGTCGTAGGACTCGACTTACCTACGTAATCTACCAACTTGGACGACTTACATAACTAAGCCACTGGAGTACACATTGAGCTTACGTAGCAAGGATTACATAGGCTCCTAAAGTAAGACGAGATTACGAACCCACAGGAGAGGCGGAAGGAGGCGTAGCACCTACTCGGAAGCAAGCACGTGATGCACCTACTTTGACTAAGTAGGTTGTGCACCTACTTTGACCAAGTAGGTGATGCACGTACTTGAGGTGGGTCCCACATCGCCGCGTTGCAGCATGTTTGGTTGCATGAGGTGACATGGCTGCCTAAGATTATGACATGTGTCACCTTCCAAAAGGGGATATATATGTTAAGTGATGACTAATTCATCACATTTTTAGCATCTTTCACTTGGAAAAATTGAAGGAAAACTTGAGAGAACAAGAGAAAGACCTACGGGTTTGCCAAGAAAAATAAAGGTAAGTTCCCCAATTTATTTCCGTGAATTAATTATTTAAGGTATCCTACGGTGACATGACGGTGTTCAACAACATAAAATTTATCGTTAGGGAAAAGAGGAGGTTTTTGTTCTTGTTAACAGACCCTTTTTTGAATGATACTGCTGTTAGTAAAATGAGTATAACTACTTGCATAAGGCTTCGTTTCAACTGATTCAAGATGTTTGGAAAATCTATTTCATAGGGATATCACTTTCATTTAGCCTCTAAAACCCATTTTTGCTTTTCTCTGCTCGAAAAAGGGTGGTGAAGCATGAGGGAGCTGCTGCCAAGATTTTATTTTAGAAATTCTATAAGGACTGCTGCTGGTATTTTGGGCATATCATTTTGTACAAAATTGTTGCAGGGGTAATTCAAAATGGTATGCGACCCTAAGACACATGCCTATAACTTTAATTGAGGATAAAAATCCTGTTTTCCTCAATTAGCCCTTCGAAACTAACAAACAATACAGGATAGTAGGCTGTCCAGAATTCATGTTTTGATAATTTTGGCAACTTTGACGAGTTTAGGTTAAGGTAAGGGTTTTCCTTCCAATTTGGAGTTTATGGTGTTGTTATGAAGTGTATTATACGTTGAGTAAGTGGATGGAAATAGGTAAATTCCATAAATATGCTTGACGTTCGAAACAAACCAAATTGGAGTTGCTATAGTTAAATTGTAGTCGAAGCAAGGTGTTGTGCTTGTGGTGTGTGGATTCAGGTGCGTGGTGATGTGTTTCAGGGCCTAAAAGTGTTCTAAAATAGGTGGGGAAGCTTCTGGTTGAAGCCACATGACCCTCCGATTCGTACGGATAAAGGTTTTACGAACTAGAAACTAAAAACCCTATTTTGATATCGTAACTTTGAGCGAGTCGCTTGGAGTTTGTATTATGTAATGTGGAAGTGAATTTCTTGTATATATGCTGCAGGTTGTTGTTGTTGGTTGGCTGTATTTCTTAGTTATGTAATTGGAAATTCAGATAGGGCATGTTATAGGGGAGGTGCTGCCCGATTTTCGTTAACTTTCTAGCTAACTAAAGAACTAGTTGACGAAGCGAGCGAGGAAAGGAGTTCTATGAATACTCATGTATAACTTAAGATGCTGAAAATTCTAGGGTTGTTGACATTCATATTTCTTTCGTGTTAACTAGGTTCAGAGAACGATGAGGCGAATGCGGTAAACATTAATCCATAAGAGGTATGTAAAGCTATTCCTTCTTTTGGCATGTTTTGGTATAAGTATGTAAAGCCTATCTGTTCTTTCTTTTGGGCATGTCTTAGAATTAAGTCAAAAATGATATGTGTATGAAGCTTGGGGTAATTCTATTCATGAGCTCTGAACATGATGCATTATTCATAATTCGTGTTCACTGTTGAATGTTAAGCCTCTTAAAGTAGTTAAACTTCCATTCCTCAAGTCTTCTATATGCTGAGAAGTAATGTATGTAAAGTTATTCTTCCTCTCTTTTGGCATGACTTAGATGTAAGTATTGTGTATATGAAGTTTGAATTTATTCCACTCTTAAAACTCTGACGGTGAGTTAAGACTCGTGTTCACTTCCTACTAATTAGAAGTCCTGTAACAAGTTGAGTAATTACTTTTCAAGTCGTGCATGTAAAGCTTGTGTTTTCCTACTTCTAGAAAGATTAGACTAAAGGGGGCTATAGGACACAGATTTGGATATAGCCCCATTTATAGATTCTAGATGTAACTCATGACTTGTACCCACTTTTGAATGATAAAGGCCTTGAAGTAGTTGAACTACGAACCTTGAGCCTCCTATAGGTTGAATAGTATTGGGATGTGTCCTATACCTAGGGGCTCTTGTACCTATCATCTCCTCTAACTCATTCTTACTCATGCTATTGGCTATCACGGTCTCTCCAACCTTGATTCTCATCCCTTGGATGCTAAGGACCTTGATTGGTTTCTTTGTACCCTAGGCGATAAACCGATCCTTGGTTCACCAAGAACCTCACATCTTCATCAAAGATAGCATAAGTTAGTTTTTCTTAACTCAAAGTTGAAGTATGTGCCCCAATGGCATTTACATTCTTTGTTCTAACACTTATCACATGCTTTGATAGGAGGTAAATGCTAGTCATCATATTTACCATTTTTTCATCATGCTCCTCCTTGTTTCTTTGCATTTCATTGCTTATCGTTGACGTAGATGTCAATCCACCACTCAATTTCCCTCTATATCAAATTTTCCATACTATATTAATCCATGCTATTTGATTCAAGGAAGTGGACTCTTGAAGATAAGTAAGATTCAAGAATGAACCTCCCGCCAAGTTATTTACAACCACTTGGTTGGCTTCATCCAATTAATGATAGACAATTTTAAGCAACACTTGATAAGATAAACAATGAATTAGGCATTCGGTCACTTTCTTCTTCAACCTTAGCCTTACTTCATGTATAGCTTCGCCTGACATTCGCTCAAAATTATTAACTTCATCCCTCAATTTCAATATTCGCAAGGGTGGTGGAAAAAGTCTTTTGAGGAAAACTCTCTCCAACTCATCCCAAGTAGTGATTGACCTTTGGTCCAACTCCGGAAGGCATGTGGTGGCTTCACTAGTGACTAAAAATAGGAATAATCATAGCCGAATTGAGTCTTGGCTAATATTGGGTATCTTGAATGGAAGACACACTTCTATGAAATTTCATAGTGCTTTTTTGCATCCTCAACCTCTAGTCCTCCAAATAAGCCCTTCATTTGTAGAAGATAGGGCATAGGACAGGTGATTAAAACACCTCATTCCCTACCTTTCTAGGTAAGAGAATTACTCTGACAACACCTAACTCCGCGAGTGCCTTATTCACAGTAAACTCATTTGCAAAGCCTGCATCACCTACACTTTCTTTATCAACCACTTTCTCCATGTTTCCCTTTTTCTTGGCAAGCTACAACAAAAAATAACACGTAACAAGAAAGCAAATTTCACACAAATTTGAATATAAAAACAAATTAAAGAATATCTTTAACCATTCCCCGACAATGCGCAATATTTGACGAGTGCTCAACTATGTCTCATATTTCAGAGGATAGACAGTCATGTTAAAAAATAATATCCAACTGATCAGGTTGGGGTCAAATTTAAGGACTGGCAAATGGGACTCTTCTTCGATTGATTCTATAATTCAAGCAAATTAGCAATTATAGCTCTTCAACAAGCATATATATATATAAGTGGGGCTGTTTATCTAACAACTACAATTTATCACTATTAAGTATTGAAAAAAGAGATTTATATCAACTTTGTATACCAAGATTGGAAAGGACTAGGGTGTGTGCATAGCAATTGGGGTTTCGACTCAAATTAGATATGATTAACTTCATCAAAATAGATTGGTACATGGATATTGTTTGGTCTAGGCTATTCCTTAATATTCTCCTGAACTATCAAGCGTAA
The DNA here is from genome assembly GCF_947179165.1 of Solanum dulcamara. Classification (NCBI taxonomy): domain Eukaryota; kingdom Viridiplantae; phylum Streptophyta; class Magnoliopsida; order Solanales; family Solanaceae; genus Solanum; species Solanum dulcamara. The sequence goes on from NC_077240.1 coordinate 64,083,168, forward strand.
ATCTCTAGATTTCTTCCGAACACCAAGACCCTCTCAAACAAAATATCAAACATTGCTTGAGTAGATAGATTTTCCCTAGCTCACATCATTAAATTATAAATTACTCGGATTATCTCATACCTGGCTAAAACTCATAGAGTAATTTCAACAACTCCTCACTATTGAGTCTTACCCAACTCCATTTTGTGTTTCCAAGCCAAAATGGCTAAGAAATCTCAATCGATGTCTGCAAGCACTAATGTTTTTAATATAAACTTCAAGACAACAATAGATCCATGTAATACAATCAATTTTAAAGAAGATTAATCAAAACATCTTTGGGGTTTTACACCCACATCAAGCACACACACCCCTAGCTATAGATTTAGCTACACATAAAATCGGAAATAAAGACAATACCATAAACGAAATCTTCATTCCAAGCTAAAATGACAAACACAATTGGAATCCAAGCTTTGGAGAATAAAATGTTGAAGGTTTCTTTGTCACTAAGCTAAGAGTTCTTTACTGTCGAGATGAAGGTTCTATCTCTCTAGAAACTTCTCTATACCTTTTAAAATTAGTAAATGGATAATGACAATAATGGTACATAATTGCACATATACCTATTTTGGTCCTTGGAACTTTTCGAAAGAAGCACTAATTTCCATAATTGTGATTTTGATCTATCAACTTTTATATTGAGAATTTCATTGGACCCTTGAACCATTGATCCGCCATTCTAAGATGCTAATCACCTCCTCACTTCAACCTTCAGTGCTTTCAGGAGCTCCTACGCTGAAACTGAATTAACAATCATCTTTTGGAGTGCACCAGTTGTAGCGGGTAGTAATACAACTTACTCTAGTCAAGCTAACGTTTAGCCGGCAAGATGCTTGTAGCTTCTGCGAGGCACGACTTCCTTTGCTGGTGCGCTTTAGTGGTTTTTAGCTTCAAATCCTTTGAACTTTCTTTTTCTAAGGAATTCAGGTTCATTAGAGAACTATGTTCTAAAACCCCTTCAATTAGCATTAAATCATGAAAATAATTCAAAAATTTGAGTGTTTTGAGTTGGTAAAATACCAACTTATCATCCCATAGTTAGAGTTTCAAGATTATTGCATTGATCATGCATTTCAGATTCTTGATGAATAAGCCCCTAGCTAACTCAACTAGCTAAAAGTAAAAGTAATTGACTGAAGGTGTTACACCCCACACTCTTGAGCTCGGAATATCTCTCAAGCTTCTTAGAGTTATCAAGTGAGTCGGATAATCTACTATGCTATCAAACAACTCTAAGAAAATAAGAATGCGACACCCCATGAGAGGGAAGGTTGGAAATAGGGCTAGGAGAGCCCAGAAGGAGTTGGAGGCCAAATAACGAGTCGTAGGACTCGATTTACCTACGTAAGCTACTAATTTATAAGTCTTCCATACCCAAGACACTTCAGTACATACCAATCTTACGTAGAAAGGATTACATGGGCTCTTAAAATGAGACGAGATTACGAACCCACGAGGAAGAGGGGAGAATGACACGTGACAGCATGGGAAGGTGCCATGTGGCAGCAGGTGACCCACCTACTTGGGGTAAAGTAGGTGACCCACCTACTTGGGGTAAAGTAGGTGATTCACCTTCTTGGGGTCAAGTAGGTGACCCACCTGCTTGGGGGTGGGACCTACAAGGACACGTGGCAGCCTAGGGGCAAGGCATGGATTTGTGGCCTAATAGAGGTTGAACACGTGTCACCTCCAAAGACACCCTATATATGTATGTTATGTGACTAAGTACTTCAGTTTATATCCAAAAACTCAGCCAAAAAAGAGAGAAAACATTGGAGGAAAAGAAAGGGGCAGCCACGGCTTGGAAGAGTTCAAAGTGAGTTCTCTAATTTTTCTCCGCGAATTAATTATCTACAATGTTCCTTGATCATGTGGGGATGTATATATGTATGTTATGGTGCCTATGGAACCATATATTCATATTTACACTTGGAACAAACAAGAGAAAGTTGAAGGAAAAGTTAGAAAGCCAAAGAGAGAGGGCTACGGGTTTGGTCTCCAAAAGGTAAGCCTCTGATTTTGTTCTGCGAATTAATTATTTAGGGTATACCACAGTGATTAAGTACTATAATACATAAAAATCACTTAGTTTGATTGATATAGTCAATTAATATTTAAATTATTCAATTAAGATTGACTACGCGTGTAATTACTCGATTTATCGTCTATTACGAACAAATTACTATGTAATTATACAAAATCATCACAAACTCAATTCTAAGTATTATAATATATAAAAACCACTTTATGTATCATGCAATATGATTGGAATAATCAATTAACAATCAAATTACTCAATTAAGGTTGATTACATGTTTAGTTATTCGATTTATCTTCTATTATGAACAAATTACTTTGTAATTGTACAAAATAACCATCAAACTCTATTCTAAGAACACTAATACATTAAAAGCACTTTATTTATCACTTAGTATATTTGATATAGTCAATTAACATTCAAATTATTTAGTAATTTGCTAAAAACTCTCTAAGAAAGTGCATCAATCGCTGAATCAAACAACTACTTGTTAATAATTGCTTTGAACAATTACTAAATAAGAGATCCTACTTGCTAATATTTTTTAAAGAAATTGCAGCAGTTGTTGAAAAAGACAATCTGTTTTCTAATATCTTTCATAGGAAGTGAATACATTGATGCAGCAGTCTGCATTACTTTTTAAACTTTTTCTCAACAAATGAAGTAGTTGCTGAAGCAGATTACTTACTAGCTGAGATTTTCCTCTGCTAGTGAAGTAGTTGCTGAAGCAATTTGCCTACTTGCTGAGATATTTCTGAATATGTGAAGCAGTTTCATAAGCAGACAACCATTCAAAATAAACATAAAATCCATATCGATTTTCTACAACATAAAATCCATATCATTTTTTATCAACAAGGATTCAACACCTACATTACTTACAATAAAATAAAGTTTCAACATCAAGCAGTCATTCAAAAAAAATATAAAAGAAAAATATTGTTTGTCTGTCATCCTAAAACCATACATACAAGTCATGTCAATTTTAGCAACTCAACTATGATGTCAATTCTTTGTCAAACACGGCCACTACCCATTTTCATCGCATCCGGCTAACAGTGTTATCACTCATCAAGGTCATAGGAGTGCGAGTAATCAACTTCTTGATGTAAGCCAGTGAATATGAACCGCAAGTCCTCCTACTTTCATTTTTGGGAGTATCTTTTTTCCGGTCATACTTCCATTTTTCATTGAGCAGATTTGCAGGCAACTGTGTGAACATTTTGAAGTGCTTCAAGTATCTAGGAAATAACTTCATTAGCGGCATCATGAATAATATGAACTCATTTTCCGCAAAACATGGAAGGTTGCAATCATAAAAAAATTTCACTCCCTCGACGATTACAAACTCCAGAGCGATGAAATATTTTTTCTCTAGATTCATCATAGTATAAATTTTTTCCGCACCGATCCATGGGATATCGCTGGGAAAGGGTTCGGTTCCTATGCAAAATATCATGTAAAACTCACTAAAAACATATGTATCAAGATGATCCTTCAATGAAACGGCACCCTTTTGCATGCTAGAATCTAGATAACTCAGTATAGAGATTTTTGAAAGAATTATAGAAATTGAGGTCCTGAATTATGTTTGTTAAGTCATTATATGTGGGATAGTCTATATGCCTTATTCGCATAAGACATAATATCTCATCTATATGCTGCAATCATAAATATAAAATTAGTTAATAAGCACAATGATTGCTACATGTTCAACATCCTCTGTAATAATTTAACCAATTTATGTATAGTAGATGCAACAACTAATGCAACAACATAAACACACAATAGCAGTTGTTGCATCTGCTGCAACTATTCCATTAAGTTATTACAACAGACATAACAATTGTTGTAATTGCTGCAATAGTTTCATGAAATAATTGCAACAACATAAGCACACAATAGCAGTTGCTACATCTGCTGCAATTATTCCATAAAGTTATTGCAGTACGCAGAACAATTGTTGTACTTGCTACAATAATTTTATGAAATAATTGCAGCAATATAAATATATAACAACAGTTGTTGCATCTCTTGCAACTTTTCTATTAAGTTATTGCAGTAGGCACAATAATTGTTATACTTGCTATAATAATTTCATGAAATAATTGCAATAACTAATGTAATTGTTGCAGCAACTGCAATAACTAAATGAACTTAATAAAATTATAACATAAATATTAAAAGAAATTATAAAAAACTTACCTTGTCTTCCAACCACACATCCATGTTTGTCATCATTGCAAAGTCATTATAATCCAATCCATGCATTGTAAACTTTGTCTTGGATGCATGTTTCAGCTTAATTCATTGCTGGAGTCTTTTCATCTTTTATTCATCAACATTTTGGTAAATATCTACTGGTTGAAGCTTCTTTTTTGATCAGCCATAGTCTTTAGGTTGTTGATTGCTCTTTTTCTAGCACTTGATAGTTCCTTATAAATCTGTTTTCTCCTCCTTTTTACACCAACATAATTGTAAGGGTTTGAGATTTTTAATTAAATAATGATACCTCTTTTCGATATCAATGTATTAGTGGCTGCCTCTATAGTCTCCATAGTGGAAATCAACTGATTCATTTGTTCGGAGCATTTTTTACATTCACATGTACATAAAAGCATCTTAAAGGTACCAACACCAATAATTCAATATTTTCTCAAGGTGTAGGAAGTTTCTAGAGGATGTGGAATAGTCTCCCTAACTAGAGAAAATGGCATTTCAATATCATGAGCATCAACAACACCAACACAACCACAAGCAATAGTACCATCAACAACACCACCAATAGTACCAACACCATCAACACCATTACCAACAGTACCACCACCACCACCACAAGAAACACCAGCACCATCACTATCACCAACAACACCACCAATATAAATACAATTTTGGTTGAATCTTGTTTCATCTTCATTCGCAACATTGACAACAACTTCGTCAATAACTCTGGAAGGATAGAAATCTTTTTTAACCACAGGTATATCCCTTTTAATAGCTAATTCTCCAATCAAATACTCTCGAAGCTTTTCAAGCTTAGGATCTATCTTGTCTTCTTCCAATGGAACAAATTCAGAAATAAATTTCATCTCCATCTCGCTGGTTAAAGGATCTATCCACGAGTACATAATCTATACATAAAAAACAAATGTTAAGGAAGAAGTATGAATAATATCCAACAAGTATAATAATTACACTAGTATTGTCTTTATCAGTAATTGCTATAATTGTTTCAGCAACTGCTGTGATAGATACAATAATTGTTGTCATATATACATTAATTACTATAAAAAATACAGCAATTGCTGAGGCTAGAAACAACAACTGCTTAGACTGGACACCAAAACTTTTGAGGTTAGGCAAGATAATTGCTGAATATAATACAACAACTTCTTAGACTAGCATAACAATTGATGAATTTTGCTGAATAAAATTCAACAATTATGAAAGTTGTTGCAACAAGTTCGAATTTGTTGAGGCAGAAGTAGTCTGTCAAAATAAATTCTAAGGGTACATAAACATAAAATGAGGCTTACCGAGTCAGATGGAGGATTAAACAAAATATCAATTTTAACAGAAATAGTTTTCTTTGCATTAATCCATCTAAGAATTCTCGAACAAGTTTCTTCATCAGCTAATGTTTAAAATTGAGCCAGAAGATGGGGAATAGCTTAAAATGCCCAGGACTATATAAAATAATATCATCAGAGATCAAAATAATGAATAATGAACTAAATATTACTAAAGATAAAAATTACTGAACAAAATTTACTATGAAAGCCCAAAGAAAGCCAAAAAGATTAGTGGGTTTCCGTGTTGGGTTCAAACACTTCAACATATTCAATTGTGAGTATGAAGCTTTCATGGCCACATGAATGGGCACGAAATACTTTGCGGCCGGAACAAAGCTCAATCCACTCAGCAAGTATTCTTATGCTTGAATCACGTGCACAAAGAGTACTATCGACAAACCTGAGTAAGCACAGTGACTTCTTGCAACTTTTTGAAACCTCTGCAGAATTTAGAAAGGAAAACAACTCCTTATCTCTGAAGATTTTCCCAATTAACTTAAGTAGTTTCTTATGCTTCTCGACAAAATTAGAACTCTATGATACCTTCTCCAACATTAAGCTCATCAACTATGATACTCATCTGAAACCCCGATATACTAAAAGCATGGGCTTGGGCCCAGCATTTCAATATCATACTCAGAAGCCAATAATCATATCAAGTGACCAACTGAAACGATACAAGTCAACCAAGTGGCATCCTAAGTTTAAATCACCTAGGAGCAAATTCTAAGGACTCTAAATGATGTAAACAAGTCAAGATATAACCTAGATGAAGGATCCAACAACTAAACCCCAACTAGTCACTAATGATGATCATCGACTCCAAACTTCTCAATAGGATATCAACACTTAAATCACAACCCTAATCATGTGTTACTACTCAAAATACACTAATTTTAACCAAGCCAAATATAATAAGAGTAAGCCATAACTTACCTCAAAGGTTGAACCACTCATGAACCACTAAACTTTAGTGTTTCCTTTCTAGGCTGCCTCAAAACAATGCCATTCTATCAAATTATCAAAGAACACATCAAAATAAGGCCAACGATACCTATATTGCTATAATTAAAAAAGGAACTAAAATCGGGTCAAAATTTGACATTGAAACCGGCGTAACAAAATCGAAAAACCAACTCTATCAACAAGTACCAAATGACTCAAGTGGCCAAGAATGTCTCCCAAAATGGGACTTAGATTGTTGAAAATGGGTATTTAATTCACTCGATTCAGGGATTTTGTTCATCTCGATTGCGAGGCTGTGCCCTACGATCATGAGACATGAACAAATTACCCTTCACGATTGCGGAACTTATTCCCATGATTGCGAAGACCAATGACCTTGCTCTTTGCAATCGCGACCCCTAGCTCGCGAACACGTAGGGCAAAGTGGCCTGCACCAGCAATTCAGCTGGTGCTGAACTTTGAGGAATGGGATTTATTTTCGATGGGGGTGTAAAATTCATTCGGAATGCCTCAAATGCAAAAGGACTATGCCACCCAACTAGAAATGGCATTTCAAACTCAACAAAATTGATGGATTTCCCAATAGAGGTCATTTTGATTACCTCGGGAATCGAAGCAAAGGTCATTCTAGACCAAACTGGATGTTTCAGAGCTAACAACATAGATGAAATTTTCATCCGACTGTGTTTACTCAAAATGTTGACTGAAGTCAAATCTTGTCCAAAACTTAAAATGGCAAAACCACCTAAACTCAAAACAAAGACTCTAAAACCCAAACCAACCTTCCTCCTAGACCAAAATGGACCTTTTGGAGCTGATGGAACCATCAGAATTATCATATGACCTTGTAGTTCATTACAACATCCACTACTAAAAGGACTTTTGTTCTCGAAAGTAAAGGAAGAAAGGTACATGGTAGTTCAAAAAGGTGAGTTTATTGACTCTGGATGTCCTTCTTGGTCTCCCAAGTAGCCTCCTCAACATGACGATGCCTCCATTGGAATATCACCGATAGGATATCCTTAGACCTCAACTTTCTAACATGTTTGTCCAAAATAGTCACAGGCTCCTCCTCAAAGGCTAAGGACTCATAAAACTTAACTGAATCAAACTAAAACATGTGAGACTCAGCTGGGATGTACCATTGTAGTATAGAAACGTGAAACACAGGGTGAACACCTGAAAGTACTAGGGGAAAGACCAACTCCTAAACTACCTCCCCTACCCATCTCAAGATCCTAAAAGGGCCAATAAACCTGGGGCTAAGCTTACCCCTCCTCCTGAATCTCATCATGTCCTTTCTGGACGATACTCATAGGAATACCTGGTCTCCAACCATAAACTCCAAATGCCGCACATTTTAATAAGTATAACTCTTCGGCCTAGTGTAGGCAGTACAGAGCCTCGCTGGAATCATACGAACTCTGTCCATCAACTCACGCAGCAAATTGGTGTGCTAAGGCCTAACCTTAAAGGCATCAAACTAGCACACTGAGAATGACATCTCCTACCATATAATGCCTGAAATGGTTCCATCTCGATGCTTGAATGGTAGCTATAATTATATATAAACTCTGCCAAATCCAAGGAATGATCCCACGGACCCCCAAAATAAATAACACAGGCCCATAGCATGTCTTCAAGACCTGAATGGTCCTCTCTGACTGACCATCGGTCTAGGGATGGAAAGTTGTGCTGAGCTCGACTCGAGTACCCAAATCTTTTTGTATAGACCCTAAAAATACAACTTGAATTGAGTATCAAGGTCTGAAATGATAGATACTAGCACCACATGCAATCGGACCACCTCTCGGATGTAAATCTGAACCAACCTCTGTGAAGTGTAGGTAGTATAGACTAGTAAAAAGTAAGAAGACTTGGTTAATCAATCTAGGATGACCCAAATAGAATCAAAACCTCAGGAGGTACGTGGTAAACCCACTATAAATTCCATACCTATCCGCTTCTACTTCCACTCTGAAATGGGTAGTCCCTGTGTCAAACAATGTGGCCTCTTATGTTCGAACTTAACCTGCTGATAGTTGAAGCACCTAGCCATAAAAACTTCAATGTACCGCTTTATTACACATCACCAATAATATTGTCGCAGGTCACGATACATATTTACCGTACTGGGATGAATGAAATATCTAAAATAACAGGGTTCCTCAAAGATGAGCCTGACTAAATCTCCAACTCTAGGAACACAGATATGACCCTCAATCCTCAAAATGACCTTCAGATCTAGGGTCGCCTTCCTAGCCTCTCGCGGAGTACCTTTTCAAGAAGCACCCTCAGTTGTGGGTCCTTAATCTGCTGTGTCCAAATCTGCTCCATTAAGGATAACCTCGCCTTTACACGAGCAAGAACCCTGCCTATCTCGTAAATATCAAAATTAACCAAGTGATTATCTAAGGACTGAATGTCCGAAGCTAAAGGTCTCTCTCAACTGATAAGAATGCCAAACTCCCCATATTTACTGCATTCCAGTTCAAAGCATCTGCTACTACATTTACCCTGCCCGGGTGATAGAGAATGGTGACATCATAGTCTTTCAGCAACTCTAACCACTTACGCTATCTCAAATTAAGGTCTTTCTGGATGAATATCTACTGAAGCTACGATCATCAGTGTAGATCTCACAATGGGATCCATATAAGTAATGTCTCCAAAATTTGCAATATGAAGATTACCGCCCAACCTCTAAATCATATGTGGTGTAGTTTTGCTCGTCCACCTTCAACTTCCTGGAAGCATAAGCAATAACTTTACCCTACCTTATTAGAATGCACCCTAAGCCAACACCTGAAGCATCATAGTACATTGCAAATATCTAGTCCTCAACAGGAAGAATAAGAATCGGAGCTGAAGTCAACAAGGCTTTAAGCTTTAGAAAGCTCGCCACACACTCTTCAGAACACTGTAAAGGAATATTCTTCTAAGTCAATCTAGTTAAAGGGGCTACAATAGAAGAGAACCCCTCCACAAGACGCCTATAATAGTCTGCCAACCTAATGAAACTGTGAACCTCAGTAGGAGAACTGGTCCTAGCCTAATCATAAACTGATGCTATCATCATCGGATCTACCATAATTCCATCCTTGGGCACCACGTTCCCTAGGAATTCCATACCCTCAACAAAAATTCACACTTAGTGAATTCAGCATACAACTGCTGATCTTGCTAGGTCTCAAGAACTATCCTCAGGTGCTGCTCATGGTGCTTTTTACTGCCGTAGTAGACTAGAATGTCATTATTAAAGACAATGACAAATGAATCCGAGTATTTCCAGAACGCACGATTCATCAAATCTATAAATTTTATGGGGGCATTAGTCAAACCCAAATGACATGACTAAGAACTCATAGTGCCCATATCGAGTTTTGAAAGTAGTCTTAGGGATGTCTGAGTCCCTAATCCTCAATTGGTGATACCCTAACCTCAAGTCTTTTAGATAAAATAATGATGCACCTTAGAGCTTGTCAAATAAGTCATCAATCAACACTATCGGGTACCTATACTTGATAGTCACCTTATTCAGCTACCTGTAATCAATACATAAATATAAGGTACCATCCTTTATTTTCACAAACAGAACAGGAGCACCCTAGGGAGAGACACTTGGCTTGATAAACACCTTACTCAAGAGGTCCTGGAGTGTTACCTTAATCTCCCCCAATGCAAGTGGACCCATATGGTATGGTGGAATAGAGACTAGCTGTGTTTCCAGCTCAATATCAATGTCGAAATTAATATCACGCTCAGGAGGAAGTCCAAGTAGATTAATGGTAAATACGTCACCGAACTCTTAGACCATCAGATCAAAATTAGTAAAAGAAGTGTCGACACTAGTGTCACGATATAAGCAAGATAGGCTAGACACCCCTTTCCTACTAACCATGGGGAACTAAAGAAGAGTATCACACCACACGGTACATGACTAACTACATCTGTCCACACGATCGGAGGAATACAAGGCATATACAAGGTAACTATCTTGGAGAAGCAATCTTTAACCGCATGATGAGTAGACAACCAATCCATGCCTAGAATCAAGTCAAGGTCCACCATATCTAGCACAATCAAGTTTGTCCTAGTATCATACCCCATGATAGTCACCACACAAGATCGATACATCGATCCACTACTAAAGAATCATATATGGGGTTGCTACACACATATGCACATGCATTGGCTCACATAAAACATCTCATCAAATAGCATAACGAGTAGACATATATGAGTAAGTGGATCCTGGATCAAAGAAGGCATAGACAGACTGATGAGAGATAGAAATCATACCTATGATAACGACATCCAATGTCCCTACCTCTAGCCTTCCCAAAAAAGTATACATATGACTATATCCATCTCTACTACCTATCCGTCCTACCTGGAGACCACCCCTATTGCGACTCACATCTACTACCCTGTAAACTTTGTCTTGGCAGCTAAACTGGGCTTGAACCTGCTGACTCTATGGACCATGTTGATTCTGGAGTGTACGATGGTTGATAGTAGGACACTCCCTATAAAAGTGACCTATCATACCACATTCATAGAAGAACCTCTGAATGAACCTCCTTGTGATGTCCCAACTGAACCTAAATAGCCACTATAGTCTGAATACCTAGAAGTCTGTCCCCGAGAAGAAAGACCCATAGTTTGGCCATTTTGACTGCTGGTACATATTGATCCATCATCGGTAAGCTGTAAGGCTGCCTGGACTAGTCTAGTAGGTAGATACTGCTGTGGATGGCCTCTACAAAAAAATAACCTACCGTAGGACTGACATCTACTGAAATTGCCCTAGCGGTGAGGCCTCTTATCGCTACCTCTATTTGCCTCTGATGTATAGCCTTAATAGTAATAGAATGATCTACTACATGCAAGAACAAACAGCTCAATGCAACCATTTGCTCTATATCCAGCCTTAAAGGAACAAATGACCATCTAACAAACCGATATACCTGCACTTCCTCTATTAGCATAATCATGGTGGTGTGCTTGGAGAGCTTATAAAATTGAGACTCATATTCTATGATTATCATCGATCCCTACACCAGTATTGTGCACTCATCTATTAGTCTCTACCTCATGCTGTGGGGTACATACTTCTCTAAGAAAGCCTCAAAGAACTGAATCCATGTCATCCACCACTGCTTTACTGGCCTATCTAGTTGGAAAATAATATAATTAACACTGTGAGACTGGGGTCTGATACTAATGTGCCTCGGCCTAGCCTAAATTCTGTGCCTCCTTTTGGACCTGAGGTCCACCTGATATGCTAAGAAGGGTCCCTGCTCGGAATATACCCTCCATGAAGCTAAGGATCCGAGATAGAGTATCATATAACATTGTTGTGGCTACGAATCTTGGTGGGGGAATGGCTTGATCCTCCTCTACTGGTTGATGATCGAACTGCTCAACCTCAATGTCTGGCTCTGGCATAGGTGTTGTGGCGTGAGCACTACCCCAACCTCAGTATCATCCTTGACCTGTACGATGAGCCGGTGCTCTACCTGTAGGCATTGTGGGTCCTCGTCCTCCCGGGTGGATCTTATCCTCTCCATTTGAGAAAGACTAAAACAAATAGGATTTAGAGGTTTTCATCATCATTAGCGAATGATCAGAAACAAGAATAGTGAATTAATTCCTAACATTGTCCTATAGCCTCCCAAAGATTGGATACAAATTTTATCATACCAATCTGCAGGACTCCATTAGACATTTTCTCCTGTAATAGTGAGATTGGTGAACCTAATCTTTGATTCCACTCTTTCACAATCTAAATTTGGGCCATGATGGCGCCTACTATAACCCCCGACTAATCAAGCCAAACCCCAGTCAAATGGAAATCAAATCTCAATCTGATTAAATAATTAATAACATAAGAAAGTGGAAGTAAAAGAATATAAGAAAAGAAAAGTCAGTCCAGGGTATAAAGGAGCTAGTAAGTACAATGTCTGATAATGTGTAAATATACTATGCAGATCTGACTATCCAAAACTACAAATGTAAGTCAGTACAAAAGTGGGAAAGTAGCAAGTCTCTAATGTCACAACCCAACCCCGTAGGCCACGACTAGGGTCCGACCTGGACACTCTGTATACCTATCTACCAACTATGGTCAAATCGAGCTGTAAATAACATAATACCATGTAACAGAACCCTATTGGGTGATAATATTTTCATAAACTTGTAGCCTCGTTCATTTGTATCACAATATGAAAGGGCACGCAAACCGACAAGGCTGCCATAATATAACCACACATACAATATATCATATAGACCCAGCTGAACCAAACTAACATATAAAACCCACATTTACATATCTCTAGACCTCTAAAATATTAACGACAACATATGGTGGGATAGGGCCCCCACCGTACCCCTGAATAGACAAAATAATTTTATACATCAGTGGTCAGTATCAAAAACTAGGCTCTGATACAATGGAGCCTCTTCTAGCTGAGCTGCACGGAATCCTAAGCTGACGGACTCCCAAAACCTGTATCTGTAATTGCTGGTATGAAACACAGCCCCCCAAGAAAACGGGGTTAATACGACATATGTACTGAGTATGTAAAACATAACACAATACAACTATAGGCATATCTAAACTAGAGAAGTAGGGGATAAAATATCAAATCAGAAACCTATACTTGGAAAAGTAAAATCATACATGCTCAAATTTTCAATATAACCATCCCTATTAGGGATCCGGTGAATTATATATGTAGTACCATCACCTCCTTATTACAACACATTATCACATCATCATATATATACATACGTACCCGGCCCTTTAGTGAGGGCGCAATGAACAATGCAGTAGAATTATGCACGATGACTATTCTCGGCCCCTGGGTCGATGAAAGAAGTGTTACAGTATGCACGAGTAGATTTGTGAGAAACAAAACACAATTTAAATCATTATCTAAGACTCAATGGAGTCATCAACTAAACCATCACTTGGAAGTAATTGAAGTACCTACTAGGTGTCACGGAGGATTGTATGGAGCATCAGGAACCATAGACATATGTCACAATGTTGCCAAATAACTTATAGGATCTAGACGTCTGTCCTCGTGGAACCCTTAAGGATAGAGTCCTATACCTCCAGTTACTATTTAACCTATCGAAGACTCGAAGATAGTAGCTTACTACTTTAAAGTTTAACATTCAAAAGTGAGTGAGGGTCCTGAAGTCATATTCAGAACCTAGGAATGGAATTACCCCCAAAGCTTATATCATATCATGCTTACATCTAAGACATGCCCAAAAGAAAGAGAAAGGATAGGCTTTACATACATATACCAAAAATATACCAAGAGAAGCTTCACATACCTCTTATGAGTTACTCTTTATCCCGTTCACCTCGTCGTCCTTTGAACCTATTCAATATGAAAGAAATATGAATATAAACAACCCTTGAATGTTCAGCACCTTTAATTATACACGAGTATTCACATAACTCATTTACTCGCTCGTCTTCTCGACTAGTTCCTTAACTAGTTAAAAAGTTAACGGAAATCGAGCAGTGCCTCCCCTATAATATGCCCTATCCGAAGTTCCAATCACACCCCTAATAACTACAGCCAACCAACAACAACCTGCAACATATATACAAGCAATTCATACCAACATTACACAATACAAACCCCAAACAACTTACTCTGAACTATCAAAATGTGAATTCTGGACAGCTTACTGTCTTGCATTGTATTTCATTTCGAAATTGAGGGAAACAGGCTTTATGTCCGTATGAAAGTTATAAAAAAGGGTCTTAGGGTCGCATATAATTTTGAATCACCCCTACATCAATTTTGTATAAAATGATATGCCCAAAATACCAACAGCAGTCCGTGTACGATGTCCAAAACCAAAATCTGGGCAGTACCTCCTCTATACTTCATCACCTATTTTCAAGCAGATAAAAGCATAAATGGATTTTAAAGGCTGAATGAAAGTTATATACCTATGAAATACCTTTCCAAAACATATTGAATCACTCGAAATGAAGCTGTACACAATAAGTTATACTAATATTACTAACAATAGTCCCATTAAAAAACGGGTTTGTTAACTAGCTCTTAAGGTTTTCTCTCTTTGTTCTTTCAACTTTCTCTCAAGTTTCCAAGTGTAAGGCTGAAGTAATGACTCATTATTCATCCTAATAAACCTATATACACCTCCACGTGTCCGAGGAACACCTTAGATAATTAATTCTCAGAGAAAATTGGAGACTTACCTTAGTTTCTCAAGACCAAGGCTGCCTTGTTCTTTTCTTTCTTCACGTTTTTATCTCGATGTTGTTGGCTGATTTTTGGATAATGAAAGAGTTAAGATTCACATAATACATATATATACACCTCTCTAGAAGGTGCCACATGGCAGCCTCTTAGGGTGATACATGGCAGCCTCCTAGGGTGCCACCTCAACTTGTTCGGCCAATCACATACTGCCATGTGGCAGTAGGGTCCACCCCAAGCTGCTGTGTCACCTGCTTGACACTAAGTAGGTGCATCACCTACTTTTCCAAGTAGGTGCATCACCCACTTGCTTTGAGTAGGTCCGTCTTTTCCTTATTTCTTTTTCATGAGTTTGTAATCTCGTCTTACTTCAAGAGCCTATGCACTCCTTGCTACTTAAAATTGACATGTACTCAAGTAGCTTAAGTGTGTAGGACTTCTAAGTTAGTAGCTTACGTAGGTAAGTCGAGTCCTATGACTCTTTACTTGGCCTCCAACTTCTTCCAACTCCTCATAACCCTACTTCCAACCTTCCCTACTATGGGGTATCACATTCTCCCTTCCTTGGAGTTGTTTAATTGCGTTGTAGATTATCCGGCTCACATAGTAACTGTTAAGAAGCTTAAGAGACATTCCGAGCTCTAGAGTTTGGGGTGTAACATCCTTTCCCCCTTTAGAACATTTGTCCCCGAATGTTGAATAAAATTTCCCTCAAGACCTTATACCAATTGTAGGGAGATTGTTTTCTATTGCGATCACACATCTTTTCATCCAAGTAATTAATATACGAGTTTTAGGAGTTGGGGTTATCTGTAGACATCGGGAATGGGTATGAATACTTATGTTTTATATCCTCTTCAATTTCTCAGGTCATCCCCTTTTCTGGTTTTGGTTTTGCCACAACATCTTGATGGGAGACATGTCTTTAGTCTACAATCTTCTAATTTACCGATCTAAGATGGCGATAGGTTTTTCCTCACAGGATTCCATTTCTTGGAAATCATCTATGGAACATACCCTGGGTGGCTCATCAGTACCCTTACAAAGCATCCCTATCTGATGGACTGGCATATAGTTTTCAAATAAGGTGGTAAGCTCAACTTACCGGCCACTTTGCCCACCTTATGAGCAACTTGATACCATCTAATATATTTTGGGCTAAGTTTCCTTTTCTCGACGAATCTTATTACTCCCTTCCTGGGTGACCCTATTATGAATACCTAATCATCAATTTGAATTCTGACTGTCGATATCGATTATCTGTATATCATTTTTTCAACTCTAGGCTACTAATCCTTAGCTTGCTCAATCATGTCGAGCTCTTTAGCTTCGTCTCTCTAACATCGCCCCATCCAATAGGGGACTTACATATCTTGCTCTACCAGTCTTGTACGGGGCCATTGGGATACTAGAGTAGTAGTTATTATGGTGGGCAACTTGATAAGTGATGGTTAATTATCCCAGCTACCTATGAAGGTAACAACACCAGCTCATGACATATCTTTTAGCATTTAAATAGTACGCTTTAGCTGTTCATCAAGTTTGAGTGTAAAGTAGTGTACGAAGACTTATGTGTCTTCCCTGTTTTTTTTGCGTACTGATTCTCGGTAGTTAACTATAACTTGGGCTCCTTCATCTGGGATAATAGCTATGGGGACTCCGTAAGGTCCTACTACTCTTTTACCCTATAATTTTACACCTTCTCGGTTGAGTAGGTAGCCTTTGATTGAAGAAGCATGGGCTAGTATCATTAATCCCTAGGTAACATTCCCTCTAGAGTCATCTGTCGACGGAGTGCGAAGTGCGATTGTAGCCCTGGTCATATTGTGGAATTTTTGAACTCGGGTATTACTTCCTGTCATCCATAAATTACATCAGCTGGTACCCTTACCTTTTGGGTTTTGCTTTTTTGCCCTTAGAGTTGGCTGCCAAGTGGTGTCGAAATTCTCTTGCCCACTAGCCCGTATAGACATTCTGTGGTTTGCCTCTCATTAACTGGTACTATGTTGAAGAGCTATGGCATACGAGTGTGTCGTTAGTTAGCAATTAGCTAATCCTTCTTATCTTGCTTAAATCCTTTTAAAAATACCTTCAACGTAATTTATAGTACTCTAAGAACATAATATCAAGTCGTTTCTCCGCCTCTAGTTCAGATTCTTCCATCTTGCGTGACCATATCCGCACTATCGCACTAAATTCCACCAGAATTTAGAAGTTAAGCATGCTTGGGCAAGAGAAATACTTGGATGGGTGACCTCCTTAGGAAGTCCTCATGTCGCATTTTATGGTAATCCTTGCAATAATGTGTGGGGCACTCAACTTAGCCCAAAATTTATCCTAGCATCGTCTCACTAGTCTTAAGTGTGTAGGAAGTCTAAGTTAGTAGCTTACGTAGGTAAGTCGAGTCCTACGACTTCTTACTTGGCCTCCAATTTCTTCCAACTCCTCATAACCCTACTTCCAAACTTCCCTACTATGGGGTATTACATTCTCCCTTTCTTGGAGCTGTTTAATGGCGTTGTAGATTATCCGGCTCACATAGTAACTACTACGAAGCTTAAGAGACATTCCGAGCTCTAGAGTGTGGGGTGTAACATCTAAATGGCTGGATATCACCACAATCTGAATCTGGCACTGCTAAGGATGATCAAGCACGTGCTGGGGGTGGCTTGAATTAGGAGTTGCATAAAAAAGATGCAAAAGTACTGTATGAGTGCCAAAACATAGGGTACTCAGTAGGCATCATAAGCTGACCGAGCTTAGAATTAACAAATATATAAGAAGCATTACACAAATACTAATCACAATAAGAGAGGAGCATAAACGACAAATACGGGAAAAAAAGATACGTAAATAATCATACGATAACCAAGTATGTCCAACCAATCATGTAATCACATTAATAATCTCAACTGATAAAATACCGAGAGAATGCACAGTTGTAACTCATAGTTAAGGCTCAGTATCCTCAAAATGTATCATGAAGCACCCGGAATAACACTCGAGCTCTTCTGTCACGACCCAACCCCGTAGGCCGTGACTGGGGTCTGATATGGACCCCCTTATCCGCATCTATCAGCTATACTTAAGTTGAACCGTGTACGATGTGATACTATACACAAAAATCCCAATGGGTCAAAACCTTTTTTCATCTACCTATAGCCTCTTTCACCTATATCATAACAAGAAAGGGCACGCAAGCCAACAAGGCTTCCATAACACAAAAGCATTTTTAGAATGTTGTATGACTATAACTGAAACAAACTTACAATAAACCCACCTACACATGTCTATAGATCTCTAACAATAATAACTGTATTATATGGTGGGACAGGGCCCTCGCCGTACCCCTAAATAAATAAATATGTATATCAAATGACTAGTATCAAAAGTTATGCTCCAGAATAGTGGATCACTGCCAACATAGTTGAGGGAAAATTTTAAGCTGACGGATCTCCGAAACGAACATTTGTACCTGTGGAAATGAAACACAGCCCCCTGGGGAACAGCGGGTTAGTACAATATATGTATTGAGTATATAAAGCATAATCTATCATAACTGAAAAAACAACAGAAATAGGGATGCAGGAAACATGCATAACAGTTAAGAGATTACTGTACCTGCAGCTTTGGACATGCAGTCATATACCTTATCATACCTGTACCCGGCCCTATAGTAAACTTAGTATCATAATCGTTTTATCATAATCGTGTTTCGTCATATCCTCATGTATATTATTTAATTATGTAATCGTATATGGCTTCATATCATCTTATACGGCATAATCTCATATGTCATCATAGTATACCCGGTCCACTCTGGGGCTCGGGGTCACAAATGTATTCTTACATTTTCATATGCATGCCTATATAAAGTATCCATCCCATCATGGGACTCGGTGTCAGAAATGTTTTATAAGGTTATCATATGCATACATGTGTCGTACTCGGCCTTCTGCGATGGACTCGGTCAATAATCATAGTATCATCATAGCAACACCATCATATGTCATACTCAGCCCTTTATGGGACTCGGTCGTACCCGGCCCTTTAAGGGACTCGGTGAATGCTTATATCATCATATATCGTACCCGACCCTTTATGGGACTCAGTCATAACCGACCCTTTATGGGACTCGGTGAATAATCATGTCATCATATATCATACCCAACCCTTTATGGGACTCGGTCATACCATGCCCTTCATGGGACTCGGTGAATAATCATGTCATCATATATCATACCCGGTGGGACTCGGTCATACCCGGCCTTTCATCGGACTCGGTGGAAGATGCAATAACAGCATGCACGAGTAGAGTAGCGTGTAACCATATGGAATTAGCTCATCATATGAGACTCGGTATAATAATCGTCATGAACTATCATTTGAGGATCAAAATGATCATCATCCCAAGTATCCTCTAATTACCATTAGGGACCATATTAAATGGAGACTCAGGAATCATAGACTTGTATTAATACATTGCCAAACGACTTATGAAATCAGAGACACTTGTCATTATAGAGTCCTTAGGAAAAGGAGCTCATACATTCAATTACTATTTCACATATAGAAGGCTCCAGGGTGATAGCTCAACTACCTTAAGATTCTTAGCATTTAGAAGTGAACACCAGTCACATGTTATACTCAGAAATTACAACTAGAACTACCTCCACACTCATATCATATCTCATTTCATTTACATTTAAGACATCCCAAAATAAAGGAGAAATAGGCTCTACATATATTACCTTTTATTATTTAGAAGCCTTAAAAAGGCAATAGCTCAACTATTACAGGAGTTTTACCATCACGAAGTGGATACGAATTATGCACTCTACTCGAAGCTTTATGAATGAAATTATCCCCATGTTTCATATAAAAACCATTCCTAACTTATATATAAGACATGCCAAAAGAAAGAAGAATAGATTTACAGACATATGCCAAAAACATGCCAAGAGAAAGAAGGTAGCTTCACATACCTCTTATCGATTGCGTTTAACCCGGCTTGTCGCATCATCCTCTGAACCTAGTTAACACGAAGGTAACACTAATATTAATAAACTTTAACTTTAAAGATTCTAAATCCACCACAAAGAACCCACAAGAATCAATTCCTTATCCGCCTTGCTCGACTAGTCTTTTAGTTAGTTAAGGAGTTAGTGGAAATCGGGCAGCATCTCCTCTATAACTTGCCCTATCCGAAATTTCAATTTAATACCCAAAACTTAGCAGCCAACCAAAAAAAACAATCAGCAGCTCATAAGCAATTAAAATATGGCACCATTATGTAATACAAGCTTCCAACAACTCGCTTAAAATTATGAGACCAAAATAGGGTTTTTAGTCGCTATTGCATAAAATCTTTAACCGTACGGAACGGAGGGTTGTGTGGATGCAACCAGAGGCTCCCACACACCTTTTGGAATGTTTTCCAACCCTGAAACATACAATAAAATCACCTTGAATTACAGCACAACATCCACAACACCCTACTCGACATTCGATGTAACTATGACGGCCTTAGTTTAATTTGTTTCCAACGTCAAGCATCCTTGTGCAATTTTTATAGTTACAACCACGTATAAGATGTGTAGTAAACTCCATAAACACACCATTAAATCCAAATGGAAAGGAAATCCCTTACCTTACCCGTAATTGGACAAAGCTTGCCAAAATTCACCTCGGAAGTTCTCTAATTGCGGCTGAAATTTTGTGGATGCTTGTTACCCTTTTAAGGATGCTCCAAATGGAAAATTTACATTATTAAAACCTTAATATCATGTCCAAACCCTTACCAAAACATGGTAGAAGGGGACCAAGCCATACCTTGCTAAAACTTTCTAAAACTTGTCTCGGAAGTTCTCTTAACATTCTGAAAGTTAGCGCACTGTTTGTGGAGCTACTCCGCTGCCCCAAATAGTTAATTTACACTTTTAAACACAATTATATCACCGTAGGATACCTTAAATAATTAATTCAAGGAAATAAATCGGAGCTTACCTTGGCAGCCATGCTTGGCTGTAGCTCTCCCTCTCTAGTTCTAGGGTTTTCTCTATTTTTTCCAAGCTTAAAGAGGAAGAATGAAAATATTCAGCAACTTACATGTATATATACCCTTTTTAAGAGGGTGACACATGGCAGCCCCCCTAGGGCGCCAACTCATCCCATGCTGCCAGGTGGCAGTGGGGTCCACCTCAAGTAGGTGAGTCACCTACTTACCCTAAGTAGGTGAATCACCTACTTTTCACCTACTTGCTTCTTTTCGTAAATTCGGAATCTAGTTTTTGCTCCTTTTCAAAGGTTCATAATTCCGTCTCACTTCAAGAGCCTATGTATTCCTTTCTACTTAAGCTTGACGTGTACTTATGTAGCTTAGTTATGTAAGACGTCCAAGTCGATAGGCTATGCAAGTAAGTCGAGTGCTACGACTCATTACTTCTCCTCCAACTCCTTCCAAATTCCGATAACCCTATTTCTAATCCTCCCTAATATGGGGCATCACCTCCTTCCTTCCTTAGGGTTATTTAGTAACGTTATAGATACTGTGGATCACATGATAGCTTTAGAGAAGCTAGATAGCTATTCCCATGTATTAAAAGTAAGGGGCATAACATCCTTTCCCCCTTTAGAACATTCGTCCTCAAATGTTAATTAGTCTCATAAGGTATTACAAGGACTTCGAGAATTCTCTATGACAGTTGTCATCCATATGCCTCTTATTTATCAACCCAATCAATTTAGGAGTTTAGGTCACCTGTAGACGTAGGGAACAGTTACTAATATTTCTTTTCCATCTCTTCTTCGGCTTCCCAAGTCATTTCTTCTTTATTCTTATCTAGCAAGCAGTCTTAATTCTTTTTCCCTGGTACTTTTGTCTTAATCATACTGTTATTTTTTTCAACCATAGTTCTTCACAGTTTATCCCTATGTATCAATTCAGTTAGTGCCGTAGTATATCCTTCTATCTGGTTCTTCCAGTCTTCTCTAAATCATCTCTTAGGATCACAAGTCTTTTCCAACTTCGTTTTACCATACCAGTATCATCCTCCTAGTTACTATTGTCATCCAGTCAACAATTAACTCATTCCTCGAGGTAAACCATACTCTTAGTTTAGTCAAATCTTATCATTATGGTGGACACAACCTTTCAGGACATATTACAACCCTGTAGCTCATTCTCTGTTTATTTCTCAAATTTTTTTGAAGAGTTTCCTCTGTATTTCTTACTATATCAAAACCTGCACATAAAAAATACCAACAATGCCACACAGGGCACCCAATATCAATAGTATGAAAATGGACTTACCTCGTATGTCCACTCAAACTGCACCTGTTGCACTTTCCTATTTACTTTCCCTTTCACTTTTCAACTTTACATGTCAATCGTATTTCCACAACTTTAGTTAGTTACTTTCTCCTATCGATGTTTTCCTTCTACTGAAATCACCGGTTAGTATGAGGAATTTCATTCCCTAGGACCCGGTTCTATCTACGATCTTAGATATGAAAGAAAATATCATCCTAAATGTTTTGTAGCCTCCTTTTTATAGATGTGGTGCAAAACAGACCGATAAACAAGACTCTACTAGACATGGTATATGGACATTCCAAGGACGAACTGCTCTAATAAGATTTTTGTCATGACCCAACCCCGTAGGCCATAACTGGGGTTCGACCTGGACCCCCTTATGCATATCTATCAGCTATACTTAATTTGAACCGTGTGCGATATGATACTATACACAAAAACCCCAATGGGTCAAAAACTTTTTTCATCTATCTATAGCCTCTGTCTCCTGTACCATAACATTAAAGGGCACGCAAGCTGACAAGGCATCCATAACATAAAAACATTTACAGTATGCCGTATGAGCACAACTTAAACAAACTTACAATAAACCCAGATACATATGTCTACATATCTTTAAGAGTAATAACTGTATCATAAGGTGGGACAGGGCCCCCGCCGTACCCATGAATAAATAAAATGTACATCAAATGACCAGTATCAAAAGTTAGGCTTCGGAATAGTTGAGCACTTCCAATATAGCTGAAAGGAAACTCTAAGCTGATGGATCTCCAAAATGAAGATTTGTACCTGTGGGGATGAAACGCAGCCCCCTTGAGAATGGGGGTCAGTACGACATATGTACTGAGTATATAAAGCACAACATATCAAAACTGAAAAAATAACTGAAATGGGGATGCAGGAAACATGCAGATTACTATACCTGCAGCTTAGGACATGCAGTCATATACCTTATCATACCCTGTACCAGACCCTCTAGTGAACTCAATATCATAATCATTTGTTCATAATTATGTGTCGTCATATCCTCATGTATATTATTTCATCATGTCATCATACACGACATCATATCATCGTATACGGCATAATCTCATATGTTATCATAGTATACCCAGTCCGATATGGGCTCTGGTTCACAAATGTAGTCCTATATTTTCATATCCATGCCTACATAAAGTATCCGGCCCATCATGGGACTCAGTGTCAGACATGTTTTATAAGGTCATCATATGCATACATGTGTCGTACGCATCCCTCTATGAGAGACTCGGTCAATAATCATACTATCATCATAGCCATACAAGTATATGTCATACCCTGTTCTTTATTGGACTTGGTCATACCCGGCCCTTTAAGGGACTTGGTGAATGCTCATATCATCATATATCATACCTGGCCCATTATGGGACTCAATCATACCCGGCCCTTTATGGGACTCGGTCATAGCTGACCTTTCTTGGGACTCGTTAGATAATCATGTCATCATATATCATACCCAGTGGGACTCGGTCATACCTAGCCCTTCGTGGGAATCGGTGGAAGATGCATTAACAGCATATATTAGTATAGTAGAGAGTAACTATATATAATTAGCTCATCATCTGAGATTCGATATAACAATCGTCATGAACTATCATTTGAGGATCAAAATGATCATCATCCCAAGTATCCTCTAAACTCCATTAGGGGACATATTAAACAGAGTCTCAGAATCGTAGACTTGTATTAATACACTGCCAAACGGCTTATGAAATAAGAGACACTTTTTATTATAGAGTCCTTAGGCACAGGAGCGCATACATTCAATTATTATTTCACATAAAGAAGGCTCCATGGTGATAGCTCAACTACCTTAATAGCCTTAGCATTTTGAAGTGAACACCAGTCACCTATTATACTTAGAACTCACAATTGGAACTACCTCCACACTTATAGCATATTTCATTTCATTTATATTTAAGACATCCCAAAATAAATGAGCAATCGGCTCTACAGATATTAACTTTTATCATATAGAAGCCTTAAAGAGGCAATAGCTCAACTATTACACGAGTTTTAACATCACGAAATTGATATGAATTGTGAACTCTACTCGAATCTTTACAAATGTAATTATCCCCATGTTTCATATACAAACCATTCCTAACTTATATCTAAGACATTCCAAAAGGGATAAGAATAGCTATACATACATAAGCCAAAAACATGCTAAGAGAAAAAAGGTAGCTTTACATACCTCTTATCGATAGCTTTTAACCCGGCTTGTCGCATCATCCTTTGAACCTATTAAACACGAAGATAACACTAATATTAATAACCTTTAACTTTCTAGATTCTAAGTCCACAACCAAGAACCCATAGGAATCAATTCCTTATCCGCCTTGCTCGACTAGTCTCGACTAGTCTTTTAGTTAGTTAAGGAATTAGTGGAAATCGGGCAGCATCTCCTCTATAACCTGCCCTATTCGAACATTCAATTTAATCCCCAAAACATAGCATCCAACAAACAAAAACAATCAGCAGCTCATATGCAATTAAAATATGGCAACATTATGCAATACAAGCTTCCAACAACTCGCTTAAAATTACGAGACCAAAATAGGGTTTTTAGTTGCTATTTCGTAAAATATTTAACCGTACGGAACAGAGGGTCGTGTGGATGCAACCAGAAGATCCCATACACCTTTTGGAACATGTTCCATTCCTGCAACATACAATAAAAGCACCTGCAATCCCATTACTATAGCCACAACACCCTACTCGACATTCGATTTAACTATGACGGCCTTAGTTTAGTTTGTTTCCAACGTCAAGCATCCTTGTGCAATTTTTATAGTTCCAGCACATATAAGATATGTAATACACTCCATAACCACACCATAAACTCCAAATTGAAAAGAAAATCCTTACCTTACACAAAAGCATTTTTAGAATGTTGTATGACTATAACTGAAACAAACTTACAATAAACCCACCTACACATGTCTATAGACCTCTAAGAATAATAACTGTATCATATGGTGGGACAGGGCCCTCGCCGTACCCCTAAATAAATAAATATGTATATCAAATGACCAGTATCAAAAGTTATGCTCCAGAATAGTGGATCACTGCCAACATAGTTGAGGGAAAATTTTAAGCTGACGGATCTCCGAAATGAACATTTGTACCTGCGGAAATGAAACACAGCCCCCTGGGTAACAGCGGGTCAGTACAATATATGCATTGAGAATATAAAGCATAATATATCATAACTGAAAAAATAACTGAAATAGGGATCCAGGAAACATGCATAACAGTTAAGAGATTACTGTACCTGCAGCTTAGGACATGCAGTCATATACCTTATCATACCTGTACCCGGCCCTATAGTAAACTTAGTATCATAATCGTTTTATCATAATCGTGTTTCGTCATATCCTCATGTATATTATTTAATTATGTAATCGTATATGGCTTCATATCATCTTATACGGCATAATCTCATATGTCATCATAGTATACCCGGTCCACTCTGGGGCTCGGGGTCACAAATGTATTCTTACATTTTCATATGCATGCCTATATAAAGTATCCATCCCATCATGGGACTCGGTGTCAGAAATGTTTTATAAGGTTATCATATGCATACATGTGTCGTACTCGGCCTTCTGCGATGGACTCGGTCAATAATCATAGTATCATCATAGCAACACCATCATATGTCATACTCAGCCCTTTATGGGACTCGGTCGTACCCGGCCCTTTAAGGGACTCGGTGAATGCTTATATCATCATATATCGTACCCGACCCTTTATGGGACTCAGTCATAACCGACCCTTTATGGGACTCGGTGAATAATCATGTCATCATATATCATACCCAACCCTTTATGGGACTCGGTCATACCATGCCCTTCATGGGACTCGGTGAATAATCATGTCATCATATATCATACCCGGTGGGACTCAGTCATACCCGGCCTTTCATCGGACTCGGTGGAAGATGCAATAACAGCATGCACGAGTAGAGTAGCGTGTAACCATATGGAATTAGCTCATCATATGAGACTCGGTATAATAATCGTCATGAACTATCATTTGAGGATCAAAATGATCATCATCCCAAGTATCCTCTAATTACCATTAGGGACCATATTAAATGGAGACTCAGGAATCATAGACTTGTATTAATACATTGCCAAACGACTTATGAAATCAGAGACACTTGTCATTATAGAGTCCTTAGGAAAAGGAGCTCATACATTCAATTACTATTTCACATATAGAAGGCTCCAGGGTGATAGCTCAACTACCTTAAGATTCTTAGCATTTAGAAGTGAACACCAGTCACATGTTATACTCAGAAATTACAACTAGAACTACCTCCACACTCATATCATATCTCATTTCATTTACATTTAAGACATCCCAAAATAAAGGAGAAATAGGCTCTACATATATTACCTTTTATTATTTAGAAGCCTTAAAAAGGCAATAGCTCAACTATTACAGGAGTTTTACCATCACGAAGTGGATACGAATTATGCACTCTACTCGAAGCTTTATGAATGAAATTATCCCCATGTTTCATATACAAACCATTCCTAACTTATATATAAGACATGCCAAAAGAAACAAGAATAGATTTACAGACATATGCCAAAAACATGCCAAGAGAAAAAATGCAGCTCCACATACCTCTTATCGATTGCTTTTAACCTGGCTTGTCGCATCGTCCTCTGAACCTATTTAACATGAAGGTAACACTTATATTAATAACCTTTAACTTTAAAGATTCTAAATCCACAACCAAGCACCCACAAGAATCAATTCCTTATCCTCCTTGCTCGATTAGTCTCGACTAGTCTTTTAGTTAGTTAAGGAGTTAGTGGAAATCGGGCAGCATCTCCTCTATAACTTGCCCTATCCGGACTTTCAATTTAATACCCAAAACTTAGTAGCCAACAGGAAAAAACAATCAGAAGCTCATATTCAATTAAAATATGACACCATTATGCCATACAAGCTTCCAACAACTCGCTTAAAATTACAAGACCAAAATAGGATTTTTAGTCGTTATTTCGTAAAATCTTTAACCATACGGAACGGAGGGTCATGTGGATGTAACCAGAAGATACCATACACCTTTTCTAACATTTTACATCCCTGAAACATACAATAAAATCACCTGCAATCCCAGTACAACAGCCACAACACCCTACTCGACATTCGATTTAACTATGACGGCCTTAGTTTAGTTTGTTTCCAACGTCAAGCATCCTTGTGCAATTTTTATAGTTCCAGAAGGTATAAGATGTGTAATACACTCCATAAACAACCATAAACTCCAAATTGAAAGGAAAACCCTTACCTTACCCGAAATTGGCCAAAGCTTGCAAAAATTCACCTCGGAAGTTCTCTAGTTGCGGCTGAAATTTCATGGCTGCTTGTTACCCTTTTGATGCTGATACAAACAGAAACATTACATTATTAACACCATAATATCATTTCCAAACCCTTACCAAAACGTGGGAGAAGAGGACCAAGCCATACCTTGCTAAAACTTGCTAAAACTTGTCTCAGAAATTCTCTTAACATGCTGAAAGTTAGCGGACTGTTTGTGGTGCTACTCTGCTGCCCCAAATAGTTAATTTACACTTTTAAACACCATTATATCACCGTAGTATACCTTAAATAATTAATGCACGAAACGAAATCGGAGCTTACCTTGGCAGCTATGTTTGGCTGTAGCTCTCCCTCTCTAGTTCTTGGGTTTTCTATATTTTTTTCCAAGCTTAAAGATGAAGAATGAAAATATTCAGCAACTTACATGTATATATACCCATTTTTAAGAGGTTGACACATGGCATCCCCTAGGGGTGACACATGTCATCCCCCTAGGGCGCCACCTCAGCCCATGTTGCCACATGGATGTGGGGTCCACTCAAGTAGGTGAGTCACCTACTTACCCTAAGTAGGTGCATCAACTACTTGTCACCTACTTGCTTCTTTTCGTAAATTCAGAATCTAGTTTTTTCTCCTTTTCCTAGGTTCGTAATCTCATCTAACTTCAAAAGCCTATGTATTCCTTACTACTTAAGCTTGACGTGTACTCAAGTAGCTTAGTTATGTAAGATGTCCAAGTCGATAGACTAAGAAAGTAAGTCGAGTCCTACGACTCATTACTTGGCCTCCAATTCCTTTCAAATTCCGATAACCCTATTTCCAATCTTCCTTATTATAGGGCATCACATCCTTCCTTAGAGTTATTTAGTAATGTTATAGATACTGTGCATCACATAATAGCTTTAGAGAAGCTAGATAGGTGTTCCCATGTACCAAAAGTGCGGGGCATAACATCCTTCCCCCCTTTAGAACATTCGTCCTCAAATGTTAATTAGTCTCATAAGGTCTTAGAGGGACTTCGGGAATTCCCTATAATAGTTGACATCCATAGGCCTCTTATTTATCAACCCACTAAATTTAGGAGTTTAGGTCACCTGTAGATGTAGGGAATAGTTACCAATATTTATTTTCCATCTCTGCTTTGGCTTCCCAAGTCATTTCTTCTTTATTCTTATCTCACAAACGATCTTAATTATTTTCCCCTGGTACTCTTGTCTTAATCATACTGTTATTTTTTTCAACCATAGTTCGTCATAGTTTATCCCTATGTATAAATTCAGTTGGTGCCTTAATATATCATCCTATTCGGATCTTCCAGTCTTCTCTAAATTATCTCTTAGGATCACAAGTCTTTTTCAAATTCATTTTACCATACCAGTATCGTCCTCCTAGTTACTATTACCATCCAGTCAACAATTAACTCATTCCTCAAGGTCATCTATACTCTTAGTTTAGTCAAATATTATCATTATGGTGGACACGATCATTCACGACATATTACAACCCTCTAGCTCATTCTCCTTTTATTTCTCGAAAACTTTTGGCAGAGTTTCCTCTGTATTTCTTACTATATCAAAACCTGCACGCAGAAAATACCAACAATGTCTCACAGGGACAACATATATATTAATATTATATCATATCGCAGCCACACAAGGCGCCCAATATCAATAGTATGAAAATGGACTTACCTCGTATGTCCACTCAAACTGCACTTGTTGCACTTTACTGTTTACTTTCCCCTTCACTTTTCAACTTTACATGTCAATCGTATTTCCACACCTTACCTGACATATCTCCTACGTGCCTGTGCTTACGTGTGTCTTCTGTAACTCCCAATATCGTCAGTTACTTTCTCCTATCGATGTTGTCCTTCTACTAAAATCACTGGTTAGTATGAGGAATTTCATTCCCTAGGACTTGGTTCTATCGCACGATCTTAGATATGAAAGAAAGTAACATCCTAAATCTCATACGACGTCTACATTTCTGAAAGTTGACTAAGGTCAACTCTTTCAAACCTTAAGCCTCAAAAATGCCCAAACTACCTCAAAACTCAACCAAACACTTTGGGGCGGTGCCACCCATACCAATACCACACAAGATCTATAAAAAAGCTAAGGAAAAGGGTAAAATGCTAAAAATACATAGAAGCACAAAAATAACCTTGTAGGTCATTACACTACACTAAGACTATAATGACAGTTTAAGCATATCATTATTGCAAATTCTTTCAGGCCAAAACAAACTAGCATGCCACAATAATTTATCCAAATAACATTTTGTTAATCACTAATTATCTTTCGCCGAAGAAGTTGATACGCCAAGCTCATTTGAAAATGTAGAACTACTCCCTTGTCTATGTTCAAATCTTTCTCAAATATACTAGATCGAAAATATTTTTCTAATTTTTTTTCCACAAGAATATTTCTAAAATCTTCAAAAGGTTTTCCCATACCTGATGTAACAACAATATCTTCTTTGAAATCATAGGGCTGATTGTATAGCACTGACTACAAGCCACAATCTAAAAATATAATTATCATAACAACGACTTCTGTTGAAGGACTGTTAGGAGGGGAATCAACAGAAAAGGCAGATGGGACATTGATATCATGATCAAATTTTGTTCTTCTTTCAGCCAACACAACATCATCTGATTTGCTTGCTTGTTTTGAAGAAGAATCAGCCTAATCACATACATTTTCTTCTTCTTCTTTTTCTTCTTCTTTTTCATTTTCATTTTTTGAAGAACAATCATCTTTATCCATTCTTGATTGTTGTTGAGCCCCAGAACCTCATCTGATTGCCCAGAGCTTTAGTATACCTCCTCATCTACCATTAAGGCATCACCCAACAAAGTTAATTTATTGGTAGATACTTGTGCTTTTGATTCTTCTACTTCTTCTGTTTTTTCTTCTTCTTCTCCTTGGGATTCTATGCTTATTCTTTTAGATTTTTGAGGAGTATTGGTTAAATAAAGTTTTCTTTTTGTTCGAGCCATTTTATCTACACATATGAGATAAAAAACATAGATTAGCATGATTAATTCTTCAATAAAATAGAAAAATAAACTACTATACATAATTTCATATTTTTTTCAAATGATTGATTTGCTACATTAATTTAAGTAGTTTATGTAGAAATAAGTTCAGCAGATGCAGAAACAACAACAATTTAAGGTAGCAATTTAAGAAATTAAAAGTACAGGTACTTAAGCAGTTACTTTAGAAATGCTTAAGTTGTTACAATAACTTAAATGCAACTTAAAGAATTTAGTGTAACAATTTTAGTAATTTCTAATGTAACACCTTAGGAAATTCTCAGTAGCAACTTAAGAGTTCGCTCTTCAACAAATTAAGTTGCTCCAATTGTTGCAGCAACTTAAATAGTTGCAACTCAAGGAATTTACTACATCAACTTAAGCAGTTTCTTCATCCGCAACTTAAGTTTTTGCATCAACATAAGCAGTTGCTTCATCAAAAACTTAAGTTGTAGCAACACCTTAAGGTTGCAACTCAAGGAATTTACTACATCAACTTAAAAAGTTGCTTCATGAACAACTTAAGTTGCTGCATCAACTTAAGGTATTTAGTGAAGCAATTAAAGCAGTTGCTTCATCAATTACTTAAGTTGTTGCGACAACTTAATGTTGCAAGTTAAGAAATTTGTTACAGCAATTTAAGCGGTTGGTTCATCAACTACTTAAATTATTGCGACTTATTAAGCAACTAATGATTTTTCTTCAACAACTGAGAGGGAAGTTATAGCAAGTACCTTATCTGTTGAAACAATTTCACAAATTTTGAAATTGCTGCAGCAACTATAAACGTTTTGCTCTCATTTTCTACTATGTCATTCATACATTATTTAATTCTTTAGATTTTCATCAATGTCACACCATCACAATAATGAATACAATGTATTAGGGAAAAAACACATTAATAAACTATGATATATTTAGAGAAACAATAAAAATGACATACACAAGATGCATATACTTCTATTTTTTAAAATTATGAAAACTTAAACTCAAAATCCTAACTATTTCGAGAAATTTTTACCTCTGTCACAATGACAATATTGAGGACAAGAGAAAAAGACGACGAAGATGAAAAGCAAAGCATGAGATGAAGAAGACGAAGATGAAGAGAAAACTTGAAGAACTTTGGAGAAGAGAGGAAGGAGATCTTTGGAGGAAGATGAATGGTTCTTTTTTTGAAAAAAGGAGGAAGAATGAATGATTTGAAATGGGGTCAATTGAGGGGTTCTACTAGAAAAGTAGAAAATTTTGTATTTTTTTAAAATTTAACAAGTTTTAAAATTACACTTCACCCCTATTTCACATAATCCCTTAATTAGTAAATAATTTGACTTGGCCTTGGTCAACATGTCACCTTTTTTAATTAGAGACTTTTATGCCGCACATGACTCAATTTTCTCTAGAAACCTCAGATTTTCAACTTTATAGGATTTCTAGGATTTCATGGGTTCCTATTGAATTTCAGTTCTTCTTTAGTATTTGCCTTTAACTGCATAATTTTACTTTTATCCATGTATAAACTATTATTTAATGAATCCTTAGTATATATATCATTTAGATGCATATTTCAGATTATCAGGTTTCATGATTTTAGATGCTTTCATATAAAGTGTCTTTTAATATTCGCCAGTAATTATTAGTTATAAATCATGATTCATGAGATATTCAATTATTATAAGTTATCAGTTATTTTAGTATTATCATATTATTACTATATTAGTTATTTCTGTTGGGAGTTAAACTTAGCACCGAGCTGATTTAGGAATGAAGGATTCTAGTCAGAATCCATGAATCTTTTTTAATAATCTCTAAGTCCTAAATCGATGTGCCTCCATAGGATTTAAATGGTCTTCTTGTCAGTTGATGCTGACTGCTAAGTTTTATAGACATTAGCTTAGTGGATCCACATTAGCCCAGATCAGCCTTTGGACCCTGGCTAAGTACATTTGGCCCTTTTGATGGGGATTACTCAACAAACTCCATGTAGTAGCTCATATGATTATATGTCATTTTTGTATCACCCCACAATCAGTCTTTCAGTTATTAAATGATCAAATATTCATTTATTCTAGTATAGCTTTATCCGTTTTCATGTTATTTACTAGGTCATTACGTTAGTTATGTTTTACATTCAGCATGTTCGAAATCATGCATTATTCTTCAAATTCAGTTCATTCAAAGTACTGACCACATACATTCTACCTATATTATTTGATAATATAGGTTCGATCATTCAATATGCGAGCTGCGGTTACTGTTATCCCTGAGAAAAACATAAGTTTGTTGGTGAGTCCTCATATCTAAAGGAAGACTTATATCTTTCCTTCAGTCATTTACTTTTAGTTTCTGATAGTTAGAGTTAGCTAGGGGCTTATTCGTCACAACTCGAGTCTACCCCATATTCGAGACATGGTGCTTAGAATCATAAGTTTCCTCAAGCTAACCTCATGGCATTTTATGAAAATAAAAAACAATAAATCAACTGAAATACTAAAAAGCAAAATGAAGTATGAAATTGTGTATCATATTATATAAAAGAATCTGATATAGGAATAACATACGCGGAATCTAACCATCTGTCTGAATGCCTCTAATCATAATGATTTGCTAGGACAAGTCCCTAGATAACTATAAACTATCTACAACTAGAAAGTAAGTACTGAAAGAAATCATGAAGGGGACATTCTCAAATTATGAGGATTCACCAAGATACTGTAAAGTCGATAGTAACTTGTACTAACTGCGAGCCTGATGGTGTTCGTCAGAACCTATATTATAAGAAAATATAGGCAGAAAATATGTTGTTTGTACTTGAAATATACCGAGTATTAAGAAATGAATAAAAACATGATACATGAACAAGATAAGTCTAAAAACATGTTGGTGTAACAGTCAAGTATAAAACACAAAAAACTGAGCAACTGAATTAAAGAATCTGAAATGCATGATCAACGCAATAATCATGAAGCTCTAACTGTGGGATTATGAATTTGTATTTTACCAACTCATTAGACTCAAATTCTTGAATTATTTCCATGATTTAATGCTAATTTAATAGGTTTTAGGACAATGTTCTCTAATGCGCAGGCATTCTTTAGAAAAACCAAGTTCAGAAGGTTTGAAGCTAAAAACTACTAAAGCACACTGGTGAAGGAACTCGTGCCTCATAGAAGCTAACAAACATCTCACCAGCTAAACGCCGGCTTGACTGGAGTAAGTTGTATTAGTACCCACTACAACGGGTGCAATACAAAAGATAATTGGCATCTCGGTTCCAGTGTAGAAGTCCTGAAAGCACTGAAGGTTGAAGTGAGGTAGCGACTACCATCTTATAATGGCGGATCAACGGTTCGCGGATCCAATGCAAGGATCAACACAAAAAATGATGTACCAAAATCACAATTATAGAAATTAGTGCTTCTTTTGAAATGTTCCAAGGACCAAAATAGGTATTTATAAAATTATATACCATTATTCTCATTATCCATTTACTAATTGTAGAAAGTATAGAGAAGTTTCTAGAGAGATAGAACCTTCATCTCTACAATAAAGAATTCTTAGCTTAGTGACAAAGAAACCTTTAACATTTTATTCTCCAAAGCATGGATTCAAATTTTGTTTATCATTTTAGCTTAGAATGAAGATTTCGTTTATGTTATTGTCTTTATTACCTGTTTTATGTGTAGCTAAATCCATAGGTAGGGGTGTGTGTGCTTGATGGGGGTGTAAAACCCCGAATATTTTTTGATTAATGTGAGTGTGTTTGTGTGTGTGTTGAAGTTCTATAATTTCTAATTTGCTTGAATTGTGGAATTAATTGAAGAAGAGTTCCATTTGCCAGTCCTTAAGGTTAGATGCTGACCAGAACAGTTAGGTATTGTTTTTGCAAATGACGGGCTATGCTGTAAAATATGAGACATAGTTGAGCATTTGTCAAAAATCGTGCATTGTTGATGAATTGTTAAAGATCTTCTTTAATTCATTTTTATATTCAAATTTGTGTTAGATTAGCATTCTAGTTATATGTTATTTTTTTTGTAGCTCGTAAACAAAAAGGGAAATATGGAACAAGCGGTTGATGAAAAAAGTGTAGGTGATGTAGGCTTTGCAAATAAGTTTGTCATGAATGAAGCGCTTGCAGAGTTAGGTGTTGTCGGAGTAATTCTCTTACCCTCAAACGTGGGAAATAAGGAGTTTTAAATCACCGGTCCTATGCTCCATCTTGTACAAATGAAGGGTTTATCTGGTGGCCAAGAGGTTGAGGATGCAAAAAAGCACTATGAAATTTCATAGAAATGTGTATTCCATTAAAGATACACAATATTATCCAAGAGTCAATTTGGCTATGATTATTCCCATTTTCAGTCACCGGTGAAGCCACCACATGCCTTGCGGAGTTAGCCCAAACAACAATCACTACTTAGGATAAGTTGAAGAGAGTTTTCCTCGAAAGATTTTTTCCAAAAACCTCATGAATGTTGAAATTTAGGGATGAAGTTAATAATTTTGAGTATATGTCGGGCGAAGCTATATATGATGTAAGGCTAAGGTTCAAGAAGAAATTGATAGAATGCTTAAGTCATAGTTTATCTGACCAAGTGTTACTTCAAATTTTCTATCATTCATTAGATGAAGTCAACAAAGTAGTAGTAAATAACTTGGATGGAGGTTCATTCATTAGTCTTACCTATCTTCAAGTGTCTATTTCCTTGTATCAAATGGAGAGGATTAATATAGTATATAAAATATGAGATAGAGGGAAATTGAGTGGTGGATCGACATCTACACCAACGACAAGCAATGAAATGTGAAGAAAAAAGGAGAATGATGAACAAATGGAAAAGATGATGACAAGCATTGACCTCCTAGCAAAGCATGTGATAAGTACCAGAACAAAGAATGTAAATGCCATTGGGGCACACACTTCAACTTTGAGTTAAGAAGAAGAAACTTATGCTATCTTTGATGAAGATGTGAGGTTCCTAGTGAACCAAGGATCAGGTTCTCTCCTAGGGTACAAAGTAACCAATCAAGGTCCTTGGCATCTAAGGGATAAGAATAAAGGTTGGAGAGATCGTAAAGGTCAATAGAGAGACCTTTATAGCCAATTGCATGAGTAAGACTAAACTAGGAGAGATGATAGATACAACCATAGCAGTTCAAATCCATATGTACCTCCCTAAAATTCTTATACTGCCTATGGACAAGCAAGTATAAGTAACCCAACTGGTTCTGAAATTGACAAGATGCTTAATTGAGTCCTTAAGAGGGTCGAGTATATGGGCAATGGAGTCAAAGAACTCAAAAGCAACATATAAAGTTTGACTTAAACCATTATATCTCACTCCACTTTAATCAAGCATTTAGAAACTCAAATGAACCATTTGTTGGCTCTAATGAATCCAACCACCAAGAGCTTACTCCCAAGTGACACCTCCCAAATCCAAAGAATTGTGGCCATTGTATAACAATAGTCAAAAGGAGTAATAAGGTTCTTGAAGAGGCCAAGGTTGTGCCAAACAAAGTAGTTGAAAACTAGAAATGATGGGGTGAAGCCAAGTGCAACCATCTAATTGAAAGATGATGAAAAGTTTCAAAATAAGGGCAAGTTTTGTGTGGATGAAAAATAGAGGGTTGACCCTTGTTAATATTGATTGATGATGAAGGAAAAATAGGGGAGAAATCCACTAAGGGCAATGTTTCTTCCTCCATACACTCAAAGAGAGATCAACAAGAAGGAAAATAAGCACTTTTAAGAATTTGTAGATCAACTGAGCAGGTTATTCGTGAACATTCCTTTGATTGATGCCTTATTCTAGATGCCAGGGTATTCAAAGTTTATTAAAGAGCTACTGAAAAATAAAAGAGTGGTGAGTGTGGGATTTGTTGAAGTGTCTCCTTCATGAAATGCATTAATGTCCAGTACATTGTCCACAAAGAAAGAAGATCTGGAGATTCCACTATTCTGTGCACTATACTAGTATACAAATTTGTTAAAGCCTTGTGTGAAAGCCTTGTGTGATTTAGGGGAAAGTATCATTTTGATGCCCTTATTGATATTTATGAAGTTGGGTCTTGGGAACCCCAAAACTACTCCAATGAGGGTATTGATGGTACATCATTCTATCAATAAACCTCTAGGTATCCTACTCTAATGATGTTATTTATGGTAGCTCATTCTATGAAGCGACTGGTTGGTATCCTATTTAACGTGCTTGTCAAAGTAAATAAGTTCATTTTATCAGTGGATTTTGTGGTGTTTTATTATGAAGTGGACAGATAAGGGCCTATCATCTTAGGCAGACCATTCTTTACTATAGGAGGAGAACTAGTGGATGTGGAGCTTGGAGACCTACAATTTTGAATTGGTGATGAATACATCAAGTTCAAGGTGGGTGTGCCTGATGAGTGTAGAGTAGTATCGGCGAATGAATCAGTGGATGAGTACGTACAAGATCCAATAGAGGAGGAAATGCCACCTGACATCGAGTGGTGGTGAGGTACTTGCGTTGTGATGATATTTTTAAATCACGTGCTTCTTATGAGGCAACCCAAGTAATTTTTGTTTCTTTTTTCTCCACTTTTTGTTGTCTTTATTATGTTTTTAAGAGTCTGAAAAGTATGCTAAGTATGAAAGGTGGAAATTAATCACTTTGACTATTAACATCAAATACGCCTTACATCACTCAGACATTGTACGTCACAGTCAAAAGCCAAATCCCTTCAGATTACTGGAAAGAAAATTGGAAATTTGTGCTTGACCAGCGAGTTGCTCGTTAAAAATTGTACAATGCCAATTGAAGCACAACTGCAAATCAGTGCATTGCATATACAAGGTAGTTTTTTTCATTTTATCAGTGTCTTGTTGGTTACTTCTTGTGTCTCATCAATCTTACACACGCGGGTAAGTGTTAGAAAAAGGTCTAATTTTTACCTTTGAACTACTACAAGATCGGATTTGACCAATTTCTTTTCCAAAACTCACAAAACCTATAACCCTTAATATTCTTCCTTATTCATTCTCTTTCAGACTCCATTTCATCAATCTAAAACAATTCACCCATTCCATCAATTACTAACTCTCTCCATTCTCTTACACTAAACAACAACCTCTTCTACTCCCACATCAAAACCCTTATACCCTAAAATCCAAAAATCTCTTTTGAAGAAGTTCTTGAGTTTAAGATTAAGGAATACTTCTATTGAAGCTATTTATTTTCATCCTTCACTTTTAGAAATTCGGTATGTTACTCTACCATTACTATTTTCATCTTGATATTGTGAGTTTGGTTAGAATTTCATGCATCATAACCCACATTCTACAACTTGAAAATCTCTTGTGTGAAAAGGATTTCAAGTGTTTGAAATGTCTAGATCTAAATCTCTTTTATCTGGGTGTATGTTAAGCATGTGAAATTTATCGTATTTTTCTTAAAATCAAAGTTTTGAGTGAATTTTCAGTAACCCACTACTTTACATAGTGCATGAAATTGTTTTATCAAAGAATAGGTGACATCATTCCTAATGAAAGAATTGTCATAATGTGAATCTTTAAATTGTGAGAAAAAATCTTGTGAAAGACTAGCAATGCCTTGTATTTGTGGATTGAATTGTGTGAATTGTAGTTGTTGGTGGGGATGAAATTGCGAATTAATGTTCTTAATTCCTATATCGCTTGATTGATTGATTTTTGATACCCAATTATGGCATGCTAACACACTTCTTAAGGGATATCATCAAAGTGTCAAGAAAAATTCCTTACGAATGTTTTAGGGAAGTTTGAGCGCCCATTGGAGTAGATTTTTAATGCTGTTGAACTGCAATGGACCATTTTATGTTAGAAAAGATGACTATGAAGTACTTTCCCTTCACAATAATTGCCTTGCATTTTGTATGTGAAACGCTGATCTAACGAGGGAATCCATGTTCCCAAGTTATCAACTAGACTTTCAATTGCAAAATACAGATCTTTATTGGATAAACACCAGATCACCTAATGTGTGGAAATTTTTCTGATAAAAGGTGGCGATTTCAATGAAGGCTTGCAATCTTGCATCCGTGAAATACCAGTCCAACGCTGACCTCAATTGACCTGTAATTAATTAATTATTTTTACACTTCCTTATTTTAATTTCTGTATCTTTTATCTATTATAATTCTTCTGTCACAAAATGAAGAGCCCACTAGTTCCTGGGGGATAGTTATTTACTAACATACCTTGTTATAGAAAATGTCTGCTGAAGAAGCCCATCAACTAGACACATAAAGAAGGCAGATCCATCAACTAAAGTTTAAGACAAGACCCCTTCTTCATATGTGAACGAACAATAACTAAAGTTTTGCGTTAGAGGGATGAAAGAAAATAATGGCAAGTACAAGGGAAACCGACCTATCACTAAAGTAAAGGTGTTCAATCCGTTAGAACTGGAATACATTTCCTAAATTATGCAGAAATTCATCAATGGAAATTGGATGCCCTTTGCTTGTTCCCTAGGAGACTACTTTCCTGAGTTGGTTATGGAATCTTATGCCTTCTATGGGGATCACTGATGAGGGAGTTGATGAAGAAACAACTAGGAAGCCGCAAGCTATAGAGGAATCATTGAAGGCAACACACCAACGATGAGGTGGAGGTGAGTCTTGTGCACCGATCGAGCAGCACGAGAATGACATAAGTAATGAAATGGAAGCAAACGCTATCGAGGATGAAGAAAAGGGTAACCGAGGAAGTGTCTTCCCTTTCTTACTTTATTCCAAACTATTGAGGGCAATGCTACCTCTAGTTTAGGGGGAACTACACATGATTTGTGATTTGTGTGTTTTGCTAATTCTTTTGACAATATGCTGTTGATTTGATTATTTTGTGACTATTCCCTGAAGGAAAATATGCTTTGTGAGGCATAATCTTGTTATTGTTTTTTATCTGTTATCCAGGTTGATTCTATATTTTCCTATGGTCTTAGAATCCATGCTTGATTTTTGTGCTTAGTGATTTTCTTTATAGGCCTTTTTTGCGCAATGATTTTATGGCGCATGATTTAAAATTATCTTGGTAAATAGTAGTGAGTCGAATAAACTCCAAGAGTTGTTTTCTATACCGCGGTTCTTTCTGAAGGAGCAAAATATTTTATTTTTATTTTTCATTTGTCTTCATGATTTTTTTGTGTCGAATCGTGTTGGTGTTTTCCAATGATAGAATATGAGATGATGTTCTTATGGGAAATACTAAGTTTTAGTGTTTAATTGAGTCTTTTGTTACACCTCTTGAAAGAGGGAACACCCAAAAAATTGTGATTGGCTAAGGTAAATTTTTCAATTGATTTTTAAATGGGAAAAGTTATTGAAGGGCAATCTTATGTCATGATTTGTACATTCTCTATTTATTTATGACTTACTAGTGGGTACATCCTCATTGTAGTTTGTCAAAACTCATTTGATTTAATGGATTTTGCGAATAGTTTGTGAAGTTGTTGGAATGAAATGCCTTGTGTGAAAAGGATTTGATTCATTCTAGTATAGACCTGTTGTCTACAACTTGCCCCAAAATTGTATTTCAAGGCAAATTTCTCGATTTCACATGGCTTGAAATATGAACCGAGGCCCTTTTTGAATAGCCATTCTTTCCTAAATTTTCCTTCCAAAGGAAACATTCCTAGTCAACCCCTTTAAACCTATACCAAATTGTTTGGCCACCTTGTCGCATACTTTGAATCATTGTAACTCTTTGTAGACCTCAGAAGTTGGAAAGATGAAAAATGAGGAATAAAAGATAAAATTTTAGAAAATAGTTCTTTTAGGCACCAGGTTATGGTCACGAAAGCCATCACAGGTTTTATTCAACATCACGGCATGCGGTGTGCCACCATTTTGGTGGTTTAGAAATCCAAACCCTGTAGGGAAGGGTCCACGACAGGGACTATGGGTCGTGGTGACCTTCATAGACCATTGTGGTCTCCCTAAAGGAGGTCCTTCAGGATTTATTTTTCTTAAAATGTAAGGCTTTGATCATAGACTACCACCATGAACCGTATTGCCCCCATCATAGACCGTGGTGGGCCCCGTGGTTGGTAAGGCCCCTTTTCAAATTTTAAAGTCCAACTTCATATTGGGGACCAGAACCCGTATTGGCATTCATAGGTCGCAATGATGTTCCATTTTGAGTTCTGAATTCAGTTTTAATGAGTAGTATTTTGGTCATTCCCTAAAATTTCATTAATTAATATGGATGGTTTTTGTGACAAGACTCCTACCTATTAATTATCCTAAAGTCTTCTAACCTTTCTATTCTCTCCATAATTCCTAAATCAGAAAACCTTCTCTCCCAAGTTTTCTCTGTAAGTTCTTCTTTTTCATCAAGCAATCAAGGTATTCGTTCAAGGTCAAGCCTCAATATTCTTCAATTTAGGGCTCATCAAGGTCAAGGTATGTAGGACTTCATCCATGGATAATTTTCACCCATGGAATTCCAAAGATTTCTTCTCAATTTCTATTATGATTTCTTCAATTAAAAGCCCTATTGCACAATTTTCGTTGGGTCTTCTCAATTATGATATATTTCAATGTTATTATTCTAATTATGCATAATTCACACCATATTACATGATTTAAGTTGAATTTCAATTACTGAACCTATATGCTAGTTTCAAATATGATTTATGAGATATGATCATGATTTTCAAGTTATATTCTATGAAAGCATTATGAATGAGATTAAAGATACTTTGTGCAAAGAAGTTTATGAACGATGATTGTATGATGTTTCAAACAACATTAATGATAAGAAAATTAAGTTCTTAATGATATTTATGATCAAAGATATGTAATGATGAAAGGCCTATACCTACATTCCATGAGTTATATGATAGATGAGCTAATCCTATAATTTTCTATGATGATGCTAGATGAACTATTCTTATGATGTGTTATAAAGATGGATTGATATTAGTTATTATATTTCCCTATGATATTTATGATCATCTTGTATGAATTCCATTAGGATATTGACTAAGCAGCGAGGGGAATTTTAGGTGGGGTTCATTCTGGTAACGCAGTTAGTTACCCAAGGTAATCCTTGTACCAAACTTTAGCCCCGAACTATGTTGTCTGCGGTGGTTTACATATGCCAATATGGCAAATCTAGTGGATCCACATAGAAAAGTTAAAAGAGCTACTTAATGAAGTATGCCCTGGCAAGGTAGCCTCCCTTTCCTCAATGCAGGAGTCATCGAATTCCACATATTAGCTCACATGGTCTTATTGTCGGTTAAAGGACCTATCCCGAAAAATTTCACTTGTGTTATGACGTATGATGAATATGAGATTCTTTTGATGCATTGACCAATAAGATAAATGTTTTCATGTTTTCATGACTTTATGTATGTTTTAAAGATATTGATTTTGCATCCATGATTCATATTGATTATGTCCTATGTTTATTGTTCATGCATATTCTTACATATTTTCTCATTCTATGTACTAACACATACTTTTTACCTAGATTGAATCATAATGTAGATACTGACGATCATGTTCATCCTCCTCCCACTCATGGCCAGATTTAGAACTTTTGTACAGTTGGTAAGTCCTCATGTTCGGAGGAAGAGACATTTATTTCTTATGAATTTATGACCTCTTTTACCTTTTATATTTGTTGAGTTAGGAGATTGTCTTACACTCCCATCTAGACTAGTAGAGGCATGCTAGATGTTTATTAGAGTCTATGTTGTATCTTATTACGTATTTTAAGACTTATGTTCTATTTGAGGTTATGCTTCTGTATCTTGATTATTGTTGATTTACTTCATTTACCTTATTTATTCTCTTGAATGTTATACTAAAAGTCTTGGTTGGGGTCCTTCGGTATTCTAATAGATGTGTTACGACTAGGCCCTAGGTTAGGTCATGAAAAACTTTGTATCAGTGCACAAAGTTTAGAGAGTCCTAGGTATTCTAACACGCTGCATTGAGTAGAGTCTTATTCATCAGTGTGAAGCATGCCACATCTATGAATAAAAGCTATAAGGTTTCCTCCTCTAACGCTTTCTCTTTGCGATTACAGAATCATGCTTCCACGAAGAGCTCCCATCTGAAGGAATGTTAAAGATAAACCCCAAGTTCCAAGTGATCCTTTGAATGATCAAGTGACTAATGTGGAGTTCCAAACCACTTTTCAAATGCTAGTCTATGTCATGACCACTCAAGTGAATCGAAGGGTAGACGCTCCTCATGTTGTGACCACTCTGGCTTCAAGGGTTAGAGACTTCATGAGGATGAAACTTCCCGAGTTTCATGGATCCAAGATTTATGAGGATCTCAAAGGTGTCTCTCAAGTGTGGTATAACCAATGGAAAGTTGAAAGGGTTGAGGAGGGTCCCATAGGTTGCAAAAAGTTTAAAGTTGCATTTCTTGTTCACTTCTTCCTACTTGAGTTAAGGGAGGGGAATGTGTTAGAATTTATCAACCTCAAGAAAGGAAACATGAGTGTAACGGAGTATGCCCTCAAGTTCACAAAGTTGTCTAAGTTTTCTCAATCCTTGGTAGCCGACTCTCGTGCCCAAATGAGAAGGTTTATTTTGGAAGTGTCAGACCTAGTTATGAAAGAATGCCGAACTGCTATGCTCATCAAGGAGATACACATCTCTAGGCTCTAACTTATGTCGATCAAATTGAAGGAGAAAAGCTGAAGGAGAGAAGTGCAAGGGAGTCCAAGAGAGCTCGGTATGAAGGTGGGTTTTCTCACAACAAATACGATGGTGATAATGGTCATTTGCAACAAGGTCGAAGGTTTCAAGGCCAAGGTTCTTCAAATAATCTTGGTCTAAAATTTTAAAAGGACAATGTTCCAAATCCTAAGGCAAAAGGCGGAGCTCCGAGTGGTCAAGTCATCCCTCCATGTAAAGGGAGAGTTCTTGGCTGGATTAGATGTGTGCTACAAGTGTGGAAAGCCCATTCTTTATGCAAGGTAGTGTAGGTATGGGGCTAGACCCCAGGTTTAGACTAATGTTATCGGTCGTCCGTATCAGCGTGTTACTACTTCTGGTGGAGGTCAGCGCTAAAACATATTTTATGCCCTTCAAACTCGTCAAGAGTTAGAGGATTACCTCGATGTTGTGACTGGTATGTTGAAATTATTTGACTTTGATGTTTACACATTATTAGATTTGAGTTCTACTTTATTATTTATTACTCCTTATCTTGTTATGAGATTCATTATTAGTCCCGAGATCTTGCTAGAGCCTTTTTCAGTCTATACAATTGGTGATTCAATTATGGCTAAAAGAGCCTACATAAATTTTCTAATTTTAGTTTTTCATAAAGTTACCTCTGTTGATCTAGTAGAGATTGAAATGACGATTTTGATGCTATTCATGGTATGGATTGGCTTCATGCGTATTATGACTCTATATGTTGTAGGACCCATGTGGTTAAGTTTTAGTTTCCAAACAAGCCTGTCCTAGAATGGAAAGGTAGTAACTCTGTGTTTAAGGGT
Organism: Solanum dulcamara; assembly: GCF_947179165.1. Classification (NCBI taxonomy): domain Eukaryota; kingdom Viridiplantae; phylum Streptophyta; class Magnoliopsida; order Solanales; family Solanaceae; genus Solanum; species Solanum dulcamara. Next base: position 64,127,276 of record NC_077240.1, read on the forward strand.
CAATTCATCTCATGAATTAAAGCTCGAAAAATGATTTTAAAAGGTTGCATCTTTCAACTAGTTTGGGTTAGAGATACTAACTCGGAAACTCCTACTCTTAAGTTAGTTTTAGTTGTTAATGAATTTTCGAATGTTTTCCCCAATTATCTTCTAGGTATTCCTCCCAAAATGAAAATAGACTTTGATATCGTTATTCTTCTCGATACTCAACCTATTTCTATTCCTCCTTATCAAATGGCCCTGACAGAATTGAAAGAATTAATGGATCAGTTGAAGGATTTGCTAGATAAAAGTTTCATAAGACCGAGTATCTCTCCATAAGGTGCTCCGGTTCTTTTTGTTAGAAATAAATATGATTCTCCCTATATGTATATTTATTATCAATAATTGAACAAGGTCACAATGAAGAATAAGGATTCCATTCCAAGGATTAATGACTTGTTCGATTAACTTCAAGGAGCAAGCTACTTTTTAAAGATTGATCTTTGATCGGGTTATCATGAACTCCGTAAGATCAGTTTTAAATTTTGGTTATGTCTTTTGAATTAACCAATGCCCCTGAAACTTTTATGTATTTGATAAACAAGGTGTTCAAGCAATATTTGGATATGTTTTTTATTTTATTCATTGATGATATTTTGTTCTACTTTTGGAGTGAGGAAGAACATGCTAATTATTTGAGGATTGTGTTGCGAATTATCAAGGACCGTCAGTTGTATGCAAACTTTAGTAACTGTGAATTTTGGCTAAGGTTAGTTCCTTTCCTTGGTCACATCACTTCTAGAGAAGATATTGTGGTTGATCCAAAGAAGACTAAGGTGGTTAAGAATTGGTCTAGACTATTTACTCTTTCTAATATCGAAGTTTTTTGGGCTTAGCTAATTATTATAGATTATTTGTGGAAGGTTTCTCTTCTATTGCATTGCCCTTAACTACTTTGACTCAAAATAAGGTGAAATTCTAAAGGTCCGAGGCATATGAGAAAAGCTTCCAAGAGTTGAAGGATAGGCTTACCTCTGCTCCGGTGTTGACTTTACTGGAAGGTTCCAATGGGTTTGTTGTTTATTATGATACTTGACGAGTTGGTCTTGGTTGTGTTCTAATTCAAAATGGTAAAGTGATAGCTTATGCTTTAAGGCAACACAAGGGACATGAGAAGAATTACCCTACTCATGACTTAGAGTTGGTGGTGGTGGAATTTTCTTTGAAATTGTGGAGGCACTATCTCTACGGTGTCCATGTAGATGTTTTCACTAATCATAATAGTTTGCAATATGTGCTCACTAAAAAGGACCTGAACCTTCGACAAAGGAGATGGCTTGAGTTGTTGAAAGATTATGATATAAATTTGCTATACCATCTGGGTAAGATAAATGTGGTTGTCGACGCTCTTACTATATTTTCCATGAACAATATTTCTCATAGTAAGAATGAGACGAAAGAGCTAGTTCAGGATATGCATAGATTAGCCTATTTGGAGTTTGATTGGTTGATTCCGAGGATGGTGGTGTTATTGTACAGAATGGTTTTGAATTATCTCTTGTGGTGGATGTTAAGGTAAAACAAGATATTGATCCTTCTTTTGTTGAATTAAAGAAAGAGGTTGCCTAAAAGGCCATTAGGCTTTCTCTCGGGGGGAGATGGTATTTTGGGATATCAAGGCCAATTATATGTTACAGATGTTGATTTCTTAAAAGATATGATATTTTCTAAAGCTCATAGTTCGTGGTATTCGATTCATTTCGGCTCCACAAAGATGTGTCGAGATTTAAGGAAAGTTGTATTAGTGGAATGGCATGAAAAGAGATATTGCAGAATTCATGTCTAAGTGTCCTAAATGTCAATAAATGAAAGTTGAACATCAAAAAGCGGGAAGTTTGGCTCAAGACATTGAGATTCCTACTTGGAAGTGGGAAGCCTTGAATATGGACTTCTCTACAGCTTTTCCTTGTACTCGTAGGCAACATGACTCTATTTGTCTGGTTGTTAACCGAATGACTAAGTAAATCAGCTCATTTCCTCCCTGTTAGGACTTTATATACAGCTGAGGACTATGCTAGACTTTATATCTGAGAGTTGGTTAAGCTTCATGGTGTTCCAATGTCTATCATTTCGTATTGAAGTACTTAGTTTGCATCCCAGTTTTGTAGATCCTTCCAAAAGGGCTTCAGTACTATAGTGATACTGTTATACCCCGTACTTTTGTACATTGGAGCATGTTTTTTTTCTAAAAGATTTCCACGGGAACCATGTTGGTTATGAAGTTCTACCCAAGTAGTAACAGTTGGAAATAGGGTTATAAGGATTTAGAAGGAGTTGGAGTTCGAATAATGAGTTGTGTTACTCAACTTACTTGTGTAAGCCACCAACGTGGATGTCTTACATACTTAAGATGCTTGAGTGTGTGTTGAGCTTACGTAGCAAACATTACATAGGTGCTTAAATTGAGACAAGGTTACGAACCCACGGAAGAGGCGAAAGGAGGCATAGAACCTACTTGGACCAAGTAGGTAACACACCTACTTGGACCAAGTAGGTGACACACCTACTTGAGGTGGGGCCCAGACTACCACATGGCGGTTTTGGATTGGGTGCATGATTGGGGTGGCATCCTAGGGTTTGCCATATGTCACCCTTAGGGAATGCCACGTGGAACCTTCTAAGGAGGTGTATATAAGTAAGTATTCATGAGTAATTTCTCATTTTCAGCATCTATACTTCGCCAAAAAAACTAGAAAAACTTAGAGAAAGAGAGAGGGAAGCTACGGATTGAGGAGAAAGAAAAGGTAAGGCCCAATTTCGTTCTGTGAATTAATTATTTAAGTTATCCTATGGTTATATGAAGGTGTTTAATAATGGAAAATTTCGATTTGGGGCAGCGGAGAAGTGATACAAACAGTCCACTACTTTTCAGCACGCTAAGGAACTTCCGAGGCTAGGTTTTGGCTAGTTTTGGCCAATTTCGGGTAAGATAAGGTCCTTCCTTTCAATTTGAAGTTTGTGGTGTTGTTATAGGGTGTATTACACATATTTTATGCAGCTGTAAGTGTAATAACTTCATAGAAATGCTCGACGTTAGAAACAAATTAAATTGGAGTCGATATAGTTGAATTATCGTCGAAATGAGGTGTTGTGAGTGTGGGGTGCTGCTGCAGGTGTGTGGTGGACTGTTGAAGGGCTGAATAATGGTTTAAATGGGGCATGGGTTCTTCTGGTTTCAGCCACACGACCCCCCACTTCGTATAGTTAAAGGTTTTATGAAATAAAGATTAAAAACCCTCTTTTGGTGTCATAGTTTGGGGCGAGTTGTTTGGAACTTATATTTCATCGTATTGTGATATTTACATGTTGTATAGATGCAGGTTGTTGATTTTGGTTGGCTTTAGGGGTTAGGTACATAATTGGAAATTCGGATAGGGCACATTATAGGGGAGGTGCTGCCCGATTTCCGTTAACTCCCTAACTAATTAAGGAACTAGTCGAGAAAGCAAGCGAGGAAATAAGTTCTATGAATCCTCGTAGGTAATGTAAGACGCTGAAAAGTATAAGGATGTTTATACTCGTATTTCTTTCATACTACCTAGGTTCACAGGACGACGAGGTGAATGGGATAAAGAGTAACCCGTAAGAGGTATGTAAAGCCTATTCTTTCTCTTCTTTTGGCATGTCTTAGCCGTAAGTGTTTGGTATATGTAATGTGGGGATAATGCCATTATTTGAACCACGAATATGATTCGTAAATCTTATTCACTTCTTGATGTTAGGACTCTTGTGATAGTTGAGTCATTGTCTTACAAGCTCTCTATGTAATGAAAAGTAGTACATGTAAAACCTGTCTCTCCTTTCCTCTGGATGACTTGACTGTAAGCAGTGTATGATATGAGTTTGGCAGTTATTCCATCCTTAAGTCCTATATAACTCATGACTCGTAGTTACTCAGGGATGTTAAAGGCTCTATAAGAGTGAAAGTCTCTGATGGCATAAACTATATGGCATCGCCTTGACACATGCCTCTAATGCCCGAGACTTCACTCGATATGAGTCCTACTGACTATTAGAGGGTAGATAAGATGATTATTACCCTGATCATCAAGTGGTGGTTCAATTGATCATATCGTTGAGCCTTAGATGATAATGTAGTCATATAGGGTCACACACTATTTTGCTTATGCATACCATAATACATGTATACGATTATATGAGATACGGATCGGGCCTTCATACCTCGGCATTGTTATATGATATACGGATTGGGCGGTCATACCTAGGCATTGTTATATGAGATACTGATCAGGCCGTCAAACCTCGGCATTATTATATGGATACGGATTGGGCCATCGTTCCTCAGCATTATTATATGATATATGGATCGGGCCATCGTTCCTCGATAGGTACTTGCTATATACATAGATCGGGCTGTTTGTGCCACAACACTAATAATACATATATGTTCATGATAGCAGAATGAAATAATTGTTACACCAAGTCCCTGAACGGGCCAAGTACGATACGTGATAATAGTATGTATGACTTTGTTTCATAAGATGCAGGTACGGTGAATGGCTAAATATTATAATTTCCCCTGCATCCCTATTTTAACTGTAATTCTTCATATACTATTACATGCTTACATACTCAGTACATATGTCGTACTGACCCTCTCTTCTCGGGGGGGGGGGGGAAGAGGCTGGATTTCATGCCCGTAGGTACAAACGCGCGCTTTGGGGATCCATCAGCTTAGGGTTCCACTCAGCAAGTTTGAGGAAAAGTTTCACTATATTGGAGCCTAGCTTTTTGTACTAAACCTCTAATGTATATATTTGTTTATTCAGGAGTACGACGAGGGCCCTGTTCCGCCATATGTTATCACTAATACTCTTAGAGGTTTGTAGATACGTGTGTGGGTTGTGTATATATGCGTGTTCAATTGTGCCTGTATAACCTATATTTTTGGACATTCCCTTTGTTGAGGCAGCCTTGTCGACTTGTATATGTGTTTAGTGGGATGACCCCACAAGCTACGATAGCCTCACCGGCTTATAAATTGTGTTGCCTATTGAGATGCTGTGACCCAAACAGGCAACAGGTTTACTCACGGTTACCAGGGGTATATGTGAGTGTCCAGCTTGGATACCCAGTCGCAGCCCATGGGGTTGGGTCATGACAGAAGTGATATAAGAGTAGGTCGGACCTCGGAGTGTCTACAGACCATGTCTAGTAAAGTTTTGTTTATCGGTGTGTTGTACACCACATCTATAAATAGGAGGCTACGGGCCATTTAGGATGATGTCTTTCTTTCTTATCTTAGATCATGCGATAGAGCTGCAGTATTAAGATGATTCCTCCCTAACGATTTATTCTATTTACAGTAATGCCTCCAAGGAAAGCAATAACTACCCAGAAGGGGAAATTAGAAGCGGGGGAAACTAGTCAAACCTCAAGAGTTAGAAGGGCACGTGCCTAATCTATGTCGGGGGTTGCGCTCCAGTTGGCAAGCTTTACTACACAGCTAATTCCAGAGGAACATAGGGAAGAAGCAGTTGCAGGACCCGAGACTCCAGTGCCTGAACCTCCAGCCCTATCGCCAGGGCTAAAAGATAGGGCCATGAGAGATGCAGTTTAGTTGCTGACTAGGATAATGGCAGGGCAGGCTCGAAGGCATGGGCTAGGAGCCGACGATGTAGATAGATATGACTGTTTGAGGGTTCATAACTTCCTGACTTATCACCCTTCAAAGTTTTATGGGTCGAGACCTATGGATGACCCACAGGAGTTCATTCGACAGATGCAGTGTACGTTAACAGTAATTAGGGCTTCTTAAAATGATTCTGTTGGATTCGCTTCATATCGGCTACGCGACGTAGCCGTTAATTGGTATGAGTCTTGGGAATTATAAAGGGGCGAGGGTGCTCCTTTAGCAGTCTGGGATTAGTTTGTGTAATCCTTCCTTAACCAGTTTCTACTTCTGGAAATAAAGCAAGCTAGAGTTGATAAATTTCTATAGTTGAGGCAGAATGGTAGGAGCATTAGAGATTATAGCCTTGAGTTTGACTCATTGGAGAGGCATGCACCCACTATTATGGCTGATATGGCTGATAGGGTGTATCTCTATGTGATGGGACTAGATCGCTACTTGATTGATAGTTGTATGGCCATGGCTTCTCAGCCAGACATGGATATTGCTCGAGTACAAGCGTATGCACAAGGGGTGGAGGATTGAAACGGAGGGTGACAGCTCGATAGAGATTATGATAGCTGCCAACATAAGAAAGCTAGGTAGGGTCGTTATTTAGGGGATTTTCTAGGCGAGCAGCCTCAGCAGTACAGTAGTTATCCTTTCCAGCTAGTTCAAAGTACTCCCCCATAGTTTATGGGTAGGGCTTTAAGATGTCACAACCCAACCCCGTGGGCCACGACTAGGGTCCAACCTAGACCCCCGTTTACGTAACTGTCGACTATAGTCATATTGAACTATGAGCGAAGCGATACTGCTCACAAAAACCCCAATGAGTTAAAACTTTTTCGTGTACTTGTGGCCTCTTTCATTCATATCGTATCATGGAAGAGAATGCAAGCCGACAAGGCTGCCATAACGTAAAAACATTTACAACATGCCGTAAAGGCATAACTGAAATAAACTCATGAACAACCCACACATAGATTACTACAGACCTCTAAGAATAGGAACGACAACATATGGCAGGACAGGGCCCCCACCGTACCCCTATGTAACCAAATATATACATCGGTGGTTTGGTACCAAAACTTGACTCCGAATCAATGGAGCGTTTTCTAAACTTGCTGAGTGGAATCATGAGCAGGTGGACTCCCAAAATCTGTATTGTACCTGCAGGCATGAAACGCAACCCCTCCAAAGAAAGTGGGGTCAGTACGATACATGTACTGAGTATATAAGCATAACATAACTTAAGATAACAACTGAAACAGGGATGCAGGAAACCAAGTGTAGCATTTAATAGGGTACTGTACCTGCATCTCATAAAATAAAGTCATGTATACCATTATCACGTACCATATCCGGCCCACTCGGGGACCCGGTGTTACAAACACATCATCTATCATGATAGGCATATATATACCATTAACGCTGTGGAACATATAGGCCGATCCCTATATATAGAAAGTGCATGCCGAGGAACGACGGCCCGATCCACGTATCATATAATAATGCCGAGGAATGATGGCCCGATCCGTATATCATATAACAATGCCGAGGTACGACCGCCCGATCCATGTAATGCATAATAATGCCAAGTTACGACAGTCCGATCCGTATAATGCATAATATTGCCGAGGTACGACGTCCTGATCCGTATAATGCATAATCTATCGTGGAACGTACGACCCAATCCTTACATAGCAAAATGTATCGAGGTACGTTCGACCCGATCCATATATATATCATAATTCATATACATGCACGCAAAACTCTGTAACATATCAAACATCCCTTAAATATCACCATACAGCATGTTCAAGAGCCCCTAGGTATAGGAGCTTACACATTCCAACACTATTCAACCTATAGAAGGCTTAAGGGTCGTAGTTCAACTACTTCAAGGCCCTTATCATTCAAAAGTGGGTACAAGTCACGAGTTACATCCAGAGTCTATAAATGGGGCTATATCCAAATCCATGTCCTATAGTACCTTTAGTCTAGTCTTTCTAGAAGTAGGAAAAGAAAAGCTTTACACGTACCATTTCCTATCACATGGAAACTTTGAAATTACAGGAGTTCTAATCAGTAGGAAGTAAATAAGAGCCTTAACTCACACTCAGAGTTTTAAGAGTGGAACAAATTCAAACTTCATATATATAATACTTACATCTAAGTCATGACAAAAGAGAGTAAGAATAACTTTACATACACTACTTCTCAGCATATAGAAGACTTGACGAATGGAAGCTTAACTACTTTAAGAGTCTTAACATTCAACAGTGAACACGAATTATGAATCATGAATCATGTTCAGAGCTCATGAATAGAGTTACCCAAGCTTCATACACATATCACTTTGTCATATAGATCTAACACATGCCCAAAAGAAAGAACAGATAGGCTTTACATATTTATACCAAAACATGCCAAAAGAAGGAATGGCTTTACATACCTCTGGACTTTCCTTCAGGTGATCTTCATATACATATTTCATATGCCAAAAGAAGGAATGAGAGATAGCTTCCCACACATTACATTATGACATATAGAAGCCCTATTAGGCAATACTTAATCTTCACAGGAACTCCAATATTGAACAGTGGATAGGGGTTATGAGGCATAATCGGAATTCTGGGAATGGAATTATCCCCGCACTTCGTATACAATCCACTTAAGGCTAAACATATCCAAAAGGAAAGAAAGATAGCTATACGAACTTATACCAAAACATGCCAAGAGAAAGCTTTACATACCTTGTCTGAATTATTCTTTATCCCGCTTGCCTCGCCGTCCTTTTAACCTATTCAACATGAAAGTAGTATGAATATCAACCCCTTTTACTTTCCATCACCCTAGGTTACATCTTAGTTTTAATGGAATCTATTTCCTTAGTCGTTTTCCCGACTAGTTCTGTTATTCGCTAAGGCGTCGACGAAAATTGGGCAGCACCTCCCCTATAATGTGCCCTATCCAAATTTACAATTTGGTCCCTAAGACCTACAGCCAACCAACAACAACAACCTCCCGCAATTCACACCAACAATATACAACATAAACTCCAAACGACTTATTCAAAAATGCGGTAGCACAATAGGGCGTCTAGCCTTTATTTTGTAACACCCTTCATTGTACGCAACGAGGGGTCGTGTGGATTCAAAAAGAAATACCCTAAACCACATTAGAACATATTTAGGCCCTGAAACAACACATCAAACCCCTTCAGCAGCACCTCACATGAACAACACTATCCTTCGATGACAATTTAACTATAGCAATTCCAATTTAGTTTATTTCGGGCGTCAAACATATTTATCATATTTTCACATTTACAGACACTTAAACAACGTATAATACCCTATATAACAACACCATAAACTTCAATTTAAAATGAAAGTCCTTACCTTACGTTAAACTTGTCAAACTCGCCAAAACTATCCAAAACGTGAAATCTGGACAGCCCACTGTCTTGTATTGTCGCTTAGTTTCGGAGGGGTAATTGAGGGAAACAGGATTTGTGGCCTCAATGAAATTTATATACATGTGTATCAAGGTCCCAAAAATTTTTGAATTACCCCTACATCAATTTTTTACGAAAATATATGACCAAAATACTCACAGCTGTCCGTGTAGGATTTCCAAAGCAAAATCTGGGCAGCAGCTCCCCCATGCTTCACCACCATTTTTCGAGGAGAGAAAAGAAAAAATGGGTTGTAGAGTCTAAATTAAAGTTATATCCCTATGAAATATCTTTCCAAAGCATCTTGAATCACTTAAAACGAAGCCTTACACAAGGAGTTATACTCATTTTACTAACAGCAGTGTTTGTCCAAACCATGGCTGCCTTTGCTTTCTTCTCCACGTTTTTCTCTCTATTTTTGTTCAAGGTTTTGTCTAAAAATGACTTAATAGTCATCCATACATAGATATATATCTTTTTGGAGAGTGACACATGTCATCCCCTAAGGGTGACATGTGTCACACCCTTAGGCAGACACCTCAATTATGCAACCAATCCATGGTTGCCATATGGCAGGTGGGGGTCCACCCCATGGTGTGTCACCTGCTGCCACATGTCACTTTCCTGAGCTGCCATGTGTACCTATCACGTGCTGCCATGTGTCAAGTAGGTGATTCGCCTACTTGCTTCAAGTAGGTGCGTCGTTTCCTTATTTCTCTTCCGTGGGTTCGTAATTTCATCGCACTTTAAGAGCCTGTGTATTCCTTGCTACTTAGTCTCAACACGCACTCGAGTAGCTTAAGTACGTAAGACCTCAATGTTTGTAGCTTACGCGAGTCAATCGAGTCCTACGTCTCATTTCTCGGCCTCCAACTCCTTTCGAATTTTTATAACCCTATTTCCAATCTTCCTTATTATGAAGCATTTCGTTCTCCTTTCCTTGGAGTTATCTGATAGCATTATTAACTATTCGACTAACATAACAACTTTTAAGAACCTTAAGAGCCTTCCCAGAAACTTGAGAAGTTTAAGAAGCATTCTAAGGTATCAAAGTATGGGGTGTAACATCCTTCCCCCCTTTAGAACATTCGTCCCCGAATGTTAACTAGCTTCATAAGGTCTTACAGGTGCTTCAGGATTCTTCTGTACTGGCTGTCATTCATAGGCCTTGTATTAACTCATATGGTCTATTTAAGAAGGTAGATTACCTGTAGGCATAGGGAACAGGTGATATTTCTTTTCCATTACTTCTTTCCAGTTCCTTTACCACACATCATATTGTACCCTTTACACGAACTTGTGTAGGAGGTTAAAGTAGCCCGAATGATGCTTTAGCATCACCATACTAGTTTGTACGTAAACCTGTATCGTTTCTTACTTCCTTCCTCTACTTACCCTTGAGTTTCCTCATATTCCAGTATGGGAGAGATCTCTCGTCCTTTCCTTGTTTTGATGCTTGTACACCACAATACTAGTAGTCAGTAACTTTGTTACCAACATCTCACCTTCAGTCGAGTATAGCCTGGCTATTCCTTACAGTATGTTTAAGTTTTCATCGTAATTCTCTTGTTGTATTCATCCCCTTTGTATGAACCTATTCTTTGATGTCATACTATTCAAGTCCTTACTATTAATTCTCCGCACTGTCTCTGGTATCATGGCTTTTATCCATTTATTGCTGGCCTTTAGATCTTATTAACTCGTGCCAGTATGGGATCTCACTTGAAGCCACTTCCCCTTTTAGGGTGTACCCATGTCACTATCTGTTGTGTTCTACCTTACGCCCTTATTTCTAATTTTCCAATACGTATGATTCTTTTCCAACACATTCATTATACTGCACCATATCTATGCCTTCCTTTATATCTTCCATACCTTTGGTTGCCTAGGTACGACAACTTAACACAATCATGAGGTGCTAATCTAGTCTAATTATGGGTACTTTAGTCACGTAGCAATTTATTCGAACCCACTTTCTCACAAGGCTTTACTTATTTTCATAACTATCCTCATTATATTCACATCATATCTTGTTCGCATTCTACCCCATAGTATAACACTTCTTAACCTTTTTCACTATTCTTACCGTGAGTTACTTACCCTTCTTAGTTAGTCTTATCCTTAATATATCGTTCTATCCAGAACTACCAGTCTTTCCTAAATCATTTTCCTTTTATTTCAACGAAAATTTAGGCAGAGTTTCCTCTGTATTTCTTACTATCTCAGCACCTGCACGCAGAAAATGCCAACAATGCCTCACAGGGGCAACACGCATAAAGATACATATATACGTATCATATCATGTCATATCGCAGCCTCACAGGGCGACCAATATCAACAATAGTATAAACTAATGGACTTACCTCGTATGTCCAACTCGAACTGCACCTGTTTAGACTTTCTGTCTACTTTTCCTTTCAATTTTCAACTTTACATGTCAACCGTAATTCAATACCTTACGTGGCACCTATCATTCGTTCCTTGCTTACCTGCGTGCTGTGTAACTTCCAATATCGTTAGTAACCTTCTTATATTGATGTTGTCCTTCTGCTGAAATCACAAGTTAGTATGAGGAATTTCATTCCCTATGACTCGGCTCTATCGCACGATCGTAGATATGAAAGAAAGGTAAGATCCTAAATGTCCTGTAGCCTCTTGTCTATAGATGTGGTGCACAACACACCGATAAACAAGACTATACTAGACACGGTCTGTAGACACTCCAAGGACGAACTGCTCTGATACCACTTCTGTCATGACCCAACCCCGTGGGCCGCGACTGGGCTCCAACCTAGACCCCCGATTATGTAACTGTCGACTGTAGTCAAATTGAACTATGAGCGAAGCGATACTGCTCACAAAAACCCCAATGAGTTAAAACTTTTTCGTGTACTTGTGGCCTCTTTTATTCATATCGTATCATGGAAGAGAATGCAAGCCGACAAGGCTGCCATAACGTAAAAACATTTACAACATGCCGTAAAGGCACAACCGAAATAAACTCATGAACAACCCACACATAGACTACTACAGACCTCTAAGAATAGGAACGATAACATATGGCAGGACAGGGCCCCCACCGTACCCCTATGTAACCAAATATATACATCGGTGGTTTGGTACCAAAACTTGGCTCCGAATCAATGGAGCTTCTTCTAAACTTGTTAAGTGGAATCCTACGCTGGTGGACTCCCAAAATCTGTATTGTACCACCAGGCATGAAACGCAGCCCCCCGAAAAAGGGGGGTCAGTACGATACATGTACTGAGTATATAAGCATAACATAACTTGAGATAACAACTGAAATAGGGATGCAGGAAACAAAGTGTAGCATTTAATAGGTTACTGTACCTGCATCTCATAAAATAAAGTCATGTATACCTTTATCACGTACCGTATCCGGCCCACTCGGGGACCCGGTGTTACAAAGAGATCATTTATCATGATAGGTATATATATGCCATTAACATTGTGGAACGTACAGTCCGATCCCTGTATATAGAAAGTGCATGCCGAGGAACGACGGCCTGATCCACGTACCATATAATAATGCCGAGGAACGGCGACCCGATCCGTATATCGTATAATAATGCTGAGGTATGATGGCCCGATCCATGTAATGCATAATAATGCCGAGGTATGATGGCCCGATCCGTATAATGCATAATATTGCCGAGGTACGACAGCCCAATCCGTATAATGCATAATCTATCGTGGAACGTACGACTCGATCCTTACATAGCAAAATGTGTCGAGGTACGTTCGAACCGATCCATTTATATATCATAATTCATATACATGCACGCAAAACTCTATAACATATCAAACATCCCTTAGATATCACCATACAACATGTTCAAGAGCCCTTAGGTATAGGAACTTACACATTCCAACACTATTCAACCTATAGAAGGCTTAAGGGTCGTAGTTCAACTACTTCAAGGCCCTTATCATTCAAAAGTGGGTACAAGTCACGAGTTACATCCAGAGTCTATAAATGGGGCTATATCCAAATCCATGTCCTATAGTACCTTTAGTCTAGTCTTTCTAGAAGTAGGAAAAGACAAGCTTTACATGTACCATTTCCTATCACATGGAAACTTTGAAATTACAGGAGTTCTATTAAGTAGGAAGTGATCAAGAGCCTTAACTCACACTCATAGTTTTAAGAGTGGAATAAATTCAAACTTCATATATATAATACTTACATCTAAGTCATGCCAAAAGAGAGTAAGAATAACTTTACATACACTACTTCTCAGCATATAGAAGACTTGACGAATGGAAGTTTATCTACTTTAAGAGTCTTAACATTCAACAGTGAACACGAATTATGAATCATGAATCATGTTCAGAGCTCATGAATAGAGTTACCCAAGCTTCATACACATATAACTTTTTCATATAGATCTAACACATGCCCAAAAGAAAGAACAGATAGGCTTTACATATTTATACCAAAACATGCCAAAAGAAGGAATGGCTTTACATACCTCTGGACTTTCCTTCAGGTGATCTTCATATACATATTTCGTACCCGGCCCTTCATGTGGCTCGGTGAACCACCATGGAATCGTTATCTCATTTTCGTATCAAATACATCTTACTGGAATGAGAGATAGCTTTCCACACATTACATTCTGACACATAGAAGCCCTATTAGGCAATACTTAATCTTCACAGGAACTCCAATAATGAACAGTGGATAGGGGTTATGAGGCATAATCGGAATTCTGGGAATGGAATTATCCCCGCACTTCGTATACAATCCACTTAAGGCTAAACATAGCCAAAGGAAAGAAAGATAGCTGTACGAACTTATACCAAAACATGCCAAGAGAAAGCTTCACATACCTTGTCTGAATTATTCCTTATCCCGCTTGCCTCGCCGTCCTTTTAACCTATTCAACATGAAAGTAGTATGAATATCAACCCCTTTTACTTTCCATCACCCTAGGTTACATCTTAGTATTAATGGAATCTATTTCCTTAGTCGTTTTCCCGACTAGTTCTGTTATTCGCTAAGGCGTCGACGAAAATTGGGCAGCACCTCCCCTATAATGTGCCCTATCCAAATTTACAATTTGGTCCCTAAGACCTACAGCCAACCAACAACAACAACCTGCCGCAATTCACACCAACAATATACAACATAAACTCCAAACGACTTATTCAAAAATGCGGTAGCACAATAGGCCGTCTAGCCTTTATTTTGTAACGCCCTTCATTGTACGCAACGAGGGGTCGTGTGGATTCAACCAGCAGCACCCTAAACCACATTAGAACATATTTATTCCCTGAAACAACACATAAAACCCATGCAGAAGCACCTCACATGAACAACACTATCCTTCGACGACAATTTAACTATAGCGATTCCAATTTAGTTTATTTCGGGCGTCAAACATATTTAGCATATTTTCACATTTACAGCCACTTAAACAACGTATAATACCCTCTATAACAACACCATAAACTTCAATTTAAAAGTAAAGGCCTTACCTTACGTTAAACTTGTCAAACTCACCAAAACTATCCAAAACGTGAAATCTAGACAGCCCATTGTCTTATATTGTCGCTTAGTTTCGGAGGGGTAATTGAGGGAAACAGGATTTGTGGACTCAATGAAAGTTATATACATGTTTATCAAAGTCGCAAACAATTTTAAATTACCCCTACAACAATTTTGTACGAAAATATATGACCAAAATACTCACAGCTGTCCGTGTAGCATTTCCAAAGAAAAATCTGGGCAGCAACTCCCCCATGATTCACCACCATTTTTCGAGGAGAGAAAAGCAAAAATGGGTTGTAGAGTCTAAATGAAAGTTATATACCTATTAAATATCTTACCAAAACATATTGAATCACTTAAAATGAAGCCTTACATAAGGAGTTATACTCATTTTACTAACAGCAGTGTTTGTCCAAACCATGGCTGCCTTTGCTTTCTTCTCCACGTTTTTCTCTCTATTTTTGTTCAAGGTTTTGTCTAAAAATGACTTAATTGTCATCCAAATATAGATATATATCTTTTTGGAGAGTGACACATGTCATCCCCTAAGGGTTACACGTGTCACACCCTTAGGCAGCCACCTCAATTATGCAACCATTCCATGGTTGCCATGTGGCTGGTGGGGGTCCACCCCATGGTGTGTCACCTGCTGCCACGTGTCACTTTCCTGAGCTTCCATGTGTATCTATCATGTGCTGCCATGTGTCAAGTAGGTGATTCGCCTACTTGCTTCAAGTAGGTGCGTCGTTTCCTTATTTCTCTTCCGTGGGTTCGTAATTTCATCGCACTTTAAGAGCCTGTGTATTCCTTGCTACTTAGTCTCAACACGCACTCGAGTAGCTTAAGTACGTAAGACCTCCAAGTTGGTAGCTTACGCGAGTCAATCGAGTCCTACGTCTCATTTCTCGGCCTCCAACTCCTTTCGAATTTTTATAACCCTATTTCCAATCTTCCTTATTATGAAGCATTTCGTTCTCCTTTCCTTGGAGTTATCTGATAGCATTATTAAGTATCCGACTCCCATAACAACTTTTAAGAACCTTAGGAGCCTTCCCAGAAACTTGAGAAGTTTAAGAAGCATTCTAAGGTATCAAAGTACGGGGTGTAACATAAGAGCACAGGGTATTTAGAGGCCAGTCATAGCTCGCAGATGAATGGGGATTTGCGTCAGCCGAGGCCACCTTTGCCTCGGTTCCCTCATTGTTGTAGGTATCACTTTGGGGAATGTCTTTCTGTTCCGAGTGCTTATTTCACTTGTGGCTATCAAGGCCATTTCATGAGAGATTGCCCACTTAAGGGTAACCGAGGTAGTGCATCCCAACCTATTGGGTCAGTTGCTTGTTCTTCGTCTTAGGTGGCTATGCGCCCTATGGGGCAGGGTATTCAGACACCATCAGGCCGTGGTAGAGGCCACGGTGGAACTTCTAGCTATAGTGGTCCTTCGAATCGCATCTATGCCTTAGCTAGCAGATAGGATCAGGAGGCATCACCAGATATGGTTATATGTATATTATCAATTTTGTTCCGGAATATATATGCTTTGATATTGGGAGCCTTGTGTGGTTGTAATATGATATGGTATATATATATACATGTCATCCCTGTGAGGCACTATATGTATTTTGTGCACGCCGGTTTTTGTGATGGT
Organism: Solanum dulcamara; assembly: GCF_947179165.1. Lineage (NCBI taxonomy): Eukaryota > Viridiplantae > Streptophyta > Magnoliopsida > Solanales > Solanaceae > Solanum > Solanum dulcamara. The sequence goes on from NC_077240.1 coordinate 64,143,576, forward strand.
AAGAAATATAGAGGAAACTCTGCCAAAATTTTCCTAAAAATGGACAGAGAATAAGAGGTGGGGTCATAATATGTCTTGAAAGGTCTTATCCACCATAACGATAAGATTTGACTAAAATACAAGTATGGCTAACCTCGAGGAATGAGTCAATTGCTGACTTGATGGCAATGGTAATAAGGAGATCGATACTAGTGTGGTAGAAAGGACCTTAAAAAGACTTGTGATACTAAGAGGTGCTCTAGAGAAGACTAGTAGATCTAGATAGATGAATATTTGAAGGCATCGACCGAATTGATAAACAGAGAGAAGTTATGTCGAGTTATAGTTAAAGGAGCAATGGTGTGATTGAGAAAAGGGTACAAAGGAAAACAAATTGGGTATGAATAAAACAACTCTTGAGATATTAAGGATAGTGTGAAGGATAGCAAGGCTATACTTGACTAAAGGGTAAAGTGTTGGCAACAGGGTTATTGGCAATTGATGTTGTAACTTACAAGTAGCACAAGAGAAAGGATAAGAGATCCTTCCTATGATAGAATATAAGAGAACTTAAGAGTAAGTAAAGGAAACGAAGAAAGTATGACAACATAGACTATGAGTACTTGTCAGTACAATGAAATACGTAGAGCAGAATAAGTCAAGAAAAGGAAAGACTCTGAATACAATTGAAGGCACTTGAGACTCTGAATACAATTGAAGGCACTTGGTACAGAAATCTCCTGAAATCCTTTTTAGACCTTATAAGGGTTAACATTCGAGGAAGAATGTTCTAAAGGGGGGCAAGATGTTATACCCCCATACTTTTATACATTGGAGCATGTTTTTTTCTAAAAGATTGCCATGGGATCCATGTTGGTTATGAAGTTCTACCCAAGTAGTAACGGTTGGAAATAGGGTTATAAGGATTTAGATGGAGTTGGAGACCAAATAATGAGTCGTGGTACTCAACTTACTTGTGTAAGCCACAAACTTGCGTGTTGACCTTACGTATCAAAGATTACATAGGTTCTTAAATTGAGACGAGGTTACGAACCCATGGAAGAGGCGAAAGGAGGCATAGCACCTACTTGGAAGAAAATAGGTTATGCACCTACTTAGAATCAAGTAGGTGATGCACCTACTTGGACCAAGTAGGTGACACACCTACTTGAGGTGGGGCCCACACTACCACTTGGCGATTTTGGATTGGGTGCATGATTGGGGTGGCACCCTAGGGGAATTCCGCATGTTACCTTCTAAGGAGGTGTATATAAGTATGTATTGATGATTAATTTATCATTTTCAGCATCTATACTTAGCCAAAAAAACTAGAAAAACTTAGAGAAAGAGAGAGGGAAGCTACGGGTTGAGGAGAAAGAAAAGGTAAGGCCCGATTTCGTTCGGTGAATTAATTATTTAAGATATCCTGCAATGATATGACAGTGTTTAATAATGGAATATTTCGATTTGGGGCAGCAGAGAAGTGATACAAACAGTCCACTACTTTTCAACACGCTAAGGAACTTCCGAGGCTAGGTTTTGGCTAGTTTTGGACAATTTCGGGTAAGGTAAGGTCCTTCCTTTCAATTTGAAGTTTATGGTGTTGTTATAGGGTCTCTTAACACATCTTTTATTTTGCTGGAAGAGTAAAAACTTCATATAAATGATCGACGTTAGAAACAAATTAAATTGGAGTCGCTATAGTTGAATTGTCATCGAAATGAGGTATTGTGCGTGAGGGGTGCTGCTGAAGGTGTGTGGTAGAGTGTTGAAGGGATGGATCATGGTTTATATGGGGCATGGGTTCTTCTGGTTTTATCCACACTTCCCCCCTCTTCGTATAGTTAAAGGTTTTACGAAATAAAGATTAAAAACCCTCTTTTGGTGTCGTAGTATGGGCGAGTTGTTTGGAACTTATATTTCATCGTATTGTGATATTTACATGTTGTATAGCTGCAGGTAGTTGTTGTTGGTTGTCTGTAAGGGTTAGGGACATAATTGGAAATTCGGATAGGGCACGTTATAGGGGAGGCACTGCTCGATTTCCGTTAACTTCCTAACTAATTAAGGAACTAGTCAAGAAGGCAAGCGAGGAAATGAGGTCTATGAATCCTCGTAGGTAATGTAAGACACTAAAAAGTCTAAGGATGTTGGGTCATGATAGATACTTAGTACAACTTTGCACTCACAAATGGATGGCCAGGCTGAGGTTCCATTCAGACAGTGGAGGATATGTTGAGATCATGCGTTATTCATTTTAAAGGAAATTAGGATGATCATTTTCCATTGATAGAGTTTGCTTATAACAACAGTTACCACTCTAGTATTCAGATGTATCCATTTGAATCTTTGCATGGTAGGAAGTGCATATCCCCTATAGTTGGTTTGAGATTCGTGAGGTTTCTTTATAGGACCCGAGTTGGTATTTGAGGCAATGAAGAAGGTTAGACTCATTATAGAAAGAATGAAGACAACCAAAAGGCAACAAAAATCCTATTCGGATGTGATAAGAAGGGAACTTGAATTTGAGGTTGATGATTGGGTTTAATTGAAAATTTCACCTATTAAGGGTGTGATGCTTTTTGGTAAGAAAGGGAAGCTAAGTTCCCGTTATGTTGGGCCATATCATATTTTGAGGCAGAATGGTAAGATGGCTTATGAGTTGGACTAGCCTTCTGAGTTGGCATCCATGTATCCGGTGTTCCACGTATCTTTGTTGAGGAGGTTTATTGGTGATCCTAGCTACATTGTTCATTTGGAAAATATTGACGTTAAAGAGAGTCTTTCATATCAAGAGGTTCTGGTGGAGATCTTGTGTAACGACCCAAACCCGTGGGCCACAATGGGTGTCCAAGATGGACACTCGTGCATACCCCTGTCGCATGGTTACGTATTGGCACAACCTGTCCCCTAAGGGGCATTACTTATCACACCTATTATTTAGGCAATATAACACATAAGCCAACGAGGCTACCATAGCATGTGGGGTCGTCCTATGATATACATGCACGCAAGCCGACAAGGCCGCCACGACAACGGGAACATCCTAAACATAAATCATACAGAAATGAATGAGCACACGTATAAACACAACCCACTTCTATGTCTACAGACCTCTAAGAGTATTAATTACAACATATTGCGGGACAGGGCCCCTGCCGTACCCCTAAATATACAAATATATACATAGAAGGTCTAGTAGCTAAAAAATTAGCTCCGATTTAATGGAGCTTCTCCCAAAGTTACTAAGTGGAACCCTAAGTTGGCGGATCTCCAAAATGTGCGTCTGTACCTACGGGCATGAAATACATCCCCCCAAAGAAAGGGGGTCAGTACGATACATGTACTGAGTATATAAAGCATAACATAGTATAAATGAGCTTTCAACTGAAATAGGGATGCAGGCAATAAATATAACAATTAACGAATCACTATACCTGCACTGTGTGAAATAAGGGCGTGTATATCTTCCTCACATACCGTACCCGGCCCATTGTGGGACTCGGGGTTATAAATGTATCACTATGTTTTCATATGCAAGTCTATATACTGTATCCGGCCCTTCAGTTAGGGACTCGGTGAAGCTATGATTTTATCGTGTATCATGCCCGGCCCTTCATGGGACGCAGTGAATAATCATTTCATCATATATCATGCACGGCCCTTCATGGGATGGGGTGAATAAGCATTTCACCATTTATCATGCTCGGTCGGTGAATAAGTATTTCATCATTTATCATGCCCGACCCTTCATGGGATGCAGTGAATAAGCATTTCATCATTTATCATACCCGGCCCTTCATGGGATGCGGTGAATAAGCATTTCATCATTTATCATGCTTGGCCTTTCATGAGACGTGGTGAATAAGCATTTTATTATTTATCATGCCCGGCCCTTCATGGGACGCAATGAATAAGTATTTCATCATTTATCATGCCCGACCCTTCATGGGATGCAATGAATAAGTATTTCATCATTTGTCATGCCCGGCCATTCATGGGACGTGGTGAATAATGTATTAGCAGCATGCGCGAGCGGAGTAGTGAATAACCCTATGGAAATCAATTCATTATTTAAGGCTCAACGAAACAGTCAAATGAACCGTCACTTGGAAACTAGGGTAGGAATCATCTCCAATACCCTCTAGATGCCATTAGGGACTATTTCAACTGGAGCCTCAATTTCATAGTCATATGTTACTATAGTATGAACCAGCTTATAGAAGTTCGCGTATTGGCTAGCTCAGAGCCTTTTAAACAGAGGAGCTTTTTCATATCAATCACTATTCAATCATATAGAAGACTTGAGGAATAGGAGCTTAACTCCTTTAAGAGTCTTAACAGCTATAAGTGAACCAGAAACATATATCAAGGAACTGCCCAACAACTTATGGAACTGAGGACATTTGTTATTATTGGGTTCTTAGGAATAAGAGCTTATATCTCCACTTACTATTCAACAAATAAAATACTCGAGAGTAGTGGCTTGACCGCCTTTAGAGTTTTAGCATTCAGACGTGGATAAGAGTCATGAGTCGCACTCGAAGCTTATAAATAGAGTTACCCCAAGCTTCATATACACATCGTTCGTAACCTATATCTAGGATATGCCAAAAAGAAAAGGGATGGGATTTACATATATTTGAAACATGCCAAACCAAGGGTGAGATAGGCCTTACATACTTACTACTTTTTTTCATACAGAAGACTTGAGAGGCAATATCTCACTTATTGTAGGAGTTCTAACATCAAGAAATAGGTCAGAGGAATGAATCATTCTCGAAGCTTTATGAATGGAATTATCCTCAGAGCACATATTACATTCCACTTATATCTAATACATGCCAAAATAAAGAAAGCGATAAGCTTTACATACCCTCTACTTTTCAATATCTAGGAGACAGTGGGAGGCACTAACTCAATTAGTATAGGATCTCTCACTTCAAGAAGTAGGTAGGGGTCATGAATCATATTCGGAGCTTTATGAGTAGGTTTGTCACCACATATCATATACAAATCATTCATAACTTATATCTATGACATGCCAAAAAGGAGAATAGCTCTATATACTTATGCCAAAAACATGCCAAGAGAAAGAAGGTAGCTTCACATACATCTTATCGATTCCTTTTAACCTGGTTTGTCGCGTCGTCCTCTGAAACTATTTAACAAGAAGGTAACACTAATATTAATAAAATTTAACTTTACAGATTCTAAATCCACAACCAAGCACCCACAGGAATCAATTCCTTATCCACCTTGCTTGACTGGTCTCGACTAGTCTTTTAGTTAGTTAAGGAGTTAGTGGAAATCGGGCAGCATCTCCTCTATAATTTGCCCTATCCGAACTTTAAATTTAATCCCCAAACCTTAGCATCCAACCAAAAACAAAAATCAGCAGCTCATATGCAATTAAAACATGGAAACATTAAGCAATACAAGCTACCAACAACTCGCTTAACATTACGAGACCAAAATAGGCTTTTTAGTCGCTATTTAGTAAAATCTTTAACCGTATGGAGTGGAGGGTCGTGTGGATGAAACCAGAAGCTCACACACACATTTTGGAACGTTTTACATCCCTGCAACATACAATAAAATCACCTTCAATCCCAGCACAACAGCCACAACACCCTACTCGACATTCGATTTAACTATGAAGGCCTTAGTTTAGTTTGTTTCCAACGTCAAGAATCCTTGTGCAATTTTTATAGTTACATCAACGTATAAGATGTTTAATAAACTCCATAAAAACACCATAAACTACAAATTGAAAGGAAAACCCTTACCTTACCCGAAATTGGCCAAAGCTTGCCAAAATTCGCCTCGGAAGTTCTTCCAGCGCAGCTGAAATGTCGTGGCTGCTTGTTACCCTTTTGATTCTGCTCCAAACAGAAACTTTACATTATTAACACCATAATATAATTTCCAAAAACTTACCAAAACGTGGGATAAGAGAACCAAGTCATACCTTGCTAAAACTTGTCTCGGAAGTTTTGTTAACATGCTGAAAATTAACGGACTGTTTGTATCTCTTCCTTGCTGCCAAAAAATGAGATTTTACACTATTAAAGACTGTAATGTCGACGTGGGATACCTTTAATAATTATTTCACGGAATGAAATCATAGGGATTACCTTTCTTGACCAAATCCATTGCTCTCTCTCCATGTTCTCTATGTTTTTCTCCAATTTTTTCTAAGTGTAAAGATGCTGAAAATAAGACCCTTAGTCATAAGATGACTAAAATATAACCTTCCTTAGAGGGTGACATGTGGCAGCCTCTAAGGGTGACACATGTCAAGCCCTTAGGCAGCCACATCATCTCATGCAACCAATCCCAAGCCGCAACATGGAAGGTGAGGTCCACCCCAAGCAGCTGAGTCACCTACCTAGTCCATGTAGGTGCGTCACCTACTTGTCACCTACTTGTCACCTGCTTGCTTCATTTTTGTGGGTTCGTAATCTCATCTTACTTTAAGAGCCTATATTTTCCTTGCTATTTAAGCTCGACGTGTACTCAAGTAGCTTAGTATGTAAAATGTCCCAAGTAATAGCTTTCACATGTAAGTGGAGTCCTACGGCTCACTACTTTACCTCCAACTTCTTCTGGATTCTTATAACCCTATTTCCACTCTTCTCTATTATGGAGTATCTCCTTCTCCTTTCCTTAGGATTATTTAATAGTGTTAGAGATTATCTGACTCACACGACGATTTCTAAAAAACTTAAGAGCCTTCCCAGAAACTTAAGAAGCTTAAGAAGCATTCAAAGGTGAAAAAGTACGGGGTGTAACATCTTGGACCGGCAAGTTAGAAAGTTAAGGAACAAGGAAATAACTTCAGTTAAACTGTTGTGGAGGAACCAAGAAGTTGAGGATGCTACATGGGAAGCGGAAGCCGATATGATGTTGTGATATTGTCATCTCTTTCCTTCCATGCCTAGTTAATGTATTTACCTAGTTCATGATCCAACCAACCCAAATAATGTGTTTCAGTTGTTCTCATAGTTTCATATGCATTCATGTCCATGAAATGAGTTTAAAAGTCATGTTTTAGCTTGAGATTAAAGATTTCATGTTTTATGTATATTTGATGTTTTGCATTTATATTGGGTATTTATGTTCTTTTACTACTCTATTCATGCTAGGTTGAGTCTCATTCGAGAAAGAATGTTCCCAAGGGGGATATATTGTAAGACTCCGAAAGATGGAAAGATAGAAAACGAGGAAGAAAAGATGAAATTCAAGAAAATACATCTTTTACGCACCTGGTGATGACCATGAAGGCCATCATGAGATATATTCAATACCAAGTTCATGGTGTGCCACCATGGTGGTGGTTTAGAAATTCAAACCTTGGAAGGACAGGTCCACAACAGGCACCATAGGCAGTAGTAGGAACCATGAGCCGTAGTGACCCCTCCCCTAAGACCCTCAGAAGTTATTCCAAGGCGAGGACCTTACCTAACCACCACCGGTCGTACTGCCCTTCATGGACCGTGGTGGCTTTTTTGGTGGTCAGCCCTGCAGACTATCCTTCAGGATCATCCCTATGACTCTCTCACGAGTCGTGGTGACCTTTACGGACTGTTGTGGTCTTAGTGAAGGAGGTCCTTCAGGATTATTTTTTCTCAAAATATAAGGCTTTGACCATAGAAAACCACTAGGAGCTGTACTGCCCTTCATAGACCATTGTGGGCTAGGCCCCTTTTCAGAAGTCCACATCTTACTTCACGGTTGGGGACCATGGCCTGTATTGACCTTTACGGGCTATGATGATGGTCCATTTTGGGTTCCAGATTTAGTTTTAATGAGGGGTATTTTGGTCATTCCCTATACATTAATAATAAATGTGGATGATTTTTGGGACTATGTTCCTACCTATTAACTAACCTAAAGTCTTCTAACCCTCCTATTCTCTCCATAATTCCTACATCACAAAACTTTCTCTCCCATGTTTTCTATCTAAGGTCTTCTTCTTCCTCAAGAAACTCAAGGGATTTCTTCAAGTTTAAAGTTCAATCTTTTTCAATTTAGGGGTCATCAAGGTCAAGGTATGTGGGACTTTATCCATGGGTAATTTTCACTCATGAAATCTCAAAGATTTCTTCTTAATTCCTATTATGATTTCTTCAATTTAAAGCCCTATTGCATGATTTTTATTAGGTCTTCTCAATTATGATATATTTCAATATTATTAGTTTAATTATGCATAATTTATATCATATTGCATGATTTGAAGTTGAATTTCAATGACCCAAGCTATATGCTAGTTTCAAGTATGATTTATGAGATATGATCATGATTTTCAAGTTATATTCTATGAAAGTTTTATGAATGATATTAAAGATATTTTATGCAAAGAAACTTATGAACGATGATACTATGATGCTTCAAGAAAACTTAATGATAGGAAAAGCTAAGTCCCTAATGATGTTTATGATCAAAGATATATAATGATGAAAGGCTTATACCAACATTCCATGAGTTATATCATAAATGAGCTTATCCTATGATTTTCTATGATGATGCTAGATGAACTATTCTTATGATGTGTTATAAAGACGGATTGATATTAGTTATTGTCTCTCCCTATGATATTTATAACCGTGTTTTATGAGTTACGTTCGGTTATTTACTAAGAACCGAGAGGAATTTTAGGTGGGGTTCGATCCAATAATGCAGTTAGTTACCCAAGAGAATCTTAGTAGCAACCTTTAGTCCAAAACTACGTAGCCCGCATAGGTTTATATATGCCAATATGGAGAAGCTGGTGGATCCACATAGAAAAGTTAAGAGAGTTACTTAATGGAGTATGCCCTGGCAAGGTAGCCTCCTCTGTCTCGATGCAGGAGTCATTGAATTCTATGTATTAGATCACATGGTCTTATTGTCGGTTAAAGGACCTATCCCACACAGTTTTAGTTGAGTTATGAGTTCTTATGATGAATATGAGATTATGTTGAAGCATTGACTAATAAGATAAATATTTTAATGTTTTCATGACTTTATTCATGTTTTAAAGATATTGGTCTTGCATCCATGATTCATATTGATTATGTCCTATATTTATTTTTTATGCATATTGTCACATACTTAGGGCATTCTATGTAGTAACTTATACTTTTTGCCTACATTGTATCATAATGTAGGGACCGACTATCATGTTCAACCTCCTTCCACTCATGGCTAGAGCTAGCACTTTTGTACTGTTGGTGAGTCCTCATATTCTGAGGATGAGACATTTATTTCATATGCGTTTATGAGTTTTTTTACCATTTATATTAGGTGAGCTAGGATATTTTCTTAGCACCCCATCTAGACTTGTAAAGGCATGTTAGATGTTCATTAGAGTCTATGTTGTTTCTTATTCTACATTTTGAGACTTATGTTTTATTTGGGATTTTGCTTCCGTATCTTGATCATTGTTGATTTAATTTATTTACCATATGTATGCTCTTAAATGTTATGCTAAGAGACTTGGTTGGGGTCATTTAGGATTCTAATAATCGTGTTATGGGTAGGTTATAGGTCGGGTCGTGACACTCTTTGTTTTGATACCCTCATGCCTCCTCTTGTGCTAAAGTTTGTGAAATAAGTTAAAAGCTTAAGTTTGGGGGAGAAAAGGAGAAAATATGAATGATGAAAAATGTAGTCAAAATCCTAAGTTTGGGAATTGCACAAAAAGAAAAACAAAGAATTTTGAGCTAAGAAGTATAAAGCACCAGCTAAAGAGAAATGATAGAATAAAAGAGAGAAGTAAAAATGATTGGGTTTCAGCTCAATGTATGCATATCCCTAGAGTGGAATGAAAATGGGAAGTTGAACTTAGTAATCACCACAAAAAGGAGAAATAAGGTGGATGAAAAATTCAAAAATGTGAGAGAATGCTCAAAAAATGAGGAACGGGAGCATTAGGGAGGCATCTTAGTCACTCTGCCAAATGATACCCCACCCTTTTCCCAAGTCTAAGTTAATTCCACAAGTTTTTAGGGATTTTGAGACTTTTCAATCTACATTAGTGGCTACCTACATAAAGGGAAAGCCTATGGGTCTATGTGTATATACTTGAATTTATTTGTGGGAATGAGTCTTTTATGTATTATTCTATAATCACTTGAAATCATATTCATAATTATGAGTTGTATTCTCTCTTTTATGAGTGGCATTGTATCCTTCATACGAATAGTGAAGTTTTTATTTCAATTGGGTTGCATAAATGCGATAAGTTCGCGTTAATCTCAAGGAAAAAATAGAGGTTGATGCCATTAACTTGAGATGGTTTGAAATTATTCTTGATGAAAAGGTTGTTCCAAAATGGTCCTTTAAAGGAGTTTTGTTTAACCTTTGCCAAACGAATAGTGATTAAACCAATAGCAAGCGGTGCATATTTTAGAGTCGTGTTGTTTGTTTTGAGTCAGGTACGTGATTAGCAAAAGCCTATCCTGGGTGTAAATTAGCTTGAATCCTATGCATAGTGAGTGTTTTTCTTGAGGGCAAGAAATATTCAAGTTTAGGGGTTTGATGAGTTGTTATTCTACCTGCTTAATAAATATAAATTATTGAATTATTCCCATGTTTTAAGGTAATTGAAAGGGTTTTAGGCTCTTTTACTCTTATGTGAAGGCATTGCTTAGAAAAAGCAAATTCAAAGGATTTGGAATGAAAAACAGCTAAAGTACATCGGCGAAGGAACTGACACTTCACAATAGCTAATAGGCATCTCATCGGCTAAACACCAGTTGGACTAGAGTAATGGATGATCAGCGGTTCCCAGGTCCCAACACTGAAGCTCCTGGAATCCACTAAAGGTTGAAATGAGACAGAGACTGGCGTATCATAATGGTGGATTGGCGGTTGTGATCTGACACAAATCTTGAAGCAGAAACTGATGGACCACAAATGGAACTTTGGAAATTAGTGCTTCCTTTGTATGTTCCAAGGACCAAAATAGAGATTTGTGCAATTATGTACCACTATTCTCATTTCCCATTTACTAATACTAAAGAGTAGAGAGAATTTTCTTGAGAGATGAACCTTCATAGTCATAGAAATATCTCTTAGCTTAGCGAAAATGAAACCTTTAACATTGTATTCTCCAACGCTTGGATTCAGATTTTTTCCATAATTTTAGCTTGGAATGAAGATTTTCTTTACAAGTATTGTCTTTATTCCCTATTTTATGAATAGCTAAATCTATAGCTAGGGGTGTATGTTCATGATGCAGGTGTAAAACCCCAAATGGGTTTTGATTAATCTTCTCTAAAATTGATTGTATGACATGTATCTATTGTTTTCTTGAGGTTTTAATCCTAAGAATCATTGGTTAGAAACATTGATTGAGATCTCTAACCCATTTTTGCTTGAAAAAGCAAAATAGTGTTGGGTAAGACTCAATAAACAGGATTTGTTGAAATTACTCTATAGCATTGAGCCAGGGATGGAATAATTCGAGTAATTTCTCATTTAATGATGCGAGTTATGGATAGTCCATCTACTCAAGCAATGTTTACTATTTTTTAAGGAGTCTTGGTGTTCAGAAGAAACCAAGGGACATACGCATGATATTTTTGGAGAATATCAAAGTGTAGCCTAGAATGAATGCTATCTATGTACCAGTCTCTTTTGTTGTGGTCAATCTTATTGTTGAAGCAATCGAAGAATAGTCCCATTTTCCGGTCCTTGAGGTTCGACACCGATCTAATTAGTTGGAAATTTTTTTGCAAATGACCTGAATTTGCTTTTGCTTTAGTTGTTGTCGTAGAGCGACCTTCTGTTCTTTCAGTTGTGTAAGCCTTCCACCGCCTATGCTTTGAAACATGAGACATAGTTGAGTGTTCATCTTGAGAGATAATTATACTCCTGAAAACAATATGCATAAATTCAGAAACAATAATAATATGATAATAGTGTAATTTTGATAAACAGCATAAATCTGGAAACCCTAATAATTTGATAATAGTGTAATTTCAATAAACAACTCAAATCTGGAAACCCTAATAATCTGATAATAGTGTAATTTCAATAAACCGATATCCTAAATCATGATTCAACTATGATAATAACTAAAAATAATTTATCCAAAAGCACCATAAATCAAGATACTTAATGAAAAGCATCTAAATCATGATATTCATATATACTTAGAGATACTTCACTCGAAAGCATCCAAATTCATGAAAATCTGATAATACTGAGACATGCATCTGAAAATAGCATAATTATGACCATGAAAATGCTTGAAAGCTATAAATTTATTGAAATATCATTGAAAACATGGAATTATAGTCAATTCATGCAGTTTAAGATCAATCATGAAGAAAAAACTAAAATTCAATACGAACTCATGAAAATCATGAAACCCTAGAATTTGAGTGAACATAACTTGAAGAAATTGGGACTTCGTGGGTGAAGAGATACCCATTGATGAAGTTCGCACATACCTTGAGCAAAACCCTAATTAAATTTGAGAGGAAAAACTTGAAACTTGAATCTTTATTCTTACCTTGAGAGTGTAACACCCCGTATTATTCTGGCTTAGATAAATTTCGATAATCCAGTGAAAGGTTGAGAAAAACTAAGAAGGGTAGGCTGTCTAGTGTCCCACATCCAGGACCTTTGACTCGTAGGAGTTTTTATGAGTCGTAGGTGTAAACTAATGTTTAGGATTCAGACCAGTCACTATGAATTAGAGTTATGGGTCTTCAAACTTCTTATGGCCCGTAGGATCATTCGTAAACTTTTCCAGTAGCTACTCGAATGTGCAAAATTTTCCATGAATAGGTCTTACAATCCATAGGACGTATTATGAGTTGTAGGAAAGGGGTATGTATACCCCAAGCCCTTTCTATTTGAGTTGATGAGGGACCTTCCTACAATCCATAAAAGGATAGGCATAGACCCCATGTGAAAATTCAACTATGTCAATAATTTAGACCATAGTTTCAACGACCGGTCTTCTACAGTCCATAGAAGGGCCCATAGATAGCCCTAACCTGATTTTAATGAGGCTTAGTTTGTTCTTTTCCCACCTATCCCGAATAAACCCAAGCCATTTTTGGGACTAAAATTAGTAACTTAGCAGTACCCAACATGTTTTTTTTTTCTCATTAACACTTGGAATCTTTTGAGAGAACGAATTGGAGAGAAGGAGAAGAAATAAGGGTTCAAACGTTTCAAGCAAGGTCTTCAAATGTTTCTTAGATAATCTGTGTTCCAGGTATGTAAGGCTATCATAAAATTGAACTAAGTTCGTCCTCGTTCCCTACATCTTCATTTAGTCAAGTTGAGTTCGAGTTTGTGTTTCAATTCTAATAAAGTTAATTCTTGAGTTATCTATAAAATTTGTTATTGAGCTAGATTATATATTTGATAATCGTTGATGGGTTGAGTTCTTGAGATTATGAATTCATGGATATATTAAAATAAACCCTAGTTGAGTTTTGAATTAATTATTTCATGCACTATTTTGAGTTAAAGAATGATTATTTTCATCATTTAATTGAGAAAGAGTTTGAGCATGAGTTTAGTTTGAGAAGTCTCTTAATCACTATTTTGAGCATGAGTGTTTTGAGTATAAATGAGTTGAATATTAGTACACTTAGATATCTATTTTGACATTGAGTTGAGAAATTAATTTATGCTTTTAAATGCATTATTGAGTTGAGATGATATCTGTATTAAAGAGAAGAGTTGGGTTTTTAGCTAAGTCCAAAAGTGGCTAAATGATTTAATTGAGTAAATACACTCACTTATGGTATGAGCAGTGTAATAAAGTTTTTTTTGGGAGGAGTATCGAGCACCAATTTGGGTACGAGTTTAGATAACTCCAATGCCATAATCTACGCTATTCATTCAAGGGACTCCTCACACAATCCCAAAAGAATACTTTTAGATGGATCCAATTATGTAATTGTCATGTACCCTGGCAAGGTTTAGGGTGGCTCTAGCAACGTGGGCAAAACGTTGTATCAGCACGAGGCTCATAGAGATTGTTTTCAATGATTTTACATATATGCTTGCTTTACTGAGTTGAGCCATTTTTAAAGTTGAATTCCTTGAATTGAGTATCTTGAGTAAGTTTCTTTTCAACTATTTTATATACCATACATTCCATGTACTAATAACATTTTGTGCTACATCATTTTATGATGCAGACACAGGTGATAGAGATCCTCAACAGAAGTATTGTTTAAGATCAGTTTTCTATCAAGTTTTTGTGAGAGCTCTTTGCATTTAGAGGAGGAACTCTTGAGTCTTTACATTTTTCAGTTTTTACTTTTTAGTTTGTGGTAGCTATGGGCCTGTCCGGGTACCCATTTTAGTGTCCGTCTTAGATCTTCATAGAAAGTGTTGAGTTTATACTGTTTATTCTTCTGAGTTCATGTTTTGAAAACATTTACATTGTTATACTGAAAGTATGTTGAGATATTAATTTGAGAAATTCACTTCATTAATTTCATGCCTATTGGGAGTTCTATTTTCTTTCTATGAGTGAAAGTCTTCCCCTTAGTAAGTTAGATGGGTCAAAGGTTCTCTTGGGAACTTGCAATGCTTTTTGAGTGATGGACATTCCTAGGGTCTAGACTTGGGGCATGAAAAAGAGAAAACTTGGGAGAGAAGAAGCTTAAATTGAGAGAATGAGTAGGGAATAAGATGTTAGGGTGTTTAGAAATCAGTTAAAACGACTTATAATAGGCCAAAATAACATAATATAGGACAAAAGAGTGGGAAAAGACCCAAATAGCCCTAACTTAAAACCTAACGGAGACCAACCTCAAGGACCACTATACCATCCGAACAACATACAACAAACATTAAAGGTGTCTGTAGAGTGTCTGATGTTTTGAGTTCTGAGGGTCTGGGTTTATAGACTAATGCCCAACCCAAGAAGGCTTTCATGGTACATAAACTCCTCCGTGAATCACTCATCCAAAATTTCCAAATCCTTAGCTAATGCCCGTGGATCTCTTCACAACCCGTGGTTCCTTTTAAGGTCTTTGAGAGGGTCTGTAGCAACCTCTTTCTTTAACTTTTCATTGTTTCTTATCTTTCAAAGGTTTTATATCTCCTCCTTGGGAACATGTGTCCTTGAAATTAGTCTAGTAATGATGAAAAGAGTGTGGGAGAGGATTTCCAACCCGATATTGAAAACTAAACATAAAAACTGATGGAGTGACTTACTTGATGATAAAATATGAATAACAAGTTTATTACATGAACATTCTTGCACTAAAACAAGAGAAAACTAAGAGACATGAATATGAAGGAGTATTTTGGAGGAACTATTAGCTTAGCTTACGCTGACCATGGGTTTGTGTATGAAAATCTAAATTAAGCTTAACCTGAGTACCAAGAATTATCTGAAATGACCTCCAAAACTAAGAGGTAAACTAACTAACCCTATTTGAAATAATTGTCAATAGAAATCCATGCAATATAAGAAACTCCGGAATAGAAAGCCTAGTATAATCCTCAGTTATATAAAAATTCATAACAGTGAGGAAATGTGCAGCCTTAGTCTTTTGATGTACAACCACCCATATAGAATCATACTGTCGAGGCGTGCGAGGTAATCATGTGATGAAGTCCATGTTAAACTCTTCCCATTTCCTAGTAGGGATGCCGATATCCTGATTCAAACCACCTATCCTGATGCTCAACCTTATCTTGTTGGAAATTTGGACACTTAGCCACAAATTCTTCAATATCATTCTTCCTCTCATTCCACCAATAGACTTCCCACAAATCACAGTACAGCTTGGTGGCTCTTGGGTGAATAGAATACCAAGAACTATGACCTTCAGATAAATCTGCTTCCTCAAACCATCAATATCTGGAATACACAATTGATCCCTATAATGAAGTACACCATTCCCCCTTTGGAAAAAACCCCAACAACCTTTTCGAGGATGACTTTCTTTAACTCAAACATGTTTGGATCATCATTCTATTTTGCCTTAACATCAATCACAAGAGATGATTCTGACTCATTTTGAACAATAATTCCACCATGTTTAGAATCCACTAAACGAACTACCAAATGAGCAACTCTATGCACATCTCAAACTAATTCCTTTTTCTCATCCTTATTATGAGCAACACTATTCATGGATAATCTATTAAGAGCATGTACCACTACATTGGCTTTACTTGGATTGTATAAAACACTCATATTGTAATCTTTCAATAACTCAAGCCATCTCCTCTAGCAAAGATTCAAGTCTTTCTAATTACACACAAACTGTAGGCTCTTATGATAGGTGTATACATTCAGATGAACATCAAAAAGATAGTGAGTCTAAATCTTGAAGGTGAACACCACTGATTTCAACTCAAGATCGTAAGTCGAGTAATTCTTATCATCAACTTTAAGTTTACTAGAAGCATAGGATATGACCTTGCTATGTTGCATCCATACACAACCAAGACCAATTTTGGATGCATCAAAATAAATTACAAAAACATCTTAACCTTTGGTATAGTTGAAATTAGAGTTCTTATAAGTCTTGTATTCAACTCTTGTTACAAGCATCATACCACTAAGCTTTTACCTTCTTCTGAGCCAATATAGAAAACATAGAAGAAATAGAGGAAAATCCTTCCACAGACCGTCTATATTAACTGGCTAAACTCAAGAAACTCTTGATATTTGAGGCGGAAAAAAGTCTAGCCAGTTCTTTGCCACTTCGGTCTTTTGAGGGCAAACTAGTATGGCCTCTCCAAAACCAATATAGACAAGGGATACAATTGAACTCAACAAAAATTCACTTGCTAAACTTAGCAAACAGATGACAGTCTTTATGAATCTGCAACACAATCCTCAAGTGTCTTGCATGCTCATCCTCACTCTAATAATGAATCAAGATTTCATCTATAAAGACAATAAATACCACATCCAAATACTTTTTGGCGACTCTGTTCATCAAATTCATAAAAGCTGCAAAATCATTCATTAGTCTAAAAGACATAACTTTAAATTCAGAGTGACCTTACCGAGTCTTGAAGGTTGTCTTTGTAATGTCACATGCTCTGACTCTGAGCTGATGATAGCCTTATTTGAGGTCTATCATGAAAAGAAAGTAATACCATGAAGTTGATTGAAAAAGTCATCAATCCTTGGGATGGGATAATTATTATTAATTGTGACTTTGTTTAACTGATAATTGATTCACATTCTAAGAGAACCATCTTTCTTACATATGAAGAGAACTGGACCACCTCATGGAGAAAAGTCGAGTTTGATGAAACCTTTGTTTAGAAGGCCTTTTAGCTTCTCTTTTATCTCCTTAAGCTCGGTTGGAGCTATTCTATAGGAGGAATGGATATAGGGTGGGTATCAGGAAAAAGGTCTATTCCAAAGTCAAATTCCCTTTCAAGAGGGACTCTGGGAATATATTCAAGAAACACTTATGGTAATTCATTCACAACTAAAATGGACTTAAGAGTTGGGGCTTCGGAACTTAAATCCTTAACCCTATCTAGATGATCGATACAACTCTTAAAAATCATAATTATTTCCTTAAGGTATGATATAAAACAACCTATAGGTGGTGAGGTACTACCCTTCCAGTTAATGACTGGCTCATTTGGAAACTGAAATTTCATGACGCTTGTTCTACTATAGATTGAGGCATAAGAATCGTAGATCCAATCAATGCTAAGAATGATATCAAAATTAGCATGTCTAACTCTACTAGAATAACTTAGGTGATTTTCTTAAAAACTAAGATAGTACAATTTTGTATACCCCATTTAGCTAAGAATGAATTGCCAATAGGTGTAGAGACTAAAAACGGTTCTAACAAGATTTAGGACTAATATCAGATTTCACAACAACATAATGAGTCACAAAGGAAATATTTTCTCCTAGATCTAACAGAGCATAAACATCAAATATAAAGAATCATAACATATCAATGACCAGATCTTGGGAATCTTCTTGATCCTGTCGAGTATGAAGAGCATAAACTTGCCTTCGTTTTGTTCACCACCCGTACTAGAGGAGGTACCCTGCTGAATAGAGTAACCTTCCAAAGTTTCTAAAGAACTAGTCTGAGTCCGTTGGCGAACATCCCTTCCCTTACTATGGGCATATGGGTAATCCTTTAATCAGTGAGTTGTGTTGCACAGTCAAAACATCCATATGTATCGGCCATACACTATCCCGGGTTATTCTTGGCAAATTTTTGACAAATGGGAAAAGTATGCCCACTAGAAATACTACCATGAGACTTAAAGCCTAGTTCTCTATCCTCATTGAAGTTGGGCACCCAAGCACTAGTAGAAGATGCGGTTGAGTATGAATATTTCTATAAAAACTTAGAACGACTACCACCTCCTGATCTCTGATAAGAGTAGTCCACACTATTAATTCGAGCCCTCTTGTTATCCCTAACTTTCTCTTGTTATCCCTAACTTTCTCTTGTTATCCCTAACTTTCTCCTTGAGGTTCTATTCTTCAATAAATTTAGCATGAGTCATCAAATAAGAGATTTCCATCTCCTTAACTGACATCGGATTCCTACATTTCTTCACCACTATCTCAGAATCAATAGAGACAAACATACTCATGCTGGCCCTAGAATAGGACACCATAGAGGGAGGATACTTAGGGAGTTGAGTGACCTTCAAAAAGTACTCTGTAACAGTCATGTTCCCTCTCTTTAATTTGATGAAGTTTTGAACCTTATCTTCCCTCAACACTAGTAGAAGAACTTTTCATGGAAAGGGGCCACAAATCTAGCCCAGTCAATCGGGCTTGCATCCTTAGCCCTATCATCTTTCTATTACTTATACCAAATTTGAGCTGCTCCCTTAAACTGATATATGGCTAACTAACTACTCTCAATGGTTTTGATACCCGTAGTCTTTGAAATCTTCTTGATACACTCAATGAACTCTTATGGATCCTAATCCACCTACGAACCATGCAACTCCAAAGGGTTCATCTGAGTAAAGTCCCATACTCTAGTAGCAGTCATATTAGCATTTGGGTTTATTAGGGCCAAAACCTCTCAGTTGACCAAATCGGCCATAGCTTGGACTAGCACTTAGAAAGCAACCCTAAACTTCACATGAATGCCCTATTCATTCAAAGGGTCTGTTGGAGCTAGAGGTGCTAGTTGTTTTTCATTCAAATTCCTTTTACCATAGGCTCTTCTTTACGACATGATGTTGTAAATGTATAGAGCAAGAGTTAGAAGGAATATATATAGAATTACACTCTATCGTACAACTGATATTATGGAAGAAGTAAAGTCTTTCCTAAAATATTTCATAGCCTTCTATTCATAGATGTAGCGAGCTTCACATACATGAATACGACTCTACTTAATACGGCTTTCAGAAAACCTAAAAGACTAAAACCTGATGCTTTGATATCAAGTTTGTAATAATCCAAGACTACCCCTAGTCGAGACATAATTCTTAAAACCACAAGTGTCCCTAAGCTAACCTCATGGCATGGAATGACACTAAGAAAGCACAAATAGAATAAAATACCAAAAAAAAGAATAAAGTCTGAAATAGTCTATCATATCGTATAAAGATAAGAACAACATATGCGGTGGCTAATTATCTGTCCAAAAGCCTCTGATCATAATGAGTTGTTAGGACAAGTTCCGAGCTAACTCTAAACTATATGAAACTAGAAAGTATGTACTAAAAGAAATTATAAAGGGGACGTCCTCGGATCAGAAGGTCTCTCCAAGATACTACAAAGCCAATAGGAACCTATAATGACCTCGAGCCAAATAGTGTGCATGAAAATATATGCAAAGAGTATAAGGTTAGTACTTGGAATGTACCGAGTATGGACAAATGCATGAAAAACATGATACATGACCATTATCAGTCTATAAAACATGCTAGTGCAATGATCATGTATAAATCATGAAAAACTGTACAATTGAATTAAAATATTTTAAATGCATGATCAATGCAAAAATCTTGAAAGTATGACTGTGGGAGATACTATTAACCGACATAAAACATGTGAGATACAACATGGAGTTCAGTATAATACTCCCACACTGAAAGAGAGTGCCCATATTTGCCAATGTGTGGAACTGATAACTGAGCTAAAATGGATCCATTAACTAATGTCTATCTGAGACAAATCTTATGTGTCACATTGTTCTGAGACTTAGAGATTGCTACTAAATGCCCATAGATACTAAACAGAAACCTTTATCTGAAAATTCCACTCGGTGCTAAGTGTACTTCCAACGGAAACATACATAAAGCTGGAAACAATAATAATCAAATGATACTATAATTCCGATAAACTGATACATATTTATCAGCTCCTAAATAATGATTCTAATTAGATAATAACCAAATATACTAAATCTGAAAGCACCACAAATTATGATAACTAAACATAACTTGAAATAAACTTAATCAAATTCATCTAAATCATGATATCTGTATATACAGAGAGATACTTTATTCGGAAGAATCCAAATTCATGAAAATTTGATAATACTAAGACATTTATGATCATGAAACTACTTGAATGCTATAGAGTCATGAAAATATCATTGAAAACATAGAGCTATAGTCAATTCATGCAGTTTAATATCACTTATGATGAAGAAACTTAAATTTAATAAGAACGCATGACAATGATGAAACCCTAGAATTTGAGAAATTATAACTTTAAGAAATTGAGGTTTCTTTGGGATTCAAAGGGTAAAGAGGGACCCATTGATGAAGTTTCCACATACATGGAACGAAATCGTAGATTGAATTTGGGAGAAAAGACTTGAAGCTTGAATGCTTGTTCTTGCCTTGAGAGGAAAAATGGGAGAGAAGAAACTATGATTTGAGAGAAAAAGGAGGAAATGGGAGGTTAGGGTGTTTAGGATTAAATTAAATTGAGATAGAATAGGTCAAAATGACATAGTATAGGACTTAAATGAGAGTGAAAAGACCCAATTAAAACTGACTTAAATACTGATGGAAAGCAACTTTAGGACAACTATACGGTCTTTACAATATGTCACAGACTCTAAAGGTATCCTTAGAGTGTTTGATTTCCTAATTTCTAAGGTTTGGGTTCACATGCCATTGCATGGCCCTTGAAGGCTTGCACGGTCAGTAAACTCATCCATGAAACTCTCCTACAAATTTTCCAAATTCTGAGCTCAGGCCCACAGATCCCTTTACTTCTGTGGTTCCTTTTAATTTCCATGAGAAAGTCCATACAATCCTTTTTCTACAACTTTTGGTTCTTTCCAATCTTTCCAAGGATTGAGCTTGGCATAGGAACATTTGTTGTGTTACACTTATCTTAGCAACTCATATTAGTAGAGGCTGCTTTTCTTGATAGGTTATTCTCTCTTGAGATGAGGGATGCTAAGTTCAAAGTGTTAATCAATTTGAGGTAGGGTAGCATGACTGTGAAGGACTACTCTTTGAAGTTTACTCAACTTTTGAAGTATGCTCCAACTATACTGGCCGACTTTAGGGCCTCCATGAACAAGTTTTTCTTTGGCTTTTTTGAGATGGTAGGAAGAAGTGTAGGACTATGATGTTGATCAAAGATATGAAAATCTCCTATTTGAAAACTCATGCCTAATATATTGAGGAGGAAAATCATAAGGAGATTGTTTGGGATAGTAAGAGGGCTTGGGAAAATAATGTGGACTACTCTTAGAAGAAATTTGTAGGTAGTAGTTGATCTCATTTTTGTCTGAATTATTCAGGCTGCTCCATCTTTTTGTAATGCTCTCATGCCTATGTTCAATTCTAGTAACAAGGATATGGCACTAGGCTCAGTCACAAGAAAGTGTTACTAGTCATCATACATTTTCAGTATATTAGAAGTGTGGCAAGAACCAACCAGGAGAGTGTATGAATGGTGGTGATGGGTCTTTTTGATTTGGTAAGATAGGTCACAATTTGAGGGATTTCACATGGACTATAGGTAAGGTTTGAGATATTCGTCAGCAAACTCAGCCTAACAATTTAGCTGCTCTAATAGGTCACCCAACTCAGTAGGGTACCTCATCTAGTACTAGTAGTGGACAACATCAAAAAAAATTATGCTCTTCAGACTCGATATGATCATGAGGATTTTGTGGATCTAATCAATAGTATGTTAGGAGTCTTTGAGTTTGATTTTTATGAATAGTTAGATCTAGGAGCCTTACTTTCTTTCGTGACTCCTTATATTGCATTAAATTTTGATGCTACACCCAAAATTCTATCATTACCCTTCTCAGTCTAGTCAGTTCTAGCTAAATGACTATACAGAAATTTCCCGATCTCAGACTTTTAGAAAATCATTTCAGTTGATCTAGAATAGTTAGATATGCTTGATTTTGATGTAATTCTTGGTATGAACTGTTACACGCTTGTTATGCCTAAGTCGTCTGTAGAACTAGAGTTATCAAGTCATTGAGTGGAAGGTTAGTAGTTTAGAACTGTAGGTCGGTTTGTCTCTTACCTTAAGGCTATAAAGGTGATACCCATCCTATCTCTATACATCTTAAAATAATGGCTCTACTGGAGTTGAAAGATCAATTAAATGAAGTTCTAGATAAAGGTTTCATCTGACCTAGCATCTTTTTATGTGGTGCTCCGATCTCTTCATGCATAAGGAAGATACTTTTCTTAGAATGTGCATCGATTACCGTCAGTTGAACAAGGTCATAATCAAGAATAAGTATCTTATTCCTAGATTGATGACTTGTTCTAGCAACTTTAGGGTGCTAGTTTCTTAACGAAGATAGAGATCGGATAAGGTTATCATCAGCTTAGAATTAGAGAGTGTGATATTCCAAAGACAACCTTCAGGATTCCATATAGTCACTAAAAATTTATGGTTATGTCTTTTGGACTAACTAATGCTCTTGTATCTTTTATGAATTTTATCAATAGGTCATTCAAATATTCTTTTGATCTATTCTCGGTGACATTTTGATCTATTCTCAGAGTGAGGATAATCATGAAAGCCACTTAATGATTGTCTTACAGATTACAAAGGACCCCAAGTTGTTTGCTAAGGTTAGTAAGTGTGATTTTTAGTTGAGATCAGTAGTGTTCCTTGTACATATAGTTTTTGGAGAGGCCATTCAGGTGTATCCTCAAAACACCAAAGGACTTATGAACTATCCTAGACTCCTTTCTCCCTTAAATATTAACAGTTTCTTGGATTTAGCCGGTTACTTGTCATGACCCAAGCCTAGGGCCTAGACGTGACATGGCGAATGAGGAACCTGAAAGTACCTCAAACAAGCCTCTTAGAATTCTTGTAGCCTTTCATAGGTAATGACGATAAATGAAGAAGCGGAAATCATAATAGTAAATATTTAACTTACATATGTCCAACAATACCTCTAACTATTAGATTTAACGGGGATAAGACAAGTCCCTAGCTCACCCTTAATCATAATAGAAGAAATACCATAGTAAAATATCTCAACATATCATAAGCTAGAAATATAAAAGAGTATTGTTCCCGGAACATGGGAACTCACCAAAAGTAGTCTTCAAACGAAGTCTCAACTAGCCACGTGGAGGAGAACGAGGAGGAGCACTGATCCCTACATGGTGATATCATGTAGGCAAAAGAGTATGCGTTAGTACTTTGAATGTACTAAGTATGTAAGGATGCATGAACGTTGAGGAAACATTAAAACATTTATGTAATATGGAACATAATTTAATGTATGCATAATAAATCATATATATATCCTTTAAAACATTCATTTTGTGGGAAATTAACCATAACCGACATTTAAGACAATGCGAGCTATTACATGGAATCCACCCCCCTACGTTGGCCGGGGAGACTACTTGCCAGGTAGAACTCCGTCAACTTCATTCATTTCTTTAACTTTAACTTTAAGGGCTATTTATGGATCCATTAGCCTAAGCCTACAAGGGCTCCTATGTTGGCACATAGTTAATGAGACAAGGGGTCGCTACTAGGATTCCCTTATCGAATCCCACCTCAATGCCTCATTCAGTGCTAAGTCAATCACACGGAATAGTTTAATACTTCAAAATATTCATAGCATATAACTTGAGAATTCAAACATCATATTCGGTAGAATAGCTCATTAAAACATTTGATAATTCAAATATGCAAGAATTGTCCTTATTGCATAAAGAATCCATCATTCATATCATTTCATCATTCTTTCATTTCATAAGACTCCCTTTTTAATCATAGATATTGCTTTCATAAATATTTATTTGGAGTCAAAGCTTTCAAGTCAAACTTTATTAAAAATATAGTAAAACTAGGTGGGTTCAAATCACTTCAACTTGCAAATATGTATGTAAATAAATATACATAAATACTTTGAAATCCATTAATTAAAAATCATGCTTTAAACAACCCACCATGAATTTCAAGAACCTTTAAATAGATAATTAGAGGGTTTACTTGTAAATCATCAATTCATACATATGAAATTATGTTGCATCAAAATAGAGCAATAATCATTAGTTTAACCATGATTCATACTATTAAGTAAAAATAAGAATTCACATAAGAAAATATTACTTGAAATCAAGATATTTAATTGAAAGAGTTTTTGGACTACATGGGTGGAAGAACCCATGGATAAATAAACACATAACTTACAATAGAGCTTAAAGAAAATAAATATAATTTATCATATAATCAAAATAATTTAGACATGAGAGTGGAAGGAATACTCTCATTAAAGCCTTACATACCTGGAATCCGAAGCTTTAGTCGGTACCGAAAAACATAATGAACACTCTTTAGTCCTAAACTACAGAGGCTGTATCATATTTAGGCAAGAATTGAAACATCGTATACAACGTTTTTAGGGGATGTTACATTATCTCCCCCTTGGGAACATTCGTCCTCGAATGAGGAAAGACATAGCTTGAGTAGAGTAGAGTATAAAACAACAACCTATCATTAATGCAGTAGTGTAATTTAAAACATCGTTTAAAACATATTTTATAATTTTGCAAGCATATGACAAGAAATATTGAGATGCAAAGATTTCAAGTAATTGAGCAAGGACAACTTAATACCTTAGGTTTGGATAGAGGGGAAAAGATGAGGGTATCTCTTAATCATATCTACTTCCGCTTCCCATATTGCACTTTCTATTTGTTGATTCCTCCAAAGGACTTTAACAGATGCAATTTCTTTGTTCCTCAATCTCTTAACTTGCCGATCCAAAATTTCCACAGGAACTTCTTCATAGGTCAAGTTTTCTTCAATATTCACTACTCCCATAGGTACAATGGAACTAGGATCACCCACACATTTTTTCAACATAGACACGTGAAACACCGGATGAACCATGACCATTTCCAATGGTAATTCCAACTCATATGCAACCTTACCAACATGTCTCACGATTATATAAGGCCCTACATACCTAGGGCTCAATTTCCTTTTCTTACCAAATCGAACCACACCTTTCATGGGTGAAACCTTCAGATACACCAAAACATCCACATTAAACTCAAGATCCCTTCTTCTAGTGTCAGAATAGGACTTTTGATGACTTTGAGCCATCTTCAACCTTTCTCTAATGATCTTCACCTTTTCTAAAGAATCAAGTACCAAATCGGGGCCCAACAAGGTCATCTCACCTACTTCGAACCAACCAACCGGTGATCTACATCGTCTCCCATACAAAGCCTCAAACGGCGCCATCTCAATACTTGAGTGGTAACTATTATTATAGGCAAACTCGATGAAAGGTAGATGATCATCCCAATTCCCTTTAAACTCCAACACACAAGCCCTTAACATATCCTCTAGTGTTTGAATTGTCCTTTTGGCTTGCCCATCCGTTTGAGGATGGAATGCTGTGCTCAACTTTACCTTAGTACCGAGGCCTTTTTGAAATGATCTCCATAAGTGAGAAGTGAATTGGGTACCACGATCCGAAATAATGGATAATGGCAAACCATGCAACCTCACCAACTCCTGAATATACAACTTAGCATAGTCATCGGCACTATAGGAAGTTTTAATCGGTAGGAAGTGAGCTGACTTAGTCATTCTATCAATAATTACCCAAATCGAGTCATGACGCTTCCGGGTATGAGGCAAACCCACTACAAAATCCATATTCACATCTTCCCACTTCCAAGTTGGCATTTCAATGTCTTGGGCTAGGCCACCCGGCCTTTGATGTTCGGCCTTCACTTGTTGGCAATTCGTACATTCGGACACAAACCTTGCTATGTCCTTCTTCATGCCACCCCACCAATACAACTCCTTTAAGTCTCGGTACATTTTCGTTGAACCGGGATGAATGGAGTATTTAGAATTATGAGCCTCCATCAAGATCAAACTCCTTAGGCCATCAACATCTGGAACACATATCCGACCTTGGTAGTATAGCACCCCATCTCCGCCTTGGGAAAACAACTCTATCTTCTTTTCCTTTACCAACTTCTTTAACTCAATAAACTTCGGGTCAAGATCTTGCTTTGATTTAACATCCACCACCAAAGAAGATTCAGACCTATTTTGAACAACCATACCACCATCATTAGTTCCACACAATTTCACCCCTAATCTAGCCAACAGGTAAACATCTTTCACCAACTCCCTCTTCCTTTTATCCACACGGGCCACACTCCCATAGACACTCTACTAAGTTCATCAGCAACCACATTGGCTTTATCCGGATGATAGTGCACACTCATGTCATAGTCCTTAAGGAGTTTTAGCCACCTCATTTACCTTAGATTAAGGTCCTTTTAGGTGAACACATATTGAAGACTCTTATGATCGGTATACACATCCACATGCACCCCATAGAGGTAATGCCTCCAAATCTTTAGAGCAAAAACAACGGCCACCAATTCAAGGTCATGGGTAGGGTAGTTGTGCTCATGCACCTTTAATTTCCTAGAAGCATAGGCTATTACCTTGTCTTTTTGCATTAAGACACAACCTAAACCAATCTTTGAAGCATCACAATAAACTACAAACCCTTCTAATCCCTCTGGGAGAGTCAAAATAGGAGCAGAGGTAAGTCGATCTTTTAAGGTATGGAAACTCTTCTCACACTCATCTGTCTATATGAATTTAGATTTCTTTTGGGTGAATTTTGTCATAGGAGATGAGATGGAAGAAAAGCCTTTGACGAACCTTCTATAGTACCCGGCTAGACCTAAGAAGCTCCTAATATCTGAAGGAGATAATGGTCTAGGCCAATTTTTGACTCCCTCTATTTTCTTAGGATCAACCTTGATCCCATCACTCGACACTACGTGACCAAGAAATGCTACCTCCTTTAACCAAAATTCACACTTACTAAATTTTGCAAATAATTGCCAATCCCTCAATGTTTGAAGCTCAACTCTCAAGTGAATTTTATGTTCTTCCTCACCCCGAGAGTAAATTAAAAGATCATCAATGAAGACAACCACAAAAGTATCAAGGTAAGGTTTGAACACCCTATTCATCAAATCCATGAACACCGCCGGTACATTCGTCAACCCAAAACTCATCACCACAAACTCATAGTGAACATACCTTGTTTGGAAGGCTGTTTTGGGAATGTCACACTTCCTCACCCGTAGTTGGTGATAGCCAGACCAAAGGTCGATCTTGGAGAACTGACTTGCCCCTTGCAATTGATCAAATAAGTCATCTATTCTAGGGAGTGCGTACTTGTTCTTAATAGTCGTCTTATTTAATTGTCGGTAGTCTATGCACATTCTAAGTGACCCATCCTTCTTTCTCACAAATAGAATAGGAGCACCCCATGGCGAAATACTTGGTCTTATGAACCCCTTATCTAACAAGTCTTTTAATTGTTCATTCAACTCTTTCAATTCTGTCGGGGCCATACGGTAAGGAGGAATAGAGATAGGTTGGGTATCGGGGAGGAGATCTATACCAAAATCAACTTTCCTTTTGGGAGGGACACTAGGAAGGTCATCGGGAAAGACATCAGGGAATTCATTGACTATAGGAACTGACTCAAGAGAAGGACTTTTGGAGTTGACATCCCTAACCCTCACAATATGGTAAATACATCCCTTAGAAATCATTTTGTGGGCCTTAAGATAAGAAATAAATTGACCCTTCACCACCGAATCACGACCCTGCCATTCAATAACATGCTCATTTGGAAATTAGAACTTGACTCGATGGTTCCTACAATCTATAGAAGCATAAGATGCATGTAACCAATCCATCCCAAGATTGACATTGAAATCTATCATGTCAAGCTCAATGAGATCACAAGGAATAACTTTATGCAAGATAGACACAAGGCAACCCCTGTAGACCTTTCTAGCAATAATTGACTCACCAACAGGGGTAGACACCAAATAAGGCTCAAATAACATTTTAGGTAAAACATCAAATCTATTAGCATGGAATGGAGTAACAAAAGATAAATTTGCACCTGGATCTAATAGTGCATACGCATCAAAAGAAAAGACCTTTAACATACCGGTAATGACATTGGGTGCATCCTCAACCTCTTGTCTCCCATGCAAGGCGTAAAAACGGTTGGTGCGTTGGACACCTCCTTGGACTTGTTGACTATGAGCAATTTGTCCTTGAGTCCTACCACCACCATCTCTACAATTCTTAGCATGGTGGCCCAGCTTGCCACACTTAAAACATGCATTGGAGCCGGCTAACCATTCCCCTTTGTGAGTCCTTCCACACTTCTTGCAAGCGGAGAAAGTTTGAGTAGCAACATTCTCTCTTGGAATCATTGGTTTACCACTCTTGTCCTTATTGAACTTTAGAGGAGGAGTATTGGTGGAACCTTGTCCCACGAATCGTTGCCCACCTTGCCTTTGCCATTATTACCATGATCGGACATTTGAGGGTTAAACCCTCCACCATACACTCTAGCCTTTTTGAACCCCCTTGATCTCTCTCTAAGCTTCTCTTCTTCAATTTGTTCTACGTAAGTCATTAACCAAGAGATGTCCATCTCATTGACCAACATGGCCGTTTTGCACTCCTTGGACACCAAGCTTGAGACACCGGAAATAAACTTGCTCATCTTAGCTCTTGGGTTAGAGACCATAAAGGGAGCATATTTTGACAACTTAGTGAATTTTAGAGCATACTCCCTCACGCTCATACTCCCTTGATGGAGGTTGATGAACTCTTGGATTTTGGCCTCCCTAAGCTCCAATGGGAAGAAGCAGTCTAGAAAGGCATGTTTGAACTCTTCCCATCCTATCAACCCTATTTCTTTATCCCTCTCAACAACCCATTATTCGTACCACACTCGAGCCACACCTTTGAGTTGATAGGCCACTAGCTCGGCCTTCTCATTTGGTGGCACACCCATGATAGCCACAATCCGGTACACCTCATTAATGAACTCTATAGGGTCCTCATCTAGTTTAGAACCATTGAACTCGGGTGGATTCACCCTTCGGAAATCCCGAATCCTAGAGGCTGGATTTTGCATTTGGGGAGGAGGAACACCTAGATTCCCTTGGTTGGCTACGACTTGAGCTAACAAAGTAATAACACTACGAAACTCAGCATGGGTTACCCCATC
This sequence comes from Solanum dulcamara, assembly GCF_947179165.1. Classification (NCBI taxonomy): domain Eukaryota; kingdom Viridiplantae; phylum Streptophyta; class Magnoliopsida; order Solanales; family Solanaceae; genus Solanum; species Solanum dulcamara. The sequence continues at coordinate 64,173,059 of NC_077240.1, forward strand.
CTCATGATGTTGGACATTGGGAACCGGAGGAGTTTTGTCCTCATCGTCAACTCTTGCTCTTCGAGGTACTCTTCTATGAGTTATTATCTAGAGAACACGAAATGGGTCGTTAGTTAAAGAAAAGCTTAGAAAACTCTAAGGCATGACATGAATTTGAAAGAAGTGAAATTTTTCCTAAACGCCTCATAGTCTCTTATTCATAATTGTAGCGCACTTTACAACCATGAACAAGACCCTATTCGACGCGGTATGTTGGACTCCAAGGATTATTCAAAACCTCGATCTCTGATACCAAGTTTGTCATGACCCAAGCCTAGGGCCTAGATGTGACATGGCGAATGAGGAACCCGAAAGCACCTCAAACAAGCCTCTTAGCATTCTTTTAGCCTTTCATAGGTAATGGCGATAAATGAAGAAGCGGAAATCATAATAGTAAATATTCAACATACATATGTCCAACAATACCTCTAACTATTAGATTTAACGGGGCTAAGACAAGTCTCTAGCTCACCCTTAATCATAATAGAAGAAATACCATAGTAAAATATCTCAACATATCATAAGCTAGAAATATAAAGGAGTATTGTTCCAGAACATGGGAACTCACCAAAAGTATTCTTCAAACGAAGTCTCAACTAGCCACATGGAGGAGAACGAGGAGGAGAACTTATCCCTACATGGTGGTATCATGTAGGCAAAAGAATATGCGTTAGTACTTTGAATGTACTAAGTATGTAAGGATGCATGAACATTGAGGAAACATTAAAACATTTATGTAATATGAAACATAATTTAATGTATGCATAATAAATCATATATATATCCTTTAAAACATTCATTTTGTGGGAAATTAACCATAACCAACATTTAAGACCATGCAAGCTATTACATGGAATCCAACATAACCCCCTACGTTGGCCGGGGAGACTTAAGGTTCATGAGAAGAATTGTCCAACTCACAATCTTGAGTTGGCAGTTATAGTCTTTGTCGTGAAGATTTGTAGGCTCTACCTTTATGGCATTTATATGGACGTGTTCACAAATTGTAAGAGTCTTAAAGTATGTGTTCAAGTAGAAGGACTTAAATCTTTTCCAAAGGAGATTGCTCCAATTATTGAAAGATTATGACATCTGTGTCTTATAACCTACAGGTAAAGCCAATGTAGTGGCAAATTCTCTCAGAAGGTTATGTATGAATAATGTTGCTCATATTGAGGATGAGAAGGAGTTAGTGTGTCATGTTCATAGACTTGATTGCTTCAGATTTCATCTGGTGGATTTAGAAGAGTGCGGAATTATTGTTCTGACAGGGACATAATCATCTCTCATGATGGATGTTAAGGAAAAGTAAAATCATGATCCGAACTTGGTTGAGTTAAAGAAGGTAGTTCTTGAAAAGACTATAGAGGATTTCTCCTAAGGGGTACTCAGTTCACCTCTCAGGTTTAGAGATCATTTTAGTTAGTTCTTGGTACTTAGGATAAGATTAGCTTAACATTTCTTCCGCAAATAGATGGGCATATTGAACGGACTATTCAGACCTTGGAAGATATGTTTATGTGAGCAACTTTAAAGCTAATTGAACAATTAGTTGGCTTAGATTGAGTTTTGTTAAAGTAATAGTTACCATGCTAGTATTCAGATGTCTTCGTTTAAGTCTCTCTATGTTAGGATGTGTAGGTCTCCTAAAGGATGGTTTGAGGTTGGTGAAGTGGCTTTGATAGGGCCCGAATCAGTTTATGATTCTATGGAAAAAGTTCCACTTATTAGATATTTGTTGAGAATGGACCAGAGTAGACATAAATATTATATATATGTGAGGAGAAGAGACCTTTAATTTACTGTAGATGATTAGGTATATTTGAGGATTTAGCCTGGGAAGGGAATGATAAGGTTTAGTAAGAAAAGAAATCTTAGTCCCCGTTATATAGGCCCTTTACCAGATTGTGAGTTGTGTTGGTCATGTGGCATATGATTTGGATTTACCTTTAGAGTTAGCAACACTGCATCCAATGTTTCATGTGTCCTTTTTGAAGAAGTGCATTGTCCATCCAACTTTAGTTGTGCCTATAGAAGGTGTTGGTCTAAAGGAAAGTCTTTGTTACAAAGAGGTCCCAATTGAGTTTCTTGATCATCAAGTTCGTAAGTTGAGAAACAACGAAGTCACTATAAGGAAATTTCGTTGGAGGAATTAGTTAGTTGAGAGAGCTACTTGGGAGGCAGAAGCAAATATGATGACTGAGGTGCGTGCTTAAGCATCTAAGTTTCACACAAGGAACCTCCTGCTCTCCAAATACCCCTACCTTTTCCCTTCCAGTTCAGTCCCTACATTAGGTAATAGTTCCTCCATAGTATTCTGTTTCTATACATGTATTTTAGTTATTCTCATGTCTCAATGTTATGTATGTTCATGAAATTAACGCATTCTTCATGTTTTAGTTCAGAGTTAGTCACTCTATCAGTTTAAGAGTTAAGCTTTCCATCTTGGGATTGCAAATCTTTCCCTATTTTTTCAGCCTTGTTAAACTCCATTCGAGTATGAATGCTACCAAGAGTGAGATATTGTAACACACTAAAAGTTCATAGATTATATCAGATCAGAAGAAGCTTTAAAAAGTTCAAAGTCTCTGGAAATTTAAAGTTTTACAAGCACCATCTACATGTTGTAAAAATTAGTAAGGACCGTATATTAAAGTTGTAGACCAAGTTCAGAAATCAGGAAAGTTGGTCTGAGAATTTTGAGGAAAGTTTACGAGCCTTAAATCCTTTTGCAGGTCGTATACTTGATTCATAGATCAAGTTCAAAAACTTGGAATTTTCATGTGAATATGAAGATCCTAGTTTATGGGTCGTAGAACATTCTACATACCATAAATTGGTCTGTAGATCAAAGTTCTGAAATTCTATTCCATCCTGACTTCTACAAACCCTTTTTACGAGTCATATATTGATATATGGGACGTTGATGGGTCCTGTAGAATAAATCTTTAGAAGCTTAGGAATTTCCTTTGATTTCTACAGACAGGGTTCTACGGTTCGTAGATAGAACTACGGACCGTAGATGCCCCTTATGGAACCTGCCAACAGTTCTTAATTTATGTTCACTTTTTGTCTTTTTACACTCTTTTAATCCCTAAACTATGTTGCTCTGGACTACTCTAAGTGGGATTAAGGAATTCTTAGGACCCTAAACCTTCCCTTATATGCATAACACTTCCAAATCAACTTCATCCCCCTCAAGTTTCCTCCAGAGAAAGAACTATTGTTCCAGGCTTCAAATTTCCATTAAAGGAATTCAAGTTAAGCTTCTTCAGTCCAGGTATATGGGACTTCAACATTGTATTTCCTTTCACCCGTTGAGTCCCGAACAAACCACAAATTTTCAAGTTTATGACCACTATGAAACCTAGGGTTTCTAGGATTTTACGGGTTCCTATTGAATTTTCTTCTTCATGATTTGTCTTCAATTGCATGATTTTACTTATATTCCAAGTTTTAAATGTTATTCATGCACCCAAATATATAAGAATTTTCATGACCCCCAATTATATGATTTTAGATGCATGTTTCAGATTATATGATTTCTTGATTCTAGATGCTTTCAAATAAAGTGTCGTTCATTATTTCTCAGTAATTATAAGTTTTAAATCATGATTCATGAGCTACTGAATTATTATCTATCAGTTATTTTAGTACTATCAGATTATTACTATATTGATTAAATGCATGTTTCCTTTAGGAGTTAGAGTTATCACCAAGCGAATTTAGGGATGAAGGATTTCTGTCAGCATCCATGAACCTTTAGTAGCAATCTATAAGTCACAAAACTACGTGCCACCATAGGATTTAGAGGTTCTTCCCGTAGTTGAGGATTGATCCTTAGTTTTATAAACAATAACTTAGTGGATCCACATTAGCTCAAATCAACATTTGTACCCTGGCAAAGTACATTGGGCCTTTTTAATGGGGTTTGAACATCAAAATCCATGTAGTAGCTCACAGTGTTATATGCCATCTTTATTATCTTCGATAATTAGTCTTTTAATTATTGCATAGTCAAGTATTTATTTATTTCAATAGAACTTATCAGTGTTCATGGTATTTATTTGGTCCCTGCATGAGTTATGTTTTATTTTCCATGATGTTCAGTAGCATGTTTATCTTACATTATCCTTCATACTTAGTACATTCAAAGTATTGGCCGCATACTTTCTTCCTATATTATTTGACAATATAGATTCAGATGTTCACATTAGTGCCCCAGTTAGTATTATATCTAATTAGTATTATATCTAATTAGCATAAAATTTTGTTGGTAAGTCCTCATCTCTCGAGGACGACTTATATCTTTCCTTCATCCATTTAATTTCAATTTCAGACAGTTAGAGTTAGCTAGGAGTTTCTCCTCACAACTCATATTAGTCGAGACTTTCCAGACAATTCGTATAGATTTCACTTATGTTACACTCAGATATTTGTCTATTTGGTGTTGGATTCTTATTAGAATATTTTAGTTAGCTTCTTCATTCAGCGAATCTTTAGTGTTGTTTTGTATGAATTACTGTCATGTAAGACCATGTGGTTAGGTTGGATTCACTTATGGTTCTAGGCACCGTGTCGGACTAGGGGGTAGTCTCATGTCATGACAACTTTAGCTCCCAAGACTAGGACTCAAGGGAGACTCGCAGTCCATATACCAAATCTCTTAATCTCCATATCTCATTTTGTTGTCACCTAGCTCGTGGTAAAGGGATTATAAGGTGTTTCACTTTCTTTCTCCTAACATTAATTCCATGTTTTCTCATATTTTCATGAAAAAAATATATAATAATGAGAGTTAATACTACAACAAAACCAATAATGAAGAAATAATATCAATTCAATGGAATGCATAAAAGAGCTCAAAATCACCAAACCTTGGTAAATCAAGGTATACGCCCACACATGAAAAAAAATAGTGGAAGAAGATCATTTAAAGATGCATTAATCATTTGAAATGTGTTCATGTCATTTAAAGAATATGACAATACCAGCTTGAACCTCTAACTTGGGAAATCTCATGAAAATCATGCTCTCAATGAAAATAATATTATTAAAAGATGTCCCCAATGGGAAACAATACAAATAAGCCCCCACAAGGGGTGAGATAATAACAATAAACCCCCACGTGGATGAAATAACATCAATAAGCCCCCACACGTGCAAAATAACATAATCCCCCATACTTGGGAAGTATGTTTACTCAATAGTTTCTAGTATCTCAATCTCATGCCACGATCCCATCCCATAGTCTAGTTTATAAGCATGATTAACTACCCAATCCAGTCTGAAAGAAAGATAAACCAATCCTACCTCGAGGGTCGAATCATCACTTGAAATCACTCAACCAATGGTTTTTCTTTATCCACATCCCCAGAACTATTTCCAATTATCAAAAATGAAAAAGTAATCATCAAAAGGGTTCTAAAGATACCCATATTTCTAAGGTTTAAAAACAGAGTGAAAATCGTTTACAAATCTCATCGAAATCAAAAATGGTAAAAATAGACTTTTATTTGAAAAACATCTTCCTCAAGTGAAAAGGAGTTTGTGTGTGAAAACCCAACCAAAATTGAGTAAGAATCGAGTCTCGAATTAAAAGACATATCCAATTTCCAATTTGGGGGAAAAACTCATAAACCGTCTTTTGAAATCTTGATTTTTGAAGTATATAGGAAGATGAAATTGGTAAAAGAAATTGAATATAAATGAGTTTAGAACTTACCCTCATGATTTTATGCAAGAGTTCTCTCTCAAAGTCTCCCTTTCGAGCTCCAAATATGATAAAAATAATGAAAATTAGTGAAATACGAAGAAAACCCAAAATATGGGTTGTTTCAGCAAAAATGGACCAAGAACGCGCCTTGACCGTGCCTTTGACCGAGAATGTGGCTTCACTGCGCCTTTGATTGTTCCTTGACCATGAATGCGCCTTGCCCGCACATTGACCGTGGTCCCCTTGCACCAGCACCAGAAAATGCAGATTTTGCTATTTTTTTAAAATCTCCAAATGAACTTTTGCATAAACACTCAAATCACAACTTAAGGTCTTAAGAATCCAAATAACCACCGTACTAGACCAAACTCGTTATCCCGAGCTCAATAGAACTAACAAAATAACTATCTAATGCTTGGATCATGAAATATTGACCAAAGTCAACCATTTCAATATAACTTAACTCAAAAGGCTAATATTACCCAATCATATCAGGAACCATGCTACTCCTGCAACACGTAATAATCATGATAACGCTAAGGGAAAGGGAAAAATAGTCATATCACATATGAAAGTAATTTCTCATGAAATGGGATATTACAAGATAGTTTCCTGTTGTCTTGATATTATACATTGAGATCTATGTGGAACGATGAAGACTGTCTCATAGTCATATAAGTTGGGCTTTTTTCTAACGTGTAAATCAGAAGGTCTTGAGAATTTCATAAAATTCAAGGAACTTGTGGAGAAGCAAACAATCTCCAATATTAAAAGTTTTTTGCAAATTGTGGTGGTGATGTTTTTTGTGAAGAAAATGGAATTCGTAGGGAGCTTACAATACCATACTCGCCGCAACAAAGTGGAGTCATCTAGAGAAATAATCACATGGTTGTTGTGATGGCAGAAGCTTGCTAAAAGAAGGGGACTTGATGTTCACTTTTGGGAAGAGGTAGTGGTTGCAGCTGTGTACCTCTTAAACATCTCTCCAACAAAAGTTTTTTTCAATCAAACTCCATAAGACGTATGGAAGGGACAAAAACCACGAGTAAGCCACTTGAAATTCTCTGTGTCACGTCCCAAAATCGGGTGTGATAGCACTCCTTTAAGCAAAGGTTCTCTTTAGTGAACCTGGTCTACTTAAGCGAACCCTGCATCAGCACCAGCAAAATAAGCTAAGTCACAACTCAAGCCTCCGATCGAACCCTTGAGATTTGTTTGGAACACCGTATACATAAACCATATATGCAACCCTACTAAATTCAACGTTCCAGAATCATTGGAATTCAAATTTGAGACCTCTTTGATCCGAAATTCGATAAGTCACAACTAAATAAATTTCGGCACTTGAAATACCCAAATAACCTCGGTACCTCTAAAAATTATAACGAAGCCATTTCTAGTGGTAGAATCACCTTCCGAATCCATTGGAACCATCATAAATCCAATCCGAGCACTTGAACCCCAAATGTTGACCAAAGTCAAACTTGAATCAAACTTTAGCTCAACTCCAAGTCCGGACCTAAAATCCATATTTCAACTCCAAATCTGATTTTGACAACTCTCCTAAATCAATTTCTACATTCCATAACTGATGGAATCAACGAAATTCCATTCCCATACCCGAACTCTAAATGACTCTGAAACTCAAAATTTGACAGCTTAAGTCTTTAAAACCCATTTCTCAATCAAAACTCTAACTTTTCACAAGATTTCTAAAAACTAGCTTTCAAACTCAACCAAAAGTGACTCGGAAAAACTAAGGAAGGGGTAAAATGGTAATTTTACTGAAAATATTGAAAATGAACTTCCGGGTCATTACACTTTGGTTGTATAACTTATGCTTTGTTAATTTCTTTTTTAATCTTGAAGAAAAATAAGAGAAATGCATTTTCATTTGTTGCAGCCTTCAATACAAAGAATATAGAACATATAATTCTACTAGAGACAAACTGATTATCAGCAGGAATGTTATAGTTAACGAAAAAGCAGCCTAGAAGTGGAATGGCGAGAAAGATGATTAAGTATTCCATATTTCGGTTCAATCAAAAGGAGAGAATACTGCACTTCTTGAATCAATAGATTCAAACACTTCATCTCCTTCTAGAAGTGATATTATCCTTTCTTATCATGAAAGCAATAAAAATAATTCTAATCCAGCATGCTCCCATTCTCCATCATCAGCAAGTTTTGATTGTTGAAAAATATATATCCCGCTACAGCTTTGCCTTGTAAAGTTGTTAACCACTATATTCTGAAGACACTTTAGAGAAACTTTCATGGAAAATACAATGATTTAAGAGATTCAAGCCATTGGAGAAAAATCAAACACAGGAGTTGGTTGATTTTCCTAAAGAGGAGGATGTTAATGGGATAAAACTGATTTTCAAAATGATGTATAGTACTGATGTAAGTGTAAAAGAGCATAAAGATTGTCTGGATGCATAAGGACTCTCCCAACAATAAGGCATTGACTCTGAAGGGACATTCTCGCTATAGCTTGCTTGAAACAGTGAGAACTACTCTTGCCTTGGTTGCTAAACTTGGTTGGCATGTGTACCAATTGATGGTAAGTATGCATGCCTCCTAAATGGATACTTGCATGAAGAAGTATATGTCTCCCAACCTGTATGCTTCATCTCTAGTGAAAGGAAGAGCAACGTATACAAATTAAAGAAGACATAGTACGGTCTAAAGATAGCTTGTTGAAAGTAGTGACTCAAAATCTAGAGATTAGTTACACTTTTTGTTGCATTCAAAATACAACTTAAAATTAGGATAAAATTTAGATAAATTAGGTTGTAATTTTAGCAGTATCTGGTTTTCTTTTTGTTGCTACGTTTAGGCACTAGTTATTGGAGATAATATCAACTCATTTTACCCATTTTCTTTATCTTTTTTGGTTAAAAATTCATGATATACATGGTAGTGATTATTTCCATAATTAATGCAACTTAACCTAGTTCATCTATACTTTTCTTTTTTTGTTGATATCTATTTTTCTCTTATAAATTGGTATCAAAGCATTTCCATCTTGAGGGGCATGTGAGAAGAGGTTGAACCATATACAACCATTCTTTAAACTACTACCTTAAATAATTTATAGAAAACAAATCCTTAAAACAAGCTTCTAACTCCATCAATCTCTAATGGTGATAATTATCAAGCTTGGGCAAATAAAATGATGGTTCATCTTGCAGCATGGACCTCTTAGTGTTAGTATAAGAGGACTATGAAGTAATTCTTCTTGCAGATAATTCAATAATAAATCAGATGAAAATACAAGAAAAAAATATATAAGGAAAGCCAAAGACAAAGATTCTTGTTTCTCTGTATTATCCCCCTCAATTATCACAAGAACTATGCAAATGATGTCTGCTGATGAAATTTGGGATTATCTCTAAAAGGAATACGAAGGAAATGAAAGGTTGCAAAATAAGCAAGTGATAAATCTAATTCAGGAATTTAAAATAAAGAGAATGAAAGAATTAAAAACTATAAAAGATAAAGCAAACAATCTACTTGAGTTGGACAACAAAGTGAGATTGTTTGGTTAGAATTGCGCTGATAAGAGAAGTATTTCAAGAATTCTGGTTATACTTCTTGAGAAATGAATCCATCATTTCTTTTTTAAAGAATTCTATAGATTCATCAAGTGTTACATTGATAGAACTTGTTATGGCTTGTGTTACCTTGATAGAACTTGTTAATGCTTTAAAAACAATGAAGCAAGGGAAAATTATGAGGAAAGAAGATTTTGTTGAATGTGCTTTTCATGCTAAATCATACAACAATGATTCAAACATGGGAAATAAAAATAACAAGAAGCAATGGCCGAACAATAATTACAACAATCATGAGGAATTAGCCGCCCTATCCTTATTGCAAAAAAAAAGATAAATCATTCTCAACAAAAATATTGGTGGGGACTAGATTTCAAGTGCAAAATATGGTCCACGAGGCCATGTAGAAAAGGTGTGCATATCACAATCACAACAAAAAGAAGCCGAAGCTATCGTTAATTTTGTTTTTAGCTAAATCATGAAAAGCCCATTTTACTGAAAATCAAAGAACAAAAGGAAAAAAAGAGACACGGGCCCAATAGTGACATGAGTACAAGGAAAACAAAATAAAAGAAACAGAAACTAAAAAGAAAGAAAAGACCTAGAAGGGTTTGAATGGTTGGCTGATCAGTTTTTCCGACGAACGATTCCAGCGGAGCTGTTTCAATGAGGCTGAGCTATGTCAAGGTCTCAAGAGCTTGAGGGACTTCAATACTAAGGTTTTACAAATCTCACTAATGTTATGAAGTCGATTCGATGAAGACTTCTTGATCTCAATGACGGACATGAACTCAACTTTGAGTGCTAAAGCCCCAAATATGATAGGAAGCACAAAAGGACACTGTATATGAGTTCATAAACACTAATTTTTTAAATTCTACAGAATGAGGTCAACAAGCTAATAACAGTGCAACAACTCTAGGATCCAAGTTATGAACTCATAACAATGTAATCTTAAGATAAACACAAAGGAAAATACATAGGAATAGCAAGTTATTCATGTCTATATAGGATTCCTTTTTCATTATTCCTTTATCAGCTTTGATTTTTCTTGAGTTTCTACTTGTGATCTTGAATCTGTAAATTTCTTGTATTCATTGTAATTCTTTATTCAGTGTCTTCATTTTCATGATTTTAGCTCTATTTTGAAATTTCCTGATACTCAAGTTAGGACATTTGTTTTTCTCCACTAGTAAAATTGCCTTTGAATTTTCTGGGACTTCTTGTCGATTATGAAATTCCTTCTCATTAGTACCTACAAAACTGAAACCATGGTTAGTGAAAAAATTAGATAGTTTATTTCCATCTAAGTATATATGCAAAATATCCACATGATCATTGTCCATAATATCTTTGATACACCTTACATCAACAGAGATCAACCCAAGGCACTACCCTTTCTCCATTTAAAATTTTCTTAGTCTTTAACGAACTAGTCCAAGTGGTTATAGGTATTAGTCTTTTGGAGAGACAATACTCTAACCCAATCTTAATAGCCTTAATTTATGCTTCAATGACTACATAATCTCTAATAATACTTGCTTCATCATAAATCAGGTCTCCTTCTCAATTCCTAATACAAAATGCTAAAGAAGCAGACTCTAGGTTGCCTTTAAATCAATATTAAAAAGAGCAATTTTTTGTAGGAACTTGTTTTCTAGAAAAAACATTTTTGAAATTATGTTAATTGATATAAGAAGCACAAATCATATGACCAATGGTCAAGAGCTCTCTAAAGATCTAGATAGGTATGTTATTTCCAAAGACAAAATTGGAAAATGGAGAATATAGCAATGCGAAAGGTAGAGGAACAAATTCAATTTAAAGTCATACATGTTTGAAACTTATAACTAATAATTTTTTGTTCCCCATCTTGATCAAAACCTTTTAAGAGCAGGTCATCTTCTTGAAAATGGTTTCAAAATGTTGTTTGAAGACAAATATCTACGAGTTAACATTTTAAGGATGGGACATGTCACGACTCAACCCTGTGGGCCGCGACTGGGGTCCGACCTGGACCCCCGTGTACCTATCTGTCGACTATAGTCAAATTGGACTATGTATAACGTGATACTGATCACAAAAACCTCAATGGGTTAAAACTTTTTCATCTTCATATAGCCTCCTAGATATAGGAACCAAACACACTAACCCAGTGGGTGATAAAATATTCATACACGTGTGGCCTCTTTCATTTGCTTCATGTCATGAAAGGGAAAGTCAGCCGATAAGGCTGCCACAATATAATAGCTTTTACAACATATCGCATAGGCATAACCAAAATAAACTCCTAAACAACCCACACACATAGGTCTACCCCCGCCGTACCCCTGCATAAACAAATATATACATCGTAGGACTAGTACCCAAAAGCTAGGCTCCGAAACAGTGGAGCACTTCCAATATAGCTAAGCGGAAATCCTAAGATAGCGGATCTCCGAAATGAACATATGTACCTGCGGGCATGAAACACAGCCCCCCAAAGAAAGGGGAGTCTGTACGATACATGTACTAAGTATATAAGTATACATAACTGAGATAACAACTAAAACAGGGATGCAGGAAACCAAGTATAGCATTTAATAGGGTATTGTACTTGCATCTTATAAAATAAAGTCATGTATACCATTATCACGTACCGTATCCAACCCGCTCGGGGACTCGGTGTTACAAACACATCATCTATCATGATAAGCATATGTATATTGTTAGCACTGTGGAACGTACATCCCAATCCATATATATTTTAAGCACATGCCGAGGAATGATGGCCCGATCCACATATCGTGGAATAATGTCGTGGAACGAAGGCCCAATCCATATATCGCATGATAATGCCGAGGTACGACGTCCCAATCCGTATAATTCATAACAATGCCGAGGTAGATGGCCCGATCCGTATAATGCATAACCTGTCATGGAACGTACGACCCGATCCTTAAATAGAAAAATGTTATTACACCCCACATCTTTGAACTCGAAAGGTTCCTTAAGTTACTTAGAAGTTAGTATGTGAGCTACTTAAGTTACGACCCTATTGAACAACTCTATGAAGGGAGAATGTGATACCCCATGGTAGGGAAGGTTGGAAATAGTGTCAAGAGAAGTCGGCAGGAGTTGGAGGCCAACTAACGAGTCGTAGGACTCGACTTATCTATGTAAACTACTAAGTTAGAAGTCTCACGTACGTGAGTTACTTTATTACATACCAAGCCTACGTAGCAAGGGTTTCATAGGCTCTTAAAGTGAGACGAGATTACGAACCCACGAGGAAGAAAAAAAAATCGTGGGGCATCCAATGGGAGGGTGACATGTGGCATCCCCTAAGCAAGTAGGTGACCCACCTGCTTGGGGGTGGGCCCCACTACCACGTGGCAGCCCCACATGGAGTGCATGGACACGGTGGCCCAATAGGGGCTGGACACGTGTCACCCTTAGGGGCTGATACGTGTCACCCCTTGGGACCACCCATATAAATGATATATATCTCAAACTTCAGCTTGTTCATCAAAATTTCCAGCAGCAACGTGAACAAAAAAAACCTAAAGCTAAGGAGAGAAAATTGCGACGGCTTTGGGAGAAAAATAGGTAAGTCCCATTTTCGTTCCATAAATTACGTAATTAGCGTATACTATGATGATATGGAAGTATTAGTAGTATAAAATTAGAGTTTGGTGTAGCCAAAAAACGGACAGCAAGCTGCCACGACGGTTCAGCACGTTTAAAAGAATTCCGAGGCGCAATTTTGGCTAGTTTTAGCCAATTTTGGGAAAGGTAAGTTCTTCCCCTCTAATTTGAAGTTTATGATGTTACATTAGGGTGTATTACACACCTTAAGGGCTGCTGGAAGTTGGGGAAAAGTTTGAAAAGTTCGGCGTTCGAAATAAACGAATTTTGAATCGCTATAGTTAAGTTGTTGTCGAAATAAGGTGTTGTGCGCGTGGGGGCTGCTGCTGGTTGTGTTGTGGCGTGTTGCAGGGTCTAAAATTTCTCTAAATTATTTTTGGGAGCTGCTGGTTGCAGACATATGACCCTCCACTTTGCAATTAAAGAATTCGCGAAAGAAAGATTAAAGACTCTAGTTTTGGTATCTTAGTTTCGAGTGAATTGTTGGGGGTTTATATGGTGTAATTTTGGTAGTAATATGTATAAATATGGGCTGATGGTTCTATTTTTGGTTGGCTGCAGGTTCTAAGGACATGGTTGGGATTTCGGATAGGGCACATTATAGGGGAGGTGCTGTCCGATTTTCGTTAACGCCTTAACTAGTTAAGGAACTAGTCGAGAAGGTGAGCGAAGGGATGAATGTTATGAATACTCGTGGGTAGTCTAAGTTGCTGAAAAGTCCAAGGTTGTTAATACTTGCATTACTTCCATGTTAAATAGGTTTCGAGGACAACGACGTGGACGTGATTAAGAGAAGTCCATACAAGGTATGTAAAGCTATTCCTTCTTTTGGCATGTTTTGGTATAAATATGTAAAGCCTATTTGTTCTTTCTTTTGGGCATGTGTTAGATCTATATGACAAGTGATATGTGTATGAATCTTGGTGTAACTCTATTCATGAACTCTGAACGTGATTCATGATTCATAATTTGTGTTCACTGTTGAATGTTAAGACTCTTAAAGTAGTTAAGCTTCCATTCCTCAAGTCTTCTATATGTTGAGAAGTAGTGTATGTAAAGTTATTCTTCCTCTCTTTTGGAATGACTTAGATGTAAGTATTGCGTATATGAAGTTTGAAGTTATTCCACTCTTAAAACTCTGAGGGTGAGTAAAGACTCTTGTTCACTTCCTACTGATTAGAACTCCTGTAACAAGTTGAGTCATTATTTTTTCAAAGTCTTCCACGTGATAGGAAATGGTACATGTAAAGCTTGTCTTTTCCTGCTTCGAGAAAGACTAGACTAAAGGTTCTATAGGACATGGATTTGGATATAGCCCCATTTATAGATTCTGGATGTAACTCATAACTTGTACCCACTTCTGAATGATAAGGGCCTTGAAGTAGTTGAACTACGACCCTTAAGCCTCCTATAGGTTGAATAATGTTGGGATGTGTAAGCTCGTATATCTAGGGGCTCTTAAAAATGCTTTAGGATGATATATGTGGGATGTTTGATATTTTACAGAGTTTTATGTACACGTATATGCATTATGATATATATGGATCAGGCCGAACGTACCTCGGCATATTTTTCTATGTAAGTATCGGGTCGTACGTTCCACGACAGGTTATGCATTATACGGATCGGGCCTTCGTACCTCGGCATTATTATGCATTATACGGATCGGGCCATCGTACCTCGGCATTATTATGCATTATACGGATCAGGCCATCGTACCTTGGTATTGTTATACGATATACGGATCGGGCCGTCGTTCCTCGGCATTATTCTATGATACATGGATCGGGCGTCGTTCCTCGGCATGTACTTTCTATATACAGGGATCGGACTGTACGTCCCATAGCGTTAATAGTATATATATACCTATCATGATAGATGATGTGTTTGTAACACTGGGTCCCCGAGTGGATCGGATACGGTACGTGATAATGGTATATATGACTTTATTTTATAAGATGCAGGTACGGTACCCTATTAAATGCTATACTTGGTTTCCTGCATCCCTGTTTCAGTTTATATCTCAGTTATGTTATGCTTATATACTCAGTACATGTATCGTACTGACCCTCCTTTCTTTGGGGGGATGCATTTTATGCCCGCAGGTACCATACAGATTTTGGGAGTCCACCAGCTCAGGATTCCACTCATCAAGTTTAGAAGGAGCTCCATTGATTCGGAGCCAAGTTTTGGCACCAAACCACCGATGTATATATTTGGTTACACAGGGGTACGATGGGGGCCCTATCCTGCCATATATTGTCGTTCCTATTCTTAGAGGTCTGTAGACATGTATGTGTGGGTTGTTCATGAGTTTATTTCGGCTGTGCCTATACGTCACATTGTAAATGTTTTTACGTTATTGCAGTCTTGTCAGATTGCATTCTCTTTCATGATACGATATGAATTAAAGAGGCCACACGTACAGGAAAAAGTTTAAACTCATTGGGGTTTTTGTGAGTAGTATCGCTTGCTCATAGTTCAATTTGACTACAGTTGACAAATATGTATACGGGGGTCTAGGTCTGACCCCAGTCGCAGCCCACGGGGTTGGGTCGTGACAAATGTGCGGAGGTACATTTGGCCCAATCCATATATATATCATAATGAATATATGTGCACACAAAACTCTATAACATATCAAACATCCCTTAGATATCATCATAAAGCATGTTCAAGAGCCACTAGGTATAGGAGCTTACACATCCCAACACTATTCAACCTGTAGGAGGCTCAAGGGTCGTAGTTCAACTACTTCAAGGCCCTTATCATTCAAAAGTGGGTACAAGTCATGAGTTACATCCAGAATCTATAAATGGGGCTATATCCAAATCTATGTCCTATAGCACCTGTAGTCTAGTCTTTCTAGAAGTAGGAAAAGACAAGCTTTACATGCACCACTTCCTATCACATGGAAGACTTGAAAAGTAATGACTCAACTTGTTACAGGAGTTCTAATCAGTAGAAAGTGAACAAGATTCTTAACTCACCCTCAGAGTTTTAAGAGTGGAATAACTTCAAACTTCATATACACAATACTTACATCTAATTCATGCCAAAAGAGAGGAATAATAACTTTACATACACTACTTCTCCGCATATAGAAGACTTGAGGAATGGAAGCTTAACTACTTTAAGAGTCTTAACACTCAACAGTGAACACGAATTATGAATCATGAATCATGTTTAGAGCTCATGAATAGAGTTACCCCAAGCATCATACACATATCACTTGTCACTTAAATCTAAGACATGCCCAAAAGAAAGAAAAGATAGGTTTTACATACTTATGCCAAAACATGCCAAAAGAAGGAAACGTTAGTTTTACATACCTTTTACGGACTTCTCTTAATCACGTTCTCGTCGTCGTCCTCCAAACCTATTTAACATGGAATCAATACGAATATCAACCACCTTAGACTTTTCCAGCATCTTATATTACCTAGGAGTACTCACAACATTCATTTCCTCGCTCTCCTTCTCGACTAGTTCCTTAAATAGTTACGGCGTTAACGGAAATCGGGCAGCACCTCCCCTGTAATATGCCCTATCCAAATTTCCAATTAAACTCCTAACAACTACATCCAACCAACAACAACAACCTGCAGCACATGTATAAGCAGTTCACACCAACATAATACAACACAAACTGCAAATGACTCGCTCGAAACCACGATACCAAAATAGGGTTTCTAGTTTTCCATTTTGCAAAACCTTTAACTATACGAAATGGGGGGGTCGGGTGGCTACAACCAACAGCTCCCACACCCATTTTAGTATATTTTTAGGCCCTGCAACACAACACCACAACTGCAGCACCACATCACAAGCACAATTCCTTGCTTCGATTATAATTTAACTATAGCAACTCCAATTTGGTTTGTTTCAAACGTCAAGCATATTTATGGAATTTACCTATTTGCATCCACTTACACAACGTCTAATACACTTCATAACCACACCATAAACTCCAAATTGGAAGGAAAACCCTTACCTTAACCTAAACACGTCAAACTCGCCAAAATTATCAAAATGTGAATTCTAGACAGCCTACCGTCTTGTATTGTCAGTTAGTTTCGAAGGGGTAATTGAGGGAAACAGGATTTGTGTCCTCAATGAAAGTTATAGACATATGTCTTAGGGTCGCATACAATTTCGAATTACCCCTATAGAAAATTTTGTACAAAACGACATGCCCAAAATACCATAAGCAGTCCTTGTAGAATTTCTAAAATAAAAATCTGGGCAGCAGCTCCCCCATGCTTCACCACCCTTTTTCGAGAAGAGAAAACCAAATCTGGGTTTTAGAGGCTAAATAAAAGTTATATACCTATGAAATAGCTTTCGAAAATATCTTGAATCACTTGAAAGGAAGCCTTACACACGGAGTTATACTCGTTTTACTAACAGCGGTATCATTCAAAAATGGGTCTGTTAACAAGAACAAAAACCTCCTCTTTTCCCTAACGATAAATTTTATGTTGTTAAATACCGTCATATCACCGTAGGATAGCTTAAATAATTAATTCATGGAAAGAAATTGGGAAACTTACCTTTAGTTTTCTTGGCAAACCCGTACGTCTCTCTCTTGTTCTCTCAAGTTTTCCTTCAATTTTTCCAAGTGAAAGATGCTGAAAATGTGATGAATTAGTCATCACTTGACATATATATCCCCTTTTGGAAGATGAAACGTGTTATCCTCTAAGGGTGACACGTGTTACAACCTTAGGCAGCCATGTCAACTCATGCAACCAATCACATGCTGCCACGTGGCGATGTGGGACCCACCTCAAGTAGGTGTGTCACCTAATTGGTCCAAGTAGGTGCATCACCTGCTTGCTTCCGAGTAGGTGCTACGCCTCCTTCCGCCTCTCCCGTGGGTTCGTAATCTCGTTTTACTTTAGGAGACTATGTAATCGTTGCTACATAAGCTCAACAACTACTCCAGTGGCTTAGTTATGTAAGTCGTCCAAGTTGGTAGCTTACGTAGGTAAGTCGAGTCCTACGACTTATTATTTTGGCGTCCAACTCGTTTCCAATCCTTATAGACCAATTTCCAACCTTCACTCTTATGGGGTGTAACTTCCTACCTTCCTTAGAGTTATTTAATCATGTTATAGATAATCAGGGTCACGGGACAACTTTCAAGAGGATTAAGAAGACATTCCGAAGCATAAAGGTACAGGGTATAACATCCTTCCCCCCTTTAGAACATTCGTCCTCGAATGTTAACTAGCCTCATAAGGTCTTACGATTGCTTTAAGATTTCTCTGCATTGGTTGTCATCCAAAAGCCCCTTATTAACCCATATAGTCAATTTAAGAGGGTAGATTACCTGTAGGAATACCGACCTCCTAGTTTTTATTGCCATCAATTCTGTAATTAAAAATCTGGGCAGCAGTCCTTGTAGAATTTCTAAAATAAAAATCTGGGCAGCAGCTCCCCCATGCTTCACCACCCTTTTTCGAGCAGAGAAAACCAAATCTGGGTTTTAGAGGCTTAATAAAAGTTATATACCTATGAAATAGCTTTCGAAAACATCTTGAATCACTTGAAACGAATCCTTACACACGGAGTTATACTCGTTTTACTAACAGCGGTATCATTCAAAAACGGGTCTGTTAACAAGAACAAAAACCTCCTCTTTTCCCTAACGATAAATTTTATGTTGTTAAACACCGTTATATCACCGTAGGATACCTTAAATAATTAATTCACGGAAAGAAATTGGGAAACTTACCTTTAGTTTTCTTGGCAAACCCGTACGTCTCTCTCTTGTTCTCTCAAGTTTTCCTTCAATTTTTCCAAGTGAAAGATGCTGAAAATGTGATGAATTAGTCATCACTTGACATATATATCCCCTTTTGGAAGATGAAACGTGTTATCCTCTAAGGGTGACACGTGTTACAACCTTAGGCAGCCATGTCAACTCATGCAACCAATCACATGCTGCCACGTGGCGATGTGGGACCCACCTCAAGTAGGTGTGTCACCTAATTGGTCCAAGTAGGTGCATCACCTGCTTGCTTCCGAGTAGGTGCTACGCCTCCTTCCGCCTCTCCCGTGGGTTCGTAATCTCGTTTTACTTTAAGAGACTATGTAATCGTTGCTACATAAGCTCAACAAGTACTCCAGTGGCTTAGTTATGTAAGTCGTCCAAGTTGGTAGCTTACGTAGGTAAGTCGAGTCCTACGACTTATTATTTTGGCGTCCAACTCGTTTCCAATCCTTATAGACCAATTTCCAACCTTCACTCTTATGGGGTGTAACTTCCTCCCTTCCTTAGAGTTATTTAATCATGTTATAGATAATCAGGGTCACGGGACAACTTTCAAGAGGATTAAGAAGACATTCCGAAGCATAAAGGTACGGGGTATAACATCCTTCCCCCCTTTAGAACATTCGTCCTCGAATGTTAACTAGCCTCATAAGGTCTTACGATTGCTTTAAGATTTCTCTGCATTGGTTGTCATTCAAAAGCCCCTTATTAACCCATATAGTCAATTTAAGAGGGTAGATTACATGTAGGAATACCGACCTCCTAGTTTTTATTGCCATCAATTATGTAATTAACTTATTTCTCAAGGTCATCCATACTCGTGGTTTATCCAAATTTCATCATTATTGTGGGCACGACCTTTCAAGATATACAACAACTCTGTATCTCATTCTCTTTTTATTTCTAGGAAAATTTGGGCAAAGTTTCCTTTGTATTTCTCCCTATCTCAACACCTGTAAGGAGAAAATGCCAACAGTGCCTCATAAGGCATGCATGTATATATTCAGATCATATCATATCGCAGCCACATAGGGCGCCCAATATCAACAGTATGAAAATGAACTTACCTCATATGCCCACTCGAACTGCACCTGTTAACTTTCCTAGCTACTTTTCCTTTAAAATTCAACTTTACATTCCAATTGTACCTCAATACCTTACCCGACATATATCTTTCGTGCTTTTGCTTACCTGCGTGCTTTGTAACTTCCAATATCGTCATTCACCTTTTTTTATCGATGTTTTCCTTCTGCTGAAATCACAAGTTAGTATGAGGAATTTCATTCCTTATGACTCGGCTCTATCGTACGATAGTAGATTTGAAAGAAAGGTAATATCCTAGATGTCCTGTAGCGTCTTGTCTATAGATGTGGTGCACAACATAGATAAAAAAGACTCTACTAGACACGGTATGTATACACTCAAAGAATGAACTACTCTGATACTACTTCTGTCATGACCAAAATAGTGGAGCACTTCTAACATAGCTAAGCGGAAATCCTAAGCTGGTGGATCTCCGAAATGAACATCTTTACCTGCGGGCATGAAACGCAGCCCCCCAAAGAAAGGGGGGTCAGTACGATATATGTACTAAGTATATAAGCATACATAACTGAGATAACAACTGTAACAGGGATGCAGGAAACCAAGTATAGCGTTTAATAGGGTACTGTACCTGTATCTCATAAAATAAAGTCATGTATACCATTATCAGGTACCGTATCCAGCCCGCTCGGGGACTCGGTGTTACAAACACATCATCTAACATGATAGCCATATGCATATTGTTAGCACTTTGGAACGTACAGCCCGATCCATATATATTTTAAGCACATGCCGAGGAACGACGCCCCGATCCACATATCATATAATAATACTGAAGAACGATAGCCCGATCCATATATCACATGATAATGCCAAGGTACGATGGCCCGATCCGTATAATTCATAAAAATGCCGATGTACGACGGCCTGATCCGTATAATGCATAACCTGTCGTGGAATGTATGACCCGATCCTTACATAGCAAAATGTGATAAGGTACGTTCAGCCCAATCCATATATATATCATAATGCATATACGTGAACGCAAAACTCTGTAACATATCAAACATCCCTTAGATATCATCATAAAGCATGTTCAAGAGCCACTAGGTATAGGAGCTTACACATCCCAACACTATTCAACCTGTAGGAGGCTCAAGGGTCGTAGTTCAACTACTTCAAGGCCCTTATCATTCAAAAGTGGGTACAAGTCATGAGTTACATCTAGAATCTATAAATGGGGCTATATCAAAATCCATGTCCTATATCACCTGTAGTCTAGTCTTTCTAGAAGTAGGAAAAGACAAGCTTTACATGCACCACTTCCTATCACATGGAAGACTTGAAAAGTAATGACTCAACTTGTTACAGGAGTTCTAATCAGTAGAAAGTGAACAAGAGTCTTAACTCACCCTCAGAGTTTTAAGAGTGGAATAACTTCAAACTTCATATACACAATACTTACATCTAAGTCATGCCAAAAGAGAGGAAGAATAACTTTACATACACTACTTCTCCACATATAGAAGACTTGAGGAATGGAAGCTTAACTACTTTAAGAGTCTTAACATTCAACAGTGAACACGAATTATGAATCATGAATCATGTTTAGAGCTCATGAATAGAGTTACCCCAAGATTCATACACATATCACTTGTCACTTAAATCTAAGACATGCCCAAAAGAAAGAAAAGATAGGTTTTACATACTTATACCAAAAGATGCGAAAAGAAGGAAACTGTCACGCCCCGGGAGGGTATCCTACACGTAATCGACACCTGAAGGCCATTTCTGACCTCCGAGCGAACCACCTGGTCCATTCACACATTTATTCAATCACATTCTCTTAGCGGAAATTCAATTAATGAGATACTATTCATAATATGGGGGTCGAAGGCCAAACATTCATCAACTCATCAAACAAATATAATAAGACCTCCTCAAAATAAAAGTTCAACCTCCCCACAATCCAATCTATGAAGCCTCTATCAAAGTCTAAAAGGTGCCAATGACAAGTCAATGGCTACCAACAATCAAAATAAGGGAAATGACAATAAAACTGTACAAGAAGGCTCAACATCCTCTGGGAACTAGGAGGACTCACCAACTAGCGGGTAGTGTATGTGGATCTTCAACAGAGCGCCGGTTGATGATCTCTAGTACCTATCTCTGCATCATGAAATGATGCAGGCCAACTGGCGTCAGTACATAGAATGTAAGAGTATGTAAAATGCCCGAATACAACGAACATCAAGGAAGAATCAGTCAACTCGGAATCTCAACTCATATGTATATATATACAAGACAACTCACTCAAATGTCCTATGTCTTAACAATAATATGATTTAGACGGGACCAATCACATATCATTCAACTCAGTCTGACTAAGAGTACTATCAAGACCTATTTGGGAGTTTCTCTTATCTGACAACCATCACTTATGAGACAGTGACAGTACAACAAGCCGACGTTATTGCCGCGTCCATTCATACTTTTCCAGGGCATGAATGACTCAACCAATCATGGATCCAATCCAACCAAGTCCTATAATGTTAGGATAAACCTCTCGGGGAAGCATCCGACTTTAACGGTTCAATCCCCCCAACGTTTGGCAACACAGGTATTGGGTTCGAGTATGGACTATACTCTTGCCCAATTCGGTGCTCGATACTCCTCCCAAGACTCAATTCTCATAAAACTCCATCCAATCAACTCAATCAACTCATATCGACAAGTCTCATTACAACCTTGTTAACTCATAAACTCTATCACAGTCAAATCTCTTCCAATCGTACTATCCGATCAATCTTAATCATCTCTTCATAAGAAATTTAAATGTACATTTATAGCAACATATAGATATAATCAAGCATTACCTCCATCCATTTGAGAATTCTTTGTGACTCATTACAACTTCAAGACTTTAAATCGATATTTTAAAATAGACAACATTTTAAGGAAAATAACATCCTTTATCACAATCTAAATAATTAAAAAGGTCAATAAAACATATTTAACAATTCATCCTTATCAACTCATACTCACATAAAGGCCCATTTTAGGGACTTCTTAGCTCAACAATATCAATACATATAGAATCAAATAATTAGGGGACAAAACTCATTTAAACTTAAACCTTACCAAGAAACTCCATTTTTATGGACATCTAACCTCAAAGCAAGAGTAGGGCACATAGGTGGACTCAACCCATGTTTTGGATAGCCTTACATACCTTAGTGAAGACTTGAAGAAAACCTTGATGTTGGGTCTTCAATGGCGGACTCAAATCTTGAAGCTCTTGGACAAACCTTTGTTGGAAATAGAGGAGAAAGAGAAGAAGAAGAAGAGAGAGAGAGAGAGAGAGACTTCTAGGGCTTTTAGAGAGAGAGTGGGGGCTGAAGAAATGGTCCAAAAATGTTCAAGGCTTGTGAATATATAATTTGGGACAATTCCCAAATTACCCTTCCTCCAAAATTCTGAAAAATAGGCCAAAAACACCTTTGGCGCGATAGTGGCACGTCACGCCCTTACAACGCCAAGGCCAATTACGCCTAAAAACCTGCACAACTTTTAGTGGCGCGCCGCGCCAAGGACCAAACTACTGAGGCATGTTTCTGGCGCAATAGTGGCGCGTCGCTCCCTTATAGTGCCAAGGCCAAAGGTTCTTGGTTTTGTAATTTTAGCTTGAAAAACCCTGCACACCTCGCAGTGGTGCGCCGCGCCAGGGACCAAACTACTGAGGTATGTTCCTGGCACGATAGTGGCGTGTCACGTCACTGTGGTGCCAAGCCCAGATTTCCAGTAGTTGAACCCTAGGCCTGAAATTCCTGCTGTGCTAGTCTGTCTTAGGATCGTCATATCTTTCGACTCCGAACTCCAAAATTTATATTCTTGGTGGAGTTAGAAAGAAGACTCGACGACCTTTAATTTAATAGGTCGTGGGCCACCCAAATCATCGTATTTCCAAAGATAGGGTCGTTAGAAGTCGATCCCTTATACGAACTTGTCCTAAAGCTTAACCACGATGGATCTTTTGGACTTAGCTTGGTCCTAGGGGTCCTTCGTGACCCCACATCACATCTAACACTACTCAATTTCTCAAAGACTCATCTTACTCATGAAATTTCTTCACAATACCCGAGTTCGACCTTACACGTGTACAAGAAAGGTCCGAATCTTAGGAAAACTTTTGAGGGGTGTTACATTATATCCCCCTTGGGATCATTCATCCTAGAATGACGAGCAACCAAGAATGGTCTCGGGGTACAAATCATAGTCAAAATTTTAGTCATTCAACCAATCAAATTCTCAAACAAATACCAATCAAAACTCAAAATGCAGGAATGAATTCAAGTCAAGGAAATGGTCATTACCTTCAACATTCTCCTCGGTAGGCATGAATAGATGTGGATATTTAGATTTCATGGCTTCCTCCACTTCCCACGTGGCTTCCTCAACAAGTTGGTTTCTCCACAGGACTTTGACTGAGGCGATCTCTTTATTCCTCAACTTGCGAATTTGGCGATCGAGAATTTAGACTGGGACGTCTTCATAAGACAAGTTATCCTTAATTCCAACGCTATCAATAGGGACTACCAGCGAGGGATCACCCAAGCACTTCTTCAACATTGAAATGTGGAATACCGGATGAATAGAAGCTCGCTCCGAGGGTAACTCCAACTCATAAGCAACACTTCTAATCCGCCTCAAATAAACCCAATCATCCACCTCGAACACTAAGTCTCTCCTCCTCACATCGGTGTAAGATTTTTGGCGGCTTTGGGCTGTCTTTAGCCTATCTTGAATAATTCTCACTTTCTCCATGGCTTGGTGAACAAGGTCAGGCCCAATCAACTCGGCTTCACCAACTTCAAACCACCTAATGGGAGATCTACACCTCCTCCCATACAAAGCTTCATAAGGAGCCATTTGAATGCTTACATGATAGCTATTATTGTATGCAAACTCTATAAAAGGTAATTGTTCATCCCAATTTCCCTTTAAGTCAAGCACATATTCCCTCAACATATCTTCCAATGTATGGATGGTGCGCTCTACTTGGCCATCTGTCTGGGGATAGAAGGCTGTACTTAAGTTCACCTTCGAACCTAATCCCCTCTGAAAGGATTTCCAAAATTGGGAAGTGAATTAAGCTCCTCTGTCTGAGATGATAGACAAAGTAACCCCATGCAATCTGACGATCTCTCGAATGTACAACCTTGCATAATCTTCTGCGGTGTCAGTAGTGTTAACCGCCAAGAAACGAGCTGATTTCGTCATTCTATCCATAATTACCCAAATCGAATCGTGTTGCTTTTGGGACTTCGGCAGGCCTGTGATAAAGTCCATGTTGATCATCTCCTATTTCCATTTTGGAATTTCTATATTTTGAGCTAAACCACATGGGCTTTGATGCTCGACTTTCACTTGTTGGCAATTCGGGCACTTGGAAATGAATTCCGTAATATCTCTCTTCATCCTACTCCACCAATAGATTTCCCTCAAGTCATGGTACATTTTTGTGGAGCCTAGATGAATAGACTATCTGGAACTATGCACTTCGGCCATAATCCTCTCTCAGACATCATCGACATTAGGTATACACAATCTACGATGGTACCTCAACACACCATCTCCCCCTTTGGTGAAAACCATCACCCCTTGTTTATGAACAACTTCCTTCAACCAGAGGAGGATAGGATCCTGATATTATTTCTCCTTTACCTCTGTTACAAGTGAGGATGTAGCCCCATCTCGAACGTTTACTCCACCTTCATTGTTCTTTTCGAGTCGAACTCTCAATCGGGTTAATCTATGTACCTCATTCGCCAATTCCCTCCTTCCCTTCTCCACATAGGCAGTGCTACCCATGGACAACCTGTTAAGAGCATCAGCAACAACATTAGCTTTACCTGGATGGTATAGGATGCTCATGTCATAGTCCTTGAGTAGCTCGAGCCATCGTCTTTGCCTCAGGTTGAGTTCCTTCTGGCTGAAGACATATTATAAGCTCTTGTGATCGGTGAATACATCAACATGCACTCCATACAAGTAGTGGCGCCAGATTTTAAGCGAAAACACCATAGCTGCTAGCTCAAGGTCATGAGTTGGGTAATTTTGCTCATGAACCTTAAGCTATCTCGAATCATAGGCTATCACCTTCCCTCTTTGCATCAACACACAACCCAAGCCAATTCTGGATGTATCACAGTAGACCACAAAGCCCTCTGTTCCATCGGGCAATACTAGAATAAGAGCAGTGGTTAGCTTGGTCTTCAATTTCTGGAAACTCTCCTCACAGGCATCAGACCATTGGAACTTAGCCTTCTTTTGGGTCAGCTTAGTCAATAGTGATGATATGGATGAGAATCCCTCTACAAACCTTCGATAATAGCCAGCCAAACCCAAGAAGCTCCTTATCTCTGTCGGGGACATGGGTCTGGGCCAATTCTTCACCACTTCAATCTTTTGAGCGTCAACCTGAATGCCATCTCCAGATACAATGTGTCCTAAGAAGGCCACTAATGCAAGCCAAAATTCACATTTAGAGCACTTCGCATATAATACCTGGTCTCTCAAAGTTTGTAAAACGACTCTAAGATGATAGGTGTGCTCCTCTTCATTCTTGGAGTAGACCAGAATATCATCTATGAATACAATCACAAACATATCAAGATACGATTTAAACACCTGGTTCATGAGATCCATGAAAGCTGCGGGGGCATTTGTCAACCCAAAGGACATGACCAAAAATTCAAAGTGGCCATAACGAGTCTGAAAAGCAGTCTTCGGAATATCATATTCCCTCACCTTCAACTGATGGTAGCCGGATCTCAAGTTTATCTTTGAGAAACACGTGGCACCCTAAAGTTGATCAAATAAATCATCTATTCTGGGGAGAGGGTATTTGTTCTTTACGGTGACCTTATTTAGCTGCCTATAGTCAATACACATTCTAAGGGACCCATCTTTCTTTCGAACAAATAGGACCAGAGCTCCCTATAGTGAGACACTCGGCCTAATGAATCCCTTATCTAATAAGTCCTTCAATTGCTCCTTCAACTCAGCTGGAGACATTCTATACGGAGGAATTGAGATAGGTTGGGTATCAGGAAGAATATCGATCCCAAAGTCAATCTCCCTATCAGGAGGGACTCCAGGCAGATCTTCAAGAAAGACATTCGGAAACTCATTGCTAATCAGAACCGACTCAAGGGATGGGGACCTAATACTGTCATCTTCCACTCGGACAATGTGATAAACACACCCTTTTGATATTAGCTTCTTGGCCTGAAGGTATGAAATAAACTTACCCTTAGGCATAACAAGACTACCCCTCTACTCTAGGATAGCTTCGTTCGGGAATTAGAATTTGACAACCTGAGTTTTATAATCAATAGAGGCATAACAGACATAGAGCCAGTCCATGCCAAGGATCACATCAAAATCAACCATGTCTAACTCAACCAAGTCAGCCACGGTATCTCTGTGATGAATTGACACAGTGTAATCTCTATAGACTTTCTCAGCTATGATAGAATCACCGACAGGGATAGCTATGTAGAAAGGCTCACTAAGACATTCAGGGATTTTATTGAACTTACTAGCCATGTAAGGAGTCACAAAGGATAGGGTGGCACCTAGATCCATCAAAACATAATAGTCAAGAGAAGAGACTTGAATCATACCCGTTACGACGTTTGGAGAGTTCTCCTGATCTTGGCGACTACCCAGGGCATATAGGCGGTTTGTACCTCAACTCATACCTGAAGTAGTGCCCCTCTGATTACCCTTAGCTGGCGGTGCGGTGGTAGAGAACTGGGCTCTGTTCCCCCATGCTGGACACTCTTTCTGAAAATGGTCTATTTGGCCGCATTTATAACAACCAACCCTTCCCGCTCTGCATTCTCCCAAGTGGAGCCTACCACACTTACTGCATGGTGGCTTCCTCCTCGAACCTTGACTTACACTGTCCTGGGATTGAGAACCCTGAGGGCTGAAATTCTGGTGACAATGTCCTTGCCGGTCATACCTGTTCTGTGGTATAGGTGCACTTGCGGTAGATGAGGCATAATTGGGAGGCCTCTTCTGGAAGAAGGACCTGTTGCCCTTGTTTTGCCTTGTTCATTCTCATGGCCCGCTGATTTTGCCTTCTTGCTCAGGTGCTCTTCTCTGTCTTTTCTTTTTTCCTCCTCCACCTATTGAGCATACACCATTAATCTGGAAATATCCATATCCGAGATCAGTAATGCTGCTTTGCACTCCTTCTTCACATGCCTCCCTAATCTGGAGACGAACTTCCTCATCTTTGACCTCATATCTAGGATCATTTCTGGAGCATACCTGGGCAGCTGGATGAACTTCAGGCCATACTTCTTAACTGCCATGCCCTCCTGTTTCAAATTTACAAAGTCCTCCACCTTTGCTTCCCTCAATTCTCTAGGAAAGAAGTGGTCAAGAAAGGCTCCCTCAAATTCATCCCACCTAGAAGGTTCAGCATCCTCACCCCTACCCTGTTCCCATTGGTTATACCAAATGTTCGCCATATCTTTGAGTTGATAGGACACCAACTCTACCCCTTCAATTTATGTAGCATACATAGCTTTTAGAATTTTCCATATCTCGTCAATAGAGTTTTGAGGGCCTTCATCAACCTTAGAACCCATGAATGCCGGCGGATTCATTCTCAAAAAGTCTCAAATTCTGGCGGCAGCAGACGGCACTTGGGAACTAGAGCTAAGAGTCGGCGAACTCTGGTTACCATTTCGGGCAGCCATTAATTGAGTGAGCATTGCAATCGCCCCTCTAAATTCTGCCTCTGACGTGGGTGCAGGTAAAGTAGCAGGCACTTGGGGTGCCTCCGCATACCTCGCAGGTCGGCCTCTAGCCCTTGCCAGGCGTACCTCAGACTGAGGCATCTCTGAATTATCGACATTCCTTTGGCTAGCAGTACATTTTGGAGGCATTATCTATAATGTATAAACGCATGAATTAGAAGGGAAGTTTCACAGAGTTTAACTCCATCGCACGAATTCAGAGTATGAAAGAGGGGATACAATTCCTAATGTCCTATATCCTCCTGCCTATAAGTGTGGTTCACAACACACCCATAAACAAGACTCTATTAGACACGGCTTCATAGACTCCCTAGGGAAATGACAACAAAATTGTACAAGAAGGCTCAACATCCTCCGGGAACTAAGAGGACTCACCAACTAGCGGGAAGTATATGTGGATCTTCAACGGAGCACCGGTTGATGATCTCTAGTACCTGTCTCTGCATCATGAAATGACGCAGGCCAACTGGCGTCAGTACATGGAATGTACGAGTATGTAAAATGGCCAAATACAATGAACATCAAGGAAGAATCTGTCAACTCGGAATCTCAACTCATATATATATATATATATATATATATATATATATATATATACAGGACAACTCACTCAAATGTCCTAAGTCTGAACAAGAATATGATTTAAATGGGACCAATCACATATCATTCAACTCAGTCTGACTCAGAGTACTATCAAGACCTATTTGGGAGTTTCTCTTATCCGACAACCATCACTTATGAGCTAGTGATAGTACAACAAGCCGACATTGTTGCCGCATCCATTCATACTTTGCCAGGGCATAAACGAGTCAACCAATCATGGATGCAATCCAACCAAGTCCTATAATGTCAGGACAAACCTCTAGGGGAAGCATCCAACTTTAATGGTTCAATCCCCCTACGTTTGGCAACACAGGTATTGGGTTCGAGTATTGACTATACTCTTGCCCAATTCGGTGCTCGATACTCTTCCCAAGACTCAATGCTCACAAAACTCCATCCAATCAACTCATATCGACAAGTCTTATTACAACCTTGTTAACTCATAAACTCTATCACAGTCAAATCTCTTCCAATCGTACTATCCGATCAATCTCAATCATCTCTTCAAAAGAAATTTAAATGCACATTTATAGCAACATATAGATATAATCAATCATTACCTCCATCCATTTGAGAAATCTTTATGACTCATCACAACTTCAAGACTGTAAATCGACATTTTAAAATAGACAACATTTTTAGGAAAATAACATCCTTTATCACAATCTAAATAATTAAAAAGGTCAATAAAACATATATAACAATTCATCCTTATCAACTCATACTCACATAAAGGCCCATTTTAGGGACTTCTTAGCTCAACAACATCAATACATATAGAATCAAATAATTAGGGGACAAAACTCATTTAAACTTAAACCATACCAAGAAACTCCATTTTTATGGACATCTAACCTCAAAGCAAGAGTAGGGCACATGGGTGGACTCAATCCATGTTTTGGATAGCCTTACATACCTTAGTGAAGACTTGAAGAAAACCTTGATGTTGGGTCTTCAATGGTGGACTCAAATTTTGAAGCTCTTGGACAAACCTTTGTTGGAATTAGAGGAGAAGGTGAAGAAGAAGAAGAGAAAGAGAGAGAGACTTCTAGGTCTTTTAGAGAGAGAGTGGGGGCTGAAGAAGTGGTCTAAAAATGTTCAAGGCTTGTGAATATATAATTTGGGACAATTCCCAAATTACCCTTTCTCCAAAATTCTGAAAAATAGGCCAAAAACACCTTTGGCGTGATAGTGGCGCGTCACGCCCTTATAGCGCCAAGGCCAATTACGCCTAAAAACCTGCACAACTTTTAGTGGCGCGTCGTGCCAAGGACCAAACTACTGAGGCATGTTTCTGGAGCGATAGTGGCGCGTCACGCCCTTATAGCGCCAAGGCCAAAGGTTTTGGGTTTTGGAATTTTGTCTTGAAAAACCCTACACACCTCGCAGTGGCGCGCCGCGCCAGGGACCAAACTACTGAGGCATGTTCCTGGTACGATAGTGGCGCGTCGCGCCACTGCGGCGCCAAGCCCAGATTTCCAGTAGTTGAAACCTAGGCCTAAAATTCCTGCTGTGCTAGTCTGTCTTAGGATCGTCATATCTTTCGACTTCGAACTCCAAAATTTACATTCTTGGTGAATTTGATAGGTCGTGGGCCGCCCAAATCGTATTCTTTCAAAAGATAGGGTCATTAGAAGTCGATCCCTTTTACGAACTCGTCCTAAAGCTTAGCTACGACGGATCTTTTGGACTTAGCTTGGTCCGAGGGGTCCTTCGTGACCCCACATCACCTCTAACGCTGCTAAATTTCTCAAAGACTCATCTTACTCATGAAATTGCTTCATAATACCCGAGTTCGACCTTACACGTGTACAAAAAAGGTCCGAATCTTAGGAAAAATTTTGAGGGGTGTTACATAAACATTAGCTTTACATACCTTTTAAGGACTTCTCTTAATCATGTTCTCATCGTCGTCCTCCGAACCTATTTAACCTGGAATCAATACGAATATCAACCACCTTAGACTTTTCCAGCATCTTATATTACCTACGAGTATTCACAACATTCATTTCCTCGCTCGCCTTCTCGACTAGTTCCTTAACTAGTTAAGGCATTAATAAAAATCGGGCAGCACCTCCCCTATAATATACCCTATTCGAATTTCCAATTACACTCCTAATAACTACAGCCAAACAACAATAACAACCTTAAGTACATGTATAAGCAGTTCACACCAACATAATACAACACAAACTGCAAATGACTCGCTCAGAACCACGATATGAAAATAGGGTTTGTTTCCATTTTGCAAACCCTTTAACTATACGGAATGGGGGGGTCAGGTGGCTACAAACAGCAGCTCCCACACCCCGTTTAGTATATTTTTAGGCCCTGCAACACAACACCACAACCTGCAGCACCACACCATAAGCACAATACCTTGCTTCGATTATAATTTAACTATAGCAACTCCAATTTGGTTTGTTTCGAACGTCAAGCATATTTATGGAATTTACCTATTCCATCCACTTACACAATGTATAATACACTACATAACCACACCATAAAATCCAAATTGGAAGGAAAACCCTTACCTTAACCTAAACTCGTCAAACTCGCCAAAATTATCAAAATGTGAATTCAGGACAGCCTACCGTCTTGTATTGTCGGTTCGTTTCGAAGAAGTAATTGAGGAAAACAGGATTTGTGTCCTCAATGAAAGTTATAGACATGTTTCTTAGGGTTGTATATAATTTTGAATTACCCCTACACCAATTTTGTACAAAATGATATGCCCAAAATACCAACAGCAGTCCTTGTAGAATTTCTAAAACAAAATCTGGGCAGCAGCTCCCCCATGCTTCACCACTCTTTTTCGAGCAGAGAAAAGCAAAGATGGGTTTTAGAGGCTAAATAAAAGTTATATCCCTATTAAATAGCTTTCCACAACATCTTGAATCACTTGAAACGAAGCCTTACACAAGGAGTTATACTCGTTTTACTAAAAGCGGTATCATTCAAAAATGGGTATGTTAACAAGAACAAAAACCTCCTCTTTTCCCAAACGATAAATTTTATGTTGTTAAACACCGTTATATCACCGTAGTATAACTTAAGTAATTAATTTACGGAAACAAATTGGGAAACTTACCTTTATTTTTCTTGGCAAACCCGTAGGTGTCTCTCTTGTTCTCTCAAGTTTTCCTTCAATTTTTCCAAGTGAAAGATGCTGAAAATGTGATGAATTAGTCATCACCTGACATATATATCCCCTTTTAGAGGATGACATGTGTCACAACTTTAGGAAGCCATGTCACCTCAGGCAACCAATCACATGCTGCCACGTGGCGATGTGGGACCCACCTAAAGTAGGTGTGTCACCTACTTGGTCCAAGTAGGTGCATCACCTACTTAGTCAAAGTAGGTGCATGACCTTCTTGCTTCCGAGTAGGTGCTATGTCTCCTTCCGCCTCTCCCATGGGTTCGTAATCTCGTCTTACTTTAGTAGTCTATGTAATCCTTGCTATGTAATATCAACATGTACTCCAGTGGCTTAGTTATGGAAGTCGTCCAAGTTGTTAGCTTACGTAAGTAAGTCGAGTCCTATGACTTGTTATTTTGGCTTACGGGGCATCACGTCCTCCCTTCCTTAGAGTTATTTAATCATGTTATAGATAATCTGGATCACAAGACAACTTTCAAGAAGCTTAAGAAGACGTTACGAAGCATAAAGGTACGAGGTATAACAGGACAAAGGTGGCTCAGCACTGACTTAATAGTGAAGGGATGTTCCTCTTTTTAATTTCAACATCATATCAATAATTGGGGGATAACAAAGTATTTGGTGAAGAGTATGATTAAAAAGATTTGAGTTTAAGGATACAAATAATGATAACTTAAAGCACAATATTGCAATTTCCTCTTATAACGCTCTTTACGATTTATAGAAAGACTTTAAAGATTTTGTTTCTCTACATGTAATACATCTAAAAAATAATAGTAATAGTAATTCCATAACAGCGCTTAATTGAATAATGTATTTAAAAAAAATAAGGAGGATGCATAGAATGAATGCACGTCAACTGGTGGATCAAGTAATTGAGAAAAAGGAAACTGAGAAACCCAATCTCTTTCATTTTATGAATGCATCGCAAAAATATCATTGGCTTATAAATCAACATACATATTAAAAAAATAAATATTATCTTTGTATTTTGATACTCTGTCTCAAACAAAGACATTTAGAGATAAAACATTCACTTTAACAAAGAATTTGAGAAGAATTGATCTATCAAATTCTTTTTTACTATTATTTTCTAGATTGTTATTACTAGCTTGTTGGTTACTTTACAAAACTATTTCTCTTTGTTTTCTAGATGGAGTGTGTCTGTGAAAACTGCACTCTTGATGTTCTAATTAATTGATTTTGACTTATTAGTTAGTGATTCAAAATGTTTTGTTTTCAGTGAAGCTTTATGCTGAGTGAGTATATGTTTATGCCTTTCAATACACGATGATTGACTTTTTGATTCTTATTTTAAATTCATCCATTATGACATATAAAAAAGATGAATGCCATAAATATTTGGATTTTAGATTTCACATTCCTTTTTTTATATATATTGTAATGACCCTTGAGGGTGTCAGGGGATGAGCAACACCCTCAGGCCTTAACATAAATATAATAAGCAAAAGTACAAGGAGGGGGTCATAAATTTGATCTTCAATTCTATGGTGTTTCATATGTCCGCTAACCTACTAAGGTCGGCCAGCTCATCTCCAATACTAATAAGAAACCTAGAGATACTAAGCACCCAAGAAGTGGATTCTTCTTCAATACAAAATAAAACTAGAAAAGTGTAAATAAGGAAGACTCTTCCCTTATAGGTAAAAGTAAAATAAAATAATCCTAACAAAAGACATCTTCAGCCTGGACATTCTTAAAGAAAAATATCCTAGATGAATATGTTAAGAACATAGGGAAATATAAAGGAAAACAACAGTAGAAGATCACCAAAAGCTAAGTACTCAGGGTGGTTCTTTAATCCTCTTCAGCCTCTTTCTGAAATTTTCCATATTGCTTTTGTCCATGCAATATTAACCTCTTGCCTCCTTTGGGAGTTGATTTGCATCAAAATACTGTTGGGTTTCTTCAGATGGATGACTGGATTTAGCTAACACATCAGCCACATAATTAGTTCCCTATAAATATTTACAGTCAAAGGCAATATTGTTTTCGTTGGGCATGTCACAAATTGGGTTCTCGGATATTTTAGTTGCATGGCAACATTGTTGTTTCTTATTTTTGTGATGATGTTATACACACTTATATATAGTATGTATTCATAAAAGTACATTTATGCTCAATAGTTGTATGAAGTACAAGGACTGATCACTTGATGAATACATCAATTCTACTGTTCTTCCTTCTTTAAGAGAGAAGCATGATGCTAAGTTTATATTAGGAGAACTTGTGAAGAGATGGGAGAATCATAAATTTATCGTTAAGCAATTATTCATAGAGTTCTTTCGATATTTATAATTATATTTTATTCTATGAAGGTTGCTATTTGGACTAAACCAAATTATGAAAGCATGTAAGACTAACATAAATTAGTGCAGGTAGCTACCTTCGGGGAATAAAATATGATCTGTGATAATGGAAGAACTTTATAAGTTGCATGATCATAAGTTTATGATTCTCTAATCTCTTCACAAGTCTCTCCTACATAAACTTATTATCATTATGCTTCTCCCTTAAAGCATGCAGAACAATACAATTAATTTATTCATCAAGGGCTTCCTTGTACTTATCATATAGTTCTTGAGCATAAAAGTGACTACGTGAACAGATGTTACATATAAAAGTATCTAACATAATGAAAAAATTTAAAACATTAATATTGTCATGTAACTAAAATAAGAACCTAATAAATGATTGCACATAAAAAGAATGTGAAATCCAAAAGCCAAATATTTATGGTATGCACTTCTTTCAAAAGTTACAACAAATGAATTTAAATTAGTTACCATAAATTCAATCATTGTGTATTACAAGTCATATACTAATACTCATTCGAAATAAAGTTTTACTAAGAATAAGAAGTATTTAGTAACTTACTAATAAGTCAAGATTAGCTAATTAGAACTCTGGGAGTTTAGTTTTCACAACTACCACACCATTTAGCAAATAAAGAGAAATGGTTTTATAAAGTATCCAACAATCTAGTAATAACAATCTAGAAAATAACATATAAAATGGGCAGTTTTTTCTGATAGAATTCTACTCAATTGTTTTGTTTAATTGAATATTTTATCTCTAAATTTCCTTATTTGAGAGATAGTGTCAAAATAGAAATATATTATTGATTTTGTATATGAATATTGATTTATAACTCAATGACATTTTCCTATCTTTCTCTTTGTTTTCTTTTTCGCTATCACTTGATTCACCAGTTTCCACGCATTCATTTGCTGCATCCTCCTTTCTCCTTTCTAAAGACATTATTTAATAAAGTATTGTTATGGAGTTACTATATTTTCCTATTATATGAGGGATGTATTATTTGCGGAGTAAGGAAATTTTTATGTAGAACTTTTGAAGAGCAATATAATATAAAAACTGTAATATGGTGTTCTAAATCACCGTTATTTGTAACCTTAAGTCAAATCTTTTTAACAATATATTTACGCCAAATTCTTTGTTCTGCCCCAATTATTAGTATGCTATTTGAATCAAAAAATGAATATCCCTTCACAATCAAGTTAGTGCTAAACCAACTTCGTCCTATCCCTAAAATGTCATCTTGTAAATAGTTAGAAGATTTGAATTTAAGGATCAAGATGACCTCTATTGCAAAAGAATAAAACGAAAAGGTTAAAGAGGTACCTCTTTCATTTTCACCACTATAACATGTGGTGTCAATCAAGAACCTCCCAGTTCTGCAATTTTTCAAGCTCCATCTAAAACAAAAAAATTCATTGTCAAGTCAAATAATTTAAAAAGATCCATTAATAAAAACAAAGAAGCATGAAGTAACAGTTTCATGGCAACAAAAAACCTCGCAAGCTCAATTAAATCCTAAATCCAGTATCAATCTAAATTCTTCTAGTGAAATTTACCTTTGACACACCCATGAAGGAACCAAATTTCTCAATCCGACTGTAGATAGTTTACAAAAGCTAAAAGTATTCGTTTAAACCCCATAACTATTTTTAATTTACATAAAGATCAACGGACTAAGCTAACTAAAAATAAGAATCAACATTTAAAAGTTGTCTTTTTTCTTATAGAGTAACATAAAAAAGTCAATAAAATCATAAGAAAACACAAGGAAAAAATAATAAAAAAGATCATTTTTCATATAGAAAATAGTGGAGAACGGGAAGACACAAAACAAGGACAGGAAAAAAGATTAGAAGAGAAAATTTGCTTTGTTGGTAGTTTAATTAACAGGTGAAATGACTATTTATAACAAAAGAGACAATAAGAGTTTTCAAAACTTATTAATTTATTTGGTCAGAATGTTATTACTTGATTATATTTTAGGAATAAAAATTATGTATTTACTAATTTGCCATAAATAAGTAGATCTTCATCATATTACACTCTAACAAATGAGTCAAGGTAAGACTATAATTATGCTTCAATAAAATTTTCGTATCAAAAAATTTATAATAGATAAATAGTAAAGGTAAAGCGATAATTGTTCAATTATAAAATCTTGAGAACCTAAAATATTAGTAATTTATAAATAGCAGTTAAGGTAAGCTTATAATTGTTCTACTATAAAATTCTTAGAATGCATAAATTTCATTTATTTTCTTTCTCACAAGTTCATCACTCCACCAAATAACCAGATCACTTGAATCTTTTGAAATTATTTTCTCACTAAAATTGCTATATTAGCCAAATATCCTATTACTAATTACACAATAAAATTTATTTTTTACTTTAATTTCTTAATTATTTTCTAAAATATTGTTAATATATCATACAAAAAGCTGTGATATGATTTATAAATATATATTTTTCTGCAAAACAAATATGGAAACAAATTCAAATTAAAATTTAATTAATGTAGTGTATATTGATGTAATGAGCCAATATTGGGAACGACATCGTACCTATTTCAATCCCACCAATAGCTAAGTCAGTCCTTTAAAAACACATGATAAAAAGTAATATAGACGAAAGTAAAACTTGAAAATAGAATATGTCATAATCCAACCTCTTGAGTCATGATGATACCTACTATAAACCCCCAGTAGGTAAGTCAACCCGTATCTCAAAACTGTGAGTAATGAGATTTAGGGTAGAAACTAAACAGAAATATAACAATAACTGGAATATCATGAGTACCGGAAGCACAACAAATAAGTATATACAATAAAATATAAGATCCCTCCCAAAACATAGAAGTCACAAGTATGTGTACTACAAAATACAGATACAAGCAAAAGACTAGACAAATATGTACAGATGGAGATATGAAGATCCAACAACGCCAAATGCTCACCAACGCCTCCGAAGTAGACTCCAACTGGCCCAGACCTGCTTCATGAAAACAGATGCAGAGTGTAGTATAAGAGCTAAAACAAATGTACTCAATAGACATCATAGACTGACTGAGATTGAAAAATAAAAGCCATAGGAAAAGATAGAATATGAGGAAAATAACTAAATGAGATGAAAAATATAGGAGATGCACATGAGTGTTAGGAACTAAAAGAACTAAGTATAGCTAACTAAACCTAACGGCCCCCATAATCCTAAAAGATAAACTCATACGCAAGTTTAAGTGAAACACTCGAGCGGACACCCATAAGCATGATAAGTACACATAATTACTAAAACTACAAACAATATGGAATGGTAAGTCTAGATAAAATAGACCATAGCCCGAATGTCGAACTGTAGATAAACCTTCAAGTAACCAATAGTAACCCATAGTATTAGGCCATTTAGGATGTCTAGCGCCAGGACCTCGACCCGAGGATGAGTCTCAAAGGGGAAAATTAGCAATAGTATCCATATAGTCAATATGGATAGCCCTGCTAAGAAGTGCAGCGCCCAGACCTCGAACCGTGGATGAGTCTCAAAGGGGCAAGAGTTCGTGATCAAATAACACATCTCTGTAGAGGATAGGTGGGCAACATGTTATAATCCAAAGCCTAACCTGATGTGTAAGTCCAATAATAACATAACGTGTAAGCCCAATAATAAATCTCATACGAGAAACCTAAAGAGAAAGTCAGGCCACTAAAGAAACAAAAAGAAGAATACGAAAAAAAATATCCTAAAATCTGGTGTCAAAAGTATAAAGAGCATCTAATACAACTTTTGAGTATAAAGTAAATGATGAGTCTTCAAATAGAAATAAAGACTGAAATAGCAGATAGAACTAATGATGATGTGAAACACAAGATCTCACCATCAATCCAAAATAAACCAGTTCGCTAGAGGTGATCAATCGCCATGAGGAGTATCCTGACTAGAATCTACATCAAAGTGACACAAAAGTACAATCCAAATGTACTCAGTAGGTTTGATTGACTAAGTATAATGAATTAATCAAAATTATGAAATAAACTAAGAAATTCTTCAATTTGCATACAGAAAAGTCCCACTCTAGCATTGGTACAACCAATTTATAAAGAACAACGTGAGTAAAGTAAACACATAGGGACAGTTTAATATCACATATAATAAGATAAGTCAAATAATACAAAGAGCAATGCAATGAGATGATGCAATAATGTGGTAGCATGGTTGAATCAAGGTTGTTACAGAAATAGTTGTATATACTTATCAAGGTAAGGCTTCAATAAAATGACCTATGGGGGACTCGCAGTCCATATACCAAATCACAATCTTAATATCTTATAACCTTTCCACCTAGCTCTTGGTTAAGGTTATAAAAAGGTGTCACATTTTCTTTCTCCTAAAGAATTTTCACATTTCTCAACTTCTCAAGATCAATGATATGCTGAATTAAGATGAATGCATCACAACATATATGGAATTAGCATGAAAGCAATATTCAACTCAACATGTAAAATAAGGTTCAAAATTCTCAAAACTCAACCTACACATGATATACACACTCAAATAGATAACAATGGGAAGGAGATACATTGAATTATAAGTCCACCCTTTTTTTAAAGCATCTTATTACTCAACTATGATCAAAACCCCCCAACTCAACCCCTCATGTGGGCATTACAAGTCAAATAGTATTACAAGCCTCTCTTATAGGATTATCATGAATCATATACTCTGAAAGCAAATCGGATAGCAAATAAGCCCCCCACATATGCTAAACAGCTAAAATAAACCCCTACATGGACAACACAATATAATCAAGCCCCTACACGGGCATCACAATAGAATCAACTGTCCCAATTCAAATTATGACCCCACCTCAAAGTATATAATATATGAATGACTAATTATCCAAATCCATTCTCAAAGAAGGATTTCCAGACCTAGATCAAAGGCTGAAAACTTCATTTGAACACTCTATCGCAGCTTTAACCTCAAATACCATATCCAAAACTATCAAAAATGTAAAGAGTTCATCAAGAGAAGTCTAATGATATCCATATTTCAAGGTATAAGAAACATGATCAAAATCATCCAAAAATTATCTTTAAAACAAAGAGCATAAAACTGGTATTTTACTTACAAATCAGGTTCTACACATTAAAAGGAGTTCTTGGCTGAAAAACTGAATAAAACCAAGTGGAAATCGAGTTTGAAATCATGAAATTACTAATTTTTAAAATTTGAGAAAAAATATCCCAAAACCCACATTGAAATCATGATGTTGAAATATTTTTGGAAGATGAAATCGTTAGAAAATGATTTAGAAATGATAAAGAGACTTACTCCAACATATTTCCTCTAAAGATTGCTTCAAAAATAGTCACTCCTAAGATCCAATTGAATAACAATGGTGGAAATGAGAAAAAAGAAGAAGAAACCCAAAATATAGACTATTTTCAGCCAAAAATGGTTTGTTGACAGTTTGACTTGCACCAGCACCTTTCAAAACATTTTTTTGACTCTCATAACTCATTCAGAACCTTATGAATATGAACCAATAGTGAATATCGATCAAAATACATGTTTTTGTGCCAAAATAATTGTCAAATTTTGAAATATGAATGTTATGAACAAAATACCCCTACAGTCCTCTCTTAAGCCTAAAACTCAACTTTTAGTCTAAGTACTAAAAATGAAATCTAAGGTTTCGGGACGATAAACAACCATACTACTAGATCAAATTCGATGTTGCAGATGCAGCCGAACTATCGAAATCACCATCCAATGCTCAAAACTCAAAATGTTGATACAAAAAATGAAATCTAAGGTTTCGAGACTATAAACAACCATACTACTAGATCAAATTCGATGTTCCAGATGCAATAGAACTATCGGAATCACCATCCGATGCTCAAAACTCAAAATGTTGATCAAAGTCAACTATCTCATAAAAATTCCACCTAAAGTCTCAAAATCACCAAAATCTCTCACAATCACATAGGGGACCATAAAAATTATTCCCAAAACACAAATAAAGCATGAAACGGCTAAGGCGAAGAGCGAAATGGTCATTTTATATGAAAAAATAATTTCTCAATAATTGAGACATTACACTATCCACCACTAAAAGACACATTCTTCCTCGAACGAAAGACAAAGTAAGGTACCTGAAGGAGAGAAACATTGAGGGTTTATGTAATGCATGTTGGACTCCACCTCCCACGTAGCCTCCTCAATATGCCTTTTTGAAATAAGCTTCTCCTCAAAGGACAAATCCTGATCTAAAGCAATTGAGTCCCACTAAACTAGATAGGAATCATCATGTTGGTATTTCTTAAGCATCGATACATGAAATATAAGATGAACTACTGAGAGGTTTGGAGGTAAGGCAAATTTATAGAAATCCTCTCCATACTTCTCCAAAATCTCAAAAGGGCCAACAAATCTCGAACTAGGCTTCCCTTTCTTCCCAACCATCATCACAAACTTAGTGGATCACACCTTGAGATACACTCGTCACCAATGGCAAAGGACACATCATAAACATGCCTATCTGTATAGATTCTCTGCCTACTCTAGGCAGTCATAAGGCGCTACTGAGTCAACCTCACCCTATCCATAGAGTCTCTCAACAAATTAGTACCCTAAAAGAATCAAACTATCCCACGGGAGGTCTATACCTCCTCCCATAAAAAGCCTCAAATAGTGCCATCTAGATTCTAGAATAGTAGTTGTTGTTATAGGCAAAAACTACAAAGAGATAAAGATTGGTTCACATGATGAGCGAAGTCCACGACAAAAGATTGAAGCATGCCCTTAAGCACCTGAATAGTCCACTCTGACAACCCATTGGTCTGCGGAAGAAAAGCAGTACTTGACTCAAGCTTGGTACCCATCTCTTCCTACATAGAACTCCAGAAATCAAAGGTAAACTACGTACCTCTAACAGATATTATAGAAATAGGCACTTCATGTAATGGAACAATCTCACGAATGTAGATCCTAGCCAACTACTCATTATTATAACTAGTATTCACTAGAATGGAATGAGTTCATTTGATCAACTGATACACAATCACTTAAACTGAATCATGCTTACCAAAAGTCAAGTGTAATTCAGTCATAAAGTCTATATTAATGCGCTTTTACTTCCACTTAAGAATGGGCATCCTTTGCATTGAACCCTCGGTCTCTGATGCTCATACTTCACTTGTTGGCAATTCAAACACTTGGCCACAAAGTCCTCGATGTCTATTTTTATCTCACACACTAATAGTGTTGTTTAAAGTCATATAACAAGTTTGTTGCCCGGGGTGGATAGAATACTTCAAACAATGAGCCTCCTCTAATATCATACGTTTCCAATCACCAACTTTAACCACATAAATATGACCACTAATGCTCAAAACTCCCATAGGATCAAGAGAAGCCTACTAAAATTCACCCCCAACACTTTTCCCCGAATTGTTCTCAACTTGTAACCATCAAACTAGTGGGCACAAATCTGATCCATCAAAGTAGATGTCACGACCCAACCCCATAGGCCACAACTAGGGTCCTACCTGAACACTCCGTATATATATCTATCAGCAATGGTCACATTGAACTGTAAATAAAATAATATCATGTAACAGAGCCCCATTAGGCGATAACATTTTCATAAACCTGTAGCCCTTTTTGTTTGTATCACAATATGATAGGGCACGCAAGCCGACAAGAATGCCATAACATAATAACATATACCATATATCATGTAGACCCAGTTGAATCAAACTGACATACATAACCCACATATACATGTCTACAGACCTCTAAAAATATAAATGACAATATATGGCAGGACAGGCCCCCGCCGTACCCCCGAAAGGACAAAACAATTTTTTACATCAGTGGACAGTATCAGAAACTAGGCCCCGATATCCTGGAGCCTCTTCAAGCTAAGATACCTGGAATCCTAAGTTGACGGACTCCCAAAACCTGTATCTGTACCTGCGGGCATGAACGCAGCCCCCCGAGAAAAGGGGTCAGTACGACATATGTACTGAGTATGTAAAACGTAACACAATTCACTACAGGTATATTCGAAATAGAGAAGCAGGGGAACAAATCATCAAATCTAAGACATGTATCTGTACTCTATGAATCACAAAAGCATGCATGCTCAATTTATACAATATAGTCGG
Source organism: Solanum dulcamara (assembly GCF_947179165.1). Taxonomy (NCBI): domain Eukaryota; kingdom Viridiplantae; phylum Streptophyta; class Magnoliopsida; order Solanales; family Solanaceae; genus Solanum; species Solanum dulcamara. The sequence continues at coordinate 64,215,935 of NC_077240.1, forward strand.
CCCTTTCAGGGACTCTGTGAATCACATCTATAGGATCATCATAGGCTTGGTGCTATCACCACCCTTTTGCAAGACATCATCATCATACATATATACATAGGTACCCGACCCTCTAGTGAGGGCTCAGTGAACAATACAGTAAGTTTTACACGATAACGGACCTGGCCTGGGACTCAGTGAAAGAAGTGTTATAGTAAAAATGAGTAGAGTAGTGAGTAACTATATGCAATTTAAATCATTATCAGAGACCCGATCGAATAAGAAAGTTGAGCTTTTGTTTGAGGACTCGAGTAACGAAGTAGTCATCTCGAGCGTCCTCTAAATGCCATTATGAGCTGTCTCAAAAGTAATCTCGGGGACCTTAGACCTGTATTAATATAGGGCCAAATCATTTATGGAATCAAAACACATAGTCTCGTATAGTCTTTACGACTCGGAGCTTGTACATTTGGTACCTTTTTAACGTATAGAAGTTTCTAGGAAAATAGTGCAATTACTATCAGAGTTCGATATTCAAAAGTAAATAAGAGATGCTAAGAATGGAGTTACCCAGAGCTCAGATAATATTCAACTTACAACTAAGACAAGGACATGCCCAAAAAAAGAAGGAGAATAAGCTCTATATAGTGTGTACTTTCCCTCGGGTGATCTGCATATACATATTTCATACCCGGCCCATCTTGGGGATCGGTGAACCACTATGGAGTCATAATCTCATGTTTGTATCAAATACATCTCAATGAAAAGGAGAGATAACTTCTCCCACACTACATTCTAACATATAGAAGCCCTACTAGGCAATACTTAATCTTTATAGGAACTCTAATACTGAACAGTGGATAGGGGTTATGAGGCGTACTTGGAATCCTGGGAATGGAAATAGGTTCTCCCAAAACATATTGAATCACCCGAAAATAAGCTGGACACAAGAAGTTTTACCAATATTACTAACAACTGTCCATTCCAAAAACGGGTTTGTTAACTAGTTTTTAACATTTTCCCTCTTTGTTCTTTCAACTATCTCTTAAGTTCCAAGCTGAAGAATTAATTCTGTAGACATCGTAAGATACATATATACATCTCCACATGGTTGAGGAACACGTAGATAATTAATTGACGGAGAAAAATTGGAAAACTTACCTTTAATCTTCCAAACCCATGGCTGCCTTTCTCTCACATTTCTCTCTTATTTTGGTTGCTGGAGTTTCAGCTCCAAATGGAATAAGGATGACTTAATAGTCATCCAAAAACACATATATACCCCTCTTTAGAAGGTGCCACATGGCATCCCCTTAGGGGTGACAAGTGGCAACCCCTAGGATGCCACCTAGGCTCATGTGGCCTATCACACGCTACCACGTGGCAGCAGGGTCTACCCCCCCCAAGCAGGTAGGTGATTCACTTGTTTGCTTGTCACCTTCTTGCTTGAGGTGCTTGCTTGTCACCTGCTTTCTTGTCACCTGCTTGCTTCATTTTCGTAAGTTCGGAAACTAGTTTTTGCTCCCTCTCATAGGCTTGTCACCTCATCTTATTTTAAGAGCCTATGTAATCCATGCTACGCAGGTTTGGTATGTCCTCCAGTAGCTCAAGTATATAAGACTTTTACATTAATATCTTACATAGGTAAATCGAGTCCTAAGACTCATTACCTTGCCTCCAATTCCTTTCGGATTCCTACGACTCTATTTCCAACCTTCCCTACTATGGGGTATCATATTTTCCCTTCCTTAGAGTCGTTTGATAGTGTCGTAGATTATCCGGCTCACATGCTAATTTTTAATGAACTTTAAGAGACATTCTGAGTTTAAAAGTGTGGGGTGTAACATCTTTCCCCACTTTAGAACATTCATCCCCGAAAGTTAAACAAAACTTCTCTTAGCACCTTATACAAATCGTACGGAGATTCTTTATTGTTTCCCTAACACATACTTCCATCCAAGTACTTAATATACGAGTTTTAAGAGTTGGGGTTACTTGCAGACATCGGGAATAGGTGTGAATATTTTTGTTTCATGTTCTCTTCAGCTTCCCCGGTCATCCTTTTTCTAATTTTGGTGCTGCTATAGTATCTTGATGGAAAGCACGTCTTTAGTCTACAATCTTCTAGTTTTCCGATTTAAGATGATGATAGGTTATCCCTCATAGGATTCTATTTCCTGGACATTATCTATGGAGTATACCCTGGGTGGCTCGTCATTACCTTTGCAAAGCATCTCTATCTGATGGACTAGGCGTATAGTTTCCAAATAAGGTGGTAAGCTCAACTTACCAGCCATGTTGCCCACCTTATGAGCAACTTGATACAATCTAACATATTCTGGGTTAAGTTTCCTTTTCTAGGTAACCCGGTTATGAACATCCAATCATCAGTTTGAAATCTGTATGTCGATGTCGATTATCCATATATCATTCCTGCCGTCTTTGGGCTTTTAGTCAATAGCTTGCTTAATCATGTCGGGGCCTTTTTAGCTTAGTCTTTCTAACATCTACCCATCCAATAGGGGACTTACACGTCTTACTCTACCAGTCTTGTACGGAGTCATTGGGATACCAGAGTGGTAGCCATTATGGTAGTTAAACTCATTAAGTGGTGGACGATCATCTCAGTTCCTCTTAAAGCCAACCATATAATAGTATGCTCAGTAAATTCTGCAGCTCAAGGAAAAATGCGGTACGAAGACCTATCTGTGCTCCCAAGCTTTTCTTGGACTGATCTCTAGACGTTAATCATAATTGAAGTCCCTCTATATAAGATATTAGTAGGGGAAACCTCACGGAACCTTATTACCTCCTTGTCCTATAACTTCACCTAGTTCCAACTGTATAGGTGATTTTATTTGAAAGCAAATGAGATGATTTGCTAGCCTACTCGCACTAACCCGTATAGCACTCTACTCATACATAGTATAAAATAGGTTCATAATGACGTTGATAATTTGGGAACCGTTAGCCTCGTATAGTCCTTCTCGACTCTTTTCAGAACTTTAACTGGCATTCGATCTTTTGGGTCCTTCTTCCCCTCCTTTTTTCCAATCCTTAGGGTTGGCTACAAAATAATATTGTAGTCCCCTCATATAATGGCTCTCGTAGTCGCTCTGTTCTTTATCTAACATGACCTGGTATAATTCCGAAGGAATTTTGGCATATAAGCTCGTCATCCTGTAGTAACTAGTTAGTTCTACCAGTCTTACTTAGACCCTTTCACAATTTCCCTTACCCCCGCTTGTAATCCTCTAGACATATTATCTTGTTTCATTCTTTACCTTTACAAGAATATGATAGGGTATAAGAAGTATCCTAGCATTACCTCGCTAGTCCTCATATTTTACCCTGCCTTTTGCTCCCTTATCCTACACTCGATGTCGGGGTAGATCTTTGGTCCACTTCTGGCCATGTCTTACTCCACCCGTAGCACTAATTCCATCTCGGTAATTTGGTTTAACCTATCTTTGTATCTCTCGATAGTTAATTGCAACTTGGGCTCCCTTGCCTAGGATAATAGCTGTGGGGACTCCGTAACGTCCTACGACTTTTTACTCTATAATTTTACACCTTCTCGGCAGAGTAGGTCACCTTTGATTAAAGGAGCAGGGACTAATATCGTTAATCCACAAGTAACATTCCCTCCAGATTCATCTGGCGCTAGAGTGCGAAGTGAGTCTTGTAGTCCTGGTCGTATTGTGGAATTTTCCAATTTGGGTATTGCTTCCTGTCATTCGTAAATTACATCAACTGGTACCCTTACCTTTTGGGGTTTTGCTTTTTCGCCCTCAGAGTTGGCTGCCAAGTGGTGTCGAAATTCCCTCGCCCACTGGCCTATATAGTCATTCTGTGGTTTTCCTCTTATTAACTGGTTCTATGTTGAAGAGTTGTGGCATTTGAGTGCGTCGTCAGTTAGCAGTTAGCTAATCCTTCTTGTCTTGTTTAAATCCTTTTTACAATACCCTCAACGTAACGTATAGTATTCCAGGAACATAATCTTATGTCATTCCTCCGCCACTAGTTCCGATTCTTCCATCTCCCGTGATCATATCAGCACTAACGTAGTAAGTTCCATAAGAATTTCGAGGTTAAGCATTCTGGGGCGAGAGTAATACTGGAATGGGTGACCTCCCTGGGAATTCCTCAGGTCGTGCTTTATGATAATCCTTGCAATGAGGTACGGGGCACATAACTTAGCTCCAGATTTACCTCAGTGTTGTCTCGCGAGTCTTTATGTTTTGCCTTGTCCTTTTCTCTATTATCTTGCAACCCGTATCGGCGTAGGCCTTTAGTTCCACTATGACCATGCCTGCTTCCTTCTTTTTTGGTCGTTTTGATTTAACTTCTCCTATTGTATTCCTCCCTTTCTGTACGCACCCATTCATTAGGGTGGGATACTGAGTAGCGCTAAAGTTCATTCATATAGTGACCTTTGGAGCCGCTTTGAGTTTTGTCTATTATTAGCTGGCATAACTTTAAAGGAATTTGAAATATACGCTTCCTTATCCTCGATTCACTTTGGGTTCTTCTCATTTTGTACCACATGAGGCTTTCTATTCCTTTTTCTTTGTTTACTTATCTATCGCAACGTCATTTGTGACTAACTTTATAACCAATATTTTGGCTTTTGTTCTAGCATGCTGTTATTTTCCTTCGTAGTGTCTCTTGAGTTATTCGGTATCCTTCCATGGTTACACTCTTTTATTTTTGTACGCAGTCACCTTCTAGTGTTATCTTGTGCAGGGCCTCGTCACAAACTTCTTAGCGCTGCCTTATATAGCATTCTGGCTTCCGTTCAATTATTGATGGCTTCCAGACCCTTCTAACTTGGTTTGGCAAGATATATTATCGAAGTTTAGACGTCCATCCCAAATATATTGCCCTATTAATTGCCTCCCCTTACTCTTGCCATTTTCCTATTATCTTCCCCCCTTTAGAGGGTGCATATACCTTTACTTGCTTATGCCTTGCTCTATGTCTCTATATCCCATCTTAATTTTATCTAATCTCTTTCCCCAATCTACTTGATACCGCATCATATCTCTATTTATCTGCATATTTTATAATCTGACTATCCGCATACTGAGCCTTGGTTAAATTATGAAGCGACGATAACCTTTCCATATTTAATGTGATGTCTTGTATACTAATCGGTACTTGAATAATGTGACCCAAGGAACAACTCACCCAAGGCCACCTTCTACTTCTCCTTTTCCAATAATTACATCGCACCTGCAGTCGTTCCAATTCCAATTAGGCAATGCTAGTATTCTGACAATAACTATTTAAGGTTTTCTTGAAGTAGTAGCTTTATCCCAACCCATATCCTTTGCTTCGTGGGGAGAATAAAAGTTGCACCATTTGGTCCTTAAGTTTGCCATCCTCGTCCCTTGAGGGTTCCACTATTTTTGGGGCGACGTGGTGTACATGCGTCATTTTTTGTATCTTAAGCTCCATGCTCTTACTGCGTTCCCAACGCAGGCTTTTAACATAGTCAACGCATACTAAGTGCGCCTTACTAGTGGTCCCACTTTATCCCTATATACTTATATCACACTGCTCAATTCTTACTTATATATTCCCCTTTTAATTCGTATTCGCGTTTAGTTCCTGACATCTCTTTGAGGTGCTTCTATTAGAAGTTCTTTCCCCAATTAGTCGGTGGAAAATTATAAACTGTTATCGTAAACCATTTTTCAACCATTGTTGGAAGAAACTAGAACCTCTTAAACATCACAGTACTTCCCTTTTAATACTTGCCTGACCTGGTCTCCTTCGGGGTTTATCCTCGAGTTATGAACAACCTATCTAATTTATAATTAGGAGTTGGGGGCTTGGTACTTTTAAAATGAGTGAAGCTCAATTACTGGACATCTTACCTTTCAACCTGAGCTTCTTTTTTTTTCTACAGCACAATTACGGCTGGAGATACTGTGGTCTGAATTGTACTGCTCAGACAGACTTTTGTTTTTCCGTAATAAACTCCCTCAAGTAAAGAGGGTATCCCTTATCGACCACATGAAGAGTATCTCTTATAACTTTAATTTAACATCCTATAGGTACCCGGTATCTATTTCCAAGATATGTTATAAACTATGTTTTATTTCCTTCTTCATGTATTGGGAAATTTTCGGCAGAGTTTCCTCTACACTTCTTACTATCCCAAAACCTGCATGCAGAAAATACATACAATGCCTCACAGCGCCAACATATATATATATACATATTATATCACAACAGCACAGGGCTTTTAATGTCATCTCATATCGCAGCCACACAGGCCTTTCAACGTCAACAATAATATAAAAATACTGGACTTACCTCATATGTCCAACTTCAAATTGCATCTGTTGCACTTTCTGTCTGCTTTCCTTTCAGGTTTCAACTTTACATTTCAATAGTACTTTAATACCTTACCCGACGAATATCTTCCGTGGCTTTACTTTACTTACCTGCATGCTTCATAACTTTCCATATCGTCAATTACTTCCCTCTATTGGTGTCCTCCTTCTACTAAGATCCAAGGTTAGTATAAGGAATTTTCCTATGGCTCGGATCTAAAGCAGGATCTCAGATGTAGAAGAAAGGTAACATCCTAAATGTCTTGTAGCTTCCTATTTATAGATGTGGCGTGCAACACATCGATAATCAAGACTCTACTAGACACGGTGTGCAGACACTCTAAGGATGAACTACTCTGATACCACTTTTGTCACGACCCAACCCCGTAGGCCACGACTGGGGTTTGACCTGACCCCCCGTATACATATCTATCAGTTGTGGTCACATTGAACTATAAATAAAACAATATCACATAATAGAGCCCCACTAGGCAATAACATTTTCATAAACCTGTAGCCCTTTTTGTTTGTATCACAACATGATAGGGCACACAAGCCGACAAGGCTGCCATAATATAATAACATATATCATATATCATGTAGACCCATCTGAATCAAACTGACATACACAACCCACATATACATGTCTGCAGACCTCTAAAAATATAAATGACAACATATGACAAGACAGGGCCCCCGCCATACCCCCTAATGGACAAATCAATTTTATACATCAATGGAAAGTATCAGAAACTAGGCCGCGATAGAATGGAGCCTCTTCTAACTGAGCTTCCCGGAATCCTAAAAACTTGTATGTGTACCTGCGGGCATGAACACAGCCCCCCGAGAAAGGGGGTTAATATGACATATGTACTAAGTATGTAAAACGTAACACAATACACTGGAGGTATATTCGAAATAGAGAAGCAAGGGAACAAATTATCAAATTGAAGACATGTACCTGTACACTATGAATCACAAAAGCATGCATGCTCAATTTATATAATATAGCCGACCCTTTCAGGGACCCGGCGAATCACATCTATAGGATCATCATAGGCCCGGTGCTATCACCACCCTTTTGCAACACATCATCATCATACATATATACATACGTACCCGACCCTTTAGTGAGGGCTCGGTGAACAATGCATTAAGTTATACACTATAACGGACCCAGCCCGGGACTTAGTGAAAGAAGTGTTATAGTAAACACGAGTAGAGTAGTGAGTAACTATATGCAATTTAAATCATTATCAGAGACCCGGTAGAATAAGAAAGTTGAGCTTTTGTTTGAGGACCCGAGTAACAAAATAGTCATCTCGAGCGTCCTCTAAATGCCATTATAGGCTGTCTCAAAAGTAATCTCGGGGACCCTAGACCTGTATTAATGTAGGACCAAATCATTTATGGAATCAAAACACATAGTCTCGTATAGTCTTTACGACTCGGAGCTTGTACATTTGGTACCTTTTTAACGTATAGAAGTTTCCAGGAAAATAGTTCAACTACTATTAGAGTTCTATATTCAAAAGTAAACAAGAGATGCTAAGAATGGAGTTACCCCAAAGCTCAGATCATATTCAACTTACAACTAAGACAAGGACATGCCTAAAAGAAGAAAAAGAATAAGCTCTATATAGTGTGTACTTTCCCTCGGGTGATCTACATATACATATTTCGTACCTGGCCCATCATAGGGCTCGGTGAACCACTATGGCATCGTAATCTCATGTTTGTATCAAATACATCTCAATGGAAAGGAGAGAAATCTTCTCCCACACTACATTCTAACACATAGAAGCCCTACTAGGCAATACTTAATCTTTACAGGAACTCTAATATTGAACAGTGGATAGGGGTTATGAGGTGTAATTGGAATTCTGGGAATGGAATTATCCCCAAACTTCATATACAATTCACTTAAGGCTAAACATTGCCAAAAGGAAAGAAAGATAGTTGTACGCACTTATACCAAAAACATGCCAAAAGAAAGTTCTACATACCTCTTGTGAGTTACTCTTTATCCCATTTGCCTCGTCTTCGTTTGAACCTATTCAACATGAAAGAAATATGAATATCAACCACTCTTAGATTTCCAGCATCTTAGGTTGCACCTTATCATTCCTGCAATCTATTTCCTTGTCCGTCTCTTCGACTAGTTCTTTAATTAGGTAAGGCGTTAATGAAAATTGGGTAGCACCTCCCCTATAATGTGCCCTATCCGAATTTCCAATCACACCCTTAATAACTACATCCAACCAAGAAAAACAACCTGCAACATATATACAAGCAATTCACACCAACATTACACAATAAAAACCCCAAACAACTCACTCAAAACTATCAAAATGTGAATTTTGGACAGCTTACTGTTTTACCTTGTCGCTTCATTTCGAAGGGGTAATTGAGGGAAACAGGATTTACGTCCTCCATGAAAGTTATACACATGTATCTTAGGGTCACATAAAATTTAGAATCACCCCTACATCAATTTTTTACAAAACGATATGCCCAAAACACCAACAGCAGTCCGTGTAAAATTTCCAAAACCAAAATCTGGGCAGTACCTCCTCTACACTTCATCACCCTTTCTCGAGAGGATAAAAGAAAAAATGGATTTTAAAGTCTAAATAAAAGTTATATACCTATGAACTACCTTTCCAAAACATATTGAATCACCCAAAAATAGGCTGTACACAAGAAGTTATACCAATATTACTAACAACTGTCCCTTCCAAAAACGGGTTTGTTAACTAGTTTTTAACATTTTCCCTATTTGTTCTTTCAACTTTCTCTCAAGTTCCAAGCTGAAACATTAATTCCGTAGACATCATAAGATACATATATATACCTCCACGTGGTTGAGGAACACCGTAGACAATTAATTTATGGAGAAAAATTGGAAAGCTTACCTTTAATCTTCCAAACCCATGGTTGCCTTTCTCTCACGTTTCTCTCTTATTTTGGTTGCTGGAGTTTCAGCTCCAAATGGAATAAGGATGACTTAATAGTCATCCAAATACACATATATACCCCACTTTAGAAGGTGCCACATGGCAGCCTCGTAGGGGTGATAGGTGGCAGCCCCCTAGGATGCCACCTAGGCTCATGCAGCCTATCACATGCCACCACATGGCAGCAGGGTCCACCCTCCAAGCAGGTAGGTGAGTCACCTGCTTGCTTGTCACCTTCTTGCTTGAGGTGCTTGCTTGTCACCGTCTTGCTTTTCACCTGCTTGTTTCACTTTCGTAAGTTCAGAAACTAGTTTTTGCTCCATCTCGTAGGCTCATCACCTCACCTTATTTTAAGAACCTATGTAATCCATGCTACGCAGGTTTGGTATGTCCTCCAGTAGATCAAGTAGATAAGACTTTTACATTAATATCTTACATAGGTAAATCGAGTCCAAAGACTCATTATTTGGCCTCCAATTCCTTCCGGATTTCTACGACTCTATTTCCAACTTTCCCTACTATGGGGTATCATATTTTTCCTTCCTTAGATTCATTTGATAGTGTCGTAGATTATCCATCTCACATGCTAACTTCTAAGGAACTTTAAGAGATATTCTGAGTTTAAAAGTGTGGGGTGTAACATGTAACACCCCTCATAAATTTTCCCTAAGATTCGGACCCATCTTGTATACGGATAGGGTCAAACCCGAGTATTGAGGGGCGTATGCATGAGCTAGGATGAGTCCCCGATAAATTTAAGGATGTTGGAGGCAATGTGGGGTTACAAGGGCCCCCTAGGACCAAATTAAATCCAACAGATTCGTCGTGGCTAAGCCTTGGGCTGAGTTCGTATAAGGGGTCAACTTCTAACAACCCTATCTTTTGAAAGACAACAATCTGGGTGACCCATGACCTATCAAATTAAAGGTCATCGAGTCTTCTTTCCAATGCCACCAAGAATGTAAATTTTGAAGTTCGGAGTCAAAAGATATGGCGATCCTAAGACAAACTAGCACGACAGGGATTTCAGGCCTGGGTTGCAATTGCTGGAAAATTGGGCTTATCGCCACAGGGGCGTGACGCGCCACTATCGCGCCAGGAATATGCCTTAGTTGTTTGGTCTCTGGTGTGGTGCGCCACTAGGAGGTGTGCAGGTTTTAGGCGTAATCGGCCTAGCGTTGCAATGGCGCGACGCGCCACTATCACGCCAGGTGTATTTTTGCCTATTTTCAGAACTTTTGAGGAGGGGCAATTTGGGAATTTGTCCCAAATTATATATATATCCTACTTGAGCATTTGGAGACACATTTTTCAGCTCCTACTCTCTCTCTAGAAAAGCCCTAGAAAACTCTCTTCTTCATCTTCTTCTTCTTCTCCATTCTCAACAAAGATTTGTCCCAAGAGCTTCAAGACTCCAAGTTCCCATTGAAGGCCCAACAACAAGGTTTTCTTCAAAGTCTTCACTAAGGTATGTAAGGCTATCTAAAACATGGGTTGAGTCCACCCATGTGACCTATACCTTCTTTGAGGATAAATGCCCATAGAAATGGAGTTTCTTGCTAGGGTTGTGTCCAAATGAGTTTTGTTTTCTATTAGAGTAATTCTTGCTATGTTGATGAGGTTTAGTCAAGAACTTCCAAAAAGAGTCTTTGTGTGAGTATGAGTTGATGAAGATGAGTTGTTAAATATGTTTTATTGATTTTCTTAGCTATGTGGATTTTGATAAAGGATGCTATTTTCTTAAAAATGATGCTTATCTTGATTTGTTGATTTAAAGCCTTAGAGTTGTGATGAGATTCAAAGATTGATTAAATGGATAGAGGAAATGATTGGTTATGTTTACATGTTGCTATAAATGTGCCTTTAAATTTCTCTCGAAAGATATGATTTAGAGATGATTGATTGAGCTAGAGTGGATGAGTTGACAAGGTTTAAATGAGACTTGTCGATATGATTTGATTGAGTCGATTGGATGGAGTTTTATGAGCATTGAGTCTTGGGAGGAGTATCGAGCACTGAATTGGGTAAGAGTAAAGTCCATACTCGAACCCAATAACTACGTCGCCAAACATAGGAGGGGATTGAATCGTTAAAGTTGGATGTTTCCCCAAAATGTTTGTCCTGACATTATAGGACTTGGTTGGATTGGATCCATGATTGGTTGACTTGTTCATGCCCTGGCAAAGCATGAACGGACGCGGAAACAACGTCGGCTTGTTGTACTGTCACTGGCTCATAAGTGATGGTTGTCGGATAAGAGAAACTCCCACATAAGTCTTGATAGTACTCTGAGTCGGATTGATTTGAATGGTATATGATTGGTCCCGTCTAAACCGTATTCTTGTTTATATCTAGGACACTTGATTGAGTTGTTATTTCTCTTGAGTTGAGTTCCGAGTGGTTTGATGTTTCCTTTATGTCATTTCATTCGGCCATTTTACATACCAGTACATTCCACGTACTGACACCATTTGGCCTGCATCGTTTCATGATGCAGAGATATGTACGAGAGATCATCAATCAATGCTCCATTAAAGATCCCCACCCCCTCTCAGTTAGCGGTGAGTCCTTCTAGTTTCAGAGGATATTGAGCTCTTCTTGTATAAGTTCTCATGTCACTTGCTTTATTTTGATTTTTGGTAGCCATGGGCTTGTCATTGGAACCTTTCAGACGTTGATAGAGGCTTCATAGACTAGAGTGTGGGGAGGTTGGACTGTTATTTTGAGGAGTCCTATTATACTTATTTTGTTGAGTTAAATATGTTTTGGCCTTCGGCCCCCATATTGTAAATAGCATGTTATAATTGAGCCTTCCTTTGAGCATATATGACTGAATGACAGAATGATTGAGTTAGGTGGTTCGCTTGAAGGTTAGAAATGGCTTTCAAGTGCCGGTCACGTCTAGGGTACCCTTCCGGGGCGTGACAAACAGTAGACCTAGCATCCACTAAGGCAAAAATATTGTAAGGTGTCAAAATATCAAGTTGAACTAACTGTCTATCTAATTCCTGAATATCCAATGCCAAAGGTATCTCCATCGCCTTAACAAAGGCTAAGCTACTAATACTAGGTGTTTTTTGACTCAAAGCATCTGCCACAATATTAGCCTTTCACGGATAATAAAGAATGGTTATGTCATAATTCTTCAACAGTTGTAACCACCTACACTACTTCATGTTCAAGTTTGGCTAAGAAAAGATATACTTAACACTACGATGGTTAATAAAGATTTCATAATACACTCCATAGAGATAGTTTCTCCATAAATTCAAAATTAAAAAACCACGACCGCTAACTCCAAATCATAAGTAGGGTAGTTCTTCTCATGTACCTTCAGCTATTGAGAAGAATCGACTATGACTCTCCCCTTCTACTTTAATGAACCAATTAAGACAACACCTGAAGAATCACAAAATACAATAAATGACACTCTCATCATATAGTTCTAAAATAGGTGCTGAAGTCAAGAACTCCTTAATAGATGACTAACCCAATGAAACTCCAAATATCTGTAACTTAAGTAGGTATCACCCTATTACCAACCACCGTAACCTTGGACGGATCGACCATAATCCCATCTTTGGTCACCACATGACCCAAGAAAGCCACGGATTCAAGCCAAAACTCGCATTTGGATAATGTCACATATAACTTCTCCTCTCGCAATCTATGAAATACGGCCCTCAAGTGAAGAACATGGTCAGCCTGATTCATGGAGTAAACTAAGATATCATCAAAAAATACAATCACAAAGAAGGAAAAATAAGGCCAAAATACCCATTTCATCAACTCAATAAAAGTTGCAGGGGCATTAGTCAGCCCAAAGGACATGACCATAAACTCATAATGCCTATAAGGAGTCCTGAAAATGGTGTTTGGAATATCAAAATCCCAAACTCTCAACTGATAGGAACCCGGCCTAAAATAGTGATGTACCTTGAAGCTAGTCAAATAAATCATCAATACAACGAAGATGTTACTTATTCTTGATCATACACTAGTTCAATTATCGATAGTCACTAAACTCCTCATAGTACCATCATTTTCTTCATAAATAAGACCATGCACCCCACAGTGAAACACTAGGCCAAATAAACTATGACTTCAATAAATCTTCCAACTATTCCTACAACTCATCACCTAGAGCCATTCGATAAGGAGAAATAGAAATGGGCTTGGTCCCTGCCTTCAAATCAATATCACAGTCTGAAAGAACACTCAATAAGTTGGTAGAAAATACATCCATGAACTCTCTCACCACTCTCATCGTCTCTTAAGAAGATGAGTCTCTAGTAAGATTATGACCATGAACCAAATAAGATAAGAAACCCTTTTCATCATATGGCGAGCATGATTATAAGATATCACCCCTTTCAAATAAAATCTTGGATTAGTCTATAATTTTGACAAAAGGAGGACCGCTATTAGGAAATATCTTCTTGGTCGTCATCAAAGAAGTTGACGTCAGGTAAATTGAAATAGATGAAAGTCATAGTATTGACATTACAATCTAGAACCGTATGATAGGGAGACAACCAATCCATACCACATATCACATCAATGTGTATCATAACAAGAAAAACTATATCTGCCCAAATCCAACTACCTGAAAATGTCTCTACACTCCCAATACACCTATCCACCACTAAGGAAAGGCCTACCAGGGTAGACAAACTAATGGGTACTGCAAGGGTCTCACACACAAGATCAATATTCGCGGCAAGAAAAGTCGACACATAAAACTATGTAGACCAGGGATAAAATAACATTATAGTAGATCTGTAGCAAACTGGAATGGTACTTATGATCATTACATTGGAGGCCTCTTCCTCAAATCTACCCAAGATATCATAGCATAGTCTATGGTCACCACCCGCCAGAGAACCACCACGAGCACTACCTTGGGATCTACTCTTGGCACCCTTGGTGCCACTTGTAGTACTCTATGAAACACCTCAAACAGATGGGGCCAGGTAGTATGAACAACCAATGGCATATGCAGAATAGTAGTAGAAACACATCTGCAGCAATCTTTTGACTTATTCCCAAACTAATCACAAACAAAGCTGCCTCGAGGACCTTAATCCTGTAGAGGATAACAAGAAGTGTCAACACGTCTTCCTGAACCTGAAGAACCACCATAACTAGTCTGACCAGACCTAGATCCACATGCACCATCTATGCTCTAAATCACCACATGAACTGGTCTAGAATGATAACCTTGGGTACCCTGACACAAATATGAATAGTTACTAAACTGACACTGACAATGGAATTTCTTGGTGCTGCCCTTTCTAGCATATCAGATACTCTCGATTATCCTAACATGGTCAATAAAACTCTAAAATGAGCTACCCGATAACTCAAGAGAGGTTGTGGCCTCCTAACATAACTGTTAAATCCCTTCACCAAATTAAGAATACACTTAAACTCTATAAGGATACTCGACATAGCATAATGAGACAACTTATGAAAATGAGCCTCATACTTAGATACTCATAAAGAACCCTACTCTAATTTATCGAACTCATCTCTACGCTTATTGTGAAGGCTATACGACATAAACCTCTTAAGGAACACCTTAGTGAACTTCTCCCAACCCCTCAAAGGAGAAATGATAGGTCTGCAAGTAAGAATCAATCTACACCACTCCTTGGCCACTCCCGCGAATTGGTATAAAGTGTAAGCCATTCCACATGTCTCTAAGATCCCCAACATGAATAATCTATCTTGGCACTCATTTGAAAAGTCATAGGCTTCCTCACTAGTCATACCATCAAATTTGGGAGGCAATAATGCGAAGAATCTCTCAAACATCTTCTTCTCTGAAGTGGACATAACAACACTAGTAGAAATAGATATAGCAAGATATCTCAGAAGAATGAAAAGTAAGGCTAATTGGATACCTAAAATTTGAAATTCAACACTCAGAGTCTAACCAACCATTTTCCCCACTCCTATAGTCTTCTTCTCAACATGTTCATACTCATAATCAAGCGTAGGTGGGGACTCACTAAATCATTCTCAAGCAAGAGCTTCCCTCTCAAACCCGGCCATTACCTCATACTGAGAAAGAATATATTAGAGATTTACAACACTTGATATAAATAATTCACATAAAAGGAATTAATGGAAGAAATTTCTCCTATTAAGTGTCTTGTCAACTCTCAAACATAAGGATGGTCTTCTGCGTACCGATCTGTAAGACTCTACAAGACACCCTACTCTTTAACTTATGAGACCGATGAACCTAGTGCTCTGATACCAATTTGTCATGATCTAAAAATTGTGGTCATGATGGAAGACATCATAAAATCCAGCCTGATATGTCAGCCTAATTCTGAAATAAGACTCCCAAAGAGGAAGTCAGTCCAAAAAAGAAACATAAGGAAGAAAATATCCCAAAATCTACTGTCATAAGTATAAAGATAATGTAATATATCTTTTGAGTCTGAAGTACATCACGAGTCTCCGAAAATAAATAAAGACTAAAATATAAGATGGAGCTAATGGTGATCTGTAACACGGGATCTCACTACCAATCTAAAATAAACCTGTCAGCTAGAGGCGATAAACTTCATCTAGGAGTACCCTGATTAGAATCTGTATCAAAAGTGACACAGAAGTTGGGGTGAGTATAATTCACATGTACTCAAAAGGTTTGACAAACCGAGCATAAGGATATAATAAAACTTATAAAATTCACTAAGAAATGCTTCCACCTGCATATAAAAAAGTCGCATTCCAAAATCTGTGCTGCCAATTTATAAAGAACGACATGAGTAAAATAAACACATAAGGACAGTTCAATATCACATATAATCAGATAAGTCAAATAATACAAAGATAAATGCAATGCAATGCAATAAGATGATGTGATGATGTGGTGGTATCGTGGAATCAAGGTTGTTGTACAACCTATCGTATACACTTGTCGAGATAAGGCTTTTAGACAAGGAGCCATGGGGGAATTGCAACCCATTTACCAAATTGCAATCTTAATATCTCATCAACTCGCCACCTAGATCATGGTGAAAGATATAAAAAGGCATCATATTTTCTTTCTCATAAAGAATTTTCACATTTCTCAACTTCCCAAGATTAATGAAATGCTAAATGAGGATGAATGCATCACAACAAATATGGAATGGAAGCAATATTCAATTCAACATGTAAAATAAGGTTTGAAGTTCTCTAAACTCAACCTATACATTATATACACCTTAAAATTGATAACATTGGGAAGTAGATAAATGAAATATAAGTTCACCCATTTTGAAAGAGTTTCATTACACAAGTGTGAGCAAAAACCCTTAACTCAACCCCTCATGCCGGCATTACAAGTCAAATTGTATTACAAGTCTCTCTCACAAGCAAATCATAAATCATATGCTCTTAAAGCAAATAGGATAGCAAATAAGGTCCCCACATGGGCTAAACCGCACAAATAAGCTCCCACATGGGCATCACAATATAATCAATGGTCCCAATTCACATTACGACCCAATACCAAAGTCTATAATATATAAATGACTAATTACTCAATCCAGTCTCAAACAAGGATAGCCAAACCTACCTCGAAGGCCAAAAATTTAACCCGAACACGCTATCGGAGCTTTACCTCAAATATCAACTTTGAACAACCCAAAACTATCTAGAATTGAAAGATTTAATTAAAAGGATTTTAACAATACACATATTGTAGGGTTTATGAATCGAGGTCAAAATCATCCAAAACATATTTCAGAAACAAAAAGGTTAAAGTTGGAATTTTACTTCAAAATTAGGTTCTACACATCAAGAGGAGTTCGTGGTTGAAAAATGCATTAAAATTGAGTTCGAAATTATGAAATTACAAAATTTTAAATTTAGGTGAAAAACCCCAAAACCCACATTGGAATATTGATTTTGAAATGATTTTGGAAGATGAATTAGTTAGGAAATGATTTAGAAATGATAAAAATATTTACTCCAATAATTTCCTCAAAAGATTGCTTCAAAGATCATCTCTCCTAAGCCTCAATTGAGTAACAATGGTGGAAATGAGAAAAAGGAAGAAGAAAACATGTTTTTCATTGATCAAAACACGTGTTTTAGAGCCAATGGAGTAGCTATATTTCCGAAAATATGTTGTTATGACCAAATTACCTCCATGTGTCTCTCTAAGGCCTAAAACTCAAGTTCTAGCTTAAATACTCAAAACGGACTGTAAGGTCTTGAGATACTAACCAACCATCCTACTAGACCAAACTCGACATTCCGAATGCAATGGAACTAACATAATCACTATCCGATGCTTAGATCTCGTAATGTTGACCAAAGCCAATTATTTCATAAAAATTCCACCTACAGGCTTAAAATGACCTATATATTTCTTGATCATATTAGGGATCACACAAATTATTCCCAAAACACAACAACCATGAAACCACTCTGAAGATGGGAAAATGGTCATTTCATATAAAAAAGTAATTTCTCAATAATTGGGATATTTCATAGCATGACCATATGTTAAATCTGTGATGATAGCGGCTGTCGAATAATATCATGTCATCTCATCATTGTGAAACCACCATGGATCAACGTCCACTTTCAAATATCTAATTCACCACTACAAGCTTGACCCAAACCCGATCGTGAATCTCCAAATTGCCAAGCTCAAATCATCCATGAATTGACTATATGAAAAAAGTCCCATGTACTTCCCTAAACATGTGTTTCAAAAAGAAACACAATTCGGGGCTCAGAATAGCCCTAAACTATGACATGCAATTTATCAAACTTTAAGTGTGGAAACAAATATTGCAGCAACTAATTTATAAAAATTACTTCTAGTGAAGCATCCCAGACACTTTCCGTCAGTCACCTACATAGCCACGACATTTTTGAACACTTGAGGCTTGGAATCAGTCAATGTGGATCTCTAAAACTCAAGATATAAGTTTTTGAAGTAATGAAGTCTAGCAGAAACGCGCCTGGTTTTTCAATAAAAGATTAGGCCAAAATGACCTTTGCAAACATAGCCATAGTGTCCCATGAATGTGGGGGTATCAATATTTGTCCTTCATGAATATGGAGGGGCCTTCGCGAATGCGGAAGGCAATTGCCTAGGCCTCCGCAAATGCGGCAGACCTCTCACGAATGCATAAATCAAACCCATTAGCCTCTACAAATGCAGCTAGGGTGCAAAAAATGTGGAGGGTTAGCCCACTAGCTTCTGCGAATGCGACCTTAGGGCCTAAAAATAGGAGGTACAAATGGGGATTGGACCAGTAACTGCTGCAAGTTTGAAGTTTTTCATTGTCCATGTCTTTGATAGGGTATTCGAGATTCGTACAGAACCCCATGCATGCAAATAGGATATGATAGCCAACCAAATTTAATGTTATGGTCTTAATGGCATAGTTGTAATTTCAATACGAGGTCATTTTAATGAAAAGTGGGTTCCACACCCAAATGCCATTTTAAGCCAAATTCCACAATGGACCACGAGATTAGACCGAAAACTTCGAGAAACACACAAAGGGTCATTCTAACCAAACTTAACAATTTAGAACTAACCTCAATAATAGAATTTTCACCCAACCACGTTTTCCATGATTACTGAATAAAGTCAAACTTAGGCTAAATTTCAAAGGCTAAAATGCCTAATGGTCTAAACTCACAGTAAAATCCTCGATACTCATGATGACAATGATGAAAGTCTAATTTATCTAGTTTGGAGCTGATGGAACCGTTCAAATTCGATTCTAAGTTTGTTTACGTGATTTTTTGAATGAAATCAACTTTTCGAGCTTTAAAAGATCAAAATAGGAGAATGGACATAAAATCCAAACAAACAACCAGACAACCCAACAGTCAGTGCCATCAAGTAATTTGGGTCACTATAGGAAGACTCTAAATGATAAAATGAATGCATTCACATAAAAATAATCTGGAGGGTCATTACAACATCCACTACTAAAAGAACTTTCATTTGCGAAAGTAAGAGTCAAGAAGTACGTGAAGGCTTGAATAGGCAGGGGAAAAACTTTTGCATCTCTTTCTCCATTTCCCAGGTAGCCTCCTCTACTACAAGATACTTCTAATGGACCTTAACCATGAGAATGGCTCTGGATCGCAATTGTCTTACATCTTAAGCTGATATGACAGTTGGCTCCTCAAGAAAGGTTGAATGACCATCCAACTCAACCACACAATATTAGAGCACATAAGACTCATCTAGAACATATCGGTGCAATATCAAAACATGGAAAAATTAATGAATAGTTGAGAATTATGGAGGCAAGGCTAACTCATAAGCAACATCACCAACTGTCCTCAAAATCTCAAAAGGACCAATATACCTGGGGATAAGCTTTCCCCGCCTCTAAAATCACATCACTACCTTCGTGGGCCATACTCGAAGGAACACTCGATCACTAACAACAAATCTTAATGGTCAACGCCTACCATTTGCATAACTTTAGTGTCTACTCTGAGCTATCCTGATCCAATCCTGAATCAACCTCATATGATATAATGCCTCCTTAATCAAGTCAATAACACACAATCTAAGCTCTATAGACTCAAACTAACAAACCTAAGAATAAAAAAGCCTACCATATAGGGCTTCAAATGGGACTATCTTAGTACTAGAGTGGTAGCTATCATTATATGCAAACTCTGCCAAAGGAAAAAATTAGTGCCTGTAGCCTGCAAAATTCATAACACATACCCATAAAATATCCTCAAGAAGCTAGATAGTGAGCTCCAACTGACCATCAATTTGCAGGTCAAAAGTTATACTAAGATCATCATGAGTGCCCAACTCTTCCTAAAAAATCCTCCAAAAGCTGGATGTAAACTATGAGCCCAGTCTGAAATGATAGAAACAAGCACACCATGAAGATGAACCACTTCCCGAATATAGATATGGACCAACCTCTCACTCTATAGGAATTATGAACCAGAAGTAAGTGTACTTACTTGGTCAATCAATCAAGAATGACCTAGTTACTATCAACACCTATGGAAGTGCAAGGTAACCCCCCAATGAAGTTTATGGTGATATGCTCCCATTTCTACTCTAGAATTGGTAATCTGTGAAAATCTCCCCCAGGTATCAAATGCTCAGCCTTCACCTACTAACAACTCAAACAATGAGATATTTAGACGACAATATCTCTCCTCATAACGCTCCTCAAATAATGTTGCCTTACTTCACTATACATCTTAGTGGTGCTCGGATGATTATTATATTTGGAATCATGGTCCTCGCTAAGGATCAACTGGATCACACCCCTAACTCTCAGAACATATAGGTGACCATCAAACCTCAAAAACACATCTAGATCTAAGGTAAAATAACAGGCGTCATCTCTTAAAACTCAATCTTAAAGGGATAGCAACTCCTCATACTCGAACGTTTGACCACAAATCTGATCTAATAGAGAGGACTGAACTCCTACATAAGTTACCATACGCTTGGAATTTGAATTATCATGTCAAATCATCATGTTGGCTAAGGACTGAATGTCCAAAACCAAAGGTTTCTCCATAATAAAAATAAAGGCTAGCCTGCCCATACTTAGTGCATTCTGACCCAAGGCATCCTCTACTATATTTGACTTGACTGGATGGTAGAGAATAAAGAGGTCATAATCCTTTAGAAGCTCAATCCAATGGTGCTTCCTCAAATTATAATCTGACTGACTCATTATCTACTAAAGTCTCCTATGATCAGTATAGATCTCATAATGTACTACATGCATATAGTGCCTCCAAATCTTAAGCGCAAAACTACTGATCCTAACTCCTAGGCAGAAGGGGTGTATTTGCGCTCATGCAACTTAAGTTGCCTCAAAACAGATGCTATAACCCGACCATGTTGCATCAACACACAATCCAAACCAATTCTTTATGAGTCATAATACGCAGTGAAACCCTCGCCTTCACCTAAAATACTTAATATAGGAGTGGTGGTAAGTAGATCCTTAAGCTTTCAAAAGTTTAAGTCAGACTCATCAAAGCACTCAAATGGAACGTCCTGGCAATTTAACCGAGTCAGTGGCACTACATTGGTAGAGAAGCCCTCAATAAATCAGCAATAGTAACACCCTAGTTTGACAAAGCTATGATTCTTAAAAATAGAGGTGGACCTATCCCAATCTCAAATAGCCTCAATCTGCGCCGGATCAACCATATTTCCATAGTTGTACACCACGTGCCCCAAGAATGCTATGGAATTAAGCCCAAAATCACACTTTGAGAACTTGACATAAAGTCGATGACTTCTCAATGTCTGGAACACTAATCTAAAATGTTTCTCATACTCACTCCGGCTCTGCGAGTATACCAAAATGTCATCAATGAAGACTATGACAGCAGAGTCAACATATATCCTAAAAACATGAGTTATCATGTCAATGAGGGTGGCAGAGGCATTAGTTAACCAAAAAGACATCACTAGGAACTCATAGTTGTAGTATCGAGTCCTAAATATAGTCTTAGGGATGTCCGCTGCCCTAATCCTTAGTTGATTGTAACTGACTCTGAATTCAATCTTTGAAAATACTACAGTACCCTGAAGATGATCAAATAGGTTATCAATACGAGGCATGGGGTAATAGTTCTTCACCATCACCTTTTTCAACTGCTTGTTGTCGACACACATCCGCATAAAACCATGCTTATTCTTCACAAACAGGACTGGGACACCCTAAGGTAATACACTAGGTCGAATAAACCCCTTACCTAAGAGGTCCTCAATCTAAACACTAGGATCTTTGAGCTCTGCGGGTGTCATCTTATAAGGCAGAATAGAAATAGGGTGTGTGTTTGGATCCCTATCTATAGAAAAATCAATATCATGCTCTAGGGGTAGGTCAGATAGGTGTATAAGAAACACATATTCAAACATGCGACAATAGGACTGAGTCAACTAAAGGGCCCTTTCGACTAAAATCTTACACATAGTCTAAATATGCTAAAACCTAGAAGAAACCAACTACTAAGCCTACATAAAAGAGATGATCCCCATTAGAGCGAGATTATAAGCATTCTTCCACAACACCGAAGAATTGTATGACGTGGCTAAGGTAACAGTCTTAGCATAGAAATCTAAGATCACATGGTAGGGAGAGAACCAGTCCATACCCAAAATTACATCAAAATCAACCACATCTAGCAAAATAACATCAACTCTAGTATCATAACAATTGATAGTCAATAACCAAAATAGAAATACCTAATCTACTACTAAAAATTCACCCACTAGGGTAAAAACCTAAACAAACTCCGCCAAGGACTCTAAACTAATACTTAATCATGGAAAATAATAAATAGATACATACATAAATATGGAGCTCGGATCAAATAAAACTATTGCAGGTTTATGGAATAAAAGAAGCATGCCTATAATGAAATTATCAGATGCCTCAGCCTCTGCCCTCATTAGGGATGCATAGAGATGGCCTTGGGCACCTCTTCCTGATGTGTTTGATCTACCACCTAAACTGCCTCCCCTTGCACTACCTCTAGGACCGTATCGACTCCCCCAATAATCTTGATCCTGACCACTACCTCTAGATGGAGGGATTACTACTAAAACTAACTTGGCTGTAGTAGGAGCTGGGGAAACTATCCTATGATGTAGGAAATATCAAGACCAATGGTCTATATCACCACAATCATAGCAACCTTAAAAGGAACGACCCGCTTGAAATTGGCTACCACAGCCTATAAACTCCAGGTTTGATCTCCTTAACTTTGGCCAATGCTAGGACCACCCTTATGCTGCTAGCTACCCTCTAAAGTAGGTATTACCACCTGAATAGGCTGACTGGATTGATCCTACTAAAACTATGTGTGAGACCTATCATAAGAGTCTATGTGCCTAAACCGATACTAGCTGTAGCTGCCCCAGTGGTGAGACCTTTTGTCATTGCTTATGGGCCATATGAAGAATATGCTCCATAGTACATGTACGATATACAATATCTTAAAATGATCACCCTAGTAAAGCGATAGGATCTATCTGGATCCTAAAATGAAATTTGAACCCACACATATAAAATAGACTCTCTCATCCTTGGTGGGCGAACATTATGGTTGCATGGAAAAAGAACTTATAGAATCTTACCTTATAATCCGACATAGTCATGGAGCCCTGCTATATTCAAGAGAACTGGTCACGAAGCTGTCCCTATCACCCTACGGTGTATACCTATCAAAAAAGCCTCCGAAAACTCATCCTATGATACCAGTGGTGACCCAGCTAGCCTGGTTTGTAGATACAAATATCACCACTGTCGAACATGCCCATGGAACTAGTGAGAAATAGAGTTAGTTCCTATTAACTCCATAATACCCAAGGACTGGAGCTCTTTCTAGTATGTCATAAGGAACACCTAGGCATCTATTATGACACTATTGGTAATTTTTTAGTTAACGCATTCATTGCATTATTTAGATCGTTCATATAGCAACCTCAAGTTATTTATGACTTGCTGGAACTAGCTGTTTGATCGCCTGGTTCATTTAGATTTTATGCTCGTTTCCTATTTTGGGGCTTTTGACACTTAAAAAGTTGATTTTGGTCATAACTTTAGGTAAACAACATCAAAATGACATTTTCATAGTCCCATCATCTTTGAAATGGTTGAATTAGGGTAGTAACATAGTTGGTACAAGTATCGAGGTTTTCAGTATGAGTTTGGGTCCATTTGGAATTTCCGCCTTTGAAATTTGACCTAATGTTGGCTTTGGTCAACAATCTTGGAAAACACACTCGAATATATTTTTTTTCAGAATGGTTAGTTTTGAAATGCCGAGTTTGGTTTGGAATGGCCCTTTATGTTCCTCGAGGCTTCCAGTTGAATCCCAAGTCTCATTGTGGAATTTGGCTACATATGACCCTTATGTGTGGGACCTACTTTTCTCAAAATGGCATTTTATGGAAATTTCAACTATGCCATTGAGTTTGGAATATTGAATTTGATGGGGTAGTATATTGCATTTGCACTCACGGGGTTTTGAATGAATCATGAGAGCCCCATTGGATTCTTAGCCATTTACAAAACTCATCTGACGTTGCTAACTCTGGTTTCATTGATAAATTTACCCCTGGTCACTAAAATGACCATAGCTAAAGTGATAAGGTATCACAAAAGCGTGTCCTCCCAGGGGAAGGTTTTTCTAAAGTGAAAGGGAGGTTGCTAAAGCTACCCCTTGCTTAAATGTTACGGTGTTGCAAACTGAGCCCCGCCTCTTTGAGGTGGTCTCTTAAGAAACCCACTTGGTAACTTTTGCAATCCTTGGGAACTCATTTGAAGCCCATTTTTTAGAATTATTTCCCAACATTAAACTCTCATAACTCTCTCATTTCTTGGAGGAATTGAGTAATTCAAAGGCCAACTTATGGGTATTTGGTAGTAGACTTTAATGGAGTGATTGGTAGTTGTTATAGAGATATTGATTGAGGTATTTTCTAGCTAGCACCTTCTATCCTTGTGTGTTTTGAGCTTAAATTGAGAATTAAATGCATGTCCTTATTTGCGCTGATTCAAGCCTCGAATTATGTTCCATTTTGGGATACAAGTTCAGAGAGGTATTTAGGACCTTTTCACGATGTCAATTTCAAAATTACCAGAACAGATCCCATATTCCTATTTTTTTCTCAAAAATTAGTCCATCTCTGATTTTGATATATTTAGTGTTAAAATAACTGTAACAATGTTATATATCTATTTTTGAAAGTATGGTAGCATTAAAACGTCATACAAAAGGAAAAAAGTTATGTTACGTGTATTAGAGTATGCAGGGTCGGCCTATGGGTAGGGTACGACTTCCCTTTCCTTAGACTTAGCATTATTAAGCATTTATAAGTTGATTTGTTTGAATTTGGGGTCAATTGGTGGTTAAGTATGTTAAATTCCTATAGTGCATGTCTTAGATGTTGCATCGGATGACTTAGCTACATGTAGGCTGATATAGCATACATGAGTTTGATAGCCTGGGCCTTAGCTAGGCAATAAACCCAATTTTGGAAACTCTTATCCTTAATTCCCTTATTTTATCAATTTTGGATTACTTTATTCTTGGTTTGGAACCTACTCATCAATTTTGACTAGGCATAGGTTGGTCTAGATTGATTTATTGAAGCCACTCGGATTGGGGATATTCCCCGTTATGCTCAGAATGCCGCTAATTCTATTTCTAGCCGATTCACCTTTATTCGTGGTTTAAGTTCCCAATTCACTCCACTATATATGGTTTAAGTCCTCGCCTTGGTATATAGCCTCATTTGAAGTCCTTCGGTTTCTTCAGCCATGGTACAAGTCCACCGCCGTTTCGAGGCATGGTTAAATTCCCCAATGACTTTTAGCCTTGGTTCAATTCCATAGCTTCTTTTACATCAGTTCAAGTCCTTGGTTATATTTATACATGGTTCAAGTTCACAATCATCCTTAGACTTTGTTCAACTCCTTGGTGACTCTGAATCTCGACTCAAGTCCTTGATTCTTTCCTCTTCATCCGATTCAAGTCCTTAACTCTTTACAGCTTTAGTTAAAGCTTCAGGCTCATGGAATGGTTTGGTTTAAGTTTTTGAGAAGTTGTGGAAGTGATGGGAACTTTGTTGGCTTCTTTTTTCATTTCAATTATTTTTTTCACCGGTCGGGCCTAGGAGAGTCTACTCGGGTTTTACTTTTAACATGTGCACGAGTATACTCATCGGGTTTATGAGAGCTTGGTCTGATTTTGTTTGCTACTCTCCTTTTGTTTTTGTGTTAGTATGCTCGTGTGGATACCTATTAGATTTCTCATTGTTATTTCTAGTAGTATTTTATATTCTCACATTTTATACTTCTTTTTCTTTTCTTGCTCAGTTGGCCTATGATGCCTACTTTTACATATTTTTTTGGTACTCATACTATACTTTTCATCTGTTTTCATGATACAGTCTGAGCACTAGCTATTATCATTGATCTCAAGTGAGGGTGAGTACACAACGTCTGGGATTTGACCATCTTCTTCTATATATATGTTGACTCATTTTTTGCTTTTTAAGACACTCTTATTTTTGTCATCCACTTTCGGGACTTGTAATCATTTTTGTAGTAGCTTTGTATGTGTGACTTATAGGTTCTGGGAGGGATCCTCTATTTCTATATATTTTGGTTTGCTTCCATTCTTCTTGTACGATTCCTGCTTTTTATTTATCTTTTTAGTTGACTTTAGTTTTTCTGCCCTTAATGAAATTACTTGTAGTTTTGGGATACGGGTTGGCTTGCCTACTAGTGTACTATAATAGGCGCCATTATGACTCAATGAATCGGGTAGTGACATGTTGGTATGTGAGCCCCAGGTTCACCAGTTTCACTTGCACTGAGCTAACATATATTAGAGTCTTATCGATTGGTGCATAGTCATTTGTAACTTATCTTTGTGAAACTACAGAGTGTCCTACATAAATTTTCTCTTTTGTGTCACATTCGTGAAGTGTGACTTATTAGTTTCATGAAATCTCACTTGTTCTACTCTTTTGTAGGATGGATCGCATGTGTGGTAGAGCAGACAGGGTTGATGCACTCAAGCCTACCGATAGAGCCCCAGCCAGGGGTAGTGGCCAACCTCAAAGTTGTGCTAGGGATGCATCCCCAGCCCATCATAGAAAAAGGGCTCTAAAGCCAGAGATGGGGCCAATGTAGCTCTAAGATATCACCAGCAGTGGACCTAGGACCATCCCGACCACTACTTGTACAAATTATAGCTCCAGACCTATGAGTATATTAGTCCGGATATTATCTATGATAGAGAGTATGCAGCAGGCCCCAGCTCTAGTTCTCAAGTATCACAAGGCCATACCACACCAGCGATACTAGTAGTTCAGCCACCATTGGCACCTACTTCAACCCAAAGAAATAATTTAGAGGGCGTTAAGACATTATGCGAGAAGAAGATGCTCGAGGTGTTTCTTATATTATCATCACCGAGGTTTTTTAGGGTTGTAGGGGAGGATGCTTATGAGTTTCTACTTACTTGGTAGGAGTGGCTTCAGACATTATTATAGTTAGAGTAGCGAGGAGCTGACTTCATCGCCTATTAGATGGATGGTCCTACCTAACATTGGTGGCATTCATATTTAGAGACCAGGCCTGCTAGGTCTCCACCGATATCATGAATAGAGTTTTAGGAGGCCTAGGTTCATTCCTAGAAGAGTTAGAGATCAACTCCAAGTTTAGTTTTCACTATTAGAGTAGGGATCCATGATTGTGTTAGTGTATGAGGCTTGATTCCAAGAGCTCTCCCAATATGCCTGCATGATATTACTTACCGAGGAGGAGATAGTTTGGTGCTTTTTTCGAGCACTAAGACTTTTGCTGCATATTAAGACTTAGTCCTTAGTTTTAGTGGGCGGGTCATTTTTGGAAGTGGTGGACCACACCCGCACACTTCAGTAGCTCCTTTACGAGGCCCAAGGGCGAAGCGACAAAAAAGCCAGACGGGATGATAGACATAGTGGGCCCCATTTTAGGCCCATATACTCATATGATAGGCCCTGCCAAAAGTTCCAGTAAGTTCAATCTAGTCGCCTATTCCATGCTTTGCTACATGCTATAGTGGGTGACCAGTATCGTTAGGGTGGTTCCAGTTTTGGTCTGAGTTAAGGTCGTAGTGGTATTTAGATAGGTTATTCAGGCCGAGGTGGCCGACCTCCAGTTTTGAGCAGACCGCCATAGGGCTTTAATGACTATAGGTATTTAGATCATTGTTCCAGAGATTTCCCTCTATTTAGGTCAATTGGACTAGCTCCACAGACATCTAGAACCACACCAGCAGCAGCACATCTAGTTAGAGAAGAAGGCCAGGGTTAGGACTGCAGAGGTAGTCAGTTGGGTGCATGGGGATGTCCTCGAGAGGCATGTTAAGTGGTCGAGTTGATGTGCGAGGTAGAGCGCCAAGGGCTATTTCCATGCAGCACCAATGAGCGAAGAGGTTGAGGCATCAAATAATATGATTATAGTTATGATTCTTTATGACATCAACCCAACTCATCTTTATTTTATCCAAGCTTTACTTGTTCATAAGTGTGTATTACGCCTCTCGACTAATTTTGAGTCCTAATCAGCTTCTGGGCGCCGCAGCGTTTTCTAAGATTGATCTGAGATCTGGCTATCACCAGTTGAGGATTAGTGCAGTGGACATCCCTAAGATCGCATATAAGACTCGTTATGATATTATGAGTTCCTAGTGATGTATTTTGGGTTGATTAATGCCTCTAGTTCCTTCATTCACTTAATGAATCAAACCATATCTGGACTCCCTTATCATATTCTTCATCGATGATAGATTTATATACTTACGGAATTAGAGTGAGCATGAAAAATATGTAAGGATAGTGCTCCAGACTTTGAGAGATCAACGACTTTATGAAATGTTCTTAAAGTGCAAGTTTTGGCTTGAATCTATAGCATTCTTGGGCATGTGGTGTCCAAGGATGTTATTATGGTGGATCTAGAAAAGATTGAGGTTATTTGTGATTGGGCTAGGCCCATATCTGTGACTGAGATTGTTAGCTTCATCGAATTGGCAAGGCACTACAAATATTTTATTGAGGGCTTTTCTACTATAGCAGAAACTTTGACTCGATTGATTCGCAAGGATGTTCCCTTTGAGTGATCAGAGAGGTGTGAGAGGAGCTTTTTGATGCTCAAACAGTTGCTTATAATCGCTTCTATGTTGACTCTTCTAGTTGAAGGCGAGGACTTTATAGTTTATTATGACGTATCTAGTGTTATTTTT
Source organism: Solanum dulcamara (assembly GCF_947179165.1). Classification (NCBI taxonomy): domain Eukaryota; kingdom Viridiplantae; phylum Streptophyta; class Magnoliopsida; order Solanales; family Solanaceae; genus Solanum; species Solanum dulcamara. Next base: position 64,245,000 of record NC_077240.1, read on the forward strand.
GGTTGTCTATTGATGCAGCAAGGCTAGGTACTTATGTACAAGTGCAACTACCCCACTCATGGCTTAGAGTTGGCGGCGGTAGTTTTTGCACTTAAGATTTAGAGGCACTACTTTTATGTAGTTTGATGAGAGATCTAATTTGATCATAGGGGCCTTAAGTACATTATTAGTTAGCAGGATCTTAATTAAATCCACGATGTTGGATTGATATGCTAAAGGACTATGAACTTTCTATTTTGTTCCTTCCGGGAAAGGAATATAGTAGTGAATTATCACTACCCAACCTCGTAGGACGCGACTGGGGTCCAACATGGACCCTCGTATACAAAACTATCAAATATAAGAACTATACATATAAACCCCAATGGGCGGTAAAATTTTCATACACGTGTAGCCTCGTTCATTTGTATCATGTCATGAAAGGGAAAGTAAGCCAACAAGGTTGCCATAGCTTAATAACGTTTACAACTCATTGTATAACCATAATCAAACAAAACTCACACATAACCCACATACATATGTCTACGAACCTCTAAGAATAGTAACAGCAACATGTGGCGGGACAGGGCCTTCGTCGTACCCCTGAACAAACAAATATATACATAGCAGGATCAGTACCCAAAAAGCTAGGCTCTAAAATAGTGGAGCACTTCCGACATAGCTGAGCGGAAATCTTAAGCTGGCGGATCTCCGGAATGAACATCTGTACCTGCGGGCATGAAATGCAGCCCCCCTGAAGAAAGGGGGTCAGTACGATACATGCACTGAGAATATAAAGCATAAAATATCATAACCGAGAGAATAACTAAAATAGGGATGCAGGGGGCAAGTATAATATTTAGCCATCTACCGTACTTGCATCTTATAAAATAAAGGCATACATATTATCATCACGTACTGTATCCAGCCCGTTCGGGGACTCGGTGTAGCAACTAAATCATTTTGTCATCATAAAAACATATATACCATTAGCGCTGTGGAACGTACAACCCGATCTATATATATAGCAAGTACACGCCGAGGAACGACAACCCGATCCATATATTGTATAATAATGCCAAGGAACGACGGCCCGATCCGTGTCTCATATAATATTGTCGAGGTACGACGGCCCAATCCGTATATAATATATCATGCTGTGGAACGTATGCCTGATCCCTATATAGCAAAATATGCCGAGGTACATTTGGCCCGATCCATATACATCATAATGCATATAAGTGCACGTAAAACTCTATAACATATCAAACATCCCTAAGATATCACCATAAAGCATGTTCAAGAGCCCCTAGGTATAAGAGCTTACACATCCCAACACTATTCAACCTATAGAAGGCTCAAGGGTCGTAGTTCAACTACTTTAAGGCCCTTATCATTCAAAAGTGAGTACAAGTCATGAGTTACATCCAGAATCTATAAATGGAACTATCTCTAACTCATATTACACATCGCTTTACTTACACTAAGACATTTCAAGAGAAGGGAGGGATAGGTTTCACGGGTAATACTTTTCATCATGTAGAAGGCTTACAAGACTATAACTCAACTATCGCAGGAGTTCTAACATTGGGAAGTTAATAAGATTTATGAAACATACTCGGGGTTCTATGAATGGAATTATCCCCATATTACATATACCATCCACTTATGGCTAAGACATGACAATAGAAGAGAAGAGTTAAGCCTTAGATACCCTCTGCTTTTTATTATCTAGGAGATAGTGAGAGACACTAACTAAATTAGCACAGGAGCTCTCACCCAGGATGGCGATAGGTTTATCCTTGTAGGATAACTCCTCTGTTACGTGGACCTCATCCATGCGAAATATTCTGGAATGGTTATTTATATATTTACGGATCATTGACCTATGAAAAATTGGATATATTGCTCTCAAATCGAATGGTAGGTCCAACTTATAGGCAACTCTGCCTATCCTATGACTGATTGGATGAGGGCCAATGTATCTTGGGATAAGTTTCCCTTTATGGCCGCATCTCACTACTCTTTTCATTGGTGAGGCTTTTAAAACCTCCCAATCTCTAACTTCAAACTCTACGAGTCAATGTCAATTATTTGTGTATGACTGTTGTCGACTCTGGGATGTTAATAGTTCTTTCCTGAAGAAACTTCACTTTATCAACAACTTGCTAAATCACATCTGGTCCTATCCATTTCCAAGTTGGTTTTCTATCTCTTGTAATAGGTTATCAGGATTTAGATGCTCGATCTTGTTTAAGCTATTTCACAATTTCTCTTATACCAACTTATAATACTCTAGGTATATTCCAATATGCCTTTACTTAAATTTCCTTTCTAGTTCTCCTACCCCGCGTCATATTGAAATCCTTACACAAGCATGTGTAGGTACTTAGTCAGTTCTGAAAATGCCTTAGCATTTCCATATTAGTCTTTATGTAGACCCTACATTGTCTCTTACTACTTTCGATTGATGTTAGGGCTCACTATGGCTTTTGCCCTTAATACTAACCATATCTCAATTGTTTTGGCTCAAACTATCTCATACTTTTCTTTGATGTACCCAAAATATTGCAATCATATTGTTGTTACTGGGTTCTTATTGTTTTTATCAAGTAATCACTTGATCTCACCTTAACATACCCACATTTGTAGGTTGCAGAACTATTCTTGTACAATTTGTACAAAGTACATTCACTTCTATTCATAGTCTTTTCTTCTCTTGACTTATTCTGCTCCATATTTTTCATTATACTGAAATGCAGTTAGAGTCTATTTTATCGTCTTTGTTTCGCTTCCTTTACTTACTCTTAAGTCCTCTTATATTCTACCTTCGGAGAGGCTTCTTATCCTTCCTCTTGTGCTACTTGTATGTCGCCATATCAGTAGCTAATAACTCTGTTGCCAACATCTTTGTCACGAACCAACCCCGTAGGCCGCGACTAGGGTCCAACCTGGGCCCCCATATACGTATCTAGCGGATGTAACGATTAATATAATAACTATACATAAGAATTCCCATGGGTCATAGAATTTTCATACCTGTTACCTCTTTCATTTATATCTTATAATGAAAGGGTGTGCCAGCCGACAAGGCTTCCATAGTATTTTATTATTTATAATACACTATGTAGACACAACTGATCAGAACTTACACGTATAACCCATATATATATCTACAGACCTCTAAGAATATTAATAGTAATATATGGCGGGACAGGGCCCCACCGTACCCCTGAATAAACAAATATATACATAAGAGGTTCGGTACTACAACTTGGATCCGAATCAATAGAGGTTCTTCCAAAATGGCTGAGTGGAATCCTAAGCTGGCGGACTCCCAAAACCTGTGTCTGTACTTGTGGCATTAAATGCAGCCACCCGAAGAATGGGGGGTAAGTACGACATATGTACTGAGTATATAAGCATAAAATAACTGAGATAACAACTGAAACAGGGATGCAGGAAATTAAGTACAGCATTAAGTAGGGTACTGTACCTGCACCTCATAAAATAAATTCCTGTCTATCAGTATCACGTACTGTATCTGGCCTGCTCGGGGACTCAGTATTACAAATAATCATTTATCACGAAAGGCATATGCATAATGTTAGCCCTATGGAATGTACAGCCCGATCCCTATACATAATAGGTTAGTACCGAGGAACTTACAGCCTGATCCCTATACAAAAAAGGTTAGTGCCGAGGAACGTACGGTCCAATCCCTATACATAATAGGTTAGTACCGAGGAACGTATGGCCCGATCTCTATACATAACAGGTTAGTATCGAGGAACGTATGGCTTGATCCCTATACATAATAGGTTAGTGCCGAGGAACGTCCGGCTCGATCCCTATATAATATAATAATGCATATATGTGCACATAAAACTTTGTAGCATAACAAATGTTTCCCGAGTATCATCATAAGGTGTGTCAAAGAGTCTCTAGGTATAGGAGCTTACACCCCCAATCATTATTCAGCATATAGAAGGCTCAAGGGTCGTAGTTCAACTACTTCATAGTCGTTATCATTTAAAAGTGAGTCCAAGTCATGAGTCACATCTAGAACCTGTAAATGGAATTGTCTCTAACTCATATCATATATCGTTTTACGTGTATTACTTTTTATCAAGTAGAAGGCTTACAAGACCATAACTCAACCATCGCGGGAGTTCTAACATCAAAAAGTGACTAAGATTAATGAGTCATGCTCGGGGTTCTAACAATGGAACTACCTCCACATCACACTTACCAACCACTCATGGCTAATACATGCCACAAGAAAAGAAGACTTAAGCTTTACATACACTACTTTTCAGCATATAGAAGACTTGAAGGATGAGAGCTTAACTACTTTAAGAATCTTAACATTCAGAAGTGAGCATGAATTATGAATCATGAATCATGTTCATAGCTCATGAATAGAGTTACCCCAACCGTCATACACATATCATTTGTCACTTAAATCTAAGACATGCCCAAAAGAAAGAAAAGATAGGCTTTACATACCTCTTACGGATTAATATTTACCACGTTCTCCTCGTCGTCCTCTGAACTTATTTAACACAAAATAAATATAAATATCAACAACCCTAGAATTTTCAGCATCTTAAGTTATACATGAGTATTCATAGAACTCATTTCCTCGCTCGCTTCCTCTACTAGTTCTTTAGTTAGCTAGAAAGTTAACAGAAATCGGGTAGCACCTCCCCTATAACATGCCCTATCTGAATTTCCAATTACATCCCTAAGCAATACAGACAACCAACAACAAAAACCTGCAGCATATATACAAGCAATTCACTTCAGCATTACATAATACAAACTCCAAGCGACTCGCTCAAAGCTACGATATCAAAATAGGGTTTTTAGTTTCTACTTCGTAAATCCTTTAACCGTATGAAGCAGAGGGTCGTGTAGTTTCAACCAGAAGATTCCCCACCAATTTTAGAACACTTTAAGGCCATGCAACACATCACCACGCACCTGCAGCCACACACCACAAGCACAACACGTTTCTTCGACTACAATTTAACTATAGCAACTCCAATTTGGTTTGTTTCGAACGTGAAGCATATTTATGGAATTTACCTATTTCCATCCACTTACACAACATATAATACACTTAATAACCACACCATAACTTCAAATTGAAAGGAAAACCCTTACCTTAACCTAAACTCATCAAATTCGCCAAAATTATCAAAACATGAATTCTGGACAACCTACTGTCTTGTATTGTCGCTTAGTTTCGAAGGAGTAATTGAGGGAAATAGGATTTGTATCCCCAATGAAAGTTATAGAAATGTGTCTTAGGGTCGCATAAAATTTAGAACCACCCCTACAGCAATTTGTTACAAAATGATATGCCCAAAATACCAACAACAGTCCTTGTAGAATTTCTGAAATGAAATCTGGGCTGCAGCTCCCCCATACTTCACCACCCTTTTTCGAGCAGAGAAAAAACCAAATGGGTTTTATAGGCTAAATAAAAGTTATATCCCTATGAAATATCTTTCCAAAACATCTTGAATCACTTAAAACGAAGACTTACACAAGGAGTTATACTTGTTTTACTAACAACAGTATCATTCAAAAATGGGTCTATTAACAAGAAAAAACACCTCCTCTTTTCCCTAAAGATAAATTTTATGTTGTTAAACACCGCTATATCACCGTAGTATACCTTAAATAATTAATTCACGAATCGAAAATGGAGGCCTTAATGGAAAGCCATGGCTGCCGTAGCTCTTCTCTCTCTTCCTCAATGTTTCTCATCTTTTTTCTAAGTGTAAAAAGGATGGAAAATGAAGGCTTAGTCATAAGACTAAGTATATATATCCTTCCCTAGGATGTGACACATGGCATCCCCTAGGGGTGACACATGGCAGCCCCTAGGGTGCCACCTCAATAGCTTAAGTACGTAAAACATCCAAGTTGATAGCTTGCGCAAGTAAGTCAAGTCCTACGACTCATTACTTGGCCTACAACTCGTTTCAAATCCTTATAGACCTATTTCCAACCTTCACTCTTAAGGGGCGTCATGTCCTACCTTTGTTAGAGTTATTTGATCATGTTATAGATAATCTGGGTCACGAGACAACTTTCAAAAAGCTTAAAAAGACGTTCCAGATCACAAAAGTATGGGGTATAATATCCTTCCCCTTTTTAGAACATTCGTCCTCGAATGTTAAGTAGTCTCATAAGGTCTTATGAGTGCTTTAAGATTTCTCTGTATTGGTTGTCATCCAAAGGCCTCTTATTAACCCATATAGTCAATTTAAGAGGGTAGATTACCCGTAGGCATAGAGAACAAGTGATATTTCTTTTCCATTTCTTCTTTCTAGTTCTCTTACCACACCTCATATTGTACCCTTTACACGAACATGTGTAGGAGCTTAAAGTGGCTCGGAAGATGCCTTAGCATTGCCATATTAGTCTGTACCTAAACTTGTATCATTTCTTACTTCCTTCATCCGATGTTAGGGCTCCACCATAGCTTTTGTCCTTAGTACTGGTTGTACCTGAAAGGTTTTGCTTAAAACCTTCTTATACCTTCCCTTAATTTATTCGAATATAGTTGTTACATGGCTACTACCGACTTCATTTATCGAGGAATCACCTAGTTTTACTCTTGGTATATCATCATTCGTAAGTTGCATCAGTTGTTTTTCAAAGCTACATCCCCTATCTCAAAGGGTCTTATCATCTTTCACAGTGGAGTCACATATCCATAATACTTGTTTATACCAATAATGCCATGCAAGGCCAACGTATACATACATCCATATCAACTCATATCACAGCCGCATAGGGTTTCCCAAGGGGTCACCCATCACAGTACTACTCTTGCCCAAGCACGCTTAACTTTGGAGTTCTGATGGGATCCAGTGCCTTATTGCTAGTTTGATCGCATCCATCCCATGTGGGGTCTCGTTTGAATTTTAAGCGTTCCCATTTACACATGATAGCCTCAGTTGATTTTCTCTTATGCTTGTATGTCTTTTATCCACTTCCCCTCTTTAGGGTGTATATATGTCATTGTCTGTTTATTTCTAACTTTCCAAATGTATAGGAGTCTTTTCTAACCTATGTAGTATACTACGTATTTCCATATCTTCCTTTACATCCCCTATACTTTGGGTTACCCATGTACGAAACCTTAATACCATCATGAGGTGCATAGAACCCTCAATTTACAATACCAACTCCAGTCTTGAACATTGGGACTCGAGTAATATCCTTAATATAGCAGTGTATTCAAAGCCACATTCCATTCCTCCTGATTAGTAATTAGATCGTGCTCATAATTTGTTCAAATTCTCCACTTGAGAGCACTTATACTTTGATGATTCGTGTTTCAAGCTTCGTCATAATACTAGCTTTATTCTAGTGGATACCACTTGACCTTTTATTCTGAACATTTCCTATAAATTTATGTAAGTCTTTCTTATTCATTCACTATTTGCCTTTCTGTCTTCCACTTAACTTCTTTGGATTCACATATTTCACTGTACCGACACGCACTCACAGTCTAGTTTGTCACACTTGCTTTCGCTTCTCTTACTTACCCTCTAGTTTCCTCCTATTTCACTATAGAGGAGATTTCTCATCCTTTCCTATTTTTTACGTATATATCACAATATCAATTCAGTCGGTACCTTAATATATCATTCTATCCAGGTCTATCAGTCTTCCTTAAATCATCTTCTTAGGGTCACAAGTCTTTTCCAACTTCGGTTTACCATATCAATATCGATCTCCTAGTTTCTATTGCCATCAATTCAGCAATTAGCTTATTTCTGGAGGTCAACCATACTTGTGGTTTATATAAATTTCATCATTATTGTGGACAAGACCTTTCAAGACATACTACAGCCCTGTATCCTATTTTCTTTGTATTTCTTGAAAAATTTGGGCAGAGTTTCCTTTGTATTTCTTACTATCTCAAACCTACACGCAGAAAATACCAACAGTGCCTCATAGGGCCAGCACGCTTAAAGATACATATATACGTATCATATCACATTGTATTGCAGCCTCACAGGGCACCTAATATCAACAATAGTATAAAATGATGGACTTACCTCACATATCCAACTCTAACTACGCCTGTTAGTGTTTTCGTCCACTTTTCCTTTCAATTTTCAACTTTACATGTTAATCGTATTTCTATACCTTACTTGGCACAACTTTCTCATGCCTTGTCTTACTCGTGTGCTTTGTAACTTCCCATATCGTCAGTCATTTTCTTCTTTCGACGTTGTCCTTTATTTGAAATCAAAGGTTAGTATAAGGAATTCCACTTCCTATGACTTGGTTCTAACGCACGACCTTAGATATGAAAGAAAGGAAATATCTTAAATGTCCTGTAGCCTCCTGTTTATAGATGTGGCACGCAACATATCGATAATGAAGACTCTACTAGACTCGGTCTATAGATACTCTAAGGACGAACTGTTCTGATACCACTTCTGTAACGACCCAACCCCGTGGGCAGCGATTGGGGTCCAACCTAGGCCCCCGTATACGTATCTAATGGATGTAACAATCAATATAAGAACTATACATAAGAACCCCCGTGGGTCATAGAAGTTTTATACCTGTTGCTTCTTTCATTTGTATCTTATCATGAAGGGCGTGCCAGCCGACAAGGCTGCCATAGTATCTTAATGTTTACAATACACTATGTAGACACAACTGAACATAACTTACACGTATAACCCACATATATGTCTACAGACCTCTAAGAACATTAATAGTAATATATGGCGGGACAAGGGCCCCGCCGTACTCCTGAATAAACAAATATATACATAGGAGGTTTGGTACTACAACTCGGCTCCAAATTAATGGAGCTTCTTCCAAACTGGCTGAGTGGAATCCTAAGCTGGTGGACTCCCAAAATCTGTATTTGTACCTGCGGGCATAAAACGCAGCCCCCCGAAGAAAGGGGGTCAGTACGATATATGTACTGAGTATATAAGCATAACATAACTGAGATAACAACTAAAACGGGGATGCAGGAAATTAAGTATAGCATTAAGTAGGGTACTGTACCTGCACCTCATAAAATAAATTCCTGTCTACCAGTATCACGTACCGTATCGGGCCCGCTCGGGGACTCAGTATTACACATAATTGTTTATCACGATAGGCATATGCATTTTGTTAGCCCTGTGGAACGTACATCCCGATCCATATATATCAAGTTAGTGCCGAAGAGCGTTTGGCCCGATCCATATATATAACAGGTTAGTGCCGAGGAACGTATCGCCCGATCCCTATACATAACAGGTTAGTACCAAGGAACTTACAGCCTGATCCCTATAAAAAATAGGTTAGTACCGAGGAACATACGGCCCGATCCCTATACATAACAATTTAGTGTCGAGGAATGTCCGGCCCGATCCTTATATAATATAATAATGCATATACGTGCACATAAAACTTGGTAGCATAACAAACGTTTCCCGAATATAATCATAAGGTGTGTCACAGAGTCTCTAGGTATAGGATCTTACACCCCCAATCATTATTCAGCATATAGAAGGCTCAAGGGTCGTAGTTCAACTACTTCATGGTCATTATCATTTAAAAGTGAGTCTAAGTCATGAATCCCATCCAGAACCTATAAATGGAATTGTCTCTAAGTCATATCATATATTGTTTCACTTATATTAAGCTACTTCAAGAAAAGGAAGATATAGGCTTTACGTATATTACTTTTTATCACGTAGAAGGCTTACAAGACCATAACTCAACCATCGTGGGAGTTCTAACATCAAGAGGTGACTAAGATTAACGAGTCATGCTCGGGGTTCTAAGAATGGAACTACCTCCACATCACATATATCAACCACTCATGACTAAGACATGCCACAAGAAAAGAAGAGTTAAGCTTTACATACACTACTTTTCAGTATATAGAAGACTTGAAGGATGGGAGCTTAACTACTTTAAGAGTCTTAACATTCAAAAGTGAGCATGAATTATGAATCATGAATCATGTTCAGAGCTCATGAATAGAGTTACCCCAAGCTTCATACACATATCAATTGTCACTTAAATCTAAGGCATGCCCAAAAGAAATAAAAGATAGGCTTTACATACCTCTTACGGATTAATATTTACCGCGTTCGCCTCGTCATACTCTAAACCTATTTAAAACAAAAGCAATATGAATATCAACAACCCTATACTTTTCAGCGTCTTAAGTTATACATGAGTATTCATAGAACTCATTTCCTCGCTCGCTTCCTCGACTAGTTATTTAGTTAGCAAGAAAATTAATGGAAATCGGGCAGCACCTCCCCCATAACATGCCCTATCCGAATTTCCAATTACATCCCTAAGCAATACATAAAACCAACAACAACAACCTACAGCATATATACAAGAAATTCACTTTAACTTTACATAATACAAACTCCAAGCAACTCGCTCAAAGCTATGATATCAAAATAGGGTTTTTAGTTTCTTGTTCGTAAAACCTTTAACCGTACGAGGAGGAGGGTCGTGTGGCTTCAACCAAAAGATTCCCCACCTATTTTAGAAGAATTTTAGGCCCTTAAACACATCACCAGGCACCTTCAACCATACACCACAAGCACAACACCTTGCTACGACTACAATTTAACTATAGCAATTCCAATTTCGTTTGTTTTGCACGTCAAGCATATTTATGGAATTTACCTATTTCCAGCCACTTAAACAACGTATAATACACTTCATAACCACACCATAACTCCAAATTTAAAGGAAAACCTTTACCTTAACCTAAAATCGTCAAACTCGCCAAAATTATCAAAACGTGAATTTTGGACAGCCTACTATCTTGTATTGTCGCTTAGTTTCGAAGGGGTAATTGAGGGAAGCAGGATTTGTGTCCTCAATGAAAGTTATTTACATGTGTCTTAGGGTCTCATAAAATTTAGAATAACCCCTACATCTTTTTTTACAAAATGATATGCCCAAAATACCAACAGCACTCCTAGTAGAATTTTTGAAACGAAATCTGTGCAGCAGCTCCCCCATGCTTCACCACCCTTTTACGAGCCGATAAAAGCAAAAATCGTGTTTATATGATAAATAAAAGTTATATAACTATGAAATATATTTCCAAATCATCTTGAATCACTTGAAACGAAGACTTACACAAGGAGTTATACTCGTTTTACTAACAGCTATATCATTTAAAAATGGGTCTGTTAACAACAAAAACCTCCTCTTTTCCCTAACGATAAATTTTATGTTGTTAAACACCGCTATATCACCATAGTATACCTTAAATAATTAATTCACAAATCGAAAATGGAGGCCTTAACTCAAAGCCATGGTTGCCGTAGCTCCTCTCTCTCTTCTTCAATGTTTCTCATCTTTTTTCTAAGTGTAAAAAGGATGGAAAATGAAGGCTTAGTCATAAGACTAAGTATATATTACCTTCCCTAGGATATGACATGTGGCATCCCCTAAGGGTAAAACGTGGCATCACCTAGGGTGCCACCTCACGCCATGCAACCAATCATATGCTGTCACGTGGCAGCGTGGGTCCACCCTAAGTAGGTGGGTCACCTACTTAGCCCAAGTAGGTGTGTCACCTACTTGTCACCTTCTTGCTTCATTTTCGTGGGTTCGTAATCTCGTCTTACTTTAAGAGACTATGTATTCCTTGCTACGTAATCTCAACACGTACTTCAATAGCTTAAGTATGTAAAACATCCAAGTTGATAGCTTACGGAAGTAAGTCGAGTCCTATGACTCATTACTTGGCCTCCAACTCGTTTTAAATCCTTATAGACCTATTTCCAACCTTTACTCTTAAGGGGTGTCACGTCCTCCCTTCCTTAGAGTTATTTGGTCATGTTATAGATAATCTGGGTCACGAGACAACTTTCAAGAATCTTAAAAAGACATTCCGGAGAAAAAAGGTACGGGGTATAACAATCTTGACCTTTAGTCAGGTATAGCCTTGCTATCCTTTAAAATACCTTTAAGTTATTCAGTGTTATTCTCTTATTGTATTCATCTCATTTGTATACACCCACTCTATGATGTCATATTATTCAACGTCTCTACCAATAATTCTCCGCACTATTTCAAATATCATCTTGGCTTTTATCTTTCTATTGCTGGCTGTAAGATCTTACCAGCTCGTTCTAGCATGGGATCTCACCTAAAATTTAAGTGTTCACATTAGTACGTCATCATATCGGTTGGGTTCATCTCACACTTGTATATCTCATATCCACCTCCCCCTTTAGGGTGTGTCCAAGTCATTATCTATTTATTTTCAACTATCCAAATGCATATGAGTCCTTTCCAACAAATTTGGTATACTGCACCATATCCATATCTTCCTTTATATCACCTATACTTTAGGTTGCTTCTGTATGAAACCTTAATACAATTATGAGGTGCTTCAAATTCCCGATATATCGTATAGAATCTTATCTAATGATTAGTACTCGAGTAGTATCCTTAAGGTAACAATGCATTCAAGACACATTCATTCTGGAATCCTCAGCCCTATATATCACCCTTCAATTTCTTTTAGAGGACTTTAACTATCACTCCGCCTTTTAGCTCTTAACCCTAATCCTTAGGGTTTGTTATCCAATAACGTTGGAGTCTCCTCCATGCACTACTTTACACAGTTGCTCTATGACCTATCTATCATTTCCGTTATCATATAACCTTTTCAAAATTTTCCTTACCGAACTTGATAAGTCTTTCTTATTGTTTCTATAGCTCACATTTCCATTTCACACCTATCTATACATTTTTATCACACGGACCAAGTCATATCCTTGGCCACTGCCTCACTAGGCTTTACTGATTTCCATAACAATCCTCATTATATTCACATTATATCATGTTCGTGTTCAACCCTATAGTATAAAACTTCTCAACTTTTTTCATAATTCCTACTAAGGGTTAATTGCGCTAGGTGAGGTAAACACACTTAATCTTTGTCTAAATCATCCCTTAGTCTCACCAGTGTTTTTCAGATTCTTTTTCCATACCAATATTGACCTCATCGTTACTATTACCATCACTTCAGTCATTAACTTATTTCTCAAGTTCAGCCATACTCGTAGTTTAGTCATATCTCATTCTTATTATGGTCAGCCATACTCAAGACATACTACAACCCTGTATCTCATTCTCTTTTTATTTCTAGGAAAACTTGGGCAGAGTTTCCTTTGTATATCTCCCTATCTCAACACCTGCACACAGGAAATACCAACAATGCCTCACAGGGTACGCAAGTATATATTCAGATCGTATAATATCGCAGCCACACAGGGTGCTCAATATCAATAGTATGAAAATGGACTTACCTCATATGTCCACTCGAACTGCACCTGTTAAACTTTCCTCGCTGCCTTTCCTTTCAATTTCAACTTTACATTACAATCGTACTTTAATACCTTACCTGACGTATATCTTTCATACTTTTGCTTACGTGCGTGCTTTGTAACTTCCAATATCGTCAGTCACTTCCTTCTATCTATATTGTCCTTCTACTAAAATCATAGATTAATATGAGGAATTTTATTCCCTATGACTCGGCTCTATCACACGATCTTTGATATGAAGGAAAGCAACATCCTAAATGTCCTATAGCCTCTTGTTCATAGATGTGGTGCACAATACACCGATAAACAAGACTCTACTAGACACGGTCTATAGCTACTCTAAGGACAAACTGCTCTGATACCACTTTTGTCACGACCCAACCCTGTAGGCCGACCTGGACCCTCGTATAAAGAATTATCAGATATAAGAACTATACATATGAACCCAAGTGGGTGATAAAATTTTCCTACATGTGTAGCCTCTTTCATTTGCATCATGTCATGTTAGGGCAAGTAAGCCGACAAGGCTGCCATAGTATAATATCATTTACAACTCATCGTACAACCATAATCGAATAAAACTCACACATAACCCACATACATATGTCTACAGACCTCTAAGAATAGTAATAGCAACATGTGGCGGTAAAAGGCCCCCATCGTACCCTTGAACAAATAATTATATACATAGGAGGACCAGTACCTAAAAAGCTAGGCTCCTGAATAGTGGAGCACTTTCGACAAAACTTAGCAGAAATCCTAAGCAGGCGGATCTCCGAAATGAATATCTATACCTGTTGGTATGAAATGCAGCCCCCCGAAGAAAGGGGATCAGTATGATACATCTACTGAGTATATAAAACATATCATATCATAGCTGAGACAACAGCTGAAATAGGAATGCAGGGGGTAAGTATAATATTTAGCCATCTACCGTACTTGCATCTTATAAAATAAAGGCATACATATTATCATCACATACTGTATCCGGCCTGTTTGGGGACTCGGTGTAACAACTACATCATTTTTTCATCATAAGCACATATGTACAATTAGCGTTGTGGAACGTACAGCCCGATCCATGTATATAGAAAGTACACACTGAGGAACGACAGCCTAATCCAGATATCATATAATAATGCCGAGGAATGATGGCCCAATTCGTGTCTCATATAAAAATGTCGAGGTATCATGGCCCGATCCGTATATCATACAATAATTTCAAAGTATGACAGACCAATCCATATATAATATATCATGCTATGGAACGTACGACCCGATCCCTATATAGCAAAATTTGTCGAGGTACATTCGGCCCAATCCATATATATTATAATGCATATACCTGCACGTAAAACTCTGTAACATATTAAACATCCCTCAGATATCACCATAAAGAATATTCAGAGCCCCTAGGTATAGGAGCTTACACATCCCAACACTATTCAACATGTAGGAGGCTCAAGGGTCATAATTCAACTACTTTAAGGCCCTTATCATTCAAAAGTTAGTACAAGTCATGAGTTACATCCAGAATCTATAAATGGAACTATCTCTAACTCATATCACACATCGCTTTACTTACACTAAGCCATTTCAAGAGAAGGGAGGGATAGGCTTCACGGGATATACTTTTGGTCATGTAGAAGGCTTACAAGACCATAACTCAACTATCGCAGGAGTTTTAATATTGGGAAGTGAATAAGATTTATGAACAATACTCGGGGTTCTATGAATGAAATTATCCCCACATTACATATACCATCCACTTATGGCTAAGACATACCAAGATAAGAGAAGAGTTAAGCCTTACATACCCTCTGCTTTTCATCATCTAGGAGACAGTGAGAGACACTAACTCAATTAGCATAGGAGCTCTCACTTCAAGAAGTAGGTAGGAGTCGTGAATCATATTTGGAGCTTCATTAGTAAATTTGTCCCCATATTTTATATGCATATCATACTTACATCACAGACATGCTAAGAGAAAGGTGGATAGCCTCACATACTTACTACTTTCCCTAATATAGAAGGCTTGAGGGCCCTAGTTCAATTACTGTAAGAGTGTTTTCATCAAGGAGTACTTAAGAAATGTGAATTACGCTTGGCATTTATAAGTATATTTACCCTTAAGCTCATATAATTCATTACTTAACTTGAAGATATGCCAAAAAAATAAGAGATAAGATTTACATACCTCTTATCGATTGCTTTAAACCCAGCTTATCTCATTGTCCTCCAAACCTATTTAACATGAAGGTAATTGTTATAACCCATACCTTTGTGCTTCAGAACATCTTCTTAAGCTTCTTAAAACTTCTCCTGTGACCATATTGTCTATAACATGGTTAAATAACTCTAAGGAAGGGAGAAAGTGACGCCCCATAAGAGTGAAGGTTGGAAATAAGGATTTATAACAAATTAGGGGCCAAAATAACAAGTCGTGAGACTCGAATCACTTGAGTAAGCTACCAACTTGGATGTCCTACATAACTAAGGTACTTGAGTACACGTCGAGCTTAAGTACCAAGGAATACATAGGATCGTAAAGTGAGATAAGATTACGAACCCTCAGAAATGAAGGAAGTAGGTGAAAAGTAGGTGACAAACCTACTTGGGCTAAGTAGGTGACTCACCTACTTGTGGTGAACCCCACGCTTCCATGTGGCAGCGTATGATTGGCTACATGGCGTGAGGTGGCGACCTAGGGGATGCTACATGTCACCCCAAAGGGATGAAATGTGTCACCTCCTAAGGGACTATATATATATGTATATTGATGACTAGCCTTTCATTTTTCAGCAACATACACTTAGAAATTAAAAGATAAGTTGAGAGAACCACCTAGAAGAAGAGAGAAGAGAGCTACAGGTTCCCTCCAAAGCAAGGTAAGGCCCAATTTCGTTCGATAAATTAATTAGTTAAGGTATCCTATGGTGATATGACGATGTTTAACAACATAAAATTTATCATTAGGGCAAAGAGGAGTTTTTTGTTCTTGTTAATAGACCAGTTTTTTGAATGGTACTATTGTTAGTAATACTAGTATAAATCCTTGTGTAAGGCTTCGTTTCAAGTAATTCAAGATTTTTTAGAAAGATATTTCATATGGCTATAACTTTCATTTAGCCTATAAAACCTAGTGTTTCTTTTCTCTGCTCGAAAAAGGGTGATGAAGTATGGGGGAGGTGCTGCCCATATTGAGTTTTAGAAATCCTACACGTACTGCTGTTGGTATTTTGGGTATATACTTTTGTACAAAATTTTTTTAGGGGTGATTCTAAATTGTGTGCGACCTTAATACACATGTATATAACTTTACTTCAGTCCAAAAATCCTATTTTCCTCAATTAGCCCTTCAAGACTAAGCGACAATATAAGATAGTAGGTTGTCCAGAATTCACGTTTTGATAGTTTTGGGAAGTTTGACGAGTTTAACGTAAGGTAAAATCTTCCCTTTCAATTTAGAATCTATGATATTTTTATGAATTGTATTACAAGTTGTAGGTGGCTGGAAATATTAAAATCCCACAAAAATGCTTGGTGTTGGAAACAATCTAAAATTGGAGTCGCTATAGTTGAATTGTAGTCGAAGCGTGGTGTTGTGCTTGTGGTGTGCGGATGCAGGTGTGTCGTGATGTGTTGCAGGGATTAAAATTATTCCAAAATACATGTAGGTGCTACTGTTATCAGCCACACGGTCCCCCGCTTTGTACGGTTAAAGATTTTATGAATTAACGACTAAAAACCCTATTTTGGTATCGTAGTTTTAAGCAAGTTGTTTGGAGTTTGTGTGGTGTAATATTGAAGTAAATTACTTATGTACATGCTGATGAATGACATTTTTGGTGGGCTGCGCTTCTTGAGGATGTAATTGAATGTTCGGATAGGGCAGGTTATAAGGAAGATTCTGCCCGATTTCCGTTAACTCCTAAACTGATTAATAAACTACTTGAGAAAGGCATAAGGAAATGATTCCTAGGGATGTTTGGTTATATAGTGGAGGAGCTGGAAGGTCGAAAGTTATTAATGTTAGTCTTACCTTTATGCTAAATAGGTTCAGAGGACAACGAGTCAAGCCGGGCTAAAAGCAGTCGACAAGAGGTATGTAAGGTTATTCATTCTTCTCTTTTGGCATGTCTTAGGTATAAGCGACAAATGATATATGTATGAATATTGGAGTAGTTCTATTCGTGAGCCCTGAGTATGATTCATGATGCAAACTTTTTGTTCACTTCTGAATGTTAAAGATCATAAGGTAGCCAAGCTATCACCCTCGAACCTACTATACGTGAGATAGTAATTGGACACACAGGAAACAGGAACCATAACTCTTATTCACTTATTGATACTGAAGCTTCTATCAACAAGTTCTCAATATGCTATATGTCTCTGATTCACTAGTTGGTGGGAAAACTATCGTTGTAGTTGAGCTATCTTCCCTGAACTGTCTATATGTCGATTAGTAGTGGGGATATAAGCTCCCATTCCTAGGGACTCTGTGATGACAGATGTCCTTAATTTCCTTAAGCCGGTTGGAGTTACCCTAAAATGTGTCTACAACTCCTGATACTTCACTTAATGTAGCCCTAGGGGAACTCAAAGGGCACCTGAGATGATTATTATCCTGATCCATGAATGATATTCTGTATGACTACCTTTTTAAGTTTCAGATAATAATCCACTTGTACGTGGTTGATAATGACATCGAGTCTTAAAAAAGGGTTGGGTACGGCATATGATAATGACACTGATTCCCATAAAGGGTCGGGTACGATATATGATGATTACGACAATGAGTCCCCTAGTGGGTCGGGTACGGTGTATGATGATATGATTATAACATCGAGACCCCTAATGGACCGGGTATGGTATGATAAGATATGATGGTATGAGAGGGCAACAGTATGATATAGATGTGCACTACTTCCTTCACCGAGTCCCTTACTAAAGGGCCAGATATAATAGACAAGCATATATATGAAAACATTTTAATGTACTTGTAAGGTATGAAGAGATGTCATATACGATGGTATGATGCCGTATACGTTGGTCTGATAACACCGAGTTCCATGGCGGGCCAGGAGTGATATGTGAGTGTGATATACATGCCGTCTTTTCATAGGATGCAGGTATAGTGAACTCTCAACTGTTATACACGCCCCTGCATCCCTATTTCAGTATCTTAATATAAGGTTCTTAGAGGTCTATGGTCATGTGTGTGGGTTATACGTGTAAGTTCTGTTCAGTTATGACTACACGATGTATTATCAATATTAAGATACTATAGTAGCCTTGTCGGCTTGCACGCCCTTTCGTGATAAGATACAAATGAAAGAGGCTACAAGTATATGAAAATATTATGACCCACTGGAGTTCTTATGTATAGTTCTTATATTGATTGTTACATCTGATAGATACGTATATGGGGGTTCGGGTCGGTCCCCATTTGTGGCCCACGGGGTTGGTTCATGACATAAATACTAATATTAATAACCTTTAACTTTCCATATTCTATATCTACAACCAAGCACCCATAGGAATCAATTCCTTATTCGCCTTTCTTGACTAGTCTCGACTAGTCTATTAGTTAGTTAAGAAGTTAACGAAATTCGGGCAGGATCTTCTCTATAACTCGCCCTATCCGAACTTCCAATTAACCTCCAAACCTTAGAATCCTTATTAATCACAACAACCAGCAGCCAATTAACACTTACACCACTTCAACATTACGCAAAACAAGTCCCAAACAGCCCGCTCTAACTACGACTTCAAAATACAGTTTTCAATCTTTATTTCGTAAAATCTTAACCCCAT
This sequence comes from Solanum dulcamara, assembly GCF_947179165.1. Taxonomy (NCBI): domain Eukaryota; kingdom Viridiplantae; phylum Streptophyta; class Magnoliopsida; order Solanales; family Solanaceae; genus Solanum; species Solanum dulcamara. Next base: position 64,264,157 of record NC_077240.1, read on the forward strand.
GAAATGGGACGTGATGTGGATGCAAAAATAAGAAATTATACCTATATTTAGACATGTTTCCATCCCTGCAACACTACCAAAGATCTCCCAATACAACTCCACAATAACAATGATACTAGTTAAACTTTAAGTCAACTAGAATATGCCAAAACAGTCCCTGCATGACCTGCCACCTTCTTCAGCAGTAACGTACATATTTTTATGTTTCCTACTCACAGTTATACATGCATAACATGTCCAAACCCTTAACAAAATGTGGGATAGGAGAACCGATCCATACCTTGCTAAAAATCAACTTCGAAAGCTCCTTAACATGCTGAAAGTTAGCGGACTGTTTGTGGTGCTACTCCGCTGCCCCAAATAGTTAATTTACGCTATTAAACACTGTTATATCACCGTAGAATACCTTAAATAATTAATTGACGAAGTAAAAGTCGGAGGCTTACCTCAATTTGAGCCAACCCATTGATGCCTCTTTCTAGCTCTCACATTTTTTCTCTCCATTTTTGGCTAAGTTCATTGCTGAAAATGACTTCTTAGTCATCAATTATGAATATATATACTTCACTGGAAAGTGACCCGTAGAAGCCCCTAGGGGTGACACGTGGCAGCCCCTAGGGTGCCACCTCACCCATGTGGCCACTCATATGCTGCCATGTGGCAGTGTGGGGCCCAACCCAAGAAGGTGAGTCACCTACTTTCTTCAAGTAGGTTCATCACCTACTTTCTTCAAGTAGGTGAATCACCGACTTGCTTCGAGTAGATGCGTCGTCTCCTTATTTCTCTTCTGTGGGTTCGTAATGTCACCTCCCTTTAAGAGCCTATGTATTCCTTGCTACTTAAGCTCGACGTGTACTCAAGTAGATTAGTTATTTAAGACGTCCAAGTTGGTGGCTTACGTGAGTAAGTCTAGTCCTACGACCCATTACTTGGCCTCCAACTCCTTCCGGATTCTCATAACTCTATTGTTATATCCCATAGTTCTGTACCTTGAGATGTGTTCTTAAGCTTCTTGAAAATCTCCATGTGATCTCTATTATCTATCATGTTACCAAATAACTCTAAGGAAGGGAGGATGTGATGCCCCGTGATAGTGAAGGTTGGAAATAGAGTTATAAGTATTTGAAAGGAGTTGGAGGCCAACTAACAAATCATGGAACTCGAATTTCTTGCGTAAGCTACTAACTTAGAAGTCCTACACACTTAAGCTACTTGAGTATACATCGATCTTAAGTAGCAAGGAGTGCATAGGCTCTTGAAGTAAGACGAGATTACAAGCTCACGAAAGAGAAATAAGGAACCGATGCACCTACTCGAAGCTAGTAGGTGATGCACCTACTTGGACAAGCAGGTGATGCACCTACTTAAGGTCAAGTAGGTGACGCAGCAGCTTGGGGTGGAGCCCACTGCCACATGGCAGCATGTGATTGGCCACATAGGTTGAGGTGGCACCCTAGAAGGTTGCCACGTGTCACCCTAGGGGGATGTCATGTGGAACCTTCTAAAGAGGTATATATATATGTGTTGACTCTTAATTTCAGTTTCTATTAAAAACGTGAGTGAAGAGAAGGAGGCAGCCATTGCTTTAAAGAGTTCAAGGTAAGTTTTCCGATGTTTTCCTCCGTGAATTAATTATCTACATTGTTCCTCAAGCACGTGGAGATGAATATATGTATATATATATGTATATTTTGATGACTAAGGAGTCCTTTATTTAACCTTACGCTTAGAAACTTGAAAGAAAGTTGAAGGAAAAACTTAAAGGGCCAAGCTAGAGGGGCTACGGGTTTGAGGCCAAGAAAGGTAAGGCCCGAGTTTCATTCTGTCAATTAATTATTTAATATATACCGTGGTTATATAATGATGTTTGATAACATAAAATTCCAATTTGGGTCAGCGTAAAAGGGACACAAATAGTCCGCCCCAATTTAGGATACCAAGAAGTTTCCGAGGTGGAGTATTGGCAAGCTTTGGCCAATTTCGGGTAAGGTGAGACCTTTCCCTTCAAATTGGGGTTTATGTTTTTCTTATGAATTGTATTATATATTTTTTAAGTGGCTGTAAATGTTAAAACCATAGAAATGCTTGACGTTCGAAACAAACTAAATTGGAGTCGCTATAGTTGAATTGTCATCGACGTAAAGTGTTGTGCTTGTGATGTACTTCTGCAGGTGTGTGGGTGTTTTTTGCAGGGACTAAATTTGTTCTATAAGTGGTGTGTTTGCTTGTTTTTTCAGCCACACAACCCCTCGTTTTGTATAATTAAAGTCTTTGCGAAGTAAAGACTAGAAACCCTATTTTGATATTGTAATTTTCAGCAAGTGGTTTGGAGCTTGTGTTGTGTAATGTTGCCATGTTTTATGTGTATATATTCTATAGGGTGTTGTTTTTTGTTGGATTTAGTGATTAAGGATGTAATTGGAAATTTGGATAGGGCATGTTATAGGGGAGGTGCTGCCCAATTTTCGTTAACGTCTTAACTAATTAAAGAACTAGTCGAGGAGACAAACAAGGAAATAGATTCCATGAATACTAAGGTGCAACTTAAGATGATGGAAAGTCAAGAGTGGTTGATATTCGTATTACTTCCGTGTTGAATAGGTTCAAAGGACGACGAGGAGAACGTGACAAGGAGTAACTCATAAGATGTTTGTGAAGCTTTCTTTTGACATGTTTTTGGCATAAATATGTAAAGCTATTCTTCTCTTATTTTGGCATGTCTTACACGTAAGTAATGAAAGATATGTATATGAGATTGGGGTAATTCCATTCATAAATTCCAAGTATGAACCATGAGTTTCATTCACCTTGTGACGTTAGAACATCTGTAATAGTTGAGTTGTTGCCCTTTTAGGGCTTCTATATGATGGAAGGTAGTGTGTGTAAAACTTTTCTCTTCTTCCCTTTGGAATATCTTAATTGTAAGTGAATTGAGATATTATATGAGTGTAGAGGCAGTTCCAAATGTAAGTTCCAAGTATAACTCGTGACTCGTGTTCACTCTTAAATGCTAAAACTCTTAAGGTAGTTGAACTACGACCCTTGAGCCTTCTATAGGCTGACTAGTGATGAGATGTACGAGTTATTATACCTAGGGGCTCTTGAACATGCTTTATGGTGATATATGAGGGATGTTTGGTATGTTACAGAGTTTTACGTGCACGTATATGCATTATTATGTATTATATGGATCGGGCCATCGTACCTCAGCATTATAATGCATTATATGGATCAGGCCGTCGTACCTCGGCATCATCATGTAACATATGGATCGGGCTATTATACCTTGGCATTATTATGCAATATACGGATAGGGCCATCATACCTCAGCATCACTATTATACAATATACGGATCAGGCCGTCATACCTCGGTATTGTTATATGAGAGATGGATTGGGCCATCGTTCCTCAGCAGCATTATACGATATGTGGATCACGACATCGTTTCTCGGTAGGTACTTATTATATACATGGATCGGGCTGTACGTTCCACAGTGCTAATAGCATATATATGCCTATCATGATAGATGATGTGTTTGTAACACCGAGTCCCTAAGCAGGCTGGATACGGTACGTGATAATGGTGTACAGGACCTTATTTTGGGAGGTGCAGGTACAGTACCCTATTAAATGCTATACTTGGTTTCCTACATCCCTGTTTCAGTTGTTATCTCAATTATGTTATGCTTATATACTCAGTACATGTATTGTACCGACCCTCCCTTCTTCGGAGAGATGCATTTCATGCTCGCAGGTACAGATGTTCATTTCAGAGATCTGCCAGCTCAGGATTTCCGCTCACCTATGATTGGAGGTGCTCCACTATTCTGGAGCCTAGTTTTTTTGTACTAGTCCTCCAGTGTATATATGTATTTGTTTATTTAGGGGTACGATGGGGGCCCTATCCCACCATATGTTACCGTACTATTCTTAGAGATCTGTAGACATGTATGTGTGTGTTATTCATGAGTTTATTTCGGCTGTGCCTATACGACACATTATAAATGTTTTTACATTATGGCAGCCTTGTTGACTTGCATTCTCTTTCATAATACAGTACGAATGAAGGAGGCTGCATCAACATGAAAAAGTTTTAACCCATTGAGGTTTTTGTGAGCAGTATCACATTATACATAGTCTAATTTCACTAAAGTTGATAGGTAGGTACACGGGGGTCTAGGTCGGACCCAGTCGCAGCCTACGGGGTTGGGTCGTGATATCTATTTCTAACCTTCACTATTTTGGGGCATCACATCCTCCCCTACTTAGAGTTATTTGGTAATGTTATAGATAATGTGGATCACATGATAGCTTTAGAGAAGCTAAATGTGTGTTTCCATGTACCAAAAGTGCAGGGCATAACACGAACTTCTTAAGTCAGAAGGCACTGAGTATGGGTAGTCTAGCCTTCCTTTCTGCTATGAAAAGACCATTGGATTTAGACATTAATCCTACCAACAAGATGATTCAACTTGATATTTCTAATTCCAGATGTGTGCTAGCTTATGTGGGATTTCAGTCATCCCTATTAGGTTGGATCCATAATTGTTAGTTTCTAGGATACAGATTTGGATGCTCTTTAAGGTCGAGTTCTGGAAGGTAACACCGATCAGGCTACCTTAGATCTAGATGGGGTATTGAGGTTTGGTGGTTGGCTATGTGCTACAAGAGTTGGGGTTTTTATCTAGTTGATCCTTAGCGAGGCCCAAGATTCTAGATACTCTATTCATTCAGGCACTGCTAAGATGTAGCGTGACTTAAGAAAGCAATACTGGTGGAGCATCATGAGGAGAGACATTGCAGACTATGTATCTATTACTTGAGTTGTTAGGAAGTGAAGGTCGAGCATTTAAGCCCTGGTGGCGAGTTTCAGAGATTACCAATTCCTGAGTGGAAATAGGAGCATATGACCATGTATTTCATTGTGGGGTTGCCTCACACTTTTAGAAGTATTGATAGTAATTAGGTCGTCATTGATAGATTAACCAAGTTAGAATATTTCTTTCCTATTTATACTTCCTATAGTGCTAAGAGGTTGGCCAGTATATACATTTGGGAGGGGACCATATTTATGTTGTGCCTATTTCTATCACTTTAGATCAGGGCTCACAGTTCACATCCAACTTTTGGAGGGATTTTCAGGAGGATTTGGGCACCTGTATCAACCTTAGCATAACTTTTCACCTGTAGACTAATGGTCAGTCGTACGCACTATTTAGGTTCTTGAGGTTATGTTGCGGGCATGTATTATGGATTTTGGAGGTTAGTGAGACCTATATTTTCCTTTAGCAAAGTTTTCATACAAAAACAACTGCCACTATAGTATTCAAATGGCCTCGTTTAGGAATTATCTCTCTTTGAATAGTTTGTTTGAGTGTACAGAGCCCAGTCCGCATGGTACAAACATGATATAAGACGCCTTAGATCATGTGAGGGTAATTCAAGATAGGCTCAGGTCAGCTCAGAGTAGACACCAGAGTTATTTAGAACATAGGCATCAATTTTTAAGATTTGGCATTGGTGACAGGGTATTCCTCCGTGTATCTCTCATGAAGGGCATCATGATATTTGGGAGGCAGGGAAATCTTAGCCTCAGATATATTGACCCTTTTGATATTTTAAGGATAGTTGGTGAGGTTGCATATGATTTAGCTTCTCCCCCAACTTTCTCAGCTATTTTTCCAATTTTCTATGTTTCGATGCTACGTCGGTATGTTAAAGATGAGTCTTATGTGCCCCATTATAATACAATTGATTGGATGATCACTTGACTTATATTGAGTCTCCAATATGCTCCTATCCTCTACCGATATATAAAGCATCTATGATCTAGATCCATTCTTATGGTTAAGGTCCATTGGACATAGTCCATTTGAGAAGACTGAAATAAAGCAGGAGATGCACAAGCAGTTCTAAAGCTTATTTGAGCCTTCAGGTACTTCTTTACTGTTATTTTTGCGGATGAAAGTTCTTTTAGTAGAAGATGTTGTAATGACCATTCAGGTTATTTTTGAGTAGACATATTAATTACGTCGTTTAGAGCATTCCTATAGGGACCCCAAGTCATGTATCACTTGATGGCACTAACTGTTCATTCTGCTGGTCGTTCATTTTGGGCTATATAGGAGGCTGAGGCCGATATGATTACACAAAATCCTCATCTCTTTCCTTCCATTCCAAGTTGAGGTATTAAGTTCATTTATGATTCATTCCTTCAAATCATTTGTTTCAGTCGCTCCCATGTTTCTCTATGCATGCATGTACATGAAATGAGTTTTTAAAATCATGTTTTAGCTTTGGGTTGAATATTCCATGTTTTATGCATTTTGATGTGTTATGTATTCATGTTGTGTTGCTATGTTTGGTTCCTACTATATTCAAACTAGCTTGAGTCCTATTTGAGGTCGAATGTTCCCAAAAGGGAGATATTGTAAGATCTCAGAAGGTAGAATGCCAAGTTGGGGGAAACGATGCAAAAAGTTTATCTGGTACAAGATTATATGAGCCGACCTACGAGACATAGAAAGTTCTACGATCCATAAGAAGGCATCCATAGAAGGCCTGGCCACTTGGATAATTTTTTAGTTTCTTAGATGAGTCCACTAACGGGCGGTTCTAGAAAGTTTGACGAGCCATATGAAAGGTCCATAGAAGATGAGCGGAAGTTTCAAATGTAACTAAGTGTCAAGTCACTATAGGAGGAGGTCCTACAGACCGGAGAAGTTTTTTCGATCTCTAGGGTTGACCCATAGAAAGAGATCAAAGACTTGGTTTTTGGGATTTTGAAAATTTGGAAGGAAGAACGGGTCCTATGACCCATGGAAGGTGTGACGACATATAGACTCGACTCGTAGGATGGGTCTTCAAGTTTGGGAATTTTACTAAGTATAGGACCTTTCGACGAAGAAGGTCTACCATCTTGTACTAAGTCAACAAACCATAAACCCAACTCATAGGAGTCAAATATACAATTCAAGTAGCTCATATTTTTGTGCACTTATTCAATGATTGGGTCCCATGACTCATCTTCCATCCTACGACCCGTAGGTCCCTGCTCGTAGGCCTTTTGAAAGAATTTTAATAAAGAGTTATTTTGGGTATTTCCTATCTTATCTATCCTTAGCTAAGTCGTTTTGTGGTATTATACTAAGCTATAATGTGACGACACAATCACGTAGGCCGCAACTAGGGCCAGACCTGGACTCCCATCTACATAACTATCTTATATAAGAACTATACACCAAAACCCTCATGGTTGATAGCATATTTAAATACATACAACCATTTTCATTTACATCATGTCATGAAAGGGCACGTGAGCCGACCAGGATGCTCAACATAATCATATTTACAATATGTCGTATAGGCACCACTAAAACAAAGTCGTAACTAACCCACATACATATGTCTACAGATATCTAATAATAGAAACGGTAACATATGGCGAGACAGGCCCCCCGCCATACTCGTGACTAAGTGAAAGCAAGCATATACACCAAGGATTAATACCAAAACTAGGCTCTGATACAATAGAGCTTCTTCCAAACTGGCTGAGCAGAATCCTAAGCTGGCGGACTCCCAAATCAGTGTCTGTAGCTGCAGTTATGAAACGCAGCACCCCAAAGAAAGGGGGGTCAGTACAATATATGCACTGAGTATGTAAAATAAAAAGTATCATAAGGAAATTACAGTTGCCATAGGGACGCAGGGGACAAGTATAACATTTAACAGTGTATTGTACCTGCACCTTACACAATAAGGTCATGTATACTATTATCACATACCGTATCCGGCCCGCTCAGTGGCTCAGTGTTACAAATGTTCCATTAGGTCATCATATGCATGTATGTGCCGTACCCAGCCCTCTTGTGAGGGACTCAATAAAAAATCATACTATTATAATAATCATACCATCATATATCGTACCTGGCATTTTATGGGACTTAGTCGTACACGACCCTCTATGGGACTTGGTGAATGCTCATATCATCATATATCATATTCGGCCCTTTATGGGACTCAGTCATACCCAGCCCTTCATGGGACTCGGTGAATAATCATGTTATCATATATCGTACCCGGCCCTTTATGGGACTCGTTCATACCCGGCCCTTCATGGGACTCAGTGAAAGATGTATTAACAACATGCACAAGTAGAGTAGTGAGGAACCATATGCAATTTAACTCATCATCTGAGAATCAATCAAATAGCCAAGTAAACCATCACTTGAGGACCAGAGCAATAATCATCTCATGTACCCTATGAAATATCATTAGGCGTGATAACTACTAGAGTCTTAGGAATAATAGGCATATGTCCAGTCAAGGCTAAACAGCTCATAAAATAAGAGACGTTCGTCATCGTAGAGACCTTAGGAGTAGGAGCTTATACATTCATGTAATATTCATCAAATAGGAGACTCAATAAATTTATGTTCAGACGTGACTAAGAGTCATGGATCATGTCTTCCCATATAAAAGGCTCGATGGTGATAGCTCAACTACCTTAAGAGCCTTAGCATTTAGAAGTGAAGATGGTTCACGTGTTATACTCGGAGCTTACAACTGGAACTACCTCCACACTCCTATCATATCTCATCTCATTTACCTTTAAGACATCCCAAAGGAAAGGAGCAATAGGCTCTACATATATTACCTTTTATCATATAAAAGCCTAAAAAAGGCAATAGCTCAACAATTACAGAAGTTTACCATCACGAAGTGGATACGAATTATGAACTATACTCGGAGCTTTACGAATGGAATTACCACCATGTTTCATATACAAATAATTCATAACTTATATCTAAGATATGCCAAAACAAAGAAGAATAGCTTCACATACCTGTAGTAGCTCGATTGTAGTCCAGCTTGTTTGGTTTCTCCTTCAACCTATTTAACATGAGAGTAATACCAAGATTTCTAACTTTTAACTTTCCATCTTCCAAATTTATATTCAAGTATCTAAAGTCACCATTTCCTTACTCGCTTTCCTCGACTAGTCTATTGGCTACCTCCGAAGTTAACGGAAATCGGGCAGCGTCTCCCCTATTACTTTTCCTATACAAATTTCCAATTTTAACCTCTAACCTTTGCATCCATATCAAAAAAAACAATAATAATCCATACAGCATCAAATAATTACCATATCATGTAACAAAAGTTCCACATAACTCACCCAAAACTATGACGCCAAAATAGAGTTGTAGCTCTTTATTTCCCAAAATATTTAACCGTACGAAACGGAGTATTAAGAAGATGCAAACAGAGGCCTATATACTTATATTTAACCATATACCAGCCCTAAAACATAGATAAACCACCTCCAAATACAACACCATGCTAATGACAATACTAGCCAAACTTTAACTTGCTAGAATAGTGTCAAAATAGTTACTACATGACCTGCAAAATCCTTCAGCCGTAATGTGCATATTTTCACATTTCCAACTCATATTTATACACCCAAAACAAGTATAAACACTTTCCCAAACGTGGGAGAAGAGAATCGAGCCATACCTTAACAACCAACTTCGCCAAACTTGCTGAAAATTGACTCTGAGAGTTCTCAACGTGGCTGAAACGTTGGTGGCTGCTCCTTGCACTCTTTCTATGTCCCAACTATTAATTCACGTTGTTAACACCTTTATATAGTTGAATAATACCTTAGATAATTAATTGACGGAATGAAATTGAGGGCCTCAGCTTGCTGCCATGGTCGTTTCTCTCTTGCTCTTGTTCTCTTCAAGTTGCTCTCACTAGTTCTAAGTAACAAGCAGAAAATATGTCTAAGTTCAAAGCTTAAAATAAGAGCCCTTAGTCATGAATTAGGGTTTTATACCCTTTCTATAGGAGTGACACATGGCAGCCCCTAGGGGTGACACGTGGCATCCCCCTAAGGCACCACCTCATCCATGCATCCAATCTAAAGCTACAACATGGCAGCATGGGGCCCACCCCAAGTAGGTGTGTTACCTACTTAGTCCAAGTAGGTGCATCACCTACTTGCTTCTTTTCATAAGTTCGGAATCTAGTTTTTTCTCCTTTTCGTGGGTTTGTGGCCTTGTCTTACTTTAAGAACCCATATAATCTTTGCTACTTAAGCTCGACATGTACTCAATTAGCTTAATTTTATAATCCATCCAAGTTTTTAGCTTACGCAAGTAGGTTGAGTACCATGACTCCTTATTTGGCCTCCAACTCCTTCTGAAGCCTTCTAGACCTATTTCCAACTGTCACTACTCACATAGAACTTCATAGATAATGTGGACCATATAGAAATATTTTAGAAAACAAATATGCTCCAATGTACCAAGGTGCGGGGTATAACATCCTTCCCCTCTTTGGAATATTCGTCCTCGAATGTTAACTAAGCTTATAGGTATATAATCATCCCAGTTATCTTAAAAGTCAACAACACCTGCTCACGACATACCTTCCAGCATTTAAGTAGTACACTTAGCCTGTTCATCAGTTTTGAGGGTGACAGGCGGTACTAAGACCCACCTGTGTTCCCGATCTCTTCTTGGACGGATATCTAAATGCTAGCTGTAATGTAAGCCCCTCTACTCGAGACAATAGCTATGGGGCCCTCATGTATTACTCCTCAACTTCTTTAGAAGATTTTAACTGGTACTTTACCTATCATTAACTGGTATAATTCTGAAGGAATTTGGCGTATAAGTTCTCCATCTTTTAGTAACCAGCTAATTTTGCTCGTCTTGCTTAAACCATTTCACCATTCTCTTATCCTAACTTGTAACATTCTAGATGCATTCTTATGTCATTCTTTACGTTTACTAGGATATGGTAAGGTACTCAACTTAGCCTAAGAAATACCTTAGCTTCATCTCGCTCGTCTTCATGCTTTACTTTGCCTTCCTTTTTGTTCTCATACGATCAGTATCGGGATAGATCCTTGGTCCAACTATGGACATGTCCTGTTCTTCCCGTAGTACTAATTCCCTTTTGGTAGTTGAGTCAACCCATCTTTGCACCTTTCTGCAACATATAAAAAATATCCTAACTCCTTTTATCATGTACTTTCTTACTTGGCCCTATACTTAACATATACAATCATGAGTTGTCTAACCATTCTGATATACTTGTATGAGGTGGACGATGTCTTTTCATCTCTTAGTTCATTCTGTTGGATTTATCTTCTTCACATTGAAACTCCTCGTCCCACCTTGCCGCACTTCTTTCTTTTCCCCTATTCACTCTTTGCTCTTCTCATCTCCTACCATAAGAGGTTTTATATTCCTTTTCCTTGGTTATTTATTTATAGCAATATTATTTGCGACCAACTCTATAGCCAACATTTTGGCTTTTGGTCTAGCATGATGTCATTATCCTTTGTAGTGTCTTTTGAGTTATTCGATGTCTTTTCCTTGTTATACCCTTTTTTTATCCACACCCACCTTCTAATGTTATGTCATTCAAGGTCTTGTCAAAAACTTCTTAACACTGCCTTATGTACCATTCTAACTTCTATCCAATCATTAGTGGCTTCCATACCTCCCTAACTTGGTTCAGCAAGGGATCTTATTGAAGTGTAAGCATCCATCTCAAATATGTTTCCATATAAATTGCCTCCACCTTACCCTTGCAGTTTTCTCATTTCCTTCCCCCCTTTAGAGGGTACTTATACCTTTATCTATTTATACGTTGCTCTATGTCTCTATGTCTAGTCTCAAATTCGTCCAATCTCTTCCCCAAATAAAAGAGGTGCCCCTTACTGGCGACATGGATAGTACCTCTTACAGCTTTAGTTCAACATAATAGGGGTACTTCGTATCAACTTCCAAGACATATTAAGAATCTATGTTTCATTCCCCTTTTTTTGGGGAAAATTTCGACAGTGTTTCCTCTATACTCCTTACTATCCCAAAACCTACACGCAGAAAATATCAACAATGCCTCACAGGGCCAACATATATATATATATATATATATTCATATCATCTCACAGTCACATAGGGCTTTCAATATCATCTTATATTGTAGCCACACAGGGCTTTCAATATCAACAATAGTATGAAAATGATGGACTTACCTCGTGTGTCCAATCAACCTGCATCTGTTACACTTTCCAGTCTACTTTCCTTTCAATTTTCAACTTTACATATCAATCGTATTTCAATACCTTACCTGGCACATATCTTTCGTGCCTTAGCTTACTTGCGTGCTTTATAACTTCCAATATCGTCAGTCACTTTCTTCTATCGAGGTTGACCTTCTACCGAATCAGAAGTTAGCATAAGGAATTTCACTTCCTATTACTCAGATCTATCGCACGATCTTAGATATGAATGAAAGGTAACATCCTAAATGTCCTGTAGCCTCCTGTTTATAGATGTGGCATGCAACACACCGATAAAAAAGACTCTACTAGACATGGTCTGTAGACACTCCAAGGATGAACCACTCTGATACCACTTCTGTCACGACCCAATCCCGTAGAACGTGACTAAGGCCCGACCTGGACCCCCGTCTAAATAACTATCAAATATAAGAACTATACACCAGAACCCCCATGGGTGATATCATATTCAAATATATATAGCCTCTTTCATTTACATCATATCATAAAAAGGCACGTAAGCCGACCGGGCTGGCTCAACATAGTAACATTTACAATATGTCGTATAGTCACCACTGAAACAAAGTCATAACCAACCCACATACATATATCTATAGAAATCTAATAATAGAAATGGTAACATATGGCGGGATAGGGTGTCATGACCTAACCACGTAGGCCGCAACTGGGGTCCAACCTGGACACCCGTATACGTAACTGTAAAATGTAGCCAAATTGAACTATGCATAAGTGATACTACACCCAAAAACCTTAATCGGTCAAAAGGTTTTCATATACATGTAGCCTCTTTCATTCATACCATATCATGAAAGGGCACATGAGCCGATAAGGCTTCCACAACATAAAAACATTTACAATACGTCGTACAGGGACAATTGAGAAAACTTACACTTAACCCACATACACGTGACTATAGACCTCTAAGAATAGTAACAACAACATATGGTGGGATAGGGACCCCGTCGTACCCTTGAATAAACAAGCATATACATTAGAAGATTAGCACCAAAACCTAGGCTCCAGAATAGTGGAACACTTCCGACATAGCTTAGTAGAAATTCTAACCTGGCGGATCCCTGAAATGAATATCTATACTCGCGGGCATGAAATGCAGCGAACAAGTGTAACCTTTAATAAATCATTGTACCTGCATCTTATAAAATAAAGTCATATATACCCTTATCACACACCGTACTTGGCCCACTAGGGGACTCGATGTTACAATTACATAATTCTATCATCATAGGCCTATATGTACTATTACAACTGTGGAACATACATCCCGATTCATGTATATAGTAAGTACACGCCGAGGAAGAGAAGTTGGTATCTCTACTTACTATTCACTGTATAGAAGGCTCGAGAATAGTAGTTTAACTACTTTCAAACCTTTAATATTTAAAAGTTACTACAAGTCACGAGTTATACCCAGAACTTATAAATGGAGTCACCTCCAAATCCATGTCCTATATTACCTATAGTCCAGTCTTTCTAGAAGTAAGAAAGGACAAGCTTTACATGTACTACTTTTAATCACATGGGAGACTTGAAAGGTAATGACTCAACTTATTATAGGAGTTCTACTTAGTAGGAAGTGAACAAGAGTCTTAACTCATACTTGAAGCTTTAATAATGGAATAAATCCCTAATTCACATACATAATACTTACATCTAAGATATGCCAAAAGAAAAGAAAGGGTAGCTTCACATACTCATCATTTCCTAACGTATGGAAGGTTTGAGAAGCCATAGTTCAATTAATGTAAGAGTGCTTTCATTAACAAGTAAATAAGGATCGTGAATTATGCTTGGCATTTATGAGTAGTTTACCCTCAAGCTCATATCATTCCTTACTTAACTTGAAGACATGCCAAAAGAAAGGATTGATAGGCTTTAAATACCTCTTATCGATTACTTTTAACTCGGCTTGTCTCGTCGTCCTCTGGACCTATTTAACACAAAGGTAATACTAATATTAATAACCTTTAGCTTTCTATCTTCTAAATGCACAACCAAGAACCCATAGGAATAAATTCCTTATTCTCCTTTCTCGACTAGTCTATTAGTTAGTTAAGAAGTTAACGGAATTCGGGCAGCATCTCCTCTACAACATTCCCTATCCAAACTTCCAATTACATCTTCAATTAGTAAAGACAACAAACAAAAACAACCAACAGACAATACACAATTATACCACCTCAACATCATACCAAACAAGTCCCAAACAACCCGCTCAAAACTACGACTCCAAAATACAGTTTTCAATCTTTATTTTGTAAAATCTTAACCACACGAAATGGAGCATAACGTGGCTGAAATCAGAAGAAATTATAACCCTATTTCAAACGTTTCCATCCATGCAACATTACAACTCAACTCCAAATAAGATACCACAATAACAATGACACTAGTTAAACTTTCAGCCAAATAGAATACGCCAAAACAGTCCCTACACGACCTGCGACCTTCTTCAGTAGTAACGTACATATTTTCACGTTTCTAACTAATATTAAATTTCACATAACATTCTCAAACCTTTACCAAAATGTGGGACAAGAGAATCAATCCATACCTTAACAAACAGCTTCTCAAACTTGCTGAAAATTAACTTCAGAAATTCCTTGACGCGGCTGAGCTTTGGGGGCTGTTTGCAGCCCTATCTTGCTGCCCCAACTATAAATTTCCATTGTTTAAACCCCCCACTTAGTTGAGGAATACCTTAGATAATTATTTCACGGAACGAAATCAGAGGGCTTACCTTATTTTCCTCCAAGTCGTGGCTACCCTCTTTCTCTCTCACGTTTTTCTCTCTTTTTTTTCCTAAGGAAGCTGAAAATGAGATATACTTCAGCATAACATAAATATATACACCTCCTTAGGAGGTGACATATGGAAGTCCCCTAGAGGTGACACGTGGAAGCCCCCTAAGGCGCCACCTCATCCATGCGGACACTCATATGCTGCCACGTGGCAATGTGGGGTCTACCCCAAGCAGGTGAGTCACCTACTTGGTCTAAGTAGGTGCATCACCTACTTAGTTCAACTTGGTGCATCACCTACTTGCTTCGAGTAGGCACGTCATCTCCTTATTTCTCTTTCATGAGTTCATAATCTCGTCTCACTTTAAGAGCCTATGCATTCCTTGCTACTTAAGCTCAACATGTACCTCGACATCTTAATTATATAAGACCTCCAAATTGGTAGTTTACGTAAGTAAGTCGAGTTCCACGACTTGTTATTTGGCCCCCAACTCCTTTCAAATCCTTATAACCCTATTTCTAACCTTCACACTTATGGCGCATCACATCCTCCCTTTCTTATAGTTATTTGATAACATTATCGATAATCTGGGTCACGTCACAACTTTTAAAAAGTTTTATATAGCTTTTTGAAGTACAAAAGTACGGGGCATAACACAGGGCCCCCACCGTACCCATGACGAAGCAAAAGCAAACATATACACCAAGGATTAATACCAAAACTAGGCTCCGATACAACAGAGCTTCTTTCAAAACTGGCTGAGTGGAATCCTAAGCTGGCGAACTCCCAAACTTGTGTCTGTACCTATGGGCATGAAATGGATCCCCTCGAAGAAAGGGGGATCAGTACGATATATATACTGAGTATGTAAAGTATAAAACATCATAAGGAAATTGTAGTTGCCACAAGGACGCAGGAGACAAGTATAACATTTAACAGCATATTGTACCTGCACCTTACACAATAAGGTCATGTATACTATTATCACATACCGTATCCGGCCCACTCGGGGGCTCAGTTTTACAAATGTTCCATTAGGTCATTATATGCATGTATGTGCCGTACCCGGCCCTCTAGTGTGGGACTTGGTAAAAAATCATACTATCATAATAATTATACCATCATATATCGTACCCGGCCCTTTATAGGACTCAGTCATACCCGGCTCTTCATTGGACTCGGTGAATAATCATGTCATCATATATCATACCCGACCCTTTATGGGACTCGATCATACCCGACCCTTCATGGGACTCGGTGAAAGATGTATTAACAGCATGTATGAGTAGAGTATTGAGGAACCATATGCAATTTAACTCATCATATGACACTCAATCAAACAGCCAAGTAAACCGTCACTTGAAGACCAGAGCAATAATCTTCTCAAGTAACCTATGAAATATCATTAGAGGTCATAACTACTAGAGTCTCACGAATATTAGATGTATGTCCAGTTAAGGCTAAACAGCTCGTAGAATAAGAGACGTTCATCATAGCATAGAACTTAGGAGTAGGAGCTTATACATTCAGGTAATATTCAGCATATAGGAGACTCGAGAACTTTACGTTCAGACGTGACTAAGAGTCAAGGATCATGTCTTCGCATATAGAAGGCTCGAGGGTGATAGCTCAACTACCTTAAGAGCCTTAGCATTTAGAAGTCAACACGGGTCACGTGTTATAATCGGAGCTTACAACTGGAACTACCTCCACACTCCTATCATATCTCATTTCATTTACCTTTAAGACATCCCAAAGGAAAGGAGCAATAGCTCTACATATATTACCTTTTATCATATAAAAGCCTAAAAAAGGCAATAGCTCAACTATTACAGAAGTTTACCATCACAAAGTGGATACGAATTATGAACTGTACTCAGATCTTTACGAATGGAATTATCTCCATGTTTCATATACAAACCATTCATAACTTATATCTAAGACATGCCAAAAGAAAGAAGAATAGCTTAACATACCTGCAGTAGCTCGATTGTAGTCGAGCTTGTTTGGTTTCTCCTTCAACCTATTTAACATGAGAGTAATACTAAGATTACAAACTTTTAACTTTCCAGCTTCCAAATTTATACTCAAGTATCTAGAGGCACCATTTCCTTCCTCGACTAGTCTATTGGCTAGCTCCGAAGTTAACGGAAATCGGGTAGCGTCTCCCCTATTACTTGCCCTATCCAAATTTCCAATTTTAACCTCTAACCTTATCAGACATATAAAAAAACAATCAGCTTCCATACACCATCAAATCATTACCATATCACGTAACACAAGTTCCACACACCTCACCCAAAACTATGACGCCAAAGTAGGGTTTTAGCTCGTTATTTCACAAAATATTTAACCATATGAAATGGAGTATTAAAAAGCTGAAACCATAGGCCTATATACTCATATTTAACCATTTTCCATCCCTGCAACATAGATAAGCCACCTCCAAATACAACACCATGCTAATGACATCACTTGCCAAACATTAACTTGCTAGAATAGCGTCAAAACAGTCCCTACATGACCTACAACATCCTTCAGACGTAACATGCATATTTTCACGTTTCCAACTCATATTTATACACCCAAAACATGTCTAAACACTTTAACAAACGTGGGATAAGAGAATCAAGCCATACCTTAACAACCAACTTCCCCAAACTTGCTGAAAATTGACTTTGAGAGCTCTCAACGTGGCTGAAAAGTTGGTGGCTGCTCATTGCACTCTTTTGCTTCCCCAACTATTAAGTCACGTTGTTAACACCTTTATCTAGTTGAATAATACCTTAGATAATTAATTGACGGAATGAAATTGAGGGCCTCACTTTGCTGCCATGGTCGTTTCTCTCTTGCTCTTGTTTTCTTCAAGTTGCTCTCGCTAGTTCAAAGTAAAAAGCTGAAAATATGTCTAAGTACAAAGCTTAAAATAAGAGCCCTTAGTCATGACTTAGGGTTTTATACCCTTCCCTTAGGAGTGACACATGGCAGCCCCTAGGGGTGACACATGGCAGCCTACTAAGGCACCACCTCATCCATGCATCCAATCCAAAGATGCAACATGGAAGCATGGGGCCCACCCCAAGTAGGTGTGTTACCTACTTAGTCCAAGTAGGTGCATCACCTACTTGCTTCTTTTCGTAAGTTCGGAATCTAGTTTTTGCTCTTTTTGGTGGGTTCGTGGCCTCGTCTCACTTTAATAACCCATATAATTTTTGCTACTTAAGCTCGACGTGTACTCAAGTAGTTTAATTTTATAAGACATCAAAGTTTGTAGCTTACACAAGTAGGTTGAGTACCATGACTTCTTATTTGGCCTCCAACTCCTTCTGAAGCCTTGTAGACCTATTTTCAATGGTCACTACTCACGTAGAACTTCATACATAACGTGGACCACATAGCAATCTTTTAGAAAAAAAATATGCTCCAATGTACGAAGGTACGGGGTATAACATATAAGTACCCAATTCCTTCAAAAATATCCTATTCCCTCTATAACTACTTCATGTAATAATTTTCTCACTAGAACTCTCTCC
The DNA here is from genome assembly GCF_947179165.1 of Solanum dulcamara. Classification (NCBI taxonomy): domain Eukaryota; kingdom Viridiplantae; phylum Streptophyta; class Magnoliopsida; order Solanales; family Solanaceae; genus Solanum; species Solanum dulcamara. Next base: position 64,282,554 of record NC_077240.1, read on the forward strand.
CAAGGATCAAGTCTTCTTCCCCAAACTAGGGTTTTAAGATCAAGTTAATTCCCCATTTCTAAAGATCTTGCTTTTGGTCTTTGATTATTAAGGTATGTCGGAATTCATCCACGGATCCTTCCCATCCATGGTGTCCTAATGATTTCTCCCCCCTTTTTTTATCATTTTCAATTCAATGGTTCTAGGTTTTAATTCAATTGCATTAGGTCAAGTGAATGTCTCTGTTACCTAATTCCAATAGTATAATCACGTATAATTTAAGTTTAATTACATGTTTTCAATAAGTTTTATAAGGATCCATGTATTATGCTATGAAATTCAAGTTTTAAACTATGAATTTATGTTTAATGCTTTATGAAAGTTATGAAGTATGTTTTCAAAAATTGCAAGTAACCATAAATTGTGCATGGCTATCACAATATGAAAGAAGTTATGATTTGGATGCTTAGAAAGGTAGGTATCCACATGTTATATTATGATCATGGTTTTCAAGGAGCTATTCTTATAATGTATTTTACGAGGTGGATTAGTTAATTATTTCCTTTCCTAATGACTATAATTTATGTATTCCATTGGGAGTAACTTAGCACCGAGCAAACTTTGGGGTAGGGATCCATAAGGGAACCCTAGTAGCAACCCATAGTTCCAAACTACATGCCATCATAGGTGCCTTAACGACATAGATAGTGGATCCACATACAGATCATGCCCATGTTTATACGGAGTCTACATTGACGAGTAGCCTCTCTTTTGTCGGTGTGGGAGTAACGTTGGATTCTATGTTATAGCTCAAATGGTCTTAAATGTCAATTAAGGTTAATATCTCACATATGTATATGCTATACCTACAAATTAAATAATGATTTATGATGCATTTAACTTATTGCATGTTTTTAAGTGTCTTCTAGTTTTACCTCAATTTTTCAAGCTATTTGGTCATTCATCACATGCTCATATTGATTATGTCCGATTGTTATTGTTCATGCATGTTTTCACATATTTAGTTCATTTTAGGTAATAACACATACTTTTGCCTACATTATATCATAGTGTAGGGTTCGACGATCATCATCCGCATCCAACTCATGGCTAGATATTAAGTTGACATCTTTTTATTGGTGAGTCCTCATGTTTCGAGGGTGAAAACTTTTGATTTTCTTTATGTTACAATGATGTTCATTATTTAGATTGGTGAGCTACTGTGATGCCTTGAAAGTTAAAAAGTTGAAATGTTGAGATTAAATAGGGAAAATTGGGAAAAATCAAGGTTGAAGCTCACTTGAACTCGGTGACCCGCCAAGTTTATTGGGTGACTCAGATAAGGTTCCAAGTGCTCGCTAAAATGTTAATAAAATATTCTCAAATGTCTAGGAAAGTGGATGAGGGGGGGGGGGGTATTGACGACTCACCAAGTTGGATTCATGGGAAAGGTTATCTCACCAAATGGTTCTAAATGTTTTGCTCAAAAGTAAGGAAGATTTGAGAGAAGGAAGGGTGGTTGGAGACTCACCAAAATGGGTGGAGAGCTGTACCACCTAGCACAAATGACAAGAAAGGTTGGAAGGAAAAGGGAGAGTTGGGCGAGGTGAAATGCTATGTCGACGACTCACCAATAGCATTGGTGATGTTATGCCCCGTACTTTTATACGTTGAAAAGCTTTCTTAAACGTCTTAAAAGTTGCCACGTGACCCATATTATCTATAATATTATCAAATAACTCTAAGGAAGAGAGGATGTGATGTGCCATAAGTATGAAGGTTGGAAATAGGGTTATAAGGATTTGAAAGGGGTTGAAGGCCAAATAACAAGTCGTAGGACTCGACTTACTCGCGTAAGCTACCAACTTGGATGTCTTACATACTAGAGCTACTTGAGTACACATCGAGCTTAAGTAGCAAGGATTACATAGGTTCTTAAATTAAGACGAGATTACGAACCCACGAAAGAGGCGAAAGGAGGTGTAACACCTACTTTGAAGCAAGTAGGTGCTTCACCTTTTTGGGGTGGAGCCCACTTCCATATGGCAGCATAGGCTGAGGTGGCACCCTAGGGGGATTCCATGTGTCACCCTCTTAAAAAGGGTATATATACATGTATGTTGCTGAATATTTTCATTCTTCATCTTTAAGCTTGGAAAAAATAGAAAAAACCCTAGAACTAGAGAGGGAGAGCTACGACCAAGTATGGCTTCCAAGGTAAGCCTCGATTTCGCTCTGTGAATTAATTATTTAAGGTATTATATGGTTAAATAATGGTTTTTAACAACATAAAATAACTATTTGGGGAAGCAAAGAAGTGACGCGAACAGCCCACAAACTTTTAGCATGTTAAGGAGCTTCTGATTGATTTTTGGCAAGGTATGGCTTGATTCTCTTCTGCCACATTTTTGTAAATGTTTAAGCATGTTATGGATGTGTAAATATGAGTTGGAGATGTGAAAATATGTACTTTACAGCTGAAGGATGTTGCAGGCCGTATAGGGGCTGTTTTGACGATATTCTAACGGCTTAAAGTTTGGCTAGTGTCGTTGTTATTGTGGTGTTGTATTGGGAGTTGTTTTGTAGTATTGCAGGGCAGGAAACATGTCGAAATATAGGTATAAGTTCTTCTGGATGAAGATGCATCACGTCCCATTTCATGTGGTTGAGAGTTTATGAAATAAAGATTGAAAACCGTATTTTGGAGTCGTAGTTAGAGCGGGCTGTTTGGGACATGTTTTTTGTAATGTTGAAGTGGTGTAATAGTGTATTGGATGCTGGTTGTTGTGGTTAATATGACTTCTAAGTTTTGGAGGTTAATTGGAAGTTCGGATAGGGAGAGTTATAGAGGAGATGCTGCCCGAATTCTGTTAACTTCTTAACTAACTTATAGACTAGTCGAGAAAGGCGAATAAGGAGTTGATTAGTATGGGTTCATGGTTGTGGATTTAGACGCTGGAAAGTTAAAGGTTATTAATATTAGTATTACCTTCGTGTTAAATAGGTTTCTTTCCTTTTGGCATGTCTTAGTCTTAAGTGTTTTGTACATGAAATGTGGGGATAATTCCATTCATAGAACCCCGAGTATGATTCATAAATATTATTCACTTCGTAAAGTTAGAACTCCTGGAATAGTTGAGTTATTTCCTTGTAAGTCTTCTACATGACAAAAACTAGAGCATGTAAAGCCTATCCTTTCTCTTCTTTGGCATGTCCTAGATATAAGTAAAAGATGATACGATTGCTGAGGTGATTCCATTCCTAAGTGTCTCTTATTCACTTCTGGATATCGAACTTTTATAATAGTTGAACTACTTTCCTTGAACCTTCTATATGCTAAGGAAATAATGAGTATACGGTCTCCTAGTCTTAAGGACTATATGAAAACACATGCTCCTGATTCCTTAGGTGTCTGGCCTTACTTTAATAAATGGCTAGGTTCCCCAACATTCTAATTAATATAGCCCCTAATGACAGTTAAATGGCACTTGAGATGACTACACTACTACTCTAGACCTCAAACGATAGCTTAGTCTTCTTATACAATCGAGTCTCTGATAATGATTTAAATTGCATATAGTTACTCACTACTCCACTTGTGAATACCGTAACACTTCTTTTACTGAGTCCCAGAGTGGGTATGTAATCGTGCACAATTTACTACATTGACTCACCGAGTCCCTCAATAGAGGGCCAGGTACGTATGTATATATATGATGATGTGGTGTGATAAGGTGGTTATTGCGCCAGGCCCTATGATGGTCCTAAAGATAAATGATTCACCGAGTCCCTGAAAGGGCCGGCTATATTGTACGATATGAGCATGCATACTTTCATGATTCCCCAAGTACAGGTACAGTGGTTTCTCAAATAACATACTTATCTCCTAAGCCATATCATAGATATGCTCTTATTTATACTATGTTATGCTTTATATACTCAGTACATATGTCGTACTGACCCCCTTTTTCTTCGAGGGGCTGCGTTTAATGCTCGCAGATACAGACAGACGTGTTGGGGATCCGCCAGCTTAGGACTCCTCCTAGCAAGCTTGGGAAGAGCTCTATTGTGTTGGAATTGAGCTTTTTTCACTGAACCACTGTTGTACGTACTTGTCTATTCAGGGGTACGGTGGGGGCCTGTCCCGCCATATGTTGTTGTTAATATTTTAGAGGTCTGCAGACATGTATATATGGGTTGTATATGTTAGTTTGGTTCAGCTGGGTCTATATGATATATTGTATGTGTTGTTATGTTATGGCAGCCTTGTTGGCTTGCGTGCCCTTTCATGTTATGATACAAATGAAAGAGTCTACAGATATATGAAATGTTATGACCCATGGGGGTTCTCATGTACGTATCATGTTGTTGTAGTCCGGTTTGACTACACTTGATTTATATGCATTGCATGTTTATAATTCGATATGACCATAGCTGATAGATATGTATACGGGAGTTCCAGGTCAGACCTCACTCACGGCCTACGGGGTTGGGTCGTGACAATTGTCCTATAGCCTCCCAAAGATTGGATACAAACTTTATCATACCAATCCGCAGGACTCCATTAGACACTTTCTCCTCTAATGGTGAGATCGGTGAACCTAAGCTTTGATTCCACTCTTTCACGACCCGAATTCAGACCGTGATGGCGCCTACTATAACCCCTGAGTAAGCAAGCCACACCCAAGTCAAACACAAATCAAATTTCAATCTGATTAAATAATTAATAAGATAAGAAAGTAGAAGTAAAAACAATATAAGAAAAGAAAAGTCAGTCCAGGGTATACAGAAGCTACTAAGTACAAAATCTGATAATGTGTAAATATACAATGTAGATCTAACTATCCAAAACTACAAGTGTAAGTCAGTACAAAAGAGGGAAAGTAGCAAGTCTCTAAACGCCGGGAGATCACCATAATCTGAATCTGGCACTGCTAAGTATGATCAAGCACGTGCTAGGGTGGCTTGATGTTGGAGTTGCATCAAAAAGATGCAGAAGTGCAGTATGAGTACCAAAACACAGGGTAGGCATCATAGGCTAACCATGTTCAGAATTAATAAATATATAATAAGCATTATGAAAATACTAATAACAATAAGAGAGGAGCATAAACTACAAATACGGGAAAAGAAGACACGTGAATAATCATACAGTAATCAAGTATGTCCAACCAATCATGTAATCACATCAATAATCTCAACTCATAAAATACCGAGAGAATGCACAGTTATAACTCGTAGTTAAGGCTTAGTATCCTCCAAAAGTATTATGAAGCGCATGGAATAACCCTCGAGCTCATCAAATAATGGGGTCCTCGAGCTCATCAACATCGAAATAATAACCCGGAGTATGTATCAATGGGCCGCCCAAAATCCACACTTCGAGCTTATCAATTATGAATTTTCATAAATAAGATATCACCGATTTTACTTAAATCCCTCCTATGTATTCTTCAATCAAAAGTCCTATTATCATTTATTATCATCTTTTACTCTTTCTTTTAAACAAGGCTTTTAACACCGGCGAGGTAAATAAGTCAAATAGTATGTCAAAATCATATGACACTCACTTGAGACTCCAGTGTACTGAAAGCACGGCCTCAGGCTCAATATTTCAATATCATAAGCAACAAAGGCATAATCATAAACCAAAAATCATATCAAGTGACCAACCAAAACCATACAAGTCAAACAAGTGGCATCCTAAGTTCAAATCACGTAGGAGAAAGTTCTAAGGACTCTAAACGATGTAAACAATTCAATATCACCTAGACTAAGAATCCAACAACTAAACCCCAACTAGTTACTAATGATGATCATTGACTCCAAACTTCTCAATATGATATCAACACTTAAATCACCACTCTAATCATGTGTTACTACTCAAAATATACCAATTTTAACCAAGCCAAGACCAACAAGAGTAATCCATAACCTACCTCAAAGCTGGAACGGCACCCGAACCGCTAAAGTTTAGTCTTTCCTTTCCGGGCCGCCTCCAAATGATGCCACTCTCTCAAATTATCGAAGAATGCATCAAAATAGGGCCAATGATACTCATATTGCTATAATTAAAAGCGGAACTAAAATTGGGTTAAAATTTGACACTAGGACCCGCGCAGAAATCATAAAACCAACTCGTATCACAAGGTCCCAAATTATTCATGGAACTTGTGTACCAAAAATGGGCACATTCCGAGCACCGAAATAGCTCAAATAATCCCACCAAATTCAAGCCCTAGAATAGTTCAAAATGAAAGAAACAATAAAATTTACGTTAAACTTACAAGGTTTTTAGGATAGAAAAAGGGTCTCAAAACATTCCTGCAAGAATTGCCAACATACCAAAACAACAATGATAGAAAATTGCCAAGAATTTCTCTCCAAATCACTCTTTTTCTATGTCCCAAAATGGGACTGACTACTGAAAACGGGCATTTAATTCACTAGATTCAAGGAATTTGTTCATCACGATCACGAGACCTGAAAAAATTACCCTTCATGATGGCGACACACATCCATGTGATCAGGAAGATGAATGACCCTTCTCTTCGCGATCGCAGCCCCTGGCTCGCGAACGCATAGGGCAAAGTGGTTCGTACCAGCAATTCAACCGGTGCTGTACTCTAAGGAATTGATTTCTCTCTGATGGCATTCGTAATTCATTCGGAACCCTAAAAACACAAATGAACTAGGTTACTCAATTGGAAATGACATTACGGACTCAATAAAATTAACGAATTTCCCAATGGAGGTCATTTCGGTGGAATGTTGACTAAATATAAAGGATTTCAAAGAAAACACTTAAAACGTACAAACGGCCAAAAACTCGTTCTGATCACCTCGAGAACTAAACCAAAGGTCGTTCTAGACCAAACTCAGCATTCCAAAGCTAACCGCCCTAACAAAATTTTTATCCGAGAGCATATACTCAAAATGTTGACCGAAGTGAAACCTTGGTCAAAACTTAAAGTTAAAATGGCAAAACCACATAAACTCAAAATGAAGACACCAATACTCAAATAAACCTTCCTTAAAGGATAAAATGAACCTTCCAAAGTTGATAGAACCGTCATTATTGCAAATTCTTTCATGCCACAATAATTTATCCAATTAACATTTTGTTAATCACTAATTATCTTTCGCCGAAGAAGTTGATACACCAAGCTCTTTTGAAAATGTAGAACTACTCCCTTGTCTATGTTCAAAACTTTCCCAAATATACTAGATAGAAAATATATTTCTAATTTTTTTTCCACAAGAATATTTCTAAAATCTTAGAAAGGTTTTCCCATACCTGATCTAACAACGGTATCTCCTTTGAAATAATAGGGCTGATTGAATAGCACCATCTAAAAGACACAATATGAAAATTTAATTATCATAACAACGACTTTTGTTGAAGGAATGTTAGGAGGGGAATAAGTAGTAAAGGCAGATGGGACATTGATATCATGAAGAAATTTTGTTCTTCTTTTTGCCAACACAACATCGTCTGATTTGCTTACTTGTTTTGAAGAAGAATCAGCGTAATCAGTTACATTTTCTTCTTCTTCTTTTTCTTCTTCTTCTTTTTCATTTTTATTCTTCGAAGAACAATCATCTTTATCCATTGTTGATTGTTGTTGAGCCTTAGAACCTCATCTGATTGCCCGGGGCTTGAGTCTACCTCACCATCTACCATTAAGGCATCAACCAACAAAGTTAATTTATTGGTAGATACTTGTGATTCTGATGCTTCTGCTTCTTCTATTTTTTCTTCTTCTTGTCTTTGGGATTCTGTGCTTATTCTTTTAGATTTTCGAGGAGTATTGCTTAAAGAAAGTTTTATTTTTGTTTGAGCCATTTTATCTACACATATGAGATAAAAAAACATAGATTAGCACAACTAATTCTTCAATAAAATAGAAAAACAAACTAAAAGACATAATTTCATATATTTTTTCAAATGATTGATTTGCTATATTAATTTAAGTAGTTTATGTAGAAATAAGTTCAGCAGATGCAGAAACAACAACAACCTAAGGTAGAAATTTAAGAAATTAAAAGTACAGCTACTTAAGCAGTTGCTTTAGAAATTCTTAAGTTATAACGATAACCTAAATGCAACTTAAAGAATTTAGTGTAACAATTTTAGTAATTGCTAATACAACACCTTAGGAAATTCTCAGTAGCAACTGAAGAGTTCGTTCTTCAACAAATTAAGTTGCTCTAATTGTTGCAGCAACTTAAATAGTTGCAACTCAAGGAATTTACTACATCAACTTAAGCAGTTTCTTCATCAACAACTTAAGTTTCTGGATCAACTTAAGCAGTTGCTTCATCAACAACTTAAGTTATAGCAACACCTTAAGGTTGCAACTCAAGGAATTTACTACATAACCTTAAGCAGTGGCTTCATCAACAACTTAAGTTGTTGCATCAACTAAAGGTATTTAGTGAAGCAATTAAAGCGGTTGCTTCATCAATTTCTTAAGTTGTTGCGACAACTTAACGTTACAAGTTAAGAAATTTATTGCAGCAATTTAAGCGATTGGTTCATCAACTACTTAAATTATTGCGACTTATTAAGCAACTAATGATTTTTCTTCAACAGCTGAGAGGGAAGTTATAGCAAGTACCTCATCTGTTGAAACAATTTCACAAATTTTGAAATTGTTGCAACAACTATACACATTTTGCTCTTATTTTCTACTATGTCATTCATACATTATTTATTTCTTCAGATTTTCATCAATTTCACACCATCACAATAATGAATACAATGAATTAGGGGAAAACTCACAACAATAAACTATGAAATATTTAGATAAACAATAAACATGACATACACAAGATGCATATTCTTATGTTTTTTTAAACTATGAAAACTAAAACTCATAACCCTAACTATTTGGAGAAATTTTTACCTCTGTCACAATGACAATATTGAGGACACGATAAGAAGACGACGAAGATGAAAAGCAAAGCACGAGATAAAGAAGATGAAGATGAAGAGTAAACTTGAAGAACTTTGGAGAATAGAGGAAGGAGATCTTTGGAGGATACTTTTTTTAAAAAGGAGGAAGAATGACTGATTTGAATAGGGGTCAATTGAGGGGTCCTATTAGAAAAGTAGAAAAGTTTGTATTTTTTAAAAATTAAACAAGTTTTAAAATTACACTTCACCCCTATTTAACATAATCCCTTAATTAGTAAATAATTTGACTTGGCCTTGGTCAACATGTCACCTTTTTAATTAGAGACTTTTATGCCACACGTGACTCAATTTTCTCTAGAAACCTCATATCTTGAAGTTTATAGGATTTCTAGGATTTCATAGATTCCTATTGAATTTCAGTTCTTCTTCATTATTTTCCTTTAACTGCATAATTTTAATTTAATCCATGTATAAACTGTTATTTAATGAATCCTTAGTATATATATTTCAGATGCATGTTTTAGATTATCAGGTTTCATGAGTTTAGATGCTTTCATATAAAGTGGCTTTTAATATTCTCCAGTAATTATTAGTAATAAATCATGATTCATGAGATATTCAATTATTATAAGTTATCAGTTATTTTAGTATTATCATATTATTAGTATATTAGTTATTTCTGTTGGGAGTTACACTTAGCACCGAGCTGATTTAGGAATGAAGGATTCTAGTCAGCATCCATGAACCTTTTTTAATAATCTCTAAGTCCTAAATCTATGTGCCTCCATAGGATTTAAAAAGGCTTCCTGTCAGTTGAGGTTAGCTTCTTAGTCTTTATAGACATTAGCTTACTCGATCCGCATTAGCCCAGATCAGCCTTTGGACCCTGGCTTAGTACATTTGGCCCTTTTGATGCGGATTACTCAACAAACTCCATGTAGTAGCTCATATGATTATATGTCATTTTATTATCACCCACAATCAGTCTTTCAGTTATTAAATTATCAAATATTCATTTATTCCAGTATAGCTTTATCCGTTTTCATGTTATTTACTAGGTCATTATGTTAGTTATGTTTTACATTCAGCATGTTCGAAATCATGCATTATTCTTCAAATTTAGTTCATTCAAAGTACTCACCACATACATTCTGCCTATATTATTTGATAATATAGGTTCGATCATTCAATATGCGAGCTGCGGTTACTGTTATCCCTGATCAAAACATAAGTTTGTTGGTGAGTCCTCATCTCTCGAGGAATACTTATATCTTTCCTTCAGTCATTTACTTTTAGTTTCAGATAGTTAGAGTTAGCTAGGGGCTTATTCATCACAACTCGAGAATACCCCATATTTGAGACATGGTGCTTAGAACGATAAGTGGCCTCAAGCTAACCTCGTGGCATATTATGAAAATAAGAAAGAACAAATCAACTGAAATACTAAAAAGAAAAATGAAGTATGAAATCATGTATCATATTATATAAAAGAATCTGATATAGGAACAACATACGCGGAATCTAACCATCTATTTGAATGCCTCTAATCATAATGATTTGCTAGGACAAGTCCCTAGATAACTATATACTATCTACAACTAGAAAGTAAGTACTGAAAGAAATCATGAAGGGGACATTCTCGAATCATGAGGATTCACCAAGATACTGTAAAGTCAATAGTAACGTGTACTAACTGTGAGCCTGATGGTGTTCGTCAGAACCTATATTATAAGAAAATATAGGCAGAAAATATGTGGTTTGTACTTGAAATATACCGAGTATTAAGAAATGCATAAAAACATGATACATGAACATGATAAGTCTGTAAAACATGTTGGTGCAACAGTCAAGGATAAAACACAAAAAACTAAGTAACTGAATTAAAGAATCTGAAATGCATGATCAACGCAATAATCTTTAAACTCTAACTGTGGGATTATGAGTTTGTATTTTACCAACTCATTAGACTCAAATTCTTGAATTATTTCTATGATTTAATGCTAATTTAAGAGGTTTTAGGACAATGTTCTCTAATGCGCAGGAATTCTTTAGAAAAACGAAGTTCAGAAGGTTTGAAGCTGAAAACTAGAAAAGCACACCGGCAAAGGAACTCGTGCCTCATAGAAGCTAACAAGTATCTCACCAGCTAAACGCCGGCTTGACTGGAGTAAGTTGTATTAGTACCCACTACAACTGGTGCAGTAAAAAGATGATTGGCAGCTCGATTCCAGTGTAGAAGCTCCTAAAAGCACTGAATGTTGAAGTGAGTCAGCGACTAGCATCTTACAATGGCGGATCAATGGTTCGCGCGTCCAATGCATGGCTCAACACAGAAACGGATGTACCGAAATCACAATTATGGAAATTAGTGCTTCTTTTGAAATGTTCCAAGGACCAAAATAAGTATTTGTGCAATTATGTACCATTATTCTCATTATCCATTTACTAATTGTAGAAAGTTAGAGAAGTTTCTAGAGAGACAGAACCTTCATCTCTACAAGAACTCTTAGCGTAGTGACAAAGAAACCTTTAACATTTTATTCTCCAAAGCCTGGATTCAGATTTTGTTTATCATTTTAGCTTGGAATGAAGATTTCGTTTATGGTATTGTCTTTATTACCTATTTTATGTGTAGCTAAATCCATAGCTAGGGGTGTGTGTGCTTGATGGAGGTGTAAAACCCCAAATGTTTTTTGATTAAGCTCCTTTAAAATTGATTGTATTACATGGATTTATTATTGTCTTGAAGTTTTAATCCAAAAAAATAGTGGTTGCAAACATCGATTGACATCTCTTATCCATTTTGACTTGGAAACGCAAAATGGAGTTGGGTAAGACTCCATAGTGAGGACTTGTTGAAATTACCCTATGAGTTTGAGTTAGGTATGAGCTAATCCAAGTAATTTCTAATTTAATGATTTGAGCTAGGGAAAGTCCATCTACTCAAGCAATGTATGATGTTTTGTTTGAAAGGGTCTTGGTGTTCGGAAGAAACCAAGGGACACACAATTGATAGTTCAGGAGAATATCAAAGCATAGCCTTGACCAAACATTATCCATGTAACAATCTATTTTGTTCAGGTTAATGTTATTGTATTCGAGATGAAACCCCAATCGCTATGCACACACCCGAGTCCTTTCCAATCTTATTATACAAAGTTGATATAAATCTCTTTTTTTAATACTTAATAGTGATCAATTATAGTTGTTAAATAACCCCCCCACACACACTTATATATATATATATATATATATATGTATGTATATATGTGTGTGTTGAAGAACTATAATTTCCAATTTGCTTGAATTGTGGAATTAATTGAAGAGTCCCATTTGCCAGTCCTGAAGGTTAGATCCCGACCTGATCAGTTGGGTATTGTTTTTGAAAATGACTACCTATGCTCTAAAATATGACACATAGTTGAGCATTCATCAAAAATTGTGCATTGTCGATGAATTGTTAAAGATCTTCTTTAATTCACTTTTTTCAAATTTGTGTTAAATTTGTATTCTTGTTACGTATTATTTTTTTTGTAGCTTGCGAACAAAAAGGGCAATATGGAACAAGCGGTTGATAAAGAAAGTGTAGGTGATGCAGGCTTTGCAAATAAGTTTATCGTGAATGAAGCACTTGCAGAATTAGGTATTCTCGGAGTAATTCTTTTACCCTCAAAGGTGGGAAATGAGGTGTTTTAAATCACCGGTCCTATGCTCTATCTTGTACAAATGAAGGGTTTATTTGGAGTCGAAAAGGTTGAGAATGCAAAAAATCACTATGAAATTTCGTAGAAATGTGTATTCCATTTAAGATACACAATATTAGCCAGAGTCAATTTGGCTATGATTATTCCGATTTTCAGTCACCGCTGAAGCCACCACATGTTTTGCGGAGTTACCCCAAACAACAATCACTACTTAGGATAAGTTGAAGAGAGTTTTCCTCGAATTTTGTTTTTCACAAACCTTATGAATATTGAAATTTAGGGATGAAGTTAATAATTTTGAGTATATGTTGGGAGAAGCTATATATGCAGTAAGGCTAAGGTTCAAGAAGAAAGTGTCTGAATGCTTAAGTCATAGTTTATCTGACCAAGTGTTATTTCAAATTTTCTATCATTCATTGGATGAAGTCAACAAAGTGGTAGTAAATAACTTGGCTGGGGGTTAATTCATGAGTCTTACATATCTTCAAGTATCTGTTTCCTTGAATCAAATGGAGCGGATTAATATAGTATGGAAAATCTGAGATAGAGGGAAATTGAGTGGTGGATCGACATCTACACCAACGATAAGCAATGAAATGCAAAGAAAAAAGGACGAGCATGATGAACAAATGGAAAACATGATGACAAGAATTGACCTCCTAGCAAAGCATGTGATAAATACTAGAACAAAGAATGTAAATACCATTGGGGCACACACTTCAACTTTGAGTTAAGAAGAAGAAACTTATGCTATCTTTGATGAAGATGTGAGGTTCCTAGTGAACCAAGGATCGGGTGCTCTCTTAGGGTACAAAGCAACCAATCAAGGTCCTTGGCATCCAAGGGATGAGAATCAAGGTTGGAGAGACCGTAAAGGTCAATAAAGAGACCGTGAAGGTCAATAGCATGAGTAAGTCCGAGCTAGGGGAGATGATAGGTACAACCATAGCAGTTCAAATCCATATGTACCTACCTAAAGTTCTTATGCCCCCATGGACAAGCAAGTATAACTAACCCAACTGGTTCTGAAATTGAGGAGATGCTTAATTGAGTTCATAAGAGGGTCGAGTATATGGGCAATGGAGTCAAGAAACTCAAAAGCCACATATAAAATTTGACTCAAACCATTATCTCTCACTCCACTTTAATCAAGCATTTAGAAACTCAAATAAACCATTTGTTGGCTCAAATAAATCCAACAGCCAAGAGCTCACTCCCAAGTGACGTCTCCCAAATCCAAAGAATGGTGGCCATTGTATAACAATAGTCAGAAGGAGTAATAAGGTTCTTGAAGAGGCCAAGGTTGTGCCAAAGAAGGTAGTTGAAAACTATAAATGATGGGGTAAAGCCATGTACGACCATCTAAATGAAAGATGATGAAAACTTTCCAAATAAGGGCAAGGTTTGTGTGGATGAAAAATAGAGGGTTGACCGTTGTCAATATTGATTGATGATGAAGTAAAAATAGGGAAGAAATCAACTAAGGGTAACGTTTCTTCCTCTATACACTCAAAGAGAGATCAACAAGAAGGAAAATAAGCACTTTTATGAATTTGTAGATCAACTGAGCAGGTTATACGTGAATATTCTTTTGATTGATGCCGTATTGTAGATGCCAAGGTATTCAAAGTTCATTAAAGAGCTATTGAAAAATAAAAGAGTGGTGAGTGTGGAGTTCGTTGAAGTGTCTCCATCATGAAATGCATTAATGTTCAGTACATTGTCCACAAAGAAAGAAGATCTGGGAGATTCCACTATTCCGATGAGGGTATTGATGGTACATCATTCTATCAATAGACCTCTAGGTATCCTACTCCAATGAGGTTATTTATGGTAGCTCATTCTATGAAAAGACTGGTTGGTATCCTATTTAACGTGCTTTTCAAAGTAAATAAGTTCATTTTATCAATGGATTTTGTGGTGTTTGATTATGAAGTGGACATAGAGGGGCCTATCATCTTAGGCAGACCATTCTTCGCATCGAAAGGAGAACTAATGGATGTGGAGTTTGGAGAGCTACAATTTTGAATTGGTGATGAATACATCAAGTTCAACGTGGGTGAGCCTGATGAGTGTAGAGTAGTATTGGTGAATGAATCAGTGGATGAGCAGGTACAAGATCTAATAGAGGAGGAAATGCCACCTGACAACGAGTGGTGGTGAGGTACTTGCGTTGTGCTGATATTTTTAAATCACGTGGTTCTTATGAGGCAACCCAAGTAATTTTGTTTCTTTTTTCTCCACTTTTTGTTGTCTTTATTATGTTTTTAAGAGTCTGAAAAGTATGTTAAGTATGAAAGGTGGAAATTAAGCACTTTGACTATTAACATCAAATAGGCCTTACGTCAGTCAGACATTGTACATCACAATCAAACGCCAAATCCCTTCAGATTACTCGGAAGAAAATTGTAAATTTGTGCTTGACCAGCGAGTTGCTGGTTAAAAATTGTACAATGCCAATTGAAGCACAAGTGCAAATCAGTAAATTGCATATATAAGGTAGTTTTTTTAATTTTATCGGTGTCTTGTTGGTTACTTCTTGTGTCTCATCAATCTCACGCAAGTGGGTAAGTGTTAGAAAAAGGTCTAATTTTTACCTTTGAACTAGTACAAGATCGGATTTGACCAATTTCTTTTCCAAAACTCACAAAACCTATAACCCTTAATTTTCTTCCTTATTCATTCTCTTTTAAACTCTATTTCCTCAATTTAAAACAACTCACCCATTCCATCAACTACTAACTCTCTCCATTCTCTTACACTAAACAACAACCTCTTCTACTCCCACATCCAAACCTATATACCCTAAAATTCGAAAATCTCTTTTGAAGAAGTTCTTGAGTTTAAGATTAAGGAATACTTCTATTGAAGCTATTTATTTTCATCCTTCACTTCTAGAAATTTGGTATGTTACTCTACCATTACTATTTTCATCTTGATATTGTGAGTCTAGATAGAATTTCATGCTTCATAACCCACATTCTAGAACTTGAAAATCTCTTGTGTGAAAAGGATTTCAAGTGTTTGAAATGTCTAGATCTAAAGCTCTTTTATCTAGGTGTATGTTAAGCATGTGAAATTTATCATATTTTGCTTAAAATCAAAGTTTTGAGTGAATTTTCAGTAACCCACTACTTTACATAGTGCATGAAATTGTTTTATGAAAGAATAGGTGACAACATTCGTAATGAAAGAATTTTCATAATGTGAATCTTTAAATTGTGAGCAAAATCTTGTGAAAGACTAGCAATGCCTTGTATATGTGGATTGAATTGTGTGAATTATAGTTGTTGGTGGGGATGAAATTGCGAATGAATGTTCTTAATGCCTATATCACTTGATTGATTGATTTTTGATACCCAATTATGGCATGCTAACACCCTTCTTAAGGGATATCATCAAAATGTCAAGAAAATTTCCTTACGAATGTTTTAGGGAAGTCTGAGTGCCCATTGGAGTAGATTTTTAAAGGTTTTGAACTGCAATGTACCATTTTATGTAAGAAGAGATGACTATGAAGTACTTGCACTTCACAATAGTTGCCTTGCATTATGTATGTGAAATGCTGATCTAACGAGGGAATCCATGTTCCCAAGTTATCAACTCGAGTTTCAATTGCAAAATGCAGTATTGGATAAACACCAGATCACCTAAAGTGTGGAAATTTTTCTGATAAAAAGTGGCGATTTCAATGAAGGCTTGCAATCTTGCATCCGTGAAACACTAGTCCAACGCTGACCTCACTTGACCTGTAATTAATTAATTAGTTTTACACTTCCTTATTTTAATTTCTGTATCTTTTTTGTATTATAATTCTTCTGTCACAAAATTAAGAGCCCACTAGTTCCTGGGGGATAGTTATTTACTAACATGCCTTGTTATAGAAAATATCTTCTCGAAGAAGCCAATCAACTAGACACAAAAAGAAGGCAGATCCATCAACTAAAGTTTAAGACAAGATGCCTGCTTCATATATGAACGAGCAATAACTAAAGTTTTGCATCAGAGGGATGAAAGAAAATAATGGCAAGTACTAGGGAAACTGACCTATCACTAAAGTAAAAGTTTTCAATCTGTTAGAACTGGGGATGAGTTTCCTAAATTGTGTAGAAATTCATCAATAGAAATTGGATGCCCTTTGCTTGTTCCCTAGGAGACTTTCTTGAGTTGGTTATGGAATCTTATGCCTTCTATGGGGATCACTGAAGAGGGAGTCGATGAAGAAACAACTAAGAAGCCACAAGCTATAGAGGAATCATTGAAGGCAACACACCAACGATAAGGTGGAGGTGAGTCTTGTGCACCGATCGAGCAGCACGAGAATGACACAAGTAATGAAATGGCAGCAAACGCAAGCGAGGATGAACAAAAAGGTAAACCAGGAAGTATCTTCCCTTTCTTACTTTATTCCAAACTATTGAGGGCAATGCTACCTCTAGTTTAGGGGGAACGACACATCATTTGTGATTTGTGTGTTTTGCTAATTCTTGTGACAATATGTTGTTGATTTGATTATTTTGTGACTATTCCCTAAAGGAAAATATGCTTTGTGAGGCATAATCTAGTTGTTTGTTTTATCTGTTAGCCAGGTTGATTCTATATTTTCCTATTGTCTTAAAATCCGTGCTTGATTTTTGCGCTTAGTGATTTCCTTTATAGGCCTTTTTTGCGCAATGATTGTATGGCGCATGATTTAAAATTGTCTTGGTAAATAGTAGTGAGTCGAATAAA
Organism: Solanum dulcamara; assembly: GCF_947179165.1. NCBI lineage: Eukaryota > Viridiplantae > Streptophyta > Magnoliopsida > Solanales > Solanaceae > Solanum > Solanum dulcamara. The sequence continues at coordinate 64,299,888 of NC_077240.1, forward strand.
CTCCAAGAGTTGTTTTCTATACCGCGGTTGTTTCTGAAGGAGAAAAATGTTTTATTTTTAATTTTCATTTGTCTTCATGATTTTTTTGTGTCGAATCGTGTTGGTGTTTTCCAATGATAGAATGTGACATGACTTTCTTATGGGAAATACTAAGTTTTAGTATTTAATTGAGTCTTTTATTGCACCTCTTTAAAGAGGAACCACCAAAAAAAATTGTGATTGGCTAAGGTAATTTTTTCAGTTGATTTTTAAATAGGAAAAGTGATTGAAGGGCAATCTTACGTCATGATTTGTACATTCTCTATTTATTTATGACTTACTAGTGGGTACATCGTCATTGTAGTTTGTCAAAACTCATTTGATTTAATTGATTTTGCAAATAGTTTATGAAGTTGTTAGAATCAAATGCCTTGTGTGGAAAGGATTTGATTCATTCTTGTATAGACACGTTGTCTACAACTTGCCCCAAATTGTATTTTAAGGCAAATTTCTCGATTTCACATGGCTTGAAATATGAACCGAGGCCCTTTTTGAATAGCCATTCTTTCCTAAATTTTCTTTTCAAAGGACACATTCCTAGTCAACCCCTTTAAACCTAAACCAAATTCTTTGGCCACCTTGTCGCATACTTTGAATCATTGTAACTCTTTGTAGACCTCATAAGTTGGAAAAATGAAAAACGAGGAATAAAAGATGAAATTTTAGAAAATAATTCTTTGAGGCACCAGGTTATGACCACGAAGGCCATCACGGGTTTTATTTAACATCACGACAAGCGGTGTGCCACCGTTTTGGTGGTTTAGAAATCCAAACCCAGTAGGAAAGGGTCCACGACAGGGAACATGGGCCGTGGTGGTGACCATGAGCCATGATAACCTCTGTAGTGATGCCTCCCCTGAGACTCACAGAAGTTATTCCAAGGCAGGGACCACGCCCCACCACCACGGACCTTATTTTCCTTCACGGTCCGTGGTCCTCACCCTTGCAGACCATCCTACGGGATAATCACTAAAACCCTCATCACAGGTCATGGTGACCTTCACAGACCATTGTGGTCTCCCTAAATGAGGTCCTTCAAGATTTATTTTTCTTAAAATATAAGGCTTTGAGCATAGACGACCACCACGAACCGTATTTCCCCCCCCCCTGTAACGGACCATGATAGGCCCCATGGTGGGTAAGGCCCCTTTTCAAAATTCAAAGTCAAACTTTACAGTGGGGACCACAACCAGTATTGGCATTCACGGGTCGCAGTGATGGTCTGTTTTGAGTTTCGAATTCAGTTTTAATGAGGAGTATTTTGGTCATTCCCTAAACTTTCATTAATAAATGTGGATGGTTTTTGTGACATTTTCCTACCTATTAACTAACCTAAAGTCTTCTAACCCTCGTATTCTCTCCATAATTCCTAAATCAGAAAACCTTCTCTCCCAAGTTTTCTCTCTAAGTTCTTTTTCTTCATCAAGCAATCAAGGTATTCCTTCAAGGTCAATACTCAACCCTCTTCAATTTAGGGCTCATCAAGGTCAAGGTATGTAGGACTTCATCCATGGGTAAATTTCACCCATGGAATCCCAAAGATTTCTTCTCAATTCCTATCATGATTTCTTCAATTAAAAGCCCTATTGAACGATTTTCATTGGGTCTTCTCAATTATGATATATTTTAATATTATTAGTCTAATTATGCATAATTCATACCATATTGCATGATTTAAGTTGAATTTCAATGACTAAACCTATATACTAGTTTCGAATATGATTTATAAGATATGATCATGATTTTCAAGTTATATTCTATGAAAGCAATATGAATGAGATTAAAGATGCTTTATGCAAAGAAGTTTATGAACGATGATTCTATGATGTTTCAAACAAAGTTAATGATAGGAAAAGTTAAGTTCCTAATGATTTTTATGATCAAAGATATGTAATGATGAAAGGTCTACACCCACATTCCATGAGTTATATGATAAATGAGCTAATCGTATAATTTTCTATGATGATGCTGGATGAACAATTCTTATGATGTGTTATAAAGATGGATTGATATTAGTTATTATATTTCCCTATGATTTTTATGATCATCCTATATGACTTCCGTTTGGATATTGACTAAGCAACAAGGGGAATTTTAGGTAGGTTCATTTCAGTAACGTAGTTAGTTACCCAAGGTAATACTTATACCAAACTTTAGCCCCAAACTACGTTGTCCGCGATGGTGTACATATGCCAATATGGCAAAACTAGTGGATCCACATAGAAAAGTTAAAAGAGTTATTTAATAAAGTATGCCCTGGCAAGGTAGCCTCCCTTGCCTTGATGAAGGAGTCATCGAATTTCACGTATTAGTTCACATGGTCTAATTATCGGTTAAAGTACCTATCCCACACAATTTCAGTTGTTTTATGACTTATGATGAATATGAGACTCTTTTGATGCATTGACAAATGAGATAAATGTTTTAATGTTTTCATGACTTTATTCATGTTTTAAAGATATTGGTCTTGCATCCATGATTCATATTGATTATGTCCTATGTTTAATGTTCATGCATATTATTACATATTTGCTCATTCTATGTACTAACACATACTTTTTACCTATATTGAATTATAATATAGAGACCGACGATCTTGTTCATCCTCCTCCTACTCGTGGACAGATTTAGAACTTTTGTATTGTTGGTAAGTCCTCATATTCTGAGGACGAGACATTTATTTCATATGAATTTATGACCTCTTTTACCATTTATATTTTTTGAGCTAGGAGATTGTCTTACGCTCCTATCTAGCCTAGTAGAGGCATGCTAGATGTTCATTAGAGTCTATTTTGTGTCTTATTCTATATTTTAAGACTTATGTTCTATTTGAGGTTATGCTTCCGTATTTTGATTATTGTTGATTTACTTCATTTACCTTATTTATGCTCTTGAATGTTATACTAAGAGGCTTGGTTGGGGTCCTTCGATAATTTAATAGATGTGTTACGACTAGGCCCTAGGTTAGGTCATGACAAACTTGGTATTAGTGCACAAAGTTTAAAGAGTCCTAAGGATTCTAACATGCCGTATTGAGTAGAGTCTTGTTCATCAGTGTGAACCGTGCCATATCTATGAATAAGAGTTATAAGGTATCTTTGGAAACACTTCACTTCTTTCATGTTTTGATTATGCTATAGAGTTGAACTCTAAGGTTTCCTCGTCTAACGCTTTCTCTTTGCGATTATAGAATCATGCCTCTACGAAGAGCTCCCATCTAAAGGAATCTTTAAGAGTAACCCCAAGTTCCAAGTGATCCTTTGAATGATCAAGTGACTAATGTGGAGTTCCAAGCCACATTTCAAATGCTAGTACATGTCATGACCACTTAAGTTAATCAAAAGGTAGACGCTCATCATGTTGTGACCACTCTGGCTTCAAGGGTGAGAGACTTCATGAGGATGAACCTTCTTGAGTTTCATGGATCTAATATTAATGAGGATCTCAAAGGTGTCGCTCAAGTGTGGTATAACCAATGGAAAGTTGAAAGGGTTGAAGAGGGTACCATAGGTTGCGAAAAGTTTAAAGTTGCATTTCTTGATCACTTCTTCCTACTTGATTTAAGGGAGGACAACGTGTTGGAATTTATCAACCTCGGCCAAGGAAACATGAGTGTAAGGGAGTATGCCCTTAAGTTCACAAAGTTGTCTAAGTATGCTCTATCCTTGGTAGCCAAATCTCGTGCCCAAATGAGAAAGTTTATTTTGGGAGTGTCAGACCTAGTTATGAAAGAATGTCAAACCGCTATGCTCATCAAGGAGATGGAAATCTCTAGGCTCATGATTTATGTCGATTAAATTGAAGAATAAAAGCTTAAGGAGAGAAGTGCAAGGGAGTCCAAGAAAGGTCGGTATGAAAGTGGTTTTTCTCACAACAAATACGATGGTGATAGTGATCGTTTTCGACAAGGTCGAAGGTTTCAAGGCCAAGGTTCTTTAAATACTCTTTCTCTAAAATTTGAGAAGGAAAAGGTTCTAAATCCTAAGGGAAAAGGTGGAGCTCGAGTGGTCAAGTCATCCGTCCATGTAAAAGGAGAGTGCTTAGCGGGATTAGATGTGTGCTACAAGTGTGGAAAGCCCAGTCTTCATGCAAGAGAGTGTAGGTATGGGGCTAGACCCCAAGTTTAGACTGAGGCTACCGATCGTCCTTATCAGCGTGTTACTACTTCTGGTGGCAGTCAGCGCTAAAATAGATTTTATGACCTTCAGACATGTCAAGAGTTAGAGGATTACCTCGATGTTGTGACTAGTATGTTGAAATTAATTCACTTTGATGTTTACGCGTTATTAGATTCGAGTGCTACTCTATCATTTATTACTCTTTATCTTGTTATGATATTCATTGTTAGTCCCGAGATCTTGATAGAGCCTTTTTCGGTCATGCATGGTGATTCAATTGTGGCAAAATGAGTCTACAGAAATTTTCTAATTTCAGTTTTTCATAAAGTTAACTCTGTTGATCTAGTAGAGATTGATATGACGATTTTAATGTTATTCATGTTATGGATTGGCTTTATGCGTGTTATGACTCTATATGTTGTAGAACCCGTATGGTTAAGTTTTAGTTTCCAAACAAGCCTGTCCTAGAATGGAAATGTAGTAACTCTGTATTTAAGGGTCAATTCATCTCATGCCTTAAAGCTCGGAAAATGATTTCCAAAGATTGCATCTATCATCTAATTTGGGTTAGAGATACTAACTCAGAAAATCCTACTCTTAAGTCAGTTTCAATTGTTAATGAATTTTTGGATGTTTTCCCTGATTATTTTCTAGGTATTCCTCCCGATAGTAAAATAGATTTTGGTATCATTCTTCCTCTCGATACTTAACCTATTTCTATTTTTCCTTATGAAATGGCCCCGACAAAATTGAAAGAATTAATGGATTAGTTGAAGGATTTGCTAGATAAAGGTTTCATAAGACTGAGTATCTCTCCATGGGGTGCTCCGGTTCTTTTTGTTAGACACAAATATGATTCTCTCTATTTATATATTGACTATCAATAATTGAACAAGGTCACAGTTAAGAATAAGGATCCTATTCCACGGATTAATGACTTGTTCGATTAACTTCACCGAGCAAGCTACTTTTTAAAGATTGATCTTCAATCGAGTTATCATCAACTCTGACTATTGGAATGTCACATTCCGAAGACGGCCTATAGAACTCCGTAAGGTCACTTTTAAATTTTGGTTATATCTTTTGAACTAATGAATTCCCCTATAACATTTATGTATTTGATGAACAGGCTGTTCAAGCAATATTTGGATATGTTTTTTATTGTTTTCATTGATGATATTTTGATCTACTTTTGGAGTGAGGAAGAACATGCTGATTATTTGAGGATTGTGTTGTGAATTATGAAGGACCGTCAGTTCTATGCAAACTTTAGTAAATGTGAATTTTGGCTAAGGTCAGTTGATTTCCTTGGTTACATCATTTCTGGAAAAGATATTATGGTTGATCCAAAGAAGACCGAGGTGGTTAAGAATTGGTCTAGACTATTGACTCTTTCTAGTATTCAATGTTTTTTGGGCTTAGCTGATTATTATAGATGATTTGTGGAACGTTTCTCTTCTAATGGTCCGAGGGATGTGAGAAAAGCATCCAAGAGTTGAAGGATAGGCTTACCTCTGCTCCGGTGTTGACTTTATTGGAATGTTCCAATGGGTTCGTTGTCTATTGTGATGCTTCATGAGTTGGTCTTGGTTGTGTTCTAATGCAAAATCATAAAGTGATAGCTTATGCTTCAAGGCAACGCAAGGTACATGATTAGAATTACCCTACTCTTGACTTAGAGTTGGCGGTGGTGGAATTTTCTTTGAAGTTATGGACGCACTATCTCTATGGTATCCATGTAGAATTTTTTCACTAATCACAAGAGTTTGTAATATGTGCTCACTCAAAAGGACCTGAACCTTAGACAAAGGATATAGCTTGAGTTGTTGAAAGATTATGACATGAGTGTACTATACCATCTAGGTAAGGAAAATAAGGTTGTCGACGCTCTTAGTATATTGTCCATGAAGAGTATTTCTCATAGTGAGGATGAGATGAAAAAGCTAGTTAAGGATATGCATAGATTAGCCTGTTTGGGAGTTTGATTGGTTAATTCTGAGGATGGTGGTGTTATTGTACAGAATGGTTCCGAATTATCTCTTATGGTAGATGTTAAGCCAAAATAAGATATTGATCCTTCTTTGGTTAAATTGAAGAAAGAGGTTGCCTAAAAGGCCATTAGGCTTTCTCCCAAGGGGTAGATGGTATTTTGAGATATCAAGGCCAATTATGTGTTCTAGATGTTGATTTCTTGAAATATATGATGGTTTATGAAGCTTATATTTTGCGGTATTCGATTCATTTTGTCTCCACAAAAATGTGTCAAGATTTAAGGGAAGTGTATTAGTGGAATGGCATGAAAAGAGATATTGTAGAATTCATGGCCAAGTGTCCTAAATGTTAATAAATGAAAGTTGAACATCAAAGAGCAGGAAATTTGGCTCAAGACATTGAGATTCCTACTTGGAAGTGGGAAAACTTGAATATGGAATTCACTAAAGGTCTTCCTTGTAATCGTAGGCAACATGACTCTATTTGTGTGGTTGTTGACCCAATGACTAAGTAAATCATCTCATTTCCTTCCTGTTAAGACTTCATATACAGCCGAGGACTATGCTAGATTTTATATCAGAGAGTTGGTTAAGCTTCACGGTGTTCCAGTTCTATCATTTCATATTGAAGTACTTAGTTTACATCTCAGTTTTGTAGATCCTTCCAAAAGGGCCTTGGTACTCAAGTGAAACTTAGTACAACTTTTCACCCATAAATGGATGGCCAGGTTGAGGTACCATTCAAACAGTGAAGGATGTGTTGATAGCATGCGTTATTGATTTTAAAGGAAATTTGGATGATCATTTGACATTGATAGAGTTTGCTTATAACAATAGTTACCACTCTAGTATTTAGATGGATTCATTTGAATATTTTCATGGTAGGAAGTGTAGATACCCTATAGTTGGTTTGATATTGGTGAGGTTGCTTTATAGGACCCGAGTTGGTATTTGAGGCCATGGAGAAGGTTAGACTCATTAGAGAAAGATTGAAGACAGCCTAAAGCTGACAAAAATCCTATTCGGATGTGATAAAAAGGGAACTTGAATTTGAGGTTAATAATTGGGTTTAATTGAAAATTTTACCCATTAAGGGTGTGATTCTTTTTTGTAAGAAAGGGAATCTAAGTTCCTGTTATGTTGGGCCATATCATATTTTGAGGCAGATTGGTAAGATGGCTTATGAGTTGGACTAGCCTTCTGAGTTGGCATCCGTGTATCCGGTGTTCCACGTATATTTGTTGAGGAAGTTTATTGGTGATCCTAGCTCCATTGTTCCATTGGACAATATTGACGTTAAAGAGAGTCTTTCATATCAGGAGGTTCTGGTGGAGATCTTGGACCGGCAAGTTAGAAAGTTAAGGAACAAGGAAATAACTTCAGTTAAGCTGTTATGGAGGAACCAAGAAGTTGAGGATGCTACATGGGAAGCCAAAGCCGATATGATGTTGTGATATTCTCATCTCTTTCCTTCCATGCCTAGTTAATGTATTTACCACCTTTATGATCCAACCAGCCCAAATAATGTATTTTAGTTATTCTCATAGTGTCATATGCATTCAAGTCCATGAAATGAGTTTTAAAGTCATGTTTTAGCATACTCTTAAATTACAGTTACCCTAAGGAAAGCTCTCAAGGAAGGGCATTTTAGTCATAAAAACGAAATGGGGTGGGAACCACCTCCGGACCTCGAAAAATTTCGTTCGAAAGATGGAATCGTATATTCCGTCGATACGAACACAACGAAGGTTAACTCACCCTCAGATTCCACCTACAGCTCCTCAAATTTGCAAAAGACTGAAGTAATCACTGTTCATTGTTTGAGTGAAGAGCTGTTGCAAGCTGAAAAAATCATATCCTTGAGAAATCGTGGATTGCTAAAGGTTATAAACAATATTGGAGATGATTCTTCATCCCATATGCCAACCACAATGCAAAATTCACAAAAAACTTTAGTCCCAATTGAGAGAAATGCAGAGGCACATTAGCTCAGCATCGCCGCCAGTGCGCCACTACTGTGCCTTCAATTTCCAGCCACCTCCGGCGATATTCGAGCCCTCGCACCACCTGGGCTTTGTTCGCAAGGACAAGGCGCCCCGCTAGGAACAAAAATCTCCGGCGAAATCAACTCCGGCGAACAAAATGTTGTCGACGTCGGAGCTCCGGCAAGCCATAACGCACAAGATGAATGCCAAAATGTTCCTCAAGCTGTTATCAATCTCCCCAGCCATGTGCGCCACCTCGAATCACTGCCACACTCTTCGAATTTATCCTTGAGCTCTGACAACAATGGAGTCGCCGGAGCTCCGGCGAGCCAATTCATCCAAGACCAATACCAAAAGGTGCGTAACAGTGTGGATAAGGTTTCTAACTATAACACATGTCTCGAATCTCCACAAACAAGTTCAAATCCAAAAAGTCGTCAAGACGACTTTGGTGGTGCCGGAGCTCCGATGAACCAATTTGCAAGAGACCAATTCCAAAAGACTCATCAAGGTGTTATGAAGCTTCCAAGCTATATAGAGTGCCTCGAATCACCATCAACAAGCTCAAATTCAAAAAGTCGTCAAGACTTGCATCTCCCTGAAGAACACTGTCACAGTGTTGTTCGATCTGAAGCTGTGGCTGTTGTATTGGATCATGTTCAAAATCACCAACAAGGAAATAGAATGTTAATATTGGAAGGCATTGAAGAAAATGGTCATGCCCCAAAAGAAATTTCAAAGGGGAACTTCACCGATAAGCAATGGAACAGTGCTCCTACTGTGGCTCATCCAGGTAAGTCTTCTAACTATTTCAACCAATATCTAGTAAAAAGTGTTGATCATAGTAACAATGTTGTTCAAATGCATAGTGATACTGCCGAACCTCATGAACTTAGATTACTTGATAATAATGTACAAAAAGGAAATTTAGCTAATGCTGCTACTGTTAAGCCTACTAATTTGCATCTTGCTGTGACCAAGAATAATGAGGAAATTCAGAATTCTACTCACAATATTGATGCTGATCTTGTTGCTAAGCACAAGGAGCAGGGGAACATATATGAAGCTGTCAAAGAGTTTGAAGAGAAGGTAAAGCAAGCTGAAGATGATCTCATCCAAGACAAGTCTGAGGATAACAAGATCAAGCTGAATCTTGTGAATGCTCATTACATTAAATACTTGAAGACTGAACAATCCATCCTTAAACAAAAAACTAAGCTTCAGTGGTTTAAGGAGGGAGTTGCCAATTCCAAGTACTTTCATGCTATTATTAGAGGAAGGAGAAGAAGATTATTCATCCATAAAATTACTGATGAATAGGATAATACTATTCAAGGTGATCAGAATATAGCTACTGCTGCATGTGACTACTTTGAGAAGATCTTTACTGGTAAGGATGATACTATCAATGAAGATATCCTCAGATGTATCCCCAAATCCATCACAGATAATCAAAACCAGTCTCTTAATGCTATGCCTACTAAAGAGGAGCTGAAAGAAGCTGTATTTTCCCTCAGTGATGTATCTGCTGCAGGTCCAGAATCGTTTTAATGGCAAGTTCTTCCAAACTTGCTGGGATATCATCAGTGAAGACTTATTCAATTTGGTGAAATACTTTTTTTGTGGGCATTTTATTCCCAAGTTCATCTCACATGCTTGTTTGGTCCTACTCCCAAAAGTAGATCATCCTAATAAGTTATCAAATTTCAGGCCTATATCACTAAGTAACTTCACCAATAAAGTTATTTCAAAGATCCTATGTCTCAGACTTGCTCCTATTCTTCCTCAACTGATCTCTGAAAATCAGTCAGGTTTTGTTAAGGGAAGAAGTATATCTGAAAACATTATGTTGGCATAGGAAATCACTCATAGCATTAAAAAACCAAATCTTGGAGATAATGTTGTGATCAAATTAGACATGGCCAAAGCCTATGACAGGGTGTCCTGGGCATTTATATGTCTAGTCATGAGAAGGTTTGGATTTGGAGAAGTATTTATTGACATGGTTTGGAGACTTATGGCTAATAACTGGTATTCAGTTATTGTGAATGGAGGTAGGCATGGTTTCTTCCACTCTACAAGAGGCCTCAAACAGGGAGATCCACTATCCCCATCCCTATTTATTTTAGGTGCTGAGGTACTATCAAGAATGCTCAATAATCTTCATCAACACTATTTGTACAAAGGTTTCCACATGGAGAAGAAAGGTCCATTGATTAATCATTTGAGCTTTGCTGATGATATAATCATTTTCACTTCAACATGTAGTTACTCTCTCAAGCTGATCATGAAGACACTGGAAGTGTATGAGCAGACTTCAGGCCAGCTTATTAACACACAAAAGAGTCAGTGCATGATCCCTCTGAATGCTGATCCTGAGATCACTGAAAGGGTCACTTCTACCACTGGTTTCAAAACAACTCACGGCCCTATTACTTACTTGGGTTGCCCCTTATATATTGGAGGTCAAAGGATCATATACTTTACTAGTATGGTGAACAAAGTAACATCCAGAATTAGAGGATGGCATACCAAAATCCTCAGTTATGGGGGGAGAGCTGCTCTTGTGAAGTATGTGTTGCAGTCCCTCCCAATTTATCTCTTATCTGCTGTGATTCCAACTTCCACTACACTCAAACAAATAAAGTCCCTAATAGCAGACTTTTTTTGGGGATGGGACAAAGAAAAAAGAAAATACCATTGGGCATCATGGGAGACCCTCAGCTACCCAACAGATGAAGGAGGTGTTGGCATGAAAAATCTGAAAGATGTCTGCCTAGCAATGCAATATAAATAATGGTGGATTTTCAGGTCTAAGAAGACTCTATGGGGGAGCTTTCTGAGGGCCAAGTATTGCCAAAGGGCAAATCCAGTAATCAGGAAATGGGACACTGGTCAATCAATTATGTGGAAACACATGATGACAAACAAAGCTGAGATTGAGCCTCATATACAGTGGCACCTTAACTCAGGCTCTTGCAGTTTTTGGTGGGATGATTGGCTAGGAATTGGCCCCCTAGCTTATCACAAAGACTGTCTACCTAGACTTAACAATACCACTGTCTCCAAGTTCTTGAAGAATGGAGAATGGGATGAAGAGAAGGTGAGGTAACATGCACCACAGCATCTGATACAGAAGATTCTTAGTTTTTCCTTCAAGTATCAACCTAACATCCCAGATACAGCCTATTGGAAGCTGACCTCAGATGGAAACTTCACTTGTGCTTCAACTTAGAACAAGATCAAGCCAAAAAGGAACAAAACCATGACTGACACTTATGTATGGCATAAGAATATACCTTTTAAGATATCCTTTCTTGTTTGGAGAACACTCAGAAGCAAGTTGCCCACTAATGAAAGTATTGAGAAATTTGGTCATGCACCTGTTTAGTGCTCTTGTTGCTACAAGTTAGGATGGGATAATATAGATCATATATTCATCTCAGGACACATGGCTAGACATATATGGAATTATTTCTCTGATTGTTGGGGTATACATCACAGTAGCAACCCCATGAGGAGCACTCTGATGAAATGGTGGTTGGTTAAACCAAATAATGAAGTCCATAAACTATTAATGCAAGCTACCCCCATATTCATCTATTGGAACCTATGGAAGAACAGATGTGCTAGCAAATATGGAGGAAAAAAGTCAAGCAGTACTAGAGTGAAGTTCTCAGTTATCAAAGAACTTTACATGCTGATCTTCACAGCTTTCTCTTACCTTAGCTGGCCAAGTGACTGGAAGGAGCTAATAATTATGGTGGAAAGCTGCAGTCAGGAGCTGAAAATCACCCAAGTTAGTTGGCATAAACCAACTTACAATGTGGTTAAATTTAACACTGATGGAAGTGCTTTGAATAATCCTGGGAAAATTGGAGCTGGGGGCATCCTAAGAGACCACAAAGGAAACCTCCTTTATGCATTTGCTGCACCACTTGGAGTTGGTTCTAACAACCAAGCTGAGGTACAGACTGCATTTCTGGGCATCACTTGGTGCATTCAACATGGCTACAGCAGGGTCCTACTGGAGGTTGACTCTGAATTACTTGTGAAATGGCTAAAACAAGAGATTACACCACCCTGGACTATCAGGAATTACATCACAGACCTGCAGGAGCTGATCATAATGCTGGATTTCTTTCAATGCAAGCACATCTATAGGGAAGCTAACTTTGTTGCAGATACACTTTCCAAGCATAGCCACAGTGTAGACAGCATGGTTCAATTCTACAGTGCTCAACAGCTTCCTAAGGAAACAAGAGGATACTACATCCTAGACAAAATGGGGATGCCAAATTTTAGGAGGACAAAACTGAAGAGGATCAAACAACCTCCTTGAATTGTATACCATTAATAGTAGTACAAAACTCCCTATGTATAAATTCATAAGGATTAGAGTAGATAGTTTCTTTTTTCTTTTCATTCTTGATTGTGTAGGTACCAGCAGATTTGGAAAATGGGAACAAACAACTGCAAGCCAGGTGAGGTTTGCTTCTTGGCACAGCAGCTGCAAAATGAACCAATGGATAACTTGGAGATGGCCTTGGAGCTACAAGAATGTTGTAGAGATGCAGCACAGGAATCAGCAAAGGGATTTTTCCTTTTGTCTGTTTATCTGGTGCAGGTATCATGAAGCTTTTAGCCTACTATTGGAGTTTCAGCAGCTGAGATTGGAATTCTTGGACCAACAACCTACCATAGACCTGCAGCATCTCAGCAACATCACTTGCATATGCTACATTACAGCAGCAACAGTGAATGTAACTGAGCCACAGCAGCAGCAAATCAACAAATGCATCATGACACATCAAAAGGCCTCCAAACTTTGTAGGATTGCAGAAAATACTATAGGTATAAGTCCCAAGAAGTTTCATAACAAACGGATAATTGGAGACATTAGGCGAGCTACCTTGAAAAAGTTAGCCGACTTAAGTCTTCAAATAGAGCACTCCACAACTTGGAGCTTCCCGCTTGTCAAACAGGCCTCCAAATGTTGCAAGAACATAGAAAATACTGTAATTACAAATCCCAAGAAGTTTCATCCCAAACGGATAATTGGAGACGTTAGTCGAGCGACCTTGAAAAAGTTAGCCGACTTAAGTCTTCAAATGGAGCAATTCACTACTTGGAGCTTCCAGTTTGTCCAAAAGGCCTCCAAATGTTGCAAGAACATAGAAAATATAGTAACTACAAGGCCCAAGAAGTTTCACCTCAAATGGATAATTGGAAACGTTAGTCGAGCGACCTTGAAAAAGTTAGCCGACGTAAGCATAATGAGGAGGTTGGTGCCTATTTGTTTTTGGTCTTGTTGGCTTGTCTCTATGCATTTGCAGGTATCTGGAGATACATTAAAGCATGTTACAGTTGGGGACATGTTTACAAGCCACAACACACAAAAACTCCAACAACATGCAGCATACAAGGACAAATTACAAGTCCACAATGGACCTGCAGAACCACAGCACAGTGTTTGCTGTGCAGGAGTATTGGAGATACTTTTCTTTTTGTTCTTTTACTTGTGAAGGTACAATACACAACTACAATCCCCAAGAATAAGTACTTCAGCATACAACAACTCACTAGTACATAAAGCAACATCAAGACAGACCTGCAACAGATGGGCTACAGCTGCAGCAACAGCAGTGGCAACAGGGTTGTTTTTCTTTGCAGATGCAGGGATTACAAAGTGCATGGTTGCACTTATAGATGCAGACAATAGCTACCATGCTACAACACCTGCAACAGCCCTCCTGGATTCTGTGCAGGCACACAAGAACCCTCCAATATCCAAGGCACCATATGTTAAACCTCCTGGCAGCAGCAGCACCCATCAATCATTATGGGAGTCTAAACTGGGAGGCCATTGCTCTTGTTTGTGTGTTTTTTTATCTGTGTATGCAGGCTGCTGGAACATCAGAAGATGCAAAATCCATGAAGCTGCAGTTGCAGATACCATACTGTAGAGTGCTAAAGCTGAATTAGAAACAACAGCTTCACAGCTGTACAGTGCAGCAACTATCAACAAGAGGAGTTGCAACCAACCACAGCACCTTGGAATTCAGAAGCTACAGCAGCAACCATACAACTACAACAATCCAACACCAACAATCTTCAACTTCCATCTACTTGCAATTGAGGAGCCCTCCAATGGGCACTACAAAACCCCCCCACACTGGTTTGCTTCCTTGGCTACTTCCTTGTGCAGGTCCACAAAGAATCAAACAAAGGGAGACAGCAACCATTCATGTAGGGGCCTTCTTGTAGCAGCTCCAAGTTACTTTGAGCTCCTTATTGGTTTGTTTATGGGTATTGATCTGGAATCATGCAAAGTGCAAGGAAAAACACCCAAGCAACTTCTCATGCCATGGCTGCATCACCTACAAGTTACAATTTACTGCTCTTCAGTCACTAATTTTCTCAACAACAACTCCAACGTTGTTGGTTATTATAGCTCTATATACTTCCTCTCGTTTCATCCTCCTTAGCTGATAATCATGATTGTGATGCTGTTGCATACTTCCCTTGGACTTACTTGGTACGACAAGACAAAAAAGGGCAAAGATGAAAAGAGCTTCTTCACCCCATGCGAGATAGAAGGTTCATATACTTGTTCTTCCTCAATTTAGCTATATATGGTACGTAGCATAGTTGAATAGGACTAGTGTAGGTTACTTTCTTGTCTTCTCATGGAAGGGGAGAGTCTCCCTCATTTATGCTTTCTTAGTCGACTTGTATCGGGAGGAGTCCTCTTATAGGTTTACTGCTTTCTAGTTATAGATAGCTCCTTTTGCTATGGGGATGAGTTAGCCGACCTTAATAGGTTAGCCGACTTATGAACCAACATAGGATCGGAGGTAAGGTTTATGTCCCCCTCCTTGTATTTTTCTGTTTTATTTTATGTTAAGGCTTGGGGGTGATGCTCAACCCCTGACTGTGCACGAGAGGTGGGAGCCTCGTGTAGGGTCTGTTCCCATAAAAAAAAAGTCATGTTTTAGCTTAAGATTAAAGATTTCATCTTTTATGTATTTTTGAGATGTTTTGCATTTACATTGGGTATTTATGTTCTTTTACTACTCTATTCATGTATGCTTGAGTCCCATTCGAGGAGAATATTCCCAAGGGGGAGATATTGTAAGACCCCGAAAGATGGAAAGACAGATCTCCACAAGGAGGTCCTTCAAGATTATGTTTTCTAAAAATGTAAGGATTTGACCATGGATGACCACCACAAGCCGTATTTCCCTTCACAGATCATTGTGGGTCCCGTGGTGGGCAAGGCCCCTTTTTAGAAGTCCACGTCTTACTTCACGGTTGGGGACCATGGCTTGTATTGACCTTCATGGGCCGTGGTGATGGTCCATTTTGGGTTCTAGATTCAGTTTTAATGAGAGGTATTTTGGTCATTCCCTATATATTATTAATGAATGTGGATGATTTTTGGAACTATCTTCCTACCTATTAACTAACCTAAAGTCTTCTAACCCTCCTATTCTCTCCATAATTCCTAAAACACAAAACCTTCTCTCCTATGTTTTCTATCTAAGGTCTTCTTCTTCGTCAAGAAATCCAAGGGATTTCTTCAAGTTCAAACTTCAATCTTCTTCAATTTAGGGTTCATCAAGGACAAGGTATGTGGGACTTCATCCATGGGTAATTTTCACTCATGGAATCTCAAAGATTTCTTCTTAATTCCTATTATGATTTTCTTCAATTAAAAGCCCTATTGCATGATTTTTATATGGTCTTCTCAATTATGATATATTTCAATATTATTAGTCTAATTATGCATAATTCACATAATATTGCATTATTTCAAGTTGAATTTCAATGAACCAAGCTATATGCTAGTTTCAAGTATGATTTATGAGATATGATCATGATTTTCAAGTTATATTCTTTGAAAGCTTTATGAATGATATTAAAAATATTTTATGCAAAGAAGTTTATGAACGATGATTCTATGATGTTTCAAGAAAAGTTAATGATAGGGAAAGTTAAGTCCCTAATGATGTTTATGATAAAAGATATGTAATGATGAAAGGCCTACACCCACATTCCATGAGTTATATGATAAATGAGCTTATCCTATGATTTTCTATGATGATGCTAGATGAACTATTCTTGTGATGTGTTATAAAGATGGATTGATATTAGTTATTATCTTTCCCTATGATATTTATGACCATGTTTTATGAGTTACGTTCGGTTATTTACTAAGAAATGAGAGGAATTTTAGGTGGGGTTCTATCTGTTAATGCAGTTAGTTACCCAAGGGAATCGTATTAGGAACCTTTAGTCCAAAAGTACGTTGCCCAAACAGGTTTACATATGCCAATATGTCAAAGCTGGTGGATCCACATAGAAAAGTTAAGAGAGTTACTTAATGGAGTATGCCCTAGCAAGGTAGCTCCTCTGTCTCGATACAAAAGTTATTAAATTCTATGTATTAGATCACATGGTGTTATTGTCGGTTAAAGAACCTATCCCACACAGTTTCAGTTGAGTTATGAGTTCTTATGATGAAAATGAGATTCTGTTGAAGCATTGACTAATGAGATAAATATTTTAATGTTTTCATGACTTTATTCATCTTTTAAATATATTGGTCTTGCATCTATGATTCATATTGATTATATCCTATATTTATTTTTTATGCATATTCTCACATACTTAGTGCATTCTATGTACTAACTTATACTTTTTGTCTATATTATATCAAAATGTAGGGACCGACTATCACGTTCATCCTCCTCCTGCTCGTGTCTAGAGCTAGCACTTTTGTACTATTGGTGAGTCCTCATATTCTGAGGATGAGACATTTATTTCATATGAGTTTATGACTTCTTTTACCATTTATATTAGGTGAGCTAGGATATTGTCTTAGCCCCCCATCTAGACTTGTAAAGGCATGTTCGATGTTCAATAGAGTCTATGTTGTCTCTTATTCTATATTTTGAGACTTATGTTTTATTTGGGATTATGCTTCCGTATCTTGATCATTGTTTATTTACTTCATTTACCATATTTATGCTCTTGAATTTTATGCTAAGAGGCTTGGTTGGGGTCCTTTACGATTCTAATCATCGTGTTATGGTTAGGTCCTAGGTCGGGTCGTGACACTCTTTGTTTTGATACCCTCATGCCTCCTCTTGTGCTAAAGATTCTTAAATAAGCTAAAAGCTTAAGTTTGGGGGAGAAAAGGAGAAAATATGAATGATGAAAAATGTAGGCAAAATCCTAAGTTTGGTAATTGCACAAAAAGAAAAACAAAGAATTTTAAGCTAAGAAGTATAAAGCACCAGCTAAAGAGAAATGATAGAATAAAAGAGAGAAGCAAAAATGATTGGGTGTTAGCTCAATGTATGCATATCCCTAGAGTAGAATGAAAATGGGAAGTTGAAGTTAGTGATCATCAAAAAAAGGAGAAATAAGGTGGATGAAAAAGCCAAAAATGTGAGCGGATGCTAAAAAATGAGGAACAGGAGCATTAGGGAGGCATCTTAGTCACTTGATCAAATGATACCCTACCTTTTTCCCAAGCCTAAGTTAATCCCACAAGTTTTTGTCGATTTTGAGACTTATCAATCTACATTAGTGGCTAACTACATAAAGGGAAAGCTTATGGGTCTATCTGTATATACTTGAATTTATTTGTAGGAGTGAGTGTTTTTTGTATTTTCTATAATCCCTTGAAATCATATTAATAATTATGAGTTGGATTCTCTCTTTTATGAGTGGCATTGTATCCTTCATACGAATGGTGAAGTTTTGATTTCAATTGGGTTGCATAAATGCGATAAGTTAGCGTTAATCTCAAGGAAAACCAAGAGGTTGATGCCATTAACTTGAGATGGTTTGAAATTATTCTTAACGAAAAGGTTGTTCCAAAATGATGCTTTAAAGGATTTTTGTTTAACCTTTGCCAAACAAATAGTGGTTAAACCAATAGCGAGCGGTGCATATTTTAGAGTCATATTATTTGAGTCATTTATTTTTGTTTGTTTTGAGTCAGGTACGTGATTAGGAAAAGACTATCCTGGGTGTAACTTAGCTTGAATCCTATGCTTAGTAAGTGTTTTTCTTGAGGGCAAGAAATAGTTTAAGTTTAGGGGTTGATGAGTTGTTATTTTACCTGCTTAATAGATATAAATTCTTAAATTATTCCCATTTTTTAAGGTAATTGAAGGGGTTTTACGCTCTTTTACTCTTATGTGAAGACATTTCTTAGAAAAAGCAAACTCAAAGGATTTGAAGTGAAAAATAGCTAAAGTACATCGGCGAAGAAACTGACACTTCACAAAAGCTAATAGGCATCTTATCGGCTACACACTGGCTGGACTGGAGTAATGGATGATCAGCGGTTCGCGGGTCCCAATGCTGAAGCTCCTGGAATCCACTAAAGGTTGAAATGAGGCAGCGACTGGCGTATTAGCGGTTATGATCAGAGACAAATCTTGACGCAGAAACTGATGGACCACAAATGGAACTTTGGAAATTAGTGCTTCCTTTGGAAGTTCCAAGGACCAAAATAGATATTTGTACAATTATGTACCATTATCCTCATTTCCCATTTACTAATTCTAAAGAGTAGAGATTAGTTTCTAGAGAGATGAACCTTCATAGTCATAGAAAAAACTCTTAGCTTAGCAAAAATGAAACCTTCAACATTGTATTCTCCAAAGCTTGAATTCAGATTTTTTCCATCATTTTAGCTTAGAATGAAGATTTTCTTTACAAGTATTGTCTTTATTTCCTATTTTATGAATAGCTAAATCTATAGCTAGGGGTGTATGTTCATGATGCGGGTGTAAAACCCCAAATGGGTTTTAATTAATCTTCTCTAAAATTGATTGTATGACATGTATCTATTGTTGTCTTGATGTTTTAATCCTAAAAATCATTGGTTAGAAATATTGATTGAGATCTCTAACCCATTTTGGCTTGGAAAAGCAAAATAGAGTTGGGTAAGACTCAATAAAGAGGATTTGTTGAAATTACTCTATAGCATTAAGCCAGGGATGGAATAATCCGAGTAATTTCTCATTTAATGATGCGAGTTATGGATAGTCCATCTACTTAAGCAATGTTTACTTTTTTTAAGGAGTCTTGGTGTTCAGAAGAAACCAAGGGACATACGCATGATATTTTTGGAGAATATCAAAGTGTAGCCTAGAACGAATGCTATCTATGTACCAATCTCTTATGTTGTGGTTAATCTTAGGTTATTCAAGTTGAAACCCCAATTACTATGCACACACTCCTAGCCCTTTCCGATCTTGGTATACAAAGTTGTGTAAAACCCCTATTTTCAATAGTTAATAGAGATGAACTATATATTGCTAATTATTGTTGAAGCAATCGAAGAAGAGTCCCGTCTTCCAGTCCTTGAGGTTCGACACCAATCTAATTAGTTGGACTTTGTTTTTCAAATGACCGCCTATGCTCTGAAATATGAGACATAGTTGAGTGTTCATCATGAGAGATAAGTATACTCCTGACAAAATATGCATAAATTTGGAAACAATAATAATATGATAATAGTGTAATTTTGATAAACAACATAAATATGGAAACCCTAATAATTTGATTATAGTGTAATTTCGATAAACAACACAAATCTGGAAACCCTAATAATCTGATAATAGTGTAATTTCAATAAACTGATACACATAGAGTAGATCCTAAATCATGATTCAAATATGATAATAACAGAAAATAATTTATCCAAAAGCACCATAAATCAAGATACTTAATGAAAATATCTAAATCATGATATTTATATATGCTTAGAGATACTTCACTCAAAAGCATCCAAATTCATGAAAATCTGATAATACTGAGACACGCATCTGAAAATAGCATAATTGACTATGAAAATACTTGAAAGCTATAAATTTATTAAAATATCATTGAAAACATGGAATTATAGTCAATTCATGCAGTTTAAGATCAATTATGAAGAAAAAACTAAAATTCAAAAACAACTCGTGAAAATCATGAAACCCTAGAATTTGAGTGAACATAACTTGAAGAAATTGGGACTTAGTGGGTGAAGAGATACCCATTGATGAAGTTCTCACATACCTTGAGCAAAACCCTAACTTAAATTTGAGAGGAAAGACTTGAAACTTGAATCCTTATTCTTACCTTGAGAGTGTAACACCCGGTATTATTCTGGCTTAGATAAATTTCGAGAATCCAGAGAAAAGTTGAGAAAAACTAAGAAGGGTAGACTATCTAGTGTCCCACATCTAGGACCTTTGACTCGTAGGAGTTTCTATGAGTCATAGGTGTTAAACAATGTTTAGGACTCATACCAGTCACTATGAATTGGAGTTATGAGTCTTCAAACTTCTTATGGACCGTAGGATCATTCGTAAACATAGGTTTCATATTCTAGTAGCTACTCGACTGTGCAAAATTTTCCATGAATGGGTCTTACAACCCGTAGGACATATTATGAGCCATAGGAAAATGGGGTCTATATACCCCAAGAACTTTTTATTTGAGTTGATGAGGGACCTTCCTACAATCCATAAAAGGATAGTCATAGACCCCATGCAAAAATTCAACTCTGTCCACCATTTGGACCATAATTTCGATGACCGGTCTTCTACGGTCCCTAGAAGGGCCTGTAAATAGCCCCGACCTGATTTTAATGAGGCTTAGTTTGGTCTTTCCCCACCTATCCAGAATAAACCCAAGCCATTTTTGGGACTAAAATTAGTAACTTAGCAGTACCCAACATGTTCTTTTCTCAGTAACACTTAGAATCATTTGAGAGCACGAATTGGAGAGAAGAAGAAGAAATAAGGGTTCAAAAGTGTCAAGCAATTTCTTCGAAGTTTTTTTAGATAATCTGTGTTCCAGGTATGTAAGTCTATCATAAAATTGAACTAAGTTTGTCCTCGTGCCCTACATCTTCATTTAGTCAAGTTGAGTTCGAGTTTGTGTTTCAATTCCAATAAAGTAAATTCTTGAGTTATTTATACAATTTCTTATTGAGCTCGATTATATACTTGATAATCGTTGATGGATTGAGTTCTTGAAATTATGGATTCATGTATATATTAACATAACCCTAGTTGAGTTTTGCATTAATTATTTTTATACTATTTTGAGTTAAAGAATGATTATTTTCATCATTTAATTGAAAAAGAGTTTAGCATGAGTTTAGTTTGAGAAGTCTCTTCATCACTATTTTGAGCCTGAGTGTTTTGAGTATAAATGAGTTGAATATTAATACACTTAGATATCTATTTTGAGATTAAGTTGAGAAATCAATTTATGCCATTAAATGCATTATTGAGTTTAGATGATATCTGTATTAAAGAGAAGAGTTTGGTTTTGAGCTAAGTCCAAAAGTGGATAAATGAGTTAATTGAGTAAATACACTTACTTGTGGTATGAGCAGTGTAATAAAGATTTTTTTGGGAGAAGTATCAAGCACCAATTTGGGTACGAGTTTAGATAACTCCAACCTCATAATCTACGTTGTTCATTCAAACAATTCCTCACATAATCCCAAAAGAAGACTTTTAGATGGATCTAGTTATGCAATTGTCCAATACCCTAGCAAGGTTTAGGGTGGATCTGGCAACGTGGGCAGAATGTTGTATCAAAACGAGGCTCATAGAGATGGTTTTCAATTACAGAAATTCCTCAAGAGAAAAGTATTATATATATAGTTACATTTCCTTATTCAAATCGTTTAAAGAATTTTTTTACATATATGCTTGCTTTACTGAGTTAAGAAATTTTCAAAGTTGAGTTACTTGAATTGAGTATCTTGAGTAAGTTTCATTTCAGCTATTTTACATACCGTACATTCCATGTACTAACGTCATTTTGTGCTGCATCATTTTATGATGTAGACACAGGTGATAGAGATCCTCAACAGGAATATTGTTTAAGATCAGTTTTCTATCAAGTTTTTGTGAGAGATCTTTGCATTTAGAGGAGGAACTCTTGAGTCTTTACATTTTCCAGTTTTTACTTTTTAGTTTGTGGTAGCTATGGGCCTGTCCCGGTACCCATTTTAGTGTCTGTCTTACAGCTTCATAGAAAGTGTTGAGTTTATACTGTTTATTCTTCTGAGTTCATGTTTTGAAAACAATAAAAGTGTGGGAAAAAACCCAAAATCCCCAACTTGAAACCTAACGGAGACCAACCTCACGGACAACTATACAGTCTGAACAACATACAACAGACAGTAAAGGTGTTCGTAGAGTGTCTGATGTTTTGAGTTCTGAGGGTCTGGGTTCATAGACTAATGCACAACCCAAGAAGTCTTTCATGGTACATAAACTCCTCCATGAATCTCTCGTCTAAAATTTCCAAATCCTTAGTTTATGCCCACGGATCCCTTCACGACCCGTGGTTCCTTTTCAAGGTCTTTGAGAGGGTCTGTACCAACCATTTTCTTCAACTTTTCATTATTTCTTATCTTTCCAAGGTTTGATATCTCCTCCTTGGGAACATTTCTCCTTGAAATTAGTCTAGTAAAGCTAAAAAGAGTATGGGAGAGGATTTGCAACCCGATATTGAAAACTAAACATGAAAATGAAAAATGATGGAGTGACTTACTTGATGATAAAATATGAATACCAACTTTATTCCATGAACATTCTAGCACTAAAACATGAGAAAACTAAGAGACATGAATATGAAGGATTATTTTGGAGGAACTATTACCTTACGCTGACCATGGGTTTGTGGATGAAAATCTAAATTAAGCTTAACCTGAGTACCACGAATTATCTGAAATGACCTCTAAAACTAAGAGGTAAACTAAGTACCCCTATTTGAGATAATTGACAATGGAACTCCATGCAATCTAACAAACTCCGGAATAGAGAGCCTAGTATAATCCTCAGTTATTTAAAATTCATAACAGTGAGGAAATGTGCAGCCTTAGTCTTTTGATGTACAACCACCCATATAGAATCATATTGTTGAGGCGTGCGAGGAAAACTTGTGATGAAGTCCATGTTAAACACTTCCCACTTCCTAGTAGGGATGCCGATATCCTTATTCAAACTACCTATCCTGATCCTCAATCTTAACTTGTTGGAAATTTGGACACTTAGCCACAAATTCTTCAATATCATTCTTCCTCTCATTCCACCAATAGATTTCCCACAAATCACAGTACATCTTGGTGGCTCCTTGGTGAATAGAATACCAAGAACTATGAGCTTCAGATAAATCTGCTTCCTAAAACCATCAACATCTGGAATACACACAACTGATCTATGAATGAAGTACACCATCTCCCCCTTGGAAGAAAACCCCAACAACCTTTTCGAGGATGACTTTCTTTAATTCAACCATGTTTGGATCATCATTCTATTTTTCCTTAACATCAATCATAAGATATGATTCTGACTCATTTTGAACAATAATTCCACCATCTTTAGAATCCAGTAAACGAACTACCAAATGAGCAAATCTATGCACATCTCAAACTAATTCCTTTTTCTCATTCTTAATATGAGCAACACTATTCATGGATAACCTATTAAGAGCATCTACCACTACATTGGCTTTACTTGGATTGTATAAAACACCCATATCATAATCCTTCAATAACTCAAGCCATATTCTCTAGCAAAGATTCAAGTCTTTCTAATTAAACACACACTGTAGGCTCTTATGATCGGTATACACATTCACATGAACACCATAAAGATAGTGAGTCTAAATATTCAAGGTGAACACCACTGATGTCAACTCAAGATCGTGAGTTGAGTAATTCTTGTCATCAACTTTAAGTTTACTGGAAGCATAGGCTATGACCTTGCTATGTTGCATCAACACACAACCAAGACCAATTCTTGATGCATCAAAATAAATTACAAAAACATCTGAACCTTTGGTATAGTTGAAATTGGAGTTGTTATAAGTCGTGTCTTCAACTCTTGTTACAAGCATCATACCACTAAGCTTTTACATTCTTCTGAGCCAATCTAGACAACATAGAAGAAATAGAGGAAAATCCTTCCACAGGCCGTCTATATTAACTGGCTAAACTCAAGAAACTACTGATATCTGAGTTGGAAAAAAGTCTAGCCAGTTCTTTGCCACTTCGGTCTTTTGAGGATGAACTAGTATGGCCTCTCCAAAACCAATATGGACAAGGAATACAACTGAACTCAACAAAAATTCACTTGCTAAACTTAGCAAACAGATGACGGTCTTTATGAATCTATAACACAATCCTCAAGTGTCTTGCATGCTCATCCTCACTCCAAGAATGAATCAAGATGTCATCTATAAAGACAATAAAGACCATATCCAAATACTTTTTTGCGACTCTGTTCATCAAATTCATAAAAGTTGCAGAAGCATTCATTAGTCTAAAAGACATAGCTTTAAATTTATAGTGACCTTACCGAGTCCTGAAGGTTGTCTTTGGAATGTCACATTCTTTGACTCTAAGCTGATGATAGCCTTATTTGAGGTGTATCATGAAAAGAAACTAATACCATGAAGCTGATTAAAAAAGTCATCAATCCTTGGGATGGGATACTTATTATTAATTGTGACTTTGTTTAACTAACGATAATCGATTCACATTCTAAGAGAACCATCTTTCTTACACATGAAGAGAACTAGAGGACCCCATGGAGAAAAGTCGAGTTTGATGAAACCTTTGTCTAGAA
This sequence comes from Solanum dulcamara, assembly GCF_947179165.1. Classification (NCBI taxonomy): domain Eukaryota; kingdom Viridiplantae; phylum Streptophyta; class Magnoliopsida; order Solanales; family Solanaceae; genus Solanum; species Solanum dulcamara. Next base: position 64,324,688 of record NC_077240.1, read on the forward strand.
GGCCTTTTAACTGCTCTTTTAACTCCTTAAGCTCGGCTGGAGCTTTTTTATAGGAGGAATGGATATAGGGTGTCTATCGGGAAGAAGGTCTATTCCAAAGTCAAACTCCCTTTCAAGAGGGACTCTGGGAATATATTCAAGAAACACTTATGGTAATTTATTCACAACTAAAATGGACTTAAGAGTTGGGGCTTCGGAACTTGAATCCTTAACCCTATCTAGATGATCGATACAACTCTTGAAAATCATCTTTATGTCCTTAAGGTATGATATAAACCGACCTACAGGTGGTGAGGTACTACCCTTTCAGTTAATGACTAGCTCATTTGGAAACTGAAATTTCATGACTCTTGTTCTACTATAGATTGAGGCATAAAAATCGTAGATCCAATCAATGCTAGGAATGATATCAACATTAGCATGTCTAACTCTACTGGATTAACTTAGGTGATTTTCTTAAAAACTAAGATAGTACAATTTTGTATACCCCATTTAGCTAAGACTCAATTAACAATAGGTGTAGAGACTAAAAATGGTTCTAACAAGATTTGGGACTGATATCATATTTCACAGCAACATAATGAGTCACAAAGGAAATATTTTCTCATAGATCTAACAGAGCATAAACATCAAATATAAAGAGTCATAACATATTAGTGACCAGATCTTGGGAATCTTCTTGATCTTGTCGAGTCTGAAGAGCATAAACCTGCCTTAGTGTTGTTCACCACTCATACTAGAAGAGGTACCCTGCTGAGTTGAGTAACCTGCCAAAGCTGCTAAAGAACTAGTCTGAGTCCGTTGGCGAACATCCTATCACGCCCTGAGAGGGTACCCTAGATGTGACCGGCACTCGAAGACCATTGTTGGTCCCCAAGCGAACCACTTGGTCCAATCACACATCCGTTCATATCAATCAATCAGCGAAAAGTTTAAAATAAAGAAATAATTTAGTGGGTAATCCAAATCAACGATTCTAACTCAAGAAAGAAAGGCCATGGGCCAACAAATCAACTCCAATCATTGTCATTTAAATTAGTTTGACAAGAATAATTCATGGAAAGAAAATACTCAATCGACCCATCACTGTCTAGTCTATCAAGCCTCTATCACTACTATCTAATTAGTGCCAATGACATGTTCATGGATACCTCAAATCAAAATGAAAGGGGCTAACTTAACGCAAGAATAACATAAGTGGTGTCCTCCGAATGTAGGGGATGACTCACCAATACGCTGAGTGTGTATAGATCCTCAATGGTGCTCCTATTGACGATCTCTTAAACCTGTCTCTGCCTCATAAAATGATGCAGGTCCAAATGGACGTTAGTACATGGAATATACGAGTATGTAATATGGCAGAATGAAACATACCTCACGGAAGAGTAACGTATGGTCAAATATCTCAACTCAGAAAGATAAGAGAGACTCAATCAAAGTGTCATAAGTCTAAAGTAAGGATACATTTTTAGACAAAGACCAATCATATACCATACAATCCAATCCAATCATGTACAATACAGTTCAATCAAATCATTTACAATTCGATCCCATCCAATCACATATACACTATCCGATCACATATCATTTAATACAATCCACCACATATCACCTACTCCAATCCAATTATATATCATCTAGTCCAATCCAATCATATACCATCAACTCAACAATCAACTCAACAATCAAGTCAAAGGACTCAACTCAATAAATATGCAAATTAGAACTTAGTAATGTGATATTTAAAACTCCTTCTCAAAAGATCATTCATTTTTAAAATGTTCATAAGACTCCAATCAAATAAAATTATGCAAATCACATATCACATAATCACATTAGATTCCAATCCACTTCACCTCAAGTATCATCATCAACATACCTCTTCATCAATCATTCTACATATGTTTAAAGATAACCATCGCTCACATCATCATCAAACATCACCATTTACATCATCAGCAAACATCATTATTCACATCATTGTCAAACATCATCATCCACATCATTATCAAACATCTTGCTCCAAAATCCTTATTTAATTCTATATTCCATTTATAGAAACAAAAGTAATATTCTAACTCTACCAATGTTTTATTTCTTTTTATGCCATTCATATTCAGAACTATTCCAATTCTCATTTAACTCAAAAAATCAATTTCATCAAACTCATGTAAAAAACTACCTTATTTCACTATGAAGATAATATTGTTTTTATTATACATAAAAACCATCAATCTCATCCTCAAAATAAATTATGAAAAAAGAAATATCATCTTGGGTTCATGTGAATGAATACATGAATCCATACTCTCAACAAAACTCAACTCCAGAACACCATCAATACATATGAATTTATATACAAAAATTCATTTGTAGTCAATAATATGAAAGATAACTATTTAGTAATTCAAGTCATGAAAATCATCAATCAATTAATAGTAAAAAGAAAATCTTTCTATAATTTTGGGAAAAATTGAAGAAAATCTCCATGGGAGGTTCAAGCTTTTCACCATTTTCATCCAACACATATATGGGGCATATGGAAGAACTCAATCCATATTTTAGGTTAGCCTTGCATACCTTGCTTGAAGATCATCTGACCGAAAACCAAGACTTGACTTGAAGATCTTGAATCCTTGAGCTATTGAGAGGATTTCTTGTTGGAGATGTTTGGAAGAGAAGAGGGGATGAAGATTAGGGGTTTTGGGAGGTTAGAAGACTGAAAAAATGATCCCAAAACGTCCTATGTTAGTGTATATATATTTAGGGAAAATGTCTAAGTTTCCCCTCTTCAAAATCTGGAAAACTAGGCAAAAATCTTGCTGGCACTATAGTGGCGTGTCGCGCCACTGCAGTGCCAAGCCAAAATAGGATTAAAACCCTGCACATCTAATAGTGGCGCATCACACCAAGGACCAAAGTACTGAGTTTTCTGGCGCTATAGTGGCGCCAGGCGCCACTGGAGCGCCAAGCCTAAATTTCCTGCAGTGGTCGCCCAGGCCTGAAATTTCTGCAGTACTAGTCTGTAGTACATTGGTTATACCTTTTGACTCCAAACTCCAAAAATTACAATCTTAGTGGAGTTGTAAATAAGACTCAAAGACCTTTAATTTGGTAGGTAGTGGGCCACCCAATTCATTATATTTTAGGAGATATCGTCATTTAAAGTTGACCCTTATACTAACTATTCCGAAAACTTAATCAATTAGAATTCTTTGGACTCGGTTTGGTGTTAGAGATCCCTTATGAACCCTAAACATATCTTACACACTTCAAATACTTAGAAATTAATCCTAACTCATATATATAATTACAAGTCCTTCGGTTTGAGTGTACACACACGTGGAGAAATGTTCGAGTCTTTGCAAAAATAATTCCGGGGTGTTACAGATCCCTGCCCTTACTATGGGCATATGGGTAATCCTTTAATCAATGAGTTGTGTTGCACAGCCAAAACATCCACATGTATCGGCCATACACTATCCCGGGTTGTTCTTGGCAAATTTTTGACAACTGGGAAAAGTGCACTCACTAGAAATACTACCATGAGCTATAAACCCTAGTGCTCTATCCTTATTGAACTTGGGCACCCAAGCACTAGTCGAAGATGCAGCGGAGTATGAATATTTCTATCAAAACATTGAATGACTACCACCTTTTGATCTCTGATAAGAGTAGTCCAAGTATTAATTCGACCCTATTATTATCTCTAACTTCCTCCTTGAGCTTGTATTCATCAATATATTGATCATGAGTCATCAAATGAGAGATTTCCATCTCCTTAAACGACATTGGATTCCTACATTCCTTTACCACCATCTCAGTATCACTAGAGACAAACATATTCATGCTGGTCCTAGAATAGGATACCGTAGAGGGAGGATACTTCGGGAGTTGAGTGACCTTCAAAGAGTACTCCTTAACAGTCATGTTCCCTTGCTTTAATTTGATAAAGTTTTGAACCTTATATTCCCTCAACTCTAGCAGAAAGAACTTTTCATGGAAAAAAGCCACAAATCTAGCCCAGTCAATCAGGCTTGCATCCTTAGCCCTATCATATTTCTATTACTTGTACTAAATCTGAGTTGCTCCCTTCAACTGATATATGGCTAACTAACTATTCTCAATGGTTTTGATACCCGTAGTCTTTGAAATCTTATTGATACGCTTAATGAACTCTTATGGATCCTTATGTACCTATGAACCATGCAACTCCAAAGGGTTCATCTGAATGAAGTCCCAAACTCTAGTAGCAGCCATATTAGCATTTGGGTTGATTAGGGCCTAAACCTCTTAGTTGACCAAAGAGGCCATAGCTTGGACTAGCACTTCGAAAGCAACCCTAAACTTCACATGAATGACCTATTCATTCAAAGGGCCTGTTTGATCTAGATGTGCTAGTTGCTTTCCATTCAAATTCCTTTTACCATATGCTCTTCTTTAAGACATGATGTTGTAAATATATAGAGCAAGAGTTAGAAGGAATATATATAGAATTACACTTTATCGCACAACTGATATTATGAAAGAAGTGAAGTCTTTCCTAAAATACTTCATAGACTTCTATTCATAGATTTAGCGCGCTTCACATACATGAATAAGACTCTACTTAATACGGCTTTCAGACAACCTAATAGACTAGAACCTGATGCTTTGATACCAAGTTTATAATAATCCAAGACTACCCCTAGTCGAGACACAATTGTTAGAAACAGAAGTGTCCCTAAGCTAACCTCATGGCATGGAATGACACTGAGAAAGCATAAATAGAATAAAATACTTAAAAAGGGAATGAAGTCTGAAATAGTCTATCATATCATATAAAGATAAGAACAACATATATGGTGGCTAATTGTCTGTTCAAAAGCCTCTAATCATAATGAGTTGCTAGGACAAGTCCCTAGCTAACTCTAAACTATCTGAAACTAGAAAGTATGTACTAAAAGAAATTATAAAGGGGATGTCCTCGGATCATAAGGACTCACCAAGATACTACAAAGCCAATAGGAAACTATACTAACCGCGAGCCTAATAATGTGCATGAAAATATATGCAGAGAGTATAAATTCAGTACTTGGAATGTACTCAGTATGGACAAATGCATGGAAAACCTGATACATGACCATTATAAGTCTGTAAAACATGCTAGTGCAATGATCATGTATAAATCATGAAAAATGAGTAATTGAATTGAAATATTTTAAATGCATGATCAATGCAAAAATCTTGAAAGTATGACTGTGGGAGATACTATTAACTGACATAAACCATATGAGCTATAATATGGAGTTCAGTGTAATACTCCAACACTAAAAGAGAGTGCCCATATTTTCCAATGTGTGGACCTGATAACTGAGCTAAATTGGATCCACTAGCTAATGTCTATCCAGACAAATCCTATGTGGCACATTGTTCTAGGACTTAGAGATTGCTACTAAATGCCCATAGATGCTAAACAGAAACCTTCATCTGAAAATTCCATGTTACACCCCACGTCTTTGAACTCGAAAGGTTCCTTAAGTTACTTAGAAGTTAGTATGTGAGCTACTTAAGTTACGACCCTATTTAACAACTCTAAGAAGGGAGAATGTGACACCCCATGGTAGGGAAGGTTGGAAATAGGGTCAAGAGAAGTCGGCAGGAGTTGGAGGCCAACTAACGAGTCGTAGGACTCGACTTATCTACGTAAACTACTAAGTTAGAAGTCTCACGTATGTGAGTTACTTGATTACATACCAAGACTACGTGGCAAGGGTTTCATAGGTTCTTAAAGTGAGACGAGATTACGAACGAGATTACGAACCCACGAGGAAGAAAAAAAAAATTCGCGGGGCAGCCAATGGGAGGGTGACACGTGGCAGACCCTAAGCAATCAGGTGACCCACCTGCTTGGGGTCAAGTAGGTGACCCACCTGCTTGGGGGGTGGGCCCCACTGCCACGTGGCAACCCCACATGGAGTGCATGGACACGGTGGCCCAATAGGGGCTGGACACGTGTCCCCCTTAGGGGATGACACGTGTCACCCCTTGGGACCACCCATATAAATGATATTTATCTCAAACTTCATCTTGTTCATCAAAATTTCCAGCAGCAACGTGAACAAAAAAAAAACCTAAAGCTAAGGAGAGACAATTGCGACGGCTTTGGGAGAAAAATAGGTAAGTCCCGTTTTCGTTCTGTAAATTAATTAATTAGCGTATACTATGATGATATGGAAGTATTAGTAGTATAAAATTAGAGTTCGGTGCAGCCAAAAAACGGACAGCAAGCTGCCACGACGGTTCAGCACGTTTAAAGAAATTCCGAGGCGCAATTTTGGCTAGTTTTAGCCAATTTCGGGAAAGGTAAGTTCTTCCCCTCTAATTTAAAGTTTATGATGTTAAATTAGGGTGTATTACACACCTTATGGGCTTCTGTAAGTTGGGGAAAAGGTTTGAAAAGTTCGGCGTTCGAAATAAATGAATGTGGAATCGCTATAGTTAAGTTGTTGTCGAAATAAGGTGTTGTGCGCGTGGGGCTGCTGCTGGTTGTGTTGTGGAGTGTTGCAGGGTCTAAAAGTTCTCTAAATGAGTTGTGGGAGATTCTGGTTTCATCCACATGACCCTCCGCTTTGCAATTAAAGAATTCGCGAAAGAAAGATTAAAGACTCTAGTTTTGGTATCTTAGTTTCGAGTGAATTGTTGGGGGTTTATATGGTGTAATTTTGGTCGTAATATGTATATGTATGGGCTTCTGGTTCTATTGTAGGTTGGCTTCAGGTTCTAAGGACATGGTTGGGATTTCGGATAGGGCACATTATAGTGGAGGTGCTGTCCGATTTTCATTAACGCCTTAACTAGTTAAGGAACTAGTCGATAAGGCGAGCGAAGGGATGAATGTTATGAATACTCGTGGGTAGTCTAAGTTTCTGAAAAGTCCAAGGTTGTTAATACTTGCATTACTTCCATGTTAAATAGGTTTCGAGGACAACGACGTGGACGTGATTAAGAGAAGTCCATACAAGGTATGTAAAGCTATTCCTTCCTTTGGCATGTTTTGGTATAAATATGTAAAGCCTATTTGTTCTTTCTTTTGGGCATGTGTTAGATATATATGACAAGTGATATGTGTATGAAGCTTGGTGTAACTCTATTCATGAGCTCTGAACGTGATTCATGATTCATAATTCGTTTTCACTGTTGAATGTTAAGACTCTTAAAGTAGTTAACCTTCCATTCCTCAAGTCTTGTATATGCTGAGAAGTAGTGTATGTAAAGTTATTCTTCCTCTCTTTTGGAATGACTTAGATGTAAGTATTGCATATATGAAGTTTGAAGTTATTCCACTCTTAAAACTCTAAGGGTGAGTAAAGACTCTAGTTCACTTCCTACTGATTAGAAGTCCTGTAACAAGTTGAGTCATTACTTTTCCAAAGTCTTCCAGGTGATAGGAAATGGTACATGTAAAGCTTGTCTTTTCTTGCTTCGAGAAAGACTAGACTAAAGGTTCTATAGGACCTGGATTTGGATATAGCCCCATTTATAGATTATGGATGTAACTCATAACTTGTACCCACTTCTGATTGATAAGGTCCTTGAAGTAGTTGAACTACGACCCTTAAGCCTCCTATAGGTTGAATAATGTTGGGATGTGTAAGCTCGTATATCTAGGGGCTCTTAAACATGCTTTAGGATGATATATGTGGGATGTTTGATATTTTACAGAGTTTTACGTACATGTATATGCATTATGATATATATGGATCGGGCCAAACGTACCTCGGCACATTTTACTATGTAAGGATCGGGTCGTACGTTCCACAACAGGTTATGCATTATACGGATCGGGTCGTCGTAGGGAAATTTCTTTGGAGGAATTAGTCAGTTGAGCGAGCTACTTGTGAAGCAGAAGCAAATATGATGATTGAGCTGCATGCTTAAACACCTAAGTTTCACACAAGAAACCTCCTGCTCTCCAAATACCCCTACCTTTTCCCTTCCAGTTCAGTCCCTGCATTAGGTAATAGTTCCTCCATAGTATTTTGTTTCGATACATGATTTTTAGTTATTCTCATGTCTCAATGTGAATGTATGTTCATGAAATTAGTGCATTATTCATATTTAATTCAGAGTTAGTCACTCCATCAGTTTAAGAGTTAAGCTTTCCATCTTGCGATTGCAAATCTTTCCCTATTTTTTTCAGCCTTGTTAAACTCCATTCGAGTATGAATGTTACCAAGGGTGAGATATTGTAACACTCAAAAAGTTCATAGATTATATCAGATCAGAAGAAGCTTTAAAAATTTCCAAGTCTCTGGAAATTCAATATTTTACAAGCACCACCTTTGATTTCTACAGACAGGGTTCTACGGTTCGTAGATAGAACTACGGACCGTAGATGCCCCTTATGGAACCTGCCGACAGTTCTTAATTTATGTCCACTTTTTGTCTTTTCCCACTCTTTTAATCCCTATACTATGTTGCTTTGGACTATTCTAAGTGGTATTAAGAAATTCTTAGGACCCTAAACCTTTCCTTATACGCATAACCCTCCCAAATCAACTCCTTCCCTCTCAAGTTTCCTCTAGAGCAAGAACTACTGTTTCATGCTTCAAATTTCCATTCAAGGAATTCAAGTTAAGCTTCTTCAGTTCAGGTATATGGGACTTCAACAATGGATTTTCTTTCACCCAATGAGTCCCGAGAAAACACAAATTTTCAAGTTTTTTACCACTGTGAAACGTAGGGTTTCTAGGATTTCATGGGTTCCTATTGAATTTTCTTCTTCATGATTTGTCTTTGCATGATTTATATTCCATGTTTTAAATGTTATTCATGCACCCAAATATATAAGTATTTTTATGACCCTCAATTATATGATTTTAGATGCATGTTTCAGATTATCTTATTTCTTGATTATAGATGCTTTCAAATAAAGTGTTGTTCATTATTTCTCAGTAATTATAAGTTTTAAATCATGATTCATGAGCTACTCAGTTATTATTAGCTATCAATTATTTTAGTATTATCAGATTATTACTATATTGATTAAATGCATGTTTCCTTTAGGAGTTACACTTATCACCCAGCGGATTTAGGGATGATGGATTTCTGTCAGCATCCATGATCCTTTAGTAGAAATCTATAAGTCGCAAAACTACGTGCCACCATAGGATTTAGAGGTTCTTCCCATAGTTGAGGCTTGATCCTTAGTTTTATAAACATTAACTTAGTGGATCCACATTAGCTCAGATCAACATTTGTACCCTGGCAAAGTATATTGGGTCTTTTTGATGGGGATTGAACATCAAACTCCATGTAGTATCTCACATGGTTATATGTCATCTTTAGTATCTTCGATAATCAATCTTTTAGTTATTGCATAGTCAATATTTATTTATTTCAATACAACTTATCAGTGTTCATGGTATTTATTTGGTCCCTACATAGTTATGTTTTATTGTCCATCATGTTCAGTATCATGTTTATCATGCATTATCCTTCATACTTAGTACATTCAAAGTACTGACCACATACTTTCTTCCTATATTATTTGACAATATAGATTCAGATGTTCACATTAGTGCCCCAGTAAGTATTATATCTGATTATCATAAAATTTTGTTGGTACGTCCTCATCTCTCGAGGATGACTTATATATTTCCTTCATCCATTTAATTTCAATTTCAGACAGTTAGAGTTAGCTAGGAGTTTGTCCTCATAACTCATATTAGTCGAGACTTTCCAGACAATTAGTATAGATTCCACTTGTGTTACACTCAAATATTTGTCTATTTGATGTTGGATTCTTAATATAATATTTTAGTTAGCTTCTTCATTCAGCAAATCTTTAGTGTTGTTTTGTATGAATTAGTGTCATGTAAGACCATGTGGTTAGCTTTGATTCACTTGTGGTTCTAGGCACCGTGTCGCGACTAGGGGGTAGTCTCAGGTCATGACAACTTTAGCTCCCAAGACTAGGACTCATGGGGGACTCGCAGTCCATATACCAACTCTCTTAATCTCCATATCTCATTTTCTTGTCACCTATCTCGTGTAAAGGGCTTATAAGGTGTTTCACTTTCTTTCTCCTAACATTAATTTCACGTTTTCTCATATTTTCATGAAAACATTATATAATAATGAGAGTTAATACTACAACAAAACCAATAATGAATATATAATATCAATTCAATGGAATGCATAAGAGCTCAAAATCACCAAAACTTGGTAAATCAAGGTATAAGCATACACATGAAAAGAAATAGTGGAAGAGGATCATTTGAAAGATGCATTTATCATTTGAAATGTGTTCATGTCATATAAAGAAATGATAATACCAGCTTGAACCTCTAACTTGGGAAATCTCATGAAAATCATGCTCTCAATGAAAATAATATTATTAAAAGATGTCCTAAATGGGAAACAATACAAATAAGCCCCCACACGGGGTGAGATAATGACAATAAGTCCCCACATGGGTGAAATAACATCAATAAGCCCACACACATGCAAAATAGCATAACCCCCCATACGGGAAAAGTATGTTTACTCAATAGTTTCCAGTATCTCAATCTCATGCCACAATCCCATCCCATAGTCTAGTTTATAAGCATGATTAACTACCCAATCCAGTCTGAAAGAAAGATAAGTCAATCCTACCTCGAGGGCTGAATCTTCAATTGAAATCACTCAACCAATGATTTTTCTTTATCCACATCTCTAGAACAATTTCCAATAATAAAAAAGGAAAAAGTTTTAAAAACAGAGTTAAAATCGTTTTAAAATCTCATCGAAATCAAAAGAGGTAAAAATAGACTTTTATTTGAAAAACATCTTCCTCCAGTGAAAAGGAGTTTGTGTGTAAAAACCCAACCAAAATTGAGTAAGAATCGAGTCTCAACTTAAAAGACATACCCAATTTCCAATTTGGGGGAAAAACTCATAAACCGTCTTTTGAAATCTTGATTTTTGAAGTGTATAGGAAGATGAAATTGGTAAAAGAAATTGAATATAAATGATTACCCTCATGATTTTACGCAAGAATTCTCTCTCAAAGTCTCCCTCTCGAGCTCCAAATATGATAAAAATAATGAAAATCAGTGAAATACGAAGAAAACCCAAAATATGGGTTGTTTCAGCAATAATGGCCTAAGAACGCGCCTTGACAGTGCCTTCGACCGAGACTGTGGCTTCACTGAGCCTTTGATTGTGCCTTGACCATTAATGCACCTTCCCTGCACATTGACCGTGGTCCCCTTGCACCAGCTCCAGAAAATGCAGATTTTGCTCTTTTTTTAAAGTCTCCAAATGAACTTTTGCATAAACACTCAAATCACTACTTAAGCTCTCAAGAATCCAAATAACCACCCTATTAGACCAAACTCATTGTCCCGAGATCAATAGAACTGACAAAATAACCATATAATGCTTGGATCATGAAATATTGACCAAAGTCAACCATTTCAATATAAGTTAACTCAAAAGGCTAATCTTACCCAATCACATCAGGAACCATCCTACTCTTGCAACACGTAATAATCATGATAATGCTAAGGAAAAGGAAAAAATAGTCATTTCACATATGAAAGTAATTTCTCATGAAATGGGATATTACAAGATAGTTGCCCGTTGTCTTGATCTTATACATTGAAATATATGTGGACTGATGAAGACGGACTCATAGTCATATGAGTTGGGATTTTTTCTAAAGTGTAAATCATAAGGTCTTGAGAATTTCATAAAATTCAAGGAACGTGTGGAGAAGCAAACAATCTCCAACATTAAAAGCTTTTCGCAAATTGTGGTGGTGATGTTTTTTGTGAAGAGAATGGAATTCGTAAGGGGCTTAAAATACCATACTCGCCGCAATAAAGTGGAGTCATCTAGAGAAATAATCACGTGGTTGTTGTGATGGAAGAAGCTTGCTAAAACAAGGGGACTTGATGTTCACTTTTAGGGGGAGGTAGTGATTGCAGCTGTGTACCTCTTAAACATCTCTCCAACAAAAGTTTTTTTCAATCAAACTACATAAGAAGTATGGAAGGGACAAAAACCACGAGTAAGCCACTTGAAATTCTCTGTGTCACGACCTAGAATCGGGTGTGATGGCACTAGCTTAAGAGAAGGTTCACTTTAGTGAACCTAGTCTGCTTAAGCAAACCCTGCATCAGCACCAGCAAAATAAGTTTAGTCACAACTCAACCCTCCGATCGAACCCTCGATATTTATTCGGAAACCCGTATACATAAACCATATATGCAACCCTACTAAATTCAACATTCCAGAATTATTGGAATTCAAATTTGAGACCTCCTTGATCCAAAATTCGATAAGTCACAACTAAACAAATTTCGGCACTTGAAATACCCAAATACCCTCGGTACCTCTAAAAGTTATAACGAAGCCATTTCTTGCGTTAAAATCACCTTTCAAATCCATTGGAACCATCATAAATCCAATTCGAGCACTTGAACCCCAAATATTGACCAAAGTCAAACTTGAATCAAACTTTAGCTCAACTCCCAACCCTGGACCTAAAATCCACATTTCAACTCCAAATCTGATTCCAACAACTCGCCTAGACCAATTTCTACATTCATAATTGATGGAATCAATGGAATTTCATTCCCATATCAGAACTTCGAATGACTCCGAAACTCAAAATTTGACAGCTTAAGTCTTTAAAACCCATTTCTCAAGCAAAACTCCAACTTTTCACAAGATTTCCAAAAACTAGCTTTCAAATCAACCAAAAGTGACTTGGAAAAACTAACAGAAGGGGTAAAATGATAATTTTATTGAAAATGTCGAAAATGAACTTCCGGGTCATTACACTTTGGTTGTATAACTTATGCTTTGTTAATTTATGTTTTAAGATTGAAGAAAAATAAGAGAAATGCATTTTCATTGGTTGCATCCTTCAATACAAAGAATATAGAACATATAATTCTACTAGAGACAAATTGATTATCAGCAGGAATGTTATAGTTAACGAAAAAGCAGCCTGGAAGCGGAATGGTGAGAAAGATGATTAAGTATTCCACATTTCGGTCCAATCAAAAGGAGAGAATACTGCACTTCTTGAATCAACAAGTTCAGACACTTCGTCTCCTTCTAGAAGTGATATTAACCTTTCTTATCATGAAAGCAATAAAAACAATTCTAATCCAGCATGCTCCTATTCTCCATCATCAGCAAGTTTCAATTGTTGAAAGATATATATTCCGTTGCATCTTTGCCTTGTAAAATTCTTAACCACTATGTTCTGAAGACACTTTAGAGCAACTTTCATGGAAAATGCAATGATTTAAGAGATTCAAGCCATTGGAGAAAAATCAAACCTGGGAGTTGGTTGATTTTCCTAAAGAGGAGGATGTTAATGGGATAAAATTTATTTTTAAAAATAATGTATAGTGCTGATGTAAGTGTAAAAAAGCATAAAGATTGACTGGATGCAAAAGGACTCTCCCAACAATAAGGCATTGACTTTGAAGGGACATTCTCGCTAGTAGCTTGCATAAAACAGTGAGAACTATTCTTACCTTGATTGCTCAACTTGGTTGGCATGTGTACCAATTGATGGTAAGTATGCATGCCTCCTAAATGGAGACTTGCATGAAGAAGTATATGTCTCCCAACCTGAAGGCTTCATCTCTAGTGAAAGGAAGAGCAATATATACAAATTAAAGAAGACATAGTACGGTCTAAAGATAGCTTGTTGAAAGTAGTGCCTCAAAAGCTAGAGATTAGTTGCACTTTTTGTTGCATTCAAAATACAACTTAAAATTAGGATAAACTTTAGATAAATTAGGTTGTAATGTTAGCAGTATCTGATTTTTTTTGTTGCTATATTTAGGCACACTAGTTATTGGAGATAATATCAACTCATTTTACCCATTTTCTTTATTTTTTTTGGTTAAAAATTCATCATATACATGGTAGTAATTATTTCCATAATTAATGCAACTTAACCTAGTTCATCTATTCTTTTCTTTTTTTGTTGATATCTATTTTTCTCCTATAAATTGGTATCAAAGCATTTCCATATTGAGGGGCAAGTGAGAAGAGGGTGAACCATATACAACTATTCTTTGAACTGCTACCTTAAATAATTTATAGAAAACAAATCTTTAAAACAAGCTTCTAACTCTAATCTTTAATGGTGATAATTATCAAGCTTGGGCAAATAAAATAATGGTTCATTTTGAAGCATGGACCTTTGAGTGTTAGTAGAAGAGGACTATGAAGTAATTCTTCATAATTCAACAATAAATTAGATGAAAATACAAGGAAAAAAAGATAAGGAAAGCCAAAGCCGAAGCTTCTTGTTTCTCTATATTATCCCCCTCAATTCTCACAAGAACTATGCAAATGATGTCTGCTGATGAAATTTGGGAGTATCTGTAAAAGGAATACGAAGGAAATGAAAGGTTGCAAAATAAGCAAGTGATAAATCTAATTCAGGAATTTAATATGAAGAGAATGATAGAATTAAAAACTTCAAAAGATAAAGCAAGCAGTCTACTTGAGTTGGACAAGAAAGTGAGATTGTTTGGTAAGAATTGCGCTGATAAGAGAAGTATTTCAAGAATTCTGATTATACTTCTTGAGAAATGAAGCCATCTTCTCTTTTTTAAAGAATTCTATAGATTCATCAAGTGTTACATTGATAGAACTTGTTAAGGCTTGTGTTACCTTCATAGAACTTGTTAAGGCTTTAAAAACAATGGAGCAAGGGAAAATTATGAGGAAAGAAGATTTTGTTGAATGTGCTTTTCATGCTAAATCAAACAACAATGATTCAAACAAGGGAAATAAAAATAACAAGAAGCAATGGCAGAGCAATAATTATAACAATCATGAGGAATTAGCCACCCTATCCTCATTGCAAAAAAAAATAAAAAAGGCAAATTATTCTCAACAGAAATATTGGTAGAGACTAGATTTCAAGTGCAAAATATGGTCCACGAGGCCATGTAGAAAAAGTGTGCATGTCACAATCGCAACTAAAAGAAGCCAAAGCTATCATTAATTTTTTTTTTTTTTAGCTAAATCATGAAAAGCCCATTTTATTGAAAATTAAAGAACAAAGGAAAAAAAGAGACACGGGCCCAATAGTGACCCGAGTACAACTAAAACAAAATAAAAGAAACAAAAAATAAAAAGAAAGAAAAAACCTAGAAGGGTTTGAATGTTTGGCTGATCATTTTTTCCGATGAACGACTCCAGCAGAGCTGTATCAATGAGGCTGAGCTATGTCAAGTTCTCAAGAGCTTTAGGGACTTCAATACTAAGGTTTTACAAATCTCACTAATGTCATGAAGTCGATTCGATGAAGAATTCTTGATCTCAATGACGGACATGAACTCAACTTTGAGTGCTAAAGCCCCAAATATGATCGGAAGCACAAAAGGACACTGTATATGAGTTCATAGACACTGATTTTTGAAATTCTACAGAATGAGGTCAGCAAGCTAATAGTAGTGCAACATCTCTAGGATCCAAGTTATGAACTCATAACATTGTAATCTTAAGATACTACAAAGAAAAATGCATAGGAGTAGCAAGTTATTCATGTCTATATAAGATTCCTTTTTCATTATTCCTTTATCAGCTTTGATTGTTCTTGAGTTTCTACTTGTGATCTTGAATCTATAAATTCCTTGTATTCATTGTAATTCTTTATTCAGTGTGTTCATTTCTATAATTCTACCCTATTTTAAAATTTCCTGATACTCAAGTTAGGACATTTGTTTTTCTCCACTAGTAAAATTGCCTTCGAATTTTGTGGGACTTCTTGTAGACTATGAAATTCCTTCTCATTAGTACCTAGAAAACTGAAACAATGGTTAGTGAAAAAATCAGATAGTTTATTTTCATCTATGTATATATGGAAAATATCAACATGATCATTGTCCATCATATCTTTGATACACCTTACATCAACAGAGATCAACCCAAGGCACTACCATTTCTCCATTTAAAATTTTCTTAGCCGTTAACGAACCGGTCCAAGTGGTTATAGGTATTAGTCCTTTGGAGAGACAATACTCTAAGACACTCTTAATAGCCTTAATTTCTTCTTCAGTGAATACATAATCTCTAATAATACTTGCTTCATCATAAATTAGATCTCCTTCTCAATTCCTGATACAAAATGCTAAAGAAGCAGGCTCTAGGTTGCCTTTAAATCAATATTAAAAAGAGCAATTATTTAAAGGAACTTGTTTTACTAGAAAAAAATATTTTTGAAAGTAGGTTAATTGATATAAGAATCACAAATCATATGACCAATGGTCAAGAGATCTCTAAAGATCTAGATAGGTATGTTATTTCCAAAGTCAAAATTGGAAAATGGAGAATATAGCAATGTGAAAGGCAAAGGAACAAATTCAATTTAAAGTCGTACATGTTTGAAACTTATAACTAATAATTTTTTGTTCTCCATATTGATCAAATCCTCTTAAGAGCAGGGCATCTACTTGAAAATGGTTTCAAAATGTTGTTTGAAGAAAATTATCTACGAGTTAACATTTTAAGGATGGGACAAAGGTGGCTCAGCACTGACTTGATAGTGAAGGGATGTTCCTATTTTTATTTGAACATCATACAAATAATTGAGGGAGAACAAATATTTGGTGAAAAGTATTATTAAAAAGATTTGAGTTTAAGGATACAAATAATGATAACTTAGAGCACAATATTGCAATTTCCTCTTATAACACTCTTTACGATTTATAGAAATACTTTAATGATTTTCTTTCTATGCATGTAATACATCTAAAAAATAATAGTAATAGTAATTCCATAACAACGCTCAATTGAATAATGTCTTTCAACAAAATAAGGAGGATGCATAGAATGAATGCACGTCAATTGGTGGATCAAGTAATAGAGAAAAAGGAAACTAAGGAGAAAGCCAATCCCTTTCATTTTATAAATGCATCAGAAAAATATCATTGGCTTATAAATCAACATCCATATTAAAAATTTATATTATCTTTGTATTTTGATACTCTGTCTCAAACAAAGACATTTAGAGATAAAAAATTCACTTTAACATAGAATTTTAGAAGAATTGATCTATCAAATTCTTTTTTACTATTATTTTATAAATTGTTATTACTAGCTTGTTGGTTACTTTACAAAACTAGTTCTCTTTGTTTTCTAGATAGAGTGTATCTGTGAAAACAGCACTCTTGATGTTCTAATTAATTGATTTTGACTTATTAGTTAGTGATTCAATATTTTTTCTTTTCCGTGAAGCTTTATGCTGAGTGAGTATATGTTTATGCCTTTCAATACAGGATGATTGACTTTTTGATTCTTATTTTAAATTCATCCATTATGACATATCAAAGAGATGAATGCCATAAATATTGGATTTTAGATTTCACATTCCTTTTTTTATATATATTGTAACGATCCTTGAGGGGGTCAGGGGCTGAGCAACACCCTCAGGCCTTAACATAAATATAATAAGCAAAAGTACAAGGAGGGGGTCATAAACCTGACCTTCAATTCTATGGTGCTTCATATGTCCGCTAACCTACTAAGGTCGGCCAACGCATATCCAATACTAATAAGAAACCTAGAGATACTAAGCACCCAAGAAGTGGACTCTTCTTCAATATAAAATAAAATTAGAAAGCGTAAATAAGGAAGACTCTTCCCTTATAGATAAAAGTAAAATAAAAAAATCCTAACAAAAGACAATATCCTAGATGAAGATGTTAAGAACATAGGGAAATATAAAGGAAAACAAGATAAGAAGATCAGCAAAAACTAAGTACTAAGGGTAGTTCTTTAATCCTCTTCAGCCTTCTTCTGAAATTTGCCATATTGCTTTTGTCCATGCAATAGTAACCTCTAGCCTCCTTTCGGACTTGATGTGCATGGAAATACTGTTGGATTCAGATGAATGACTGGATTTAGCTAACACATCAACCACATAATTAGTTCCCTATAAGTATGTTGACACTTAAAGGCAACATTTATTTCCTTGGGCATGTCACAAATTGGGTTCTCGGATATTTTAGTTGCATGGCAACATTGATGTTTCTAATTTTTTTCATGATGTTATACACAATTATATATAGTATGTATTCATAAAGGCACATTTATGCTCAATAGTTGTATGAAGTACAAGGACTGATCACTTGATGAATACATCAATTCTACTATTATGCCTGCTTTAAGAGAGAAGCATGATGCTAAGTTTATATTAGGAGAACTTGTGAAGAGATGGGAGAATCATAAACTTATTGTCAAGAAATTATTCATAGAGTTCTTTCGATATTTATAATTGTATTTTATTCTATGAAGGTTGCTATTTGCACTAAACCAAATTATGAAAGCATGTCAGACTAACATAGATTAGTCAGGTAACTACCTTCGGGGAATAAAATATGATCCGTGATAATGGAAGAACTTTATGAGTTGCATGGACATTAGTTTATGATTCTCTAATCTCTTCACAAGTTTCTCCTACATAAACTTATTATAATTATGCTTCTCCCTTAAAGCATGCAGAACAGTACAATTAATTTATTCATCAAGGGCTTCCTTGTACTTATCATATAGTTCTTGAGCATAAATGTGACTATGTGAACACATGTTACATATAAAAGTATCTAACATCATGAAAAAATTAAAAACATTAATATTATCATGCAACTAAAATAAGAACCTAATATATGATTGCACAAACAAGGAATGTGAAATCCAAAAGCCAAATATTTATGGTATGCACTTCTTTCAAAAGTTACAACAAATGAATTTAAAGTAGTTACCATAAAGTCAATCATCGTGTATTACAAGTCATATACTTATACTCATTCGAAATAAAGTTTTACTAAGAATAAGAAGTGTTTAGTAAGTTACTAATAAGTCAAGATTAGCTAATTAGAACTCTGTGAGTTTAGTTTTCACAACTACCACACCATTTAGCAAATAAAGAGAAATAGTTTTGTAAAGTATCCAACAATCTAGTAATAACAATCTAGAAAATAACATATAAAATGGGAAATTTTTTCTGATAGAATTCTACTCAATTATTTTGTTTAATTGAATATTTTGTCTCTAAATTTCCTTATTTGAGAGATAGTGTAAAAATACAAATATATTATTGATTTTATCTCTAAATTTCCTTATTTGTATCTTTCTCTTTCTTTTCTTTTTCTCTATCACTTGATTCACAAGTTGCCACAAATTCATTTGCTGCATCCTCCTTTCTCCTTTCTAAAGACATTATTTAATTAAGTACTGTTATGGAGTTACTATATTTTCCTATTATATGAGGGATGTATTACTTGCACAGAAAGAAAATTTTTATGTAGAACTTGTGAAGAGCAATATAATATAAATATTGTAATATGGTGCTCTAAGTCAGCGTTATTTATAACCTTAAGTCACATCATTTTAACAATATTTTTACGCCAAATTCTTTGTTCTGCCCCAATTATTAGTATGCTATTTGAATCAAAAAATTAATTTCCCTTCACAATCAAGTTAGTGCTAAGCCAACTTCGTTCTATCCATAAAATGTCATCTCGTAAATAGTTAGAAGATTTGAATTTAAGAATCAAGATGACCTCTATTGCAAATGTATAAAAAGAAAAGGTTAAAGAGATACCTCTTTCATTTTCACCACTATAACACATGGTGTCAATCAAGAACCTCCCAGTTCTGTTATTTTTCAAGCTCCATCTAAAAATAAATCCATTGTCAAGTCAAATAATTTAAAAAGATCCATTAATAAAAATAAAGAAGCATGAAGTAACAGTTTCATGGCAACAAAAAACCTCGCAAGCTCAATTAAATTCTAAATCCAGTATCAATCTAAATTCTTCTAGTGAAATCTACCTTTGGCACACCCATGAAGGAACCAAATTTCTCAATCCGACTGTGGATAGTTTACAAAAGCGAAAAGTATTCGTTTAAACCCCATAACTATTTTTAATTTACATAAAGATCAACAGACTAAGCTAACTAAAAATAAGAATCAACATTTAAAAGGTGTCTTTTTTCTTATAGAGTAACATAAAAAAGTCAATAAAATCATAAGAAAACACAAGGGAAAAATAATAAGAAAGATCATTTTTCATATAGAAAATAGTGGAGAACGGGAAGACACAAAACAAGGACAGGAAAAAAGATTAGAAGAAAAATTTTTCTTTGTTGGTAGTTTAATTAACAGATGAAATGACTATTTATAACAAAAGAGACAACAAGAGTTTTCAAAACTGATTAATTTATTTGGTAAGAATGTTATTAGTTAATTCTATTTTAGGAATAAAAATTATGTATTTATTAATTTGGCATAAATAAGTAGATCTTCATCATATTACACACTAAAAAATGAGTCAAGGTAAGACTATAATTATGCTTCAATAAAATTTTGGTATCAAAAAATCTGTAATAGATAAATAGTAAAGGTAAAGCGATTACTGTTCAATTATAAAATCTTGAGAACCTAAAATATTAGTAATTTATAAATAGCAGTTAAGGTAAGCTTATAATTGTTCTACTATAAAATTCTTAGAATGCATAAATTTCATTTATTTTCTTTCTCACAAGTTCATCACTCCACCAAATAACCAGATCACTTGAATCTTTTGAAATTATTTTCTCACTAAAATTGTTCTATTAGCTAAAGATCCTATTACTAATTACACAGTAAAATTTATTTTTTACTTTAATTTCTTAATTATTTTCTAAAATATTGTTAATATATCATACAAAAAGCTGTGATATGATTTATAAATATATTATTTTTTTGCACAGCAAATATGGAAACAAATTCAAATTAAAATTTAATTAATGTAGTGTATATTGATGTAATGAGCCAATATTGGGAACAACATCGTAACTCTTTCAATCCCACCAATAGCTAAGTCAGTCCTTTAATAACACGTGATGAAAAATAATATAGACGAAAGTAAAACTTGAAAATAGAATATGTCACAATCCAACCTCTCGAGTCATGATGATACCAACTATAAACCCCCAGTAGGTAAGTCAACCAATATTCCGAAACTGTAAGTAATGAGATTTAGGGTAGAAACTAAATAGTAATATAACAATAACTGGAATATCATGAATACCGGAAGCACAACGAATAAGTATATACAACAAAATATAAGATCCCTCCCAAAATATAGAAGTCACAAGTACATAGCTACTACAAAATACAGATACAAATCCCAAAAAATAGACCACGAAAATAAATACTGTCTAAAAAAGAAAAAGACTAGATAAATATGTACAGATGGAGACAGGAAGATCCAACAATGCCAAATGCTCACCCACGCCTCCGAAGTAGACTGTACTGGCCTAGACCTGCTTCATGAAAACAAATGCATAGTGTATTGTAAGAGCTAAAACAAATGTACTCAGTAGGCATCATAGACTGGCTAAGATTGAAAAATAAAAGCCATAGGAAAAGATAGAATCTGAGGAAAATAACTAAATGAGACAAAAAATAAAGGAGATACTCACGATTGTTAGGAACTAAAAGAACTAAGTATAGCTAACTAAACTTAACATCCCCCATAATCCCAAAAGATAAACTCGTCCGTAAGTTTAAGTAAAAAAGTCGAGCGGACACCCATAAGCATGATAACTACACATAATTACTGAAACTACAAAGAATATGAAATGGTAAGTCTAGAGAAAGTAGATCATTTCCCGAATCTCGAACTGTAGATAAGCTTTCAAGTAACCAATAGTAACCCATAGTATTAGGCCATTTAGGAAGTCTAGCGCCCAGACCTCAACTCGAGGATGAGTCTCAAAGGGGGAAATTAGCAATAGTATCTGTATAGTCAATATGGCTTGCCCTGCTAAGAAGTGCAACACCCAGACCTTGAATAGTGGATGAGTCTCAAAGGGGCAAGAGTCCGTGATCAAATAAGACATCTCCATAGAGGATAGGTGGGCAACATGTTACAATCCAAAACCTAACCTGATGTGTAAGTCCAATAATAACATAACGTGTAAGCCCAATAATTACTCTCATATGAGACTCCTAAAGAGGAAGTCAGGCTACTAAAGAAACAAAAAGAAGAATACAAAAAAAATATCCTAAAACCCGGTGTCAAAAGTATAAAGAGCATCTAATACAACCTTTGAGTATAAAGTACATGGCAAGTCTTCAAATAGAAATAAAGACTGAAATAGAGATAGAACTAATGATGATGTGAAACACAAGATCTCACCATCAATCCAAAATAAACCAGTTCGCTAGAGGTAATCAACCGCCATGAGGAGTATCCTGACTAGAATCTACATCAATGTGACACAAAAGTATAATCTACATGTACTCAGTAGGTTTGATTGACTAAGTATAATGAATTAATCAAAATTATGAAATAAACTAAGAAATTCTTGCATTTGTATACAGAAAAGTCCCACTCCAGCATTGGTACCGCCAATTTATAAAGAACAACATGAGTACAGTAAACACATAGGGAAAGTTTAATATCACATATAATCAGATAAGTCAAATAATACAAAAAGCAATGCAATGAGATGATGCAATGATGTGGTAGCATGGTTGAATCAAGGTTGTTACAGAAACTGTTATATATACTTGTCGAGGTAAGGCTTCAAGAAAATGACCTATGGGGGACTCGCAATCCATATACCAAATCACAATCTTAATATCCTATCAACTTTCCACCTAGCTCTTGGTTAAGGTTATAAAAAGGTGTCACATTTTCTTTCTCCTAAAGAATTTCCACATTTCTCAACTTCCTAAGATCAATGATATGCTGAATTAGGATGAATGCCTCACAACATATATGTGTTACACCCCAAACTCTCGAGCTCGGAATGTCTCTAAAGTTCTTTAGACATTATCATGTGAGCCATATAAGCTACGACACTATCAAACGACTCCAAGGAAAGGAGAATGTGTTACCCCATAGTACAGAAGGTTGGAAATAGAGTTATAAGAATCCGGAAGGAATTGGAGGCCAAATAATGAGTCATAAGACTCGATTTACCTACGTAAGCTACCAACTTAGACGTATTACATACTTGAGTTGCTTAAGGACATACCAAGCTTACGTAGCATGGATTACATAGGCTCCTAAAATAAGACGAGATTACGAACCCACGAGGAAGGGGAAAAGATGACACATGGAAGCCAATGGAGGAGCGACACATGGCAGCACCTCAAGCAAGCAGGTGACCCACCTAGTTGTGAGGTGGGGCCTACAAGGACACGTGGAAGCCTAGGGGTAAGGCATGGATCCGTAGCCCAATAGGGGCTGGACACGTGTCATCATATGGGGATGACATGTGTCACCTCCTAGGACCACATATATACATGTATATGTGTCTTATACTTCAGTTCTGATCCATTAAACTTCAGCAAAAACTCAAGAACAAACCCTAGAACAAGAGAGAAAAACATGACGGCTTGGAGGACAAAAATAGGTACGTTCCGATTTCGCTCTGTAAATTAATTAGATAAGATATTATTATATCAATTGGAGGTGGTTAACAACGTATATTACCTATTTGGGGTAGAAAAAATGAGTAACAAGAAGCCACAACATTTCAGCCGCGTCAAGGAGGTTCCGAAGTTAATTTTCAGCGTGTTTGGAAGGCCATTTGATAAGGTATGGATTGATTCTCTTCTCCCACATTTTGTTAAGCGTTTTTAAATGTTATTATGGTGTTAATAATGTAAATTTAAGTTTTGGAGCAGCACCAAACGGGCAGCAAACAGTCCACTCCGTTTCAGCACATCAAGGGATTTTCCGAGGAGAGTTTTGGCATGTTTTGGCCAATTTCGGGAAAGGTAAGGTTTTACCTTCTAATTTGAAGTTTATGGGGTTTTTATGTAGTGTGTTTTACACCTTTTATACTGCTGGAAGTATAAAAAAAGTCGTGTAAATGCTCGACGATAGAAACAATCGTAATTGAAGTCGTTGTAGTTAAATTGTAGTCGAAATGGGGTGTTGTACGTGTGGGGTGCTGCTGCAGGGGTGTGATGTGTTGTTTCAGGGCCTAAATATGTTCTAATGTGGGTTAGGGTGCTGTTTATTGAAGCCACATGACCCCTCATTGCATATAATTAAAGGCGTTACAAAATAAGGGCTAGACGCCCTATTGTGATATCGTATTTTTGAATAAGTTATTTGGAGTTTATGTTGTATATTGTTGGTGGGAATTGCTTAAACATATGATGAAGGTTGTTGTTTTTGGTTGGCTGTAGGTCTTAGGGACCTAATCGGAAATTCGTATAGGGCACATTATAGGGGAAGTGCTGCCCAATTTTTGTTAACGCCTTAGCAAACTAAAGAACTAGTAGAGGAAACGACTAAGGAAATAAATTCCATTAATACTAAGGTGTAACCTAAGGTGAAACCGAAGATGCTAAAAATTTTAAGGTTGTTGATACTTGCCTTTCTTCCATGTTAAATAGGTTTGGAGGACGACGACGTTGACATGATTAAGAGAGGTCCATACAAGGTATGTGAAGCTTTCTTTTGGCATGTTTTTGGAATAAGTATGTAAAGCTTTCTCTTGGCATGTTTTGGTATAAGTTCGTACAACTATCTTTCTTTCCTTTTGGCAAGTTTTAGCCTTAAGTGAATTGTGTGTGGAATGTGGGGATAATTCCATTCCCAAAACTCCAAGTACGCCTCATAACCCCTATCCACTGCTTAGTATTGGAATTTGTATAAGGATTGAGTATTGCCTAGTAAGGCTTCTGTGTGTTAAACAGTAGTGTGTGGAAAGCTATCTCTCATTTTCCTTGATACGTATTTGGTATGAAAATGAGATTATGATGCCATAATGGTTCACCGAGCCCCATGATGGGCCGGGTACGAAATATGTATATGCAGATCACCTGGGGGAAAGTACACACTATATAGAGCTTATTCGCTTTCTTCTTTTGGGCATGTCCTTGTCTTAGTTGTAAGTTCAATATGATCTGAGCTCTGGGGTAACTCCATTCTTAGCATCTCCTGTTTACTTTTGAATATCGAACTCGGATAGTCGCTGAACTTTTTTCCTGGAAACTTCTATACGTTAAGGAGGTGCCAAATGTACAAGCTCCGAGTCGTAAAGACTATACGAGACTGTGTGCTTTGATTCCATAAATAATTTGGCCCTACGTTAATACATGTATAGGGTGCCCGAGATTACTTTTGAGATAGCCCATAATGGCATTTAGAGGACGCTCGAGATGACTACTTCGTTACTCGGGTTCTCAAATAAAAGCTCAACTTTTTTGTTCTATCGGGTCTCTGATAATGATTTAAATTGCATGTAGTTACTCACTACTCTACTCGTGTATACTGTAACACTTCTTTCACCGAGTCCCTTAATGGGCTGGGTACGGTATATGATGCTATGATTATAACATCGAGTCCCTTAAAGGGTCGGGTATGGTATATAATGATATGATGATAACACTAAGTCCCCTAATGGGCCGGGTACAGTATGTGATGATATGATTATAACACCGAGACCCATACTGGGCCGGGTATGGTATGATATATAATGATAGATAGGCATGTATGTGAAAACATAATAATGTAATCGTAACCTATGACACGGCGTTGTATGCGATGACCTGGTAACTCCGAGTCACCCAACGGGCCGGATACAGTATGTGAAGATGGTATACATGCCCTTATGTTATAAGATAAAGGTATAGTGCCTTATTAATTGTTATACTTGTTTCCTTCATCCCCATTTTAGTTGTTCTCTTAGTTGTGATGTGGTATGCTTTATATACTCAGTAAATATATCGTACTGACCCCTCGTTCCTCGGGGGGCTGTATTTCATGCCCGCAGGTACAAATGTTCATTCTGGAGATCCGTTAGCTTAGGAGTTCCTCTCAGCTATGTCGGAAGTGCTTCATTATTCTGGAGCCTAATTTTTGATACTAGTCACTTAATGTATATATTTGTACATTCAGGGGTTCAGCGGGGGCCCTGTCCCGCCATATGTTGTTGTTACTATTCCTAGAGGTCTGTAGACATATGGATGTGGGTTTTGTATAAGTTTATTTCGACTGTGCCTATACGGTATATTGTAAATATTTTTGTGTTATGGCAGCCTCATCGGCGCGTGCCCTTTAATGATATGATACGAATAAAAGAAGCTACAGGTACATGAAAAAGTTTTAAACTATTGAGGTTTTTGTGTATAGTATCACATTACACACAGTTCAACTTAAATGTAGCTGATAAATACGCATAAGAGGGTCTAGGTTGGACCCCAGTCGCGGCCTACGGAGTTGGGTCGTGACAATATGGCATTAGCATGGAAGCAATATTGAACTCAACATGTAAAATAAGTTTAAAAATTCTCAAAACTCAACCTACATATGATATACACCCTCAAATAGATAACAATGGGAAGGAGATACATTGAAATATAAGTTCACCCTTTTTAAAAGCGTTTCATTACTCAACTGTGATAAAGAAAACCCAAGTCAACCCCTCATGTGGGCATTACAAGCCAAATAGTATTACAAGACTCTCTTATATGAAAATCATGAATCACATTCTCTCAAAGCAAATATGATAGCAAATAAGGCCCCCATACAGGCTAAACCTCACAAATAAGCCCCTATACAGAAAACACAATATAATCAAGCCCTTACATGGGCATCACAATAGAATCAACTGTTCCAACTCACATTACGACCCCATATCAAAGTCTATAATATAAGAATGACTAATTATCCAATTCCAATTTCAAAGACGGATTGTCAAACCTACATGAATGGCCGAAAACTTTAGTTGAACACTCTATCAGAGCTTTAACCTCAAATACCAGCTCCAAAACTATCGAAAATGTAAAGAGTCCATCAAAACAAGTCTAACGATATCTATATTGCAAGTTATAAGAAACAGGATCAAAATCATCCAAAAATTATCTTGAAAACAAAAAGGATAAAACTGGAATTTTACTTTAAAATCAGGTTCTACACATTAAAAGGATTTCTTGGTTGAAAAACTCATTAAAACGAAGTGGAAATCGAGTTTGAAATCTTGAAATTACTAATTTTAAAATTTGAGAAAAAATATCCCAAAACCCACATTGAAATCTTGATGTTGATATGTTTTTGGAAGATGAAATCGTTAGAAAATAATTTAGAAATGATAAAGAGACTTACTCCAACATATTTCCTCTAAAGATTGCTTCAAAAATCATCTCTTCTAAGATCCAATTGAATAAAAATGGTGGAAATAGAGAAAAGAAGAAGAAACCCAAAATATAGACTATTTTCAGCCAAAAATGGTTTGTTGACACTGTTGACTTGCACCAACACCTTTCAAAATATGTTTTTGACTCTCATAACTCATTCAGAACCCTATGAACATGAACCAATAGTGAATATCAATCAAAAAACATGTTTTTGAGCCAAAAGAATTGTTGAATTCTGAAAAATGATTTTTATGACCAAAATACCCCTACGGTCCTCTCTTAAGCCTAAAACTCAACTTTTAGTCTAAATACTCAAAATGAAATCTAAGGTTTCGGGACACTAAACAACCATACTAATAGATCAAATTTGATGTTCTAGATGCAATGGAACTATCGGAATCACCATCCGATGCTCGAAACTCAAAATGTTGATCAAAGTCAACTATCTCATAAAAATTTCACCTAAAGTCTCAAAATCACCAAAATCTCTCACGATCACATAAGGGACCATAAATATTATTCCCAAAACACAAATAAAGCATGAAACTGCTAAGGAGAAGAGCAAAATGGTCATTTTATATGAAAAAATAATTTCTCAATAATTGGGACATTACACTATCCACCACTAAAAGACACATTCGTCCTCGAAGGAAAGACAAAGTTGGGTACCTGAACGAGGGAAACATTGGGGTTTTATGCAATGTATGTCGGACTCCACCTCCCACGTAGCCTCCTCAATATGCCCGTGCCTCCACTGTACCTTTACTGAATCAATATGCTTTAATCTCAACTTTCTAGTTTGTCTATCCAAAATAGTAACAAGCTTCTCCTCAAAGGACAAATCTGATCTAAAGCAATTCAGTCCCACTGAACCAGATGAGAATCATCATGCTGGTATTTCTTAAGCATCGATACATGAAATACAGTATGAACCGCTGAGAGGTTTGGAGGCAAGGCAAATTTATAGACATCCTCTCCATACTTCTCCAAAATCTCAAAAGGGCCAATAAACCTCGAACTGGGCTTCCCTTTCTTCCCAACCCTCATCACAACCTTAGTGGATGACACCTTGAGATACACTCTCTCACTAATGGAAAAGGACACATCATAAATATGTCTATCCACATAGTTTCTCTCTCTGCCTACTCTAGGCAATCATATGGAGCTGCTGAGTCAACTTCACCCTATCCATAGAGTCTCTCATCAAATCGGTACCCCAAGGTTGTACCCCAAAAGAATCAAACCATCCTACGGGAGATCTATACCTCCTCCCATACAAAGCCTCAAATAGTTCCATCTAGATTCTAGAATAGTAGTTGTTGTTATAAGCAAACTCTACAAAGAGATAAGGATTAGTTCTAATTGTCACGACCCAACCCCAAAGGTCACGACTGGGGTCCGACCTAGACCCCCGTATACCTACCTATTAATTGTAGCCATACTGAACTATGAACAAGGTGATACTACTCACAAAAACCCCAATGAGTTAAAACTTATTCGTGCACGTGTGGTCTCTTTCACTCGTTTCATAGCACATAAGGGCATGCAAGCCGACAAGGCTGCTGTAACATAACTAAATTCAAAAAATGTCGTATAGGAACAATCAAAACGAACTCACAAACATCCCACATCTATATGTCTACAGGCCTCTAGGAATAGTAACAACAACATATGGCGGGATAAGGCCCCCGCCGTACCCCTGAATGTACAAATATATACATTAAGTGACTAGTATCAAAAATTAGGCTCCAGAATAGTAAAGCACTTCAGACATAGATGAGAGGAACTCCTAAGCTGATGGATCTCCAGAATGAACATCTGTACCTATGGGCATGTACACCATCTTCATATACTGTATCCGGCCCATTAGGGGACTCGGTATTACCATGTCATCGCATATGGCATCGTGTCATATGTTACGATTACATTATTATGTTTTCACATGCATGACTATCTATCATTACATATCATACCATCCCCGGCCCAGTATGGGTCTCAGTGTTATAATCATATCATCACATACCATACCCGACCCATTAGGGGACTTAGTGTTATCATCATATCATCATATATCGTACCCAACCCTTTAGGGGATTCGGTGTTATAATCATATCATCACATACCGTACCCGGCATTTTAGGGGACTCGGTGTTATCATTATATCATCATATACCGTACTCGGTCCTTTAGGGGACTTGGTGTCATAATCATCATATATAGGTAGATCATTATCTGAGACTCACTAGGGTAATCATACTGAACTATTGTTTGTAGATCAGGATAATAATCATCTCAAGTGCCCTTTGAGTGCCACTAGGGCTATCTTAAGAGAAGTCTAAGGAATTATAGACATATTGTAAGGTAATGCCAACCAGCTTAAGGAAATCATAAACATCTGTCATCACAGAGTCCTTAGAAATAGGATCTCTAAGTCCTACTATTAATCGACTTATAGACGGTTCAGGGAAGTTAACTCAACTACGATGAGAGTTTTCCTGCCAAGGAGTGAATACGAGACATATAGCGTATTCGAAGCTTAAGAATGGACTTACTCTAGAGCTCGTATCATGTATCGTTTTCTTTAAGACATGTCAAAATAAAAAAGGGTAGGGCTCACCTGTTTGTCCCTTCCTATCCCAAAGGAGTTTGAGAGACAATAATTCAGCTATCATAGGCGTCCTAGTATTCAGTAGTGGATAAAAATCAGGAGGTATGCTCGGGGCCTTATGAATGGGATTATCCGCACTTGCATACGCAGATATACATATTATACTTCTATCAAGGATATGCCAAGATCAAAGAATTAGCTTTACGTACCCTCTACTTTCCATTATCTAGGAGCCCGTGAGAGATACTAACTCAATTAGCATAGGTGCTTTCACCTCCTCAAATAGGTAGGGGTCGTGAATCATATTCGGAACTTCGTGAGTATATTCGTCCCCACATGTTATATACACATCATATTTAGGAATAAGACACGCCAAGATAAGGGAAGGATAGCCTTACATACTCATCACTTCCTAACGTATGGAAGGCTTGAGAAGCCCTAGTTCAATTACTGGATGAGTGCTTTCATCAAGAAGTAAATGAAGACCGTGAATTACGCTTGGCATTTATGAGTAGATTTACCCTTAATCTTATATCATTCATTACTTAACTTGAAGATATGCCAAAAGAAGAAACAAGATAGGCTTTACATACATATGCCAAAAACATGCCAAAACAAAGCTTCACATATCTTGTCTGAATTATTCCTTATCTTGTTTTGCCTCGCCGTCCTTTGAACCTATTCAATATGAAAGTAAGGCATCGACGAAAATTGGGAAGCACCTCCCCTATAATGTGCCCTATCCAAATTTCCAATTAGGTCCCTAAGAACTACAAATAACCAAAAACAACAACCTGCAGCAATTCACACCAATAATATACAACATAAACTCCAAATGACTTATTCAAAAATACGATATCACAATAGGGCGTCTAGCCTTTATTTTGTAATGCCTTTAACTATACGAAACGAGGGGTCGTGTGGCTGCAACCAGCAGAATACACACCCCTTTTAGAATGCATTTAGTCCCTGCAACAATACATACACAATATAAACCCCCAACGATTCACTCGAAGCTATGATACCAAAACTAAAATTTTTAATCTTTCTTTCGTGAATTCTTTAATTGCACAACAGAGGGTCGTGTGGCTGCAACCAGCAGCCCCCCATGCCCTTATTAACATACATTCCAGCACCACAATACCTCACCACCCGACCAGAAGTCACACACCACAAGCGCAACGCATTATTCGATTACAATTAACTATAGCGATTCCAATTTTGCTTATTTCGAACGCCGAACTTTTCAAACCTTTTCCCCAACTTCCAGAAGAACCTAAGGTGTGTAATACACCCTAATTTAACATCATAAACTTCAAATTAGAGGGGAAAAACTTACCTTTCCAAAAATTGGCTAGAACTTGCCGAAATTGTGCCTCAGAACGTTTTTTAGCGCGATGTAACGACGTGGCAGCTTGCTGTCCGATTTTTGCTGCACCAAACTTCAAATTTTATACTACTAATACTTCCATATCATCGTAGTATACTCTAAGTAATTAATTTATGGAGCGAAAGCGGGACTTATATTTCATTTGCTTTGGCTGAAGTTTTGGGGAACAATCTGAAGTGTTAGTCATATGTACATATATATAGGTGGTCCTAGGGTGTGACACATGTCATCCCCTAGAGGTTACACGTGTACAGCCACTATTGGGCCACCGTATCTACATGATAAAGGAGGGGCTGCCATGTGGCAGTGGGGCCCACCTCCCCCAAGCAGGTGGGTCACCTACTTGACCCAAAGCAGGTGGGTCACCTGCTTGCTTGAGGTGCTGCCACGTGTCACGCTCTCATTGGCTGCCCCACGTCATTTTTATTTCTTCCTCGTGGGCTTGTAATCTCATCTCACTTTAAGAGCCTATGTAATCCATGCTTTGCAAGCTTGGTACGTACTCTAATAGATTAAGTATGTAATAATTCCAAGTTAGTAGCTTACGTAGGTAAATCGAGTCCTACGACTCATTACTTAGCCTCCAATTCCTTTCGGATTCTTATGACTCCATTTCCAACCTTCCTTCTCACGAGGTATCATAATCTTCTTTCCTTAGAGTTGTTTGATAGTGTCGATCTTATCTGGCTCACATGATAGTGTCTAAGGAACTTAAGAAGACATTCCAAGCTTGAGAGTGCGGGGTGTAACATCCTCCCCCCCTTTAGAACATTTGTTCCCGACTGTTGAATAACATTTCCCTTAAGACTTCATACAAATTATAGGGAGATTCCTTTCTACTGGAATAACATACATTTTCATCCTAGTAATTAATATACGAGTTCCAGGACTGGGGGTTATCTGTAGACATCGGGAATAGGTACGGACACCTGTGTTTTATGTCCTCTTCAACCTCCCAGGTTATGTCTTCACAATTCTTATTACGCCACAGTACCTTGATGGAAGCTATGTCCTTAGTTCACAACCCATTTAATCTGCTGATCCCAAATAGAAATGGGTTGCCCCTCATAGGATAACTCCCTGTTACGTGGACCTTATCCATGGGAAATATTCTGGGAGCGTCATTCACATTCTTGCGGAGCATTGATCTGTGAAAACTGAATGTATTATTTCAAATTGAACGGTAGGTCCCACTCATAGGCAGCTTTATCTATTCTACAAATGACCTAAGATGGATCAATGTATCCCCTTCTTGCCGACTCTAGGCTTCTAATCGATAGCTTGTCCTGGATTAAGCTTTACTTCATCAATAATTTACTAGGTCCCCTCTGGGCCTATCCATTAGTCAAAGGGAAAAATATTTTAGTAAGATTCACCTGTGTTCCCAATCCTTACCGGAATGATCTCCACCGATTAGCCGTATGTTGAACTTCCCCGTCCGAGATAATAGCTATGGGAACCCCGTGAAATCTTATTGTTTCCTTGCTATGTCATCTCGTATAACCCTTAGCTGAATATACCTTCCTAATTGGAAGAAAATGGGTTAATTTTGTCAGCTTATCTACTATAACCCATATGAACTTATACTTTCGTAGAGTGCGAGGTCAGCCTGCACTATAACCTAAATTAATCGCCTTCCATTTCCTAGTCGGGATTCCCATTCCCCGTAACAGGCTATCAAGCCTCTGATGCTCCTTTTCGTTTAAGCCATTATACAACTCCTCTTAATTCAACTTGTAACACCTTAGGTATGCTATCTTGCTCCTTTACTCAAATCTTCCTTCCAGTTTTATTACCACATGTTATACTGTAATTCTTACACAAATGTGTGTAGGTACGTAGAGACATTCAGAAAAGGCTTTAGTGTCGCTATACTAGCAGCTTACCTCCTTCAGTCGATGTCAGGGCTCCGCTATAGCTGTTTTCCTTAATACCGATTATATCTTAATAGTTCTGCCTTGAACCATCTTACACTTTTCTTTAATAGATTCTAAATATGGAAATCACATTGCTATTACTGATTTTCTCTTATCGAGTAATCCTTTGACCACGCTCTTAGTATGCCAATGTTCGTAAGCTGCACAACTATTCTTGTGCCATTTTCACGAGGTGCATTGTATTTCAGTCATAATCTTTTCTGTTCTTGGCTTACTCTGTTCTATATGTGTCGTTGTACTAACACGCCTTTATAATCTCTTTTTGTCATACTTGTTTCGTTCCCTTTCTCACTTCCCAGGGGGTCACCCATCCCAGTGCTATTCTAATCCAAGCATGCTTAACTTCGGAGTTTTGACGGAATCCGGTGCATCAGTGCGGGTATGATCGCGTCCATCCCTTATGGGGTCTCGTTTGAAGTTTAAGCATTCCCATTTACAAATGATAGCGTCAGTCGATTTTTTCTTATGCTTGTACTTCTCTTGTCCACTTCCCCCTTTTTAGGGTGTACCCATGTCATCCTCCATTTATTTTCAGCTATTCACACGCGAATGATTCCATTCCAACATATTTAATATGCTGCACCATATCTACATGTTCTGTTAAATATTCCATACGTTAGGTTGCCTTTATAGAAAACCCTAGCACAACCGTAGGGTGATTTAGTATTTGGAATATATCGTATAAAATCTCATCTAACGATTGATACTCGAGTAATATCCATAATGTAGGAGTGCATTCAAAGCCACATTCCATTCATTCCAATCAGTAATTAGCGAGGGCTCATAATTGGTGCAAATTCCCTACTCGAGTGTACTTATACTTTAATGACTCATGTTTCAAGCTTCGTCATTATATTAACTTTATGCCCGTGGATACAGCTTATTCTTCTAATAACCTCATAATATAGCAGTTGTTCTGCAAATCGACATACCCTCTCCTTGCAGGATCTCACTAATCATCAAGGTGGAGTCACATATATTAACTTCGTTATGCATCATGAGCTTTCATCTTTTTCATGTACCTGATGCTCACTTTTAATTTTTACTCGAAATCTCATTAATTTAGATTCAATAGCGGTCTTGTCTTTTCCTTTTATTTCTAGGAAAATTTGGGCAGAGTTTCCTCTGTATTTCTTACTATCTCAACACCTACACACAGAAAATATGAACAATGCCTCACTGGGCCAACATATAGGTTCATATCATATAATATCGCAGCCATACAGGTCTCCCAATATCAATGCATATATATTCCAAAAGAAAATTAATAATATACCTGTAACCACATTTGGTGGCGCCTCTTGGCCTTGTCTACTAGCCAGGGTGTATATGTAATTTGAAGGACCACTGAATCTGAAAGCTCTGCCACGACCTCTACCACGGCCTGCTAGTGTCTGCAGACCCCGCTTCTTAGGGCGCATAGCCACAGAAGAAGAAAGACCAGCAACTGACCCAGTAGGCTGAACTGCGCTTTTCGGCCTGCCCCTGGATTGGCACTCCCGCATAACATGGCCCTGACGTCCGCAAGCAAAACAAGTGGCAAAACAACATTCCGCAAAATAAAACCTACCACAATGAGAACATTGGGGCAAAGATAGCCTTGATTGACGCGGACCCCTATTCGTTTGTGAGCCTGAAACCCTAGAGCTCTGACCGGCTCCTGAATACATTGTGCTATCAAATCTACTACCTGGGAACTGTAGGGGTGTACTCTAGGCCGGATGATAAAGGTATCTACCATATTATTGAGGCTGCCCGCCTTGAAAGCCACCATAATAACCGGCTGATTTAGTCCTCTTACGCTGGCCTCTACCAAAATCTCTCACGGGTTGTTGTCCTCTGTGCCAATCTTCCACCCCTTGTGCGTACGCCTGTACCCGGGCGATATCCATGAATGGCTTAGAAGCCATGTCCACATAGCTATCAATTAAATAATAGTCCAACCCCATCACATAGCGATGCACCCTATCAGCCATATCAGCTACTATAGCAGGCGCTGGCCTTGCCAACTGTAAGAATTTATCAATTCTGGCTCATTTCATTTCTGGAGGTAGAAAATGGCCAAAAAAGGCTTCCACGAACTCATAGCAGACTACTGGAGGAGCACCCTCGCCCCTCGATAATTCCCAGGACTCATACTAATTAACGGCTACGTCACACAACCGATATGAAGACAATTCTACCAACTCAGTCTTCGAGGCCCTGATTATTCGCAATGTACGCTTCATCTGTCGAATGAACTCTTGTGGATCATCTACAAGTCTCGACCCGTGAAACTGCGGAGGGTTATAGGCCAGGAAGTCATGGACCCTTAAACTATCTTGTGTATTTGTATCATCTGCTCCTAACCCATGCCTTCGAGCCTGCCCTGCCATTATCTTGGTCAATAATTGCACTGCATCTCTCATGGCCCTATCTTTCGGCCCTGCCTTTGGAGCTGGAGGCTCAGGTATTAGAGCTTCAGGATCTGCCGCTGCTGCTGTTCTGAGTTCCTCTGGAGGTGGCGGCGTAGTAGAGCTCGCCGATTGCAGCACAATCCCTGGCATAGACTGGGCACGAGCCCTAGTAACTCTCGGGGTCTGACTAGATTCCCCCACTATTGACTTGCCCTTCTGGGTAATCATTGCTTCCTTCAGAGGTATTACTGTAAACACAATGATACGTTAATGAGAGATCATCCTAACAACATATCTCTATCGCACGATATAAGATCGAAAAGAGAGATAACATCCTAAATGTCCTCCAGCCTCTTGTTTATAGGTGTGGTGCACAACACACCGATAAACAAGCCTCTACTAGACATGGTCTGTAGATACTTCGAGGACAAACTACTCTGATACCACTTCTGTCATGACCCAACCCCGTAGGTCACGACTGGGGTCCGACCTAGACCCCCGTATACCTACCTATCAGTTGTAGTCATACTGAACTATGAACAAGGTTATACTACTAGCAAAAACCCCAATGAGTTAAAACTTTTTCATGCACGTGTGGCCTCTTTCACTTATTTCATAGCACATAAGGGCATGCAAGCCGACAAGGCTGCTGTAACATAAGTATATTCACAAAATGCCATATAGGCACAATTGAAACGATCTCACAAACATCCCACATCTATATATCTACAGACCTCTAGGAATAGTAACAACAACATATGGCGGGACAAGGCCCCCGCCGTACCCCTGAATGTACAAATATATACATTAAGTGACTAGTATCAAAAATTAGGCTCCAGAACAGTGAAGCACTTCCGACATAGCTGAGAGGAACTCCTAAGCTGACGGATCTCCAGAATGAACATCTATACCTGCGGGCATGAAACGCAGCCCCCTGAGGAATGGGGGGTCAGTATGATATATGTACTGAGTATATAAAACATAATGCATCATAACTAAGAGAACAACTAAAATAGGGATGCAGGGAACAAGTATAACAGTTAATAAGGCACTATAACTGCATCTTATAACATAAGGGCATATACACCATCTTCATATACTGTATCCAGCCCGTTAGGGGAATCGGTGTTACCATGTCATCGCATACAGCGTCGTGTCATATGTTACGATTACATTATTATGTTTTCACATGCATGCCTATCTATCATTACATATCATACCGTACCTAGCCTAGTATGGGTCTTGATGTTATAATCATATCATCACGTACCATACGCGGCCTATTAGGCGACTCGGTGTTATTATCATATCATCATATACTGTACCCGGCCCTTTAAGGGACTCGGTGTTATAATCATATAATCACATACCGTACCTGGCCCATTAGTTGACTCGGTGTTATCATTATATCATCATATACCGTACCCGACGCTTTAGGGAACTCGGTGTAATAATCATCATATATAGGTAGATCATTATCTGATACTCACTAGGGTAATCATACTTAACTATCTTAAGAGAAGTCTCAGGAATTATAGACATATTGTAAGGTAATGCCAACTGGCTTAAGGAAATCATAAACATCTGTCATCACAGAGTCCTTAGAAATAGGAGCTCTAAGTCCCACTATTAATCGACATATAGACGGTTCAGGGAAGTTAGCTCAACTACGATGAGAGTTTTCCTGCCAAGGAGTGAATACGAGACATATAGCGTATTCGGAGCTTAAGAATGGACTTACTCTAGAGCTCATATCATGTATCATTTTCTTTAAGACATGTCAAAAGAAAGAAAGGGTAGGCATCACCTATTTGTCCCTTCCTATCCCAAAGGAGTTTGAGAGACAATAATTAACCTATCATAGGCATCCTAGTATTCAGTAGCGGATAAAAATCAGGAGATATGCTCGGGGCCTTATGAATGGGATTATCCGCACTTGCATACGCAGATATCCATATTGCACTTCTATCAAGGATATTCCAAGATCAAGGAATTATCTTTACGTACCCTCTACTTTCCATTATCTAGGAGACCGTGAGAGACACTAACTCAATTAGCATAGGAGCTTTCACCTCCAGAAGTAGGTAGGGGTGGTGAATCATATTTGGAACTTCATGAGTAGATTCTTCCCCACATATTATATACACATCATATTTAGGACTAAGACACGGCAAGAAAAGGGAAGGATAGACTTACATACTCATCACTTCCTAACGTATGGAAGGCTTGAGAAGCCCTAGTTCAATTACTGTAAGAGTGCTTTCATCAAGAACTAAATGAGGACCGTGAATTATGGTTGGCATTTATGAGTATATTTACCCTCAATCTCATATCATTCATTACTTAACTTGAAGACATGCCAAAAGAAGAAACAAGATAGGCTTTACATACTTATGCCAAAAACATGCCAAAAGAAAGCTTCACATACCTTGTCTGAATTATTCCTTATCCTGTTTGCCTCGCCGTCCTTTGAACCTATTCAACATGAAAGTAATATGAATATCAACCCCTCTTATGTTTCCAGCACCCTAGGTTACACCTTAGTATTAATGGAATCTATTTCCTTAGTCGTTTCCCCGACTAGTTCTGTTATTCGCTAAGGCGTCGATGAAAATTGGGTAGCACCTCCCCTATAATGTGACCTATACAAATTTCCAATTAGGTCCCTAAGACCTACATCCAACCAAAAACAACAACCTGCAGCAATTCACACCAACAATATACAACATAAACTCCAATGACTTATTCAAAAATACGATATCAC
The DNA here is from genome assembly GCF_947179165.1 of Solanum dulcamara. NCBI lineage: Eukaryota > Viridiplantae > Streptophyta > Magnoliopsida > Solanales > Solanaceae > Solanum > Solanum dulcamara. The sequence continues at coordinate 64,362,946 of NC_077240.1, forward strand.
AATAGGGCGTCTAGCCTTTATTTTGTAACGCCTTTAACTATACGAAATGAGGGGTAGTGTGGATGAAATCATAAGAATCCACAACCATTTTAGAATGCATTTAGGCCCTGCAACAATACATTACACAATATAAACCCCCAACGATTCACTTGAAGCTATGATACCAAAACTAAAGTTTTTAATCTTTCTTTCGCGAATTCTTTAATTGCACAGAGGATGGTCTTGTGGCTGTAACCATAAGCCCCCCACACCCTTATTAACATACATTACAGCACCACAATACCTCAGCACCCGACCAGCAGTAACACACTACAAGCGCAACGCATTATTCGATTACAATTAACTATAGCGATTCCAATTTCGCTTATTTCGAACGTCGAAATTTTCAAACCTTTTCCCCAACTTCCAGCAGCCCCTAAAGTGTGTAATACACCCTAATTATAGGGGAAGAACTTACATTTCCTGAAATTGGCTAGAACTTGCCGAAATTGTGCCTCGGAACTTTTTTTAGCGCGATGTAACGCCGTGGCAGCTTGCTGTCCGATTTTTGCTGTATCAAACTTCAAATTTTATACTACTAATACTTCCATATCATCGTAGTATACGCTAAGTAATTAATTTACGGAGCGAAAGCGGGACTTACCTATTTTTCCTCCCAAAGCCGTCACTCTTTTCTCCTTAGCTCTAGGGTTTATTTTTCATTTGCTTTGGCTGAAGTTTTGGGGAATAATCTGAAGTGTTAGTCATATATACATATATATAGGTGGTCCTAAGGTGTGACACGTGTCAGCCCCTAGAGGTGACACATGTCCTGTTACGCCCCGGGAGGGTACCCTAGATGTAACCGGCACTCGAAGGCCATTTCTGACCTCCGAACGAACCACCTGGTCCAGTCACACATTCATTCAATCACATTCTCTTAGCAGAAACTCAATTAGTGAAATACTACTCGCAATATGAGGGCCGAAGGCGAAGCATTCATCAACTCAACAACAAAAATAATAAGACCCCTCGAATTAACCGTTCAACCTCCCCACACTCCAGTCTATGAAGCCTCTATCCAAGTCTAAAAGGTGCCAATGACAAGTCCATGGTTACCAACAATCAAAATAAAAGAAAGGACAACAAAACTGTACAAGAAGGCTCAATATCCTCCGAGAACTAGGAGGACTCACCAACTGGCTGGAAGTGTATGTGGATCTTCAATGGAGCGCCGATTGATGATCTCTAGTACATATCTCTGCATTATGAAACGATGCAGGCCAAATGGCGTCAGTACATGAAATGTACGAGTATGTAAAATGGCCGAATACAACGAACATCAAGGAAGAATTTATCAACTCGGGAGCTCAACTCAAGAGGAATAACAACTCAATCAAATGTCCTAAGTCTAAACAGGAATATGATTTAGACGGGACCAATCACATACAATTCAACTCAATATGACTCAGAGTACTATCAAGACCTATTTGGGAGTTTCTCTTATCCGACAACCATCATTTATGAGCTAGTGAAGTTATAAGAAAACGACGTTGTTGACGCGCCCGTTCATACTTTGCCAAGGTATGAACGAATCAAACACTCATGGATCCAATCCAACCAAGTCCTATAATGTCAGGACAAATCTCTCGGGGAAACATCCAACTTTAACGGTTCAATCCCCCCTACATTTGGCAACATAGGTATTGGGTTCGAGTATGGACTATACTCTTGCCCAATTCGGTGCTCGATACTCCTCCCAAGACTCAATGCTCATAAAACTCCTTCCAATCAACTCAATCAAATCATATCGACAAGTCTCATTACAACCTTGTCAACTCATCAACTCTATCACAATCAATCTCTTCCAGTCATACTATCCGATCAATCTCAATCCCATCTCCAAAAGAAATTTAAATGCACATATATAGCATCATCTAGATATAATCAATCATTTCTTTCATCCATTTGAGAAAATCTTTAAGGCTTATCACAATTTCAAGACTTTAAATTGACATTTCATATTGAGCAACATTTTCAAGAAAATAACATCCTTTATCATGATCTACATAGTTTAGGGGATTAATAAAACATATTTAACAACTTCGTCTTCATCGACTCATACTCACATAAAGGCTCAATTTAGGAACTCCTTGGCTCAACAACATCAACACATATAGAATCAAATACATAGGGGACAAAGTTCATACAAGCATAAACCATACGAAGAAACTCTATTTTCATGAACATCTAACCTCAAAGCAAGAGTAGGGCACATGGGTGGACTCAACCCATGTTTTAGATAGCCTTACATACCTTAGTGAAGACTTGGAGAAAACCTTAATGTTAGGACTGCAATGGAGAACTCAAATATTGAAGCTTCTTGGAACTCTTCTTGTTGGAAATGGGGAAGAAGAAGAAGAGAGAGAGAGTGAGACTGAGTAATGTGTTCCCAAAAGACCCAAGGCAATACATATATAATTTGGGTAAGTTCCCAAATTTCTCTTCCTCAAAAGTTCTAGAAATAGGCTAAAGATACACCTGGCGCGATAGTGGCGCGTCGCGCCATTGCAGCGCCAGGATGAATACCCCTAAAACCTGCACACCTCGTGGTGGCGCGTCGCGCCAGAGACCAAACTACTGAGGCATGTTTCTAGTGCGATAGTGGTGCGTTGCGCCCTTACAGCGCCAAGGCCATTGTTCTGAGTTCTGAGAATTTGGCCTGAAAAAACCCTGCACAACTTTTAGTGGCGCACCGCGCCAGAGCCCAAACTACTGAGTCATGTTTCTGGCGCGATAGTGGCACGTCGCGCCAAGCCTAGTTTTCCAGCAATTGCAACTCAGGCTTGAAAATCTCTGTTGTGCTAGTTCATCTTAGGATCGTCATACCTTTCGATTCTGAACTCCAAAAGTTTCATTCTTGGTGGCGTTGGAAAGAAGACTCAATGACCTTTTATTTGATGGGTCATGGGCCACTTAGATTGTAGTCTTTCAAAAGATAGGGTCATTAGAAGTCGACCCCTTATGCGAACTCTTACCCAAACTTAGCCACGACAAAACTTTTGGATTTAATTTGAGCATAGGGGTCCTTCATGACCACACCTCACCTCTAACGCTGCTCAAATTCTCAAAGACTCATTTCGACTCATGCATACGCTCCTCAATACTCGAGTTCGACCCTACCCATATACAAGAAAGGTTTGAATTTTAGGGGAAATTTTTTGAGGGGTGTTACATTATCTCCCCCTTGAAATCATTCGTCCTCGAATGACGAGTGGCCAGGAATGGACTCAGGGTACAGATCACAATCAATATTCAGTCATTCAATCAATCAAATTTTCAAACAAATATCAATCAAAACTCAAAATGCACTAATGAATTCAAGTCAAGGAAATGTTGTTACCTTCAACATTCTCCTCGGTAGGCACGAATAATTGGGGATATTTAGATCTCATGGCTTCCTCCGCTTCCCATGTGTCTTTCTCAACAAATTGATTCCTCCACATGACTTTGACTGAGGCGAATTCTTTGTTCCTCAATTTGCGAATTTGGTGAATAAGAATTTGGACCGAAACTTCTTCATAGGATAAGCTATCCTTAATTCTAACACTATCAATAGGGACTACCAATGAGGGATCGCCCAAGCACTTTTGCAACATCGAAATATGGAACACCGGATGAATAGAAGCTAGCTCTGAGGGTAACTCCAACTCATAAACAACAATCCCAATCCGCCTCAAAATTTGGTATGGACCAATAAATCGAGGACTAAGTTTCCCCTTCTTTCCAAAACTCATGACACCCTTCATGGGTGACACTTTCGAATACACCCAATCACCTACCTCAAACTCTAAGTCTCTCCTCCTCACATCGGTGTAAGATTTTTGGCGACTTTGGGCTATCCTTAGCATCTCTCGAATAACTCGCACCTTCTCCATGGCTTGATGAACAAAATTAGGCCCAATCAATTCGGCTTTACCAACTTCAAACCACGCAATGGGTGATCTACACCTCCTTCTATACAATGCTTCATAAGGAGCCATTTGAATGCTTGCATGATAGCTATTATTATATGCAAACTCTATGAGAGGTAAGTGATCATCCCAATTTCCCTTGAAGTCGAGCACACATGCCCTCAACATATCTTCTAATGTCTGGATGGTGTGCTCTGCTTGGCCATATGTCTGGGATGGAAGGCTGTACTCAAGTTCACCCTCGAACCTAATCCCTTCTGAAAGGATTTCCAAAATTGGGAAGTGAATTAAGCTCCTCTGTCTAAGATGATAGATAAAGGGACCCCATGCAATCTGACGATCTCCTGTATATACAACTTTGCATAATCTTCTGCGGTATCAATAGTCTTAACATTCAAGAAGTGAGCTGATTTCGTCATTCTATCCACAATCACCCAAATGGAATCATGTTGCTTTCGGGACTTCGGCAAGCCTGTAATAAAGTCCATGTTGATCATCTCCCACTTCCATTCTGGAATTTCTATGGTTTGGGCTAAACCACATGGCCTTTGATGCTCAACCTTCACCTGTTGGCAATTCGATCACTTGGAAACAAATTCCGCAATATCCCTCTTCATCGCACTCCACCAATAGATTTCCCTCAAGTCATGATATATTTTCGTGGAGCCTGGATGAATAGAGTATGTGGAACTATGCGCTTTATCCATAATCCTCTCTCGAATATCATCGATATCCGGCACACACAATATACTTTGGTACCTCAATACACCATCTCCCCCTTGGGTGAAAACCATCACCCCTTATTTGTGAACCACTTCCTTCAACCGAAGGAGGATGGGGTCCTGGTCTTGTTTCTCCTTTACCTCTGCTATAAGTGAGGACGTAGCCCCATCTCGAACGTTTACTCTACCTTCATTATTCTCTTCGAGTCGAACTCCTAATCGGGCTAATCTATGTACTTCCTTTACCAATTCCCTCCTCTCTCCTCCACATGGGCAGTGCAACCCATAGACAACCTGCTAAGAGGATCAATAACAATATTAGCTTTACCTAGATGGTAGAGAATGCTCATGTCGTAGTTCTTGAGTAGCTCAAGCCATCTCCTTTGCCTCAGGTTGAGTTCTCTCTGGCTGAAGACATATCGCAAGCTCTTGTGATCGGTGAATACGTCGACATGCACTCCATACAAATAGTGGCGCCAGATTTTAAGCGCGAATACCACAGCTGCCAGCTTAAGGTCATGAGTTGGGTAATTCTTCTCATGAACCTTAAGCTGTCTCGAAGCATAGGCTATCACCTTTCCCCTCTGCATTAGTACACAGCCCAACTCGATTCTAGATGCATCACAATAAACCACAAAGCCCTTTGTCCCATCGGGCAGAGTTAAGACAGGAGCAGTGGTTAGCTTATCCTTCAGTTTCTCGAAACTCTCCTCACAAGCATCGGACCATTGGAACTTAGCCTTGTTTTGGGTCAGCTTAGTCAATGGTGATGATATGGATGAGAATCCCTATACAAAACTTCGATAATAGCCAGCCAAACCCAAGAAGCTCTTTATCTTTATCGAGGATGTGGGTCTGGGCTAACTCTTCACTGCCTCAATTTTCTAAGCATCAACTTGAATACCATCTCCAGATATAATGTGGCTTAAGAAGGCCACTGATGCAATCCAAAATTCACATTTAGAGAACTTTACATACAATACCTAGTCCCTTAAAGTTTGCAAAATGACTCTAAGATGATAGGCGTGCTCCTTCTCATTCTTGGAGTAGACCAGAATGTCATCTATGAATACAATCACAAACATATCAAGATATGGCTTAAACACTCGGTTCATGAGATCCATAAAAGTTGCGGGGGCATTAGTCAATACAAAGGACATGACCAAAAATTCAAAGTGGCCATAACGAGTCCGAAAAGCAGTCTTTGGAATATCACATTCCCTCACCTTCAACTGATGGTAGCCGGATCTCAAGTCTATCTTTGAGAAACATGTGGCACCCTGAAGCTGATAAAATAAATCATTTATTCTGGGGAATGGGTATTTGTTCTTTACGGTGACCTTGTTTAGCTGCCTGTAATCGATATACATTCTAAGGGACCCATCTTTCTTTCAAACAAATAGGACTGGAGCTCCCCCTTGGTGAGACACTCGACCTAATAAATCCCTTATCTAATAAGTCTTTCAACTGCTCCTTCAACTCTCTCAACTCAGCTGGGCCATTCTATATGGAGGAATTGAGAGAGGGTGGGTATCAAGAAGAATATCAATCCCAAAGTCAATCTCGCTATCAGGAGGGACTCCAGGCAGATCTTCAGGAAAGACATCCGGAAACTCATTGACAATCGGAACCAACTCAAGGGATGGGGACTCAATGCTGTCATCTTTCACTCAAACAATGTGATAAACACAACCTTTTGAGATTAGCTTCCTGGCCCTAAGGTATGAAATAAACTTACCCTTAGGCGCAACAGGACTACCCTTCCACTCTATGACAACCTCATTCAGGAATGTGAACATGACAATCTGTGTTCTACAATCAATAGAGGCATAACAGACATAGAGCCAGTCTATGCCAAGGATCACATCAAAGTCAACCATGTCCAACTCAACTAGGTCAACCAAGGTATCCCTGTGATAAATGGACACAGTCCAATCTCTATAGACTCCCTCAGCTAAGACAGAATCACCGACAGGAGTGGCCATACTAAAAGGCTAAAGAAGATGTTCAGGAATTTTATTAAATTTACTGGCCACATAAGGAGTCACAAAAGATAGGGTGGCACCCGGATCCATCAATACATAACAATCAAAAGAAGAGACTTGAATCATACCCGTCACGACATTTGGAGAGTTCTCCTGATCTTGGCGACTGCCCATGGTATATAGGCGGTTTGTACCTCCACTCATACCTGAAGTAGCGCCCCTCTAATTACCCCTAGCTGGAGGTGCGGTGGTGGAGAACTGGGATCTGTTCCCCCATGCTGGACACTCCTTCTGAAAATGGTCTATTTGGCCGCATTTATAACAACCAACCCTTCCCGCTCTGCATTCTCCCAAGTGGAGCCTACCACACTTGTTACATGGTGGCTTCTCCCTCGTCCCTGGGGTCTGAAATTCTGGTGACTCTATCTCTACCTATCATACCTTTTCTGCGGCATAGGTGCGCTGGCGGTAGATGAGGCATAATTAGGAGGCCTTTTCTGGAAGAAGGACCTGTTGCCCTTGTTTTGCCTCTGTTCATTCTCATGGCCCACTGATTTTGCCTTCTTGCTCAGGTGCTCTTCTCTGTCCTTTCTCTTCTCCTCTTCCACCTACTAGGCGTACACCATTAACCTTGAAATATCCATATCATAGATTAACAACGCCGCTTTGCATTCTTTCTTCACATATTTCCCCAAATCAGAGACAAACTTCCTCATCTTTGACCTCATATCTAGGGTCATTTTGGGAGCATACCTGGATAGCTGGATGAACTTCAGGCCGTACTCCTTAATGGTCATGCCTTTTTGTTTAAGATTCACAAATTCCTCCACTTTCGCTTCCCTCAATTCTCGGGGAAAGAAGTGGTCAAGGAAGGCTCCCTCAAATTCATCCCATCTAGCAGGTTCAGCATCCTCGCCCCTACCCTGTTCCCATTGGTTATACCAAATGTTTTCCATATCTTTGAGTTGATAAGACACAAACTCGACCCCCTCGATTTTCGTAGCATGCATAGCTTTCAGAATCTTCCATATCTCATCAATAAAGTTTTCGGGATCTTCATCGACCTTAGAACCCATGAATGCTGGTGGATTCATCCTCAGAAAGTCTCTAATTCTAGTGGCAGCAAATGGCTCTTGAGAACTAGAGATGAGAGCCGGCGAACTCTGATTACCACTTCGGGCAGCCATTAGTTGCATGAGCATTGCAATTGCCCCTCAAAATTTTGCCTCTGATGTGAGTGCAGGTGGAGTAGATGGCACTTGGGGTGCCTTCGAGTATCTCACAGGTCGACCTCTAGCCCTTGCTGGGCGTACTTCGGACTGGGCATCTCGGCGTTATCAATATTTCTCTGACTAGCAGTACATTTTGGAGGCATTATCTGTAACGTACAAACGCATGAATTAGAAAGGAGTCTTATAGAGTTTTAACTCTATCGCACGAAGTCAGAGTATGAAAGAAGTGAAACAATTCCTAATGTCCTATAGACTCCTGCTGATAAGTGTGGTGCACAACACACCCATAAGCAAGACTCTACTAGACACGGCTTCATAGACTCCCTAGGACATTTGACCTTTATGCTCTGATACCATGTTTGTCACGCCCCGGGAGGGTACCCTAGACGTAACCGTCACCCGAAGACCATTTCTGACCTCTGAGCGAACCACCTGGTCCAGTCACATATTCTTTCAATCACATTCTCTTAGCAGAAACTCAATTCATGAAATACTACTCGCAATATGAGGGCCGAAGGCCAAGCATTCATCAACTCAATAACAAAAATAATAAGACTCCTCGAATTAACCGTTCAACCTCCCCACACTCCAGTCTATGAAGCCTCTATCCAAGTCTAAAAGGTGCCAATGACAAGTCCATGGCTACCAACAATCAAAATAAAAGAAAGGACAACAAAACTGTACAAGAAGGCTCAATATCCTCCGGGAACTAGGAGGACTCACCAACTGGCTGGAAGTGTATGTGGATCTTCAACGGAGCGCCGATTGATGATCTCTAGTACTTATCTCTGCATTATGAAATGATGCAGGCCAAATGGCGTCAGTACATGGAATGTACGAGTATGTAAAATGGCCGAATACAACGAACATCAAGGAAGAATTTATCAACTCGGGAGCTCAACTCAAGAGGAATAACAACTCAATCAAATGTCCTAAGTCTAAACAGGAATATGATTTAGACGGGACCAATCACATACAATTCAACTCAATCTGACTCAGAGTACTATCAAGACCTATTTGGGAGTTTCTCTTATCCGACAACCATCACTTATGAGCCAGTGAAGTTATAAGAAAACGACGTTGTTGCCGCGCCCGTTCATACTTTGCCAGGGTATGAATGAATCAAACATTCATGGATCCAATCCAACCAAGTCCTATAATGTCAGGACAAATCTCTCGGGGAAACATCCAACTTTAACGGTTCAATCCCCCCTACATTTGGCAACATAGGTATTGGGTTCGAGTATGGACTATACTCTTGCCCAATTCGGTGCTCGATACTCCTCCCAAGACTCAATGCTCATAAAACTCCTTCCAATCAACTCAATCAAATCATATCGACAAGTCTCATTACAACCTTGTCAACTCATCAACTCTATCACAATCAATCTCTTCCAGTCATACTATCCGATCAATCTCAATCCCATCTCCAAAAGAAATTTAAATGCACATATATAGCATCATCTAGATATAATCAATCATTTCTTTCATCCATTTGAGAAAATCTTTAAGGCTTATCACAATTTCAAGACTTTAAATTGACATTTCATATTGAGCAACATTTTCAAGAAAATAACATCCTTTATCATGATCTACATAGTTTAGGGGATTAATAAAACATATTTAACAACTTCGTCTTCATTGACTCATACTCACATAAAGGCTCAATTTAGGAACTCCTTGGCTCAACAACATCAACACATATAGAATCAAATACATAGGGGACAAAGTTCATACAAGCATAAACCATACGAAGAAACTCTATTTTCATGAACATCTAACCTCAAAGCAAGAGTAGGGCACATGGGTGGACTCAACCCATGTTTTAGATAGCCTTACATACCTTAGTGAAGACTTGGAGAAAACCTTAATGTTGGGACTGCAATGGAGAACTCAAATATTGAAGCTTCTTGGAACTCTTCTTATTGGAAATGGGGAAGAAAAACAAGAGAGAGAGAGAGAAGCTCCTAGGGCTTTTTTTAGAGAGAGAGTGAGGCTGAGAAATGTGTTCCCAAAAGACCCAAGGCAATACATATATAATTTGGGTAAGTTCCCAAATAGCCTCTCCTCAAAAGTTTTGGAAATAGGCTAAAAATGCACCTGGCACGATAGTGGCGCATCGCGCCATTGTAGCGCCAGGCTGAATACGCCTAAAACCTACACACCTAGTAGTGGCGCATCGCGCCAGAGACCAAACTACTGAGGCATGTTTCTGGCGCGATAGTGGTGCGTTGCGCCCTTACAGCGCCAAGGCCATTTTTCTGAGTTCTGGGAATTTGGCCTGAAAAACCCTGTACAACTTTTAGTGGCGCGCCGCGCCAAAGCCCAAACTACTGAGGCATGTTTCTGGTGCGATAGTGGCGCGTCGCGCCACTGCGGCGCCAAGCCCAGTTTTCCAACAATTGCAACCCAGGCTTGAAAATCTCTACTGTGCTAGTTCATCTTAGGATCGTCATACCTTTCGACTCTGAACTCCAAAAGTTTCATTCTTGGTGGCATTGGAAAGAAGACTCAACGACCTTTGATTCGATGGGTCATAGGCCACCCAGATTGTCGTCTTTCAAAAGATAGGGTCGTTAGAAGTCGACCCCTTATGCGAACTCCTACCCAAACTTAGCCACGACGAATCTTTTGGATTTAATTTAAGCCTAGGGGTCCTTCATGAACCCACCTCACCTCTAACGCTTCTCAAATTCTCAAAGACTCATTTCGACTCATATATACGCTCCTCAATACTCGAGTTCGACCCTACCCATATACAAGAAAGGTTTGAATTTTAAGGGAAAATTTTTTGAGGGGTGTTACATGTCCAGCCTGGGCCACCGTATCTACATGATAAAATAGGGGCTGCCATGTGGCAGTGGGGCCCACCTCCTCTAAGTAGGTGGGTCACCTGCTTGCTTGAGGTGCTGCCATGTGTCACCCTCTCATTGGCTGCCCCGCGTCATTTTTTTTTCTTCCTCGTGGGTTCGTAATCTCGTCTCACTTTAAGAGACTATGTAATCCATGCTTTGCAAGCTTGGTACGTACTCCAATAGCTTAAGTATATAAGACTTCCAAGTTAGTAGCTTACGTAGGTAAATCGAGTCCTACGACTCATTACTTGGCCTCCAATTCCTTTCGGATTCTTATGACTCCATTTCCAACCTTCCTTCTCATAAGGTATCAAAATCTTCTTTCCTTAGAGTTGTTTGATAGTGTCGTAGCTTATCTGGCTCACATGATAGTGTCTAAGGAACTTAACAAGACATTCTGAGCTCGAGAGTGCGGGGTGTAACACCAATGACGAGCAAAGTCCATGACAAAAGCTCGAAGCATGTCCTTAAGCACGTGGATAGTCCACTCTAAAAGACCATCGCTATTCGAAAGAAAAACGATACTCAACTCAAGCTTGGTACCCATCTATTTATGCATAGAACTCCAGAAATGAGAGGTAAACTATGTACCTCTAACAGATATTATAGAAATAGGAACTTCATGTAATCGAACAATCTCACGAATGTAGATCCTAGCCAACTACTCATTATTATAACTAGTATTCACTGGAATGGAATGAGCTCATTTGATCAACCGATACACAATCACCTAAACTGAATCATGCTTACCAAAAGTCAAGTGTAATTCAGTTACAAAGTCCATATTAATTAGCTTTCACTTCCACTTAAGAATGGGCATCCTTTGCGTCGAACCCTTGGGTTCTGATACTCATACTTCACTTGTTGGCAATTCAAACACTTGGCCACAAATTCCTATATGTCATAATTCTTCAACAGTTGTAACCACCTACACTACCTTATCTTCAAGTTTGGCTGAGAAAAGATATACTTAAGGCTACGATGGTTGGTAAAGATCTCATAATACACTATATAGAGATAGTTTCTCCATAAATTCAAAACAAAAAAACCACCGCCACTAACTCCAAATCATAAGTAGGGTAGTTTTTCTCATATACCTTCAACTTTTGAGATGAATAGACTATGACTCTCCCCTTCTACTTTAATGAAGTAATTAAGTCAACACCTGAAAAATCACAAAATGTAATAAATATCACACCCTCATCATGTAGTTCTAAAATAGGTGCCAAAGTCAATAACTCGTTGAGATTTTGAATGATAGCCTCATGTCTACTAAAAATCACAGTCTTTTGAGTCAACTTAGTCAATAAAGTTGTGATGGAAGAGAAACTCTGAACTACTCTACATTAATAGCTTACTAACCCAATGACACTCTGAATCTCTGTAACTTCAGTAGGTATCACCTTATTATCAACCACCGCAACCTTGGCAGGATCGACCATAATCCCATCCTTGGTCACCACATGACCCAAGAAAGCCACAAATTCAAGCCAAAACTCACATTTGGAGAATATCACATATAACTTCCCCTCTCGCAATCTCTGAAATACGGCCCTCAAGTGAAGAACATGGTCAGCCTGATTCATGGAGTAAACAAAGATATCATCAAAAAATACAATCACAAAGAAGTAAAAATAAGGCCAAAATGCCCAGTTCATCAACTCCATAAAAATAGCTGGGGCATTAGTCTGGCCAAAGGAAATGACCATAAACTCATAATGCCCATAAGGAGTCCTGAAAACGGTCTTTGGAATATCAGAATCCCAAACTCTCAACTGATAGTAACCCGACCTCAGGTCAATCATAGAAAATAGTGATGCACCTTGAAGCTGGTCAAATAAATCATCAATACAAGGTTGATGTTACTTATTCTTGATCATAGACTTGTTAAATTATCGATAGTCACTAAACTACTCATAGTACTATCCTCTTCTTCACAAATAAGACCATGCACCCCATAGTGAAACACTAGGCCGAATAAACTGTGACTTCAATAAATCTTCTAATTATTCTTTCTACTCATCACCAGAGCCATTCGATAAGGAGAAATAGAAATGGGCTTGGTGTTTGCCTTCAAATCAATCATAAAATTAATATCATGGTCTGAAGGAACACTCGATAAGTCGGTAGAAAATACATCCATGAACTCTCTCACCACTCTCATCATCTCTTAAGGAGATGAGTCTAGTAAGATCATGACTATGAACTAAATAAGATAAGAAACCCTTTTCATCATATGGAGAGCATGATTATAAGATATCACACTTTCCAAATACAAACTCAGATTACCCTTCCATACTAATTGAGGTAAATTAAAATAGGCAAAGGTCACAATATTGTCATTACAATCTAGAACCATATGATAGGGAGATAACCAATCGATACCCCATATCACATCAATGTATAGCATATCAAGAACAACTATATCTGCCTGAATCTCACTACCTGAAAATGTCACTACACTCTCAATACACCTATCCACTACTAAGGAATCACCTACCAGGGTAGAGAAACTAATAGATAATGCAAAGGTCTCACATACAAGATCAATATTCGCAGCAAGAGAAGTCCACACATAAAAGTATGTAGACCCGGAATAAAATAACATTGAAGTAGAGCTATAGAAAACTAGAATGGTACTTGTGCTCATTGAATCGGAGGCCTGTTCCTCAAATCTACCCAAGATATCATCATATAGTCTATGGTCACCACCCGCTAGAGAACCACCATGAGCACTACCTCAAGATCTACTCTTGGCACCCCTGGTGCCACACGTAGTACTCTATGAAACACCTCAAACAAATGGGCCAGGTCGTACGAACAACCAATGGCCTAGGAGGAATAGTAGTAGAAACATGTCTGCTACAATCTTTTAACTTATGTCCAAACTAATCATAAACAAAGCAGCCTCGAGGACCTTAATCCTACAGAGGATAACCAGAAGTGTCAACATATCTTCTTGAACCTGAAAAACCATCATAACTAGTCTGACCAGACCTGGATCCATATGCTCCATCTATGTTCTAAATCACCGCATGAACTGGTCTAGCTTGATAACCCTGGGTACCCTGACACAAATATGAATAGTCACAAAACTGACACTGACAATGGAATTTCTTGGCACTGCCCTTTCTAGCATATCAGATACTCTCGATTATCCTGACATGGTCAATAAAACTCTAAAATGAGTTACTTGATAACACAAGAGAGGTTATGTCCTCCTAACATAACCGTCGAATCCCTTCACCAACTTACGGATACACTTAAACTCTATAAGGATACTCGACATAGCATAATGAGACCACTTATGAAAATGAGCCTCATACTTAGATACTCATAAAGAACCCTACTCCAATTTTTCAAACTCATTTCTACGCTTATTGTGAAGGCTATACGGCATAAACCTGTTAAGGAACACCTCAGTGAACTGCTCCCAACCCCTCATAGGAGAACTGATAGGTCTGCGAGAAAGGTTCGATCTACACCACTCGTTTTCCACTCCCGCGAACTGGTATAAAGTGTAAGCCATTCCACGTGTCTCTAAGATCCCCAGCTTGAATAACCTATATTGGCACTCATTTGAAAGTCATAGGCCTCCTCACTAGTCATACCATCAAACTTGGGAGGAAATAATGCGATGAATCTCTCAAATATCTTTTTCTCTGAAGTAGACATAGCAATACTAGTAGAAATAGATGTCACGAGATATCTTAGAAGAATGAAAAGAGAGGCTAATTGGATACCCAAAATTTGAAATTCAACACTCAGAGTCTAACTAACCATTTTCCCCACTCCTACAGTCTTCTTCTACACATGTTCATACTCATAATCCAACATAGGTGGGGACTCACTAAATCATCCTCAAGCAAGAGCTTCCCTCTCGAACCCGACCATTACCTCTTACTGAGAAAGAATATATTAGAGGTTTAGAACACTTAATATAAATAATTTGCATGAAAGGAATCAATGGAAGGAATTTCTCCAGTTAAGTGTCTTGTCGTCTCTCGAAGATAAGGATGGTCATTTGAGTATCAATCCGTAAGACTCTACTAGACATTCTACTCTTTAACTTATAAGATCGGTGAACCTACTACTCTGATACCAATTTGTCATGATCTAAAATCTGTGGTCATGATGGAACACATCCCAAAATCTAGCCTGATATGTCAGACTAATTCTCAAACGAGACTCCCAAAGAGGAAGTCAGTCCAAAAAGGATAAATACGAAAGAGAATATCCCAAAATTTACTATCATAAGTATAAAGAGCATCTAATACAACTTTTGAGTATGAAGTACATCATGAGTCTTCGAATCGAAATAAAGACTGAAATAGAAGATGAAACTAATGGTGATCTATAACACAGGATCTCACTACCAATCCAAAATAAACCTGTCAGCTAGAGGCGATTAACTGCCCCAAGGAGTACCCTGATTAGAATCTGCATCAAAAGTAACACAGAAGTAGGGGTGAGTATAATCCATATGTACTCAGTAGGTTTGACCGACCGAGCATAAGGATATAATAAAACTTATGAAATTCACTAAGAAACCCTTCCACCTGCATACAAAAAAATCCCATTCTAAAATCTATGCTGCCAATTTATAAAGAATGGCGCGAGTAAAATAAACACATAGGGACAGTTCAATATCACATATAATCAGATAATTCAAATAATACAAAGAGAAATGCAATGCAAAGCAATAAGATAATGTGGTGGTACGGTGAAATCAAGGTTGTCGCACAACCTGTCGTATACACTTGTCGAGCTAAGGCTTCTAAAGAGGACCCATGGGGGAATCGCAACCCATTTACCAAATTGCAATCTCAATATCTCATCAACTTGCCACCTAGATCATGGTCAAGGATATAAAAAGGGATGAATGCATCACAAAAAATATGGAATGGAAGCAATATTCAATTCAACATGTAAAATAAGGTTCGAAGTTCTCAAAACTCAACCTATACATGATATACACCCTTAAATAGATAGCATTGGGAAGGAGATATATTAAAATATAAGTTCACCCATTTTGAAAGGGTTTCATTCCATAAGTGTGAGCAAAAACCCTTAACTCAACCCCTCATGCCGGTATTACAAGTCAAATTGTATTACAAGCCTCTCTCACAAGCAAATAGGATAGCAAATAAGGTCCCCACACGGGCTAAAACTCACAAATAAGCTCCCACATAGGCATCACAATATAATCAACAATCCCAATTCACATTAAGACCCCTTCCTAAAGTCTATAATATATAAATGACTAATTACTCAATCCCAGTCTCAAACAAAGATAGCCAAACCTACCTCGAAGGCCAAAAATTTCACCGAACATGCTACCGGAGCTTTACCTCAAATATCAACTTTGAAACAACCAAAAACTATCTAGAATGGAAAGATTTAATTAAAAGGATTTTACCGATATGCATATTACAGGGTTTATGAATCGAGGTCAAAATCGTCCAAAACATATTTCATAAACAAAAAGGTTGAAGTTGGAATTTTAATTGAAAATTAGGTTCTACACATCAAGAGGAGTTCGTGGTTGAAAAATCCATTAAAATTGAGTTCAAAATTATGAAATTACAAATTTTGAAATTTGGGAGAAAACCCCAAAACCCACATTGGAATATTGATTTTGAAATGATTTTGGAAGATGAAATCGTTAGAAAATGATTTAGAAATGATAAAGATAGTTACTCCAAGAATTTCCTCAAAAGATTACTTCAAAGATCGTCTCTCCTAAGCATCAATTGAGTAACAATGGTGGAAATGAGAAAAAGGAAGAAAAAACCAAAATTATCGGCTATTTTTAGCAAAAAGGGTTTGTTGACGGTGTATTGATTGCGGTCAACTTGCACCAACACCCTTCAAAATAAATTTTTAACCCTCAGAATTCATCTAAAACCTATAAACATGAACCAATAGTTCAAATTGATCAAAATACATGTTTTAGAGCCAATGGAGTATATATATTTCTGGAAATAGGTTGTTAAGACCAAATCAACCCCATGTGTCTTTCTAAGGCCTAAAACTCAACTTTTAGCTTAAATACTCAAAATGAACTCCAAGGTCTGGACACTCTAACCAATCATCCTACTAGACCAAACTCGATGTTCTGAATGCAATGGAACTAACAGAATCACTATCCGATGCTTAGATCTCCTAATGTTGACCAAAGCCAATTATCTCATAAAAACTCCACCTAGAGGCTCAAAATGACCTATATATTTCTTTAGCATATCGGGGATTGCCCAAATTATTCCCAAAACACCAAAAATATGAAACCACTCTGATGAAGGGAAGATGGTCATTTCATATGAAAAAAATAATTTCTCAATAACTGGGATATTTCACAGCATGACCATACCTTAAATTTGTGATGATAGCGGTTGTAGAATAACATCATGTCATCTCATTATTGTGAAACCACCATGGATCAACGTCCACTCTCAAATAACTAATTCACCACTACAAGCTTCACCCAAACCCGATTGTGAATCCCCAAATTGCCAAGCTTAAATCATCCACAAATTGACTATGTGAAAAAAGTCCCATGTACTGCCCTAAATATGTATTTCAAAATGGAACACAATTCGCGGCTCAAAATTGCCCTAAACCACGACATGCAATTTCTCAAACTTTATGTATGGAAACAAATATTATAGCAACTAATTTATCAAAATTACTTCCACTAAAGCCTCCCAGAAACATTCCGTCAGTCACCTACGTAGCCACGACGTTTGTGAACACCTGAGACTTGGAATCAGTCAATTTGGATCTCTAAATCTCAAGGTATGAATTCTTGAAGTATTGAAGTCGAGCTAAAATGCATCTGGTTTTTCACTTAAAGATCAAGACAAAATGACCTTTGCAAACATAGCCACAGTGGCCCACGAATGCGGAGTTCTCAATATTTGTCCTTCATGAATATGAAGGGTCCTTCGAGAACGTGGAAGGCAATTTCCTAGGCCTCCGCGAATGCGGCAAACCTCCCACGAATGCATAAAGCAAACCCATTAGCCTCTACGAATGTGGCTAGGGTCCAGCAAATGCAGAGGGTTAACCCACTGGCTTTTGTGAACGCGACCTTGATGCCTAAAAATATGAAGAACAAATGGGGATTGCACTAGAAACTACTACAACTTTGAAGGGTATTTGAGATTCGTACAGAATCTCGTGCATGCAAATGGGATTTGATACCTAACCAAATTTAATGTTTTGGTCTTAATGGCATAGTCGTAATTTCAATACAAGGTCATTTTAATGAAAAGTGGGTTCAACACCCAAATGCCATTTTTAACCAAATTCCACAATAGACCTCGAGATTTGACTGGAAACTTTGAGAAGCACACAAAGGGTCATTCTAAACCAAACTCAACATTTTAGAACTAACCTCACTAATGAAATTTTCATCCTACCGTGTTTTCCACGAATATTGAATAAAGTCAAACTTAGGCTAAATTTCTAAGGCTAAAACACCTAATGGTCCAAACTCACAGTAAGAGCCTGGATACTCGTGATGGCAATGATGAAAGTCTAATTTGGCTATTTTGGAGCTGATGGAACCGTTCAGATTCGGTTATATGTTTGTTCAGCTGTTGCTTTGAATGAAATCAACTTTTCAAGCTTTAAAAGCTCCAAAATAGGAAAATGGGCATAAAATCCAAACAAACAACCAGGCAACCGAACGGTCAGTGCAATCAATTGGGTCACTATAGGAAGACTCTAAATGATAAAATGAATGCATTTACATAAAAATAACCTGGAGGGTCATTACAACATCCACTAATAAAAGAACTTTCATTTGTAAAAGTAAGAGTCAAGAAGTACCTGAAGGCTTGAATAAGCAGGGGAACAACTTTTGCATGTCTTTCTCCATCTCCCAGGTAGCCTCCTCGACTGCAAGATACCTCTAATGGACCTTAACCATAAGAATGGCTCTGGATCGCAACTGTCTTACATCTTAGTCTTAGATGACAGTTGGCTCCTCAAGAAAGGTCGGATGATCATCTAACTCAACCATATAAGATTGGAGCATATGAGATCATCTAGAACATAACGGCGGAACAACAAAACATGGAAAAATTAATGAATAGTTGAGAATTCTAGAGGAAAGGCTAACTCATAAAAAACATCACCAAATGTCCTCAAAATCTCAAAATGCCCAATACACTTGGCGCTAAGCTTTCCCCACCTCTAAAATATCCTCACTCCCTTTATGGGAAATAATTGGAGGAACACTCGATCACGAACAACAAATCTTAATGGTCGACACCTACCATTTGCATAACTCTAGTATCTACTCTGAGCTATCCTGATCCTTTCCTGAATCAGCCTCATATGATCTAATGCCTTCTTAATTGTAACACCCCCCAAAATTCTTCACTAAGATTCGGACCCTTCTTCGTATACGTGTGGGATCAAACTCGACTATTGTGAAGTGTATGCATAAGTTAGGATGAGTTCCCAAGGAATTGAAGAGTGTTAGAGGTGATGTGGGGTCACAAAGGATCTCTAGAACCAAGCTAAGTCTAAAGAATTCATCTTGGCTAAGTTTTAGGATGAGTTCGTATAAGGGGTCGACTTCTAAGGACCATATTGTTTGAAATATGACAATCTGGGTGGCCCATGACCTATTAAATTAAAGGTCTTCGAGTCTTCTTTACAACGCCTCCAAGATTGTAATTTTTTGGAGTTCGGAGTCAAAAGTTATAACTCTCCTAAGATGGACTAGTACTGCAGGAATTTTAGGCCTGGGTGGCAACTATTGGAAACCTAGGCTTGGTGCTGCAGTGGTGCGATGCACCACTATTGCGCCATAAAACTACCTCAGTAGTTTGGTCCCTAGCACGGCGCACTGCTAGGAGATGTGCAGGGTTTTTAAGCCTATTTTCCAGAACCCAGAAAATATAGGCTTGGCGCTGTAAGGGCGCGACGCGCCACTATCGCGCCACAAAATAGCCTCAGTAGTTAGGTCCTTGGCGCGATGCGCCACTATCAGATGTGCAGGTTTTAAGCCTAAATTCAACTTTGCACCGCAGTAACACGATGCGCCACTATTGCGCCAAAGGTGTTTTAGCCTGTTTTCTAGATTTTTAGAGAAAGGGCAATTTGGTTATTTTCCCAAATAATATATACATAAGACTTGAATGTTTTGGACCATTATTTCAGTCCCTCTCTCTCTCTAAAAGCCTTAGAAATTTCCCTCTCTTCTTCTTCTTCTTTATTTCTAATAAGGACTTGCTTCAAGAACTTCAAGAATTCAAGTCTTCCATTGAAGACCCAACATCAGGGTTTTATTCAAAGTCTTCATTAAGGTATGTAAGGCTAACTCAAAGCATGGGTTGAGTCCACCCATGTTCCCTAGATCTTCTTTGAGATTGATTGTTCATAAGAATGAAGTTTATTGATAGAGTTAGGTCCAAATAGGTCATTTTCATCTATTACCCTAATTTCTATTATGTTGATGTTGTGGAGTCAAGAAAGTGATGTGCTAAATGTTGGTATGAGTTGATTGAGATGAGAGGTTGAACATATATTGTTAATTTCATAACTATGTTGATTATGATAAAGAATGTTAGTTTTCTTAAATATGTTGCTTATCTTGAATTGTTGATTTAAAAACCTTGGAGTTGTGTTGAGTCCCAAAATATTTGTTAAATGAATAGAGGAACGATTGGATAGGTTTGTATGTTGTTATAAATGCATATTTAATCCACTCTTGAAAGATGTAATTGGGATTGATCGGATAGAATGATTTGGAGAGGTTTGATTGTGATAGAGTTGATGAGTTGACAAGGTTGTAAATAAGACTTGTCGATATGATTTGATTGAGTTGATTGGATGGAGTTTTATGGGCATTGAGTCTTGGGAGGGGTATCGAGCACCAAATTGGGTAAGAGTATAGACCATATTCGAACCGCATGAACTACGCCGCCAACGTAGGAAGGGATTGAACCATTAAAGTCGGATGCTTCCCATGGGATCGAACCATTAAAGTCGGATGTTTCCCATTTTATATTCCTAAAAAGATAGGAATTGACTGATCGATGGGATCCAGGATTGGTTGACTTGTTCATACCCTGATAAAGTATGAACGGATGTGGCAACAATGTCGGTTGGTTGTACTATCACTGGCTCATAAGTGATGGTTGTCGGATAAGAGAAACTCTCATATAGGTCTTGGTAGTACTTTGAGTGAGATTTAGTTGTTCTTCTTTCTGAGTTGAGATTTCCAATTTGGTTAGATCTTTTCTGATGTTGTTTCATTCTGCCATTTCACATACTCGTACATTCCATGTACTGATGCCATTTGGCTTGCATCGTTCCATGATGCAGAGACGGGTACTAGACATTATCAACCGGCGCACCGTTGAAGATCTACTCACTCCCAGCCAGTGGGTGAGTTCTCCTAGTTTCCGGAGGATGCCGAGACTTTCTTTATAGCTTGTTTTGTTTCCTTATTTTTGGTTGTTGGTAGCCATGGGCTTGTCATTAGCACCTCCCAGATTGTTGATAGAGGCTTCATAGACCAGTGTGTGGAAATGTTGATTTGTTCATTTTGACTAATTCTATTCTAGCTGTCTGTTGATTTGATAGTTGTTTGGCTTTTGGCCCTAAAATATGGCTAGTAGTCCTATAAAAAAGTCTTCCACTGATAAAATGTGAATGACTAAAAGTATGACTGGACCAAGTTGTCATGACCCAACCCCGTAGACCGCGACTGGGGTCCGACCTTGAACCCCCGTACATATATCTATTAGCTGAGGTCACATTGAATCATAAATAAGACAATATCATGTAATAGAGCCCCACTGGGCGATAACATTTTTATAAACTGTAGCCCTTTTCGTTTGTATCACAACATGACAAGGCACGCAAGCCGACAAGGCTACCATAACATAATAACATATATCATATATCATGTAGACCCAGCTTAATCAAACTGACATACACAACCCACATATACATGTCTGCAGACCTCTAAACATATAAATGACAACATATGGCGGGACAGGGCCCCCGCCGTACCCCTGAATGGATAAAACAATTTCTATACATCCGTGGACAGTATCAAAAACTAGGCTCCGATACAATGGAGCCTCTTCCAGCTGAGCTGCATGGAATCCTAAGCTGACGGACTCCCAAAATTTGTATCTGTACCTGCGGGCATGAACGCAGCCCCCCGAGAAAGGTGGTCAGTACGATATGTGTACTGAGTATGTAAAATATAATATAATACAACTGGAAACATATCTGAGATAGAGAATCAGGGGATAAGATATCAATTCAGAAACCTATACCTGTACTTTATGAATTACAAAAACATGCATGTTCGAGTCATATGATATAGCCGGCCCTTTTGGGGGTCCGGTGAATCATCTCTGTAAATCATCTCTGTAAAACCATCATGGCCCCAGTGCCATCACCACCTTATTACAACACATCATCATATATTTATACACGTATCCTGGCCCTCTATTGAGGGACTCAGTGAATAATGCAGTAAACTGTGCACGAGAACATATCCTGGCCCGGGACTCAGGGAAAGATGGGTCAAAGTATACACGAGTAGAGTAATGAGCAACTATATGCAATTTAAATCATTATCGAAGACTCAACCGTAGAAGAAAATTAAGCTATTGTCTGAGAATCAGGATTGTAATGTAATCACCTTAAATGCCCTTTAAATGCCATTAGGGGCTATATTAGCTAGTGTTTTGGGGTCCTTAGACACGTACTAAAGTAAAGCCAAATTGCTTATGGAACCAGAAACATTTGTTAACATATAGTCTGTAAGACTTGGAGCTTGTATATTTGTTATCTCTATAGCATATAACAGTTTCCAGGGAAATAGTTCGACTACTGTAGGAGTTCAATATTCAGAAGTAAATAAGAGATGTTTGAGAATAGAGTTACCCTAGAGCTCAGATCATATTTAACTTACAACTAAGACAAAGGCATGCCCAAAAGAAGAAAGAGAATAAGCTTTATGTAGTCTGTACTTTGTTTCAGATGACCTTCATACACATATTTCATACCCGACCCATTATAGGGCTCGGTGAGCCACTACCAAATACATATCAAGAGAAGGGAAAGATAGTTTCCCATACACTATTCTTTTAGCACGTAGAAGTCTTAACAGGTAATACTCAATCCTTGTAGGGGCGTTAACACTTAACTGTAGTTAGGGATTATGGGGCATACCTGGAGTTCCGGGAATGGAATTATTCCCACATTCCACATACAATTCACTTAAGGCTAAAACTTGCCAAAAGGAAAGAAAGATAATTGTATGTGCTTATACCAAAACATGCCACAAGAAAGCTTTACATACCTCTTGGGAGTTACCCTTTATCCTGCTCGCCTCGTCGTCTTCTGAACCTATTCAATATAAAGTAATACGAATATCAACTACTCTTAACTTTTCAGTATCTGAGGTTACGCCTTAATGCTAATGGAATCTATTCCCTTAGTCGTTTCCTCGACTAGTTCTTTAGTTTGTTAAGGCGTTAACAAAAATTGGGCAGCACCTCCCCTATAATGTGCCCTATCCGAATTTCCAATTAGGTCCCTAAGACCTACAGCCAACCAACAACAACAACCTGCAGCAATTCATACCAACAATATACAACATACACTCCAAACGACTTATTCCAAAAATACGATATCTCAATAGGGCGTCTAGCCTTTATTTTGTGACGCCTTTAATTATACATAACGAGGGGTCATGTGGATTCTACCAGCAGCACCCTAACCAACATTAGGACATATTTAGGCCCTGCAACAACAAGCCACACCCCTGCAGAGCAACTCACAAGAACAACACTTTGTTTCGACAACAATTCAACTATAACGACTACAAATTAGTTTATTCCGAACGCCAAGTATTTCTAAACCATTTTCATATTTCCAGCCACCAATAGGGCGTGTAACATGCTCCATAAGAACACATAAATCTCAAATTTAAAGAAGAAACCTTACCTTACGTTAAACTTGTCAAACTCGCCAAAACTATCCAAAATGTGAAATCTGGACAGCTTACTGTTTTACCTTGCCGCTTTGTTTCGAAGGGGTAATGGAGGGAAACAGGATTTACGTCCTTCATGAAAGTTATAGACATATGTCTTAGGGTCGCAAACAATTTCGAATCATCCCTACATAAATTTTGTACAAAAATATATGACCAAAATACTTACAGCTGTCCGTGTAGAATTTCCAAAACCAAATCTGGGCAGTACCTCCTCTACACTTCATCACCACTTTTGAAGCTGATAAAAGTAGAACTGGATTTTGGAGTCTGAATGAACGTTATATAACCACGAAATACCTTTCCAAAACATATTAAATCACTCGAAACGAATCTGTACACAAGAAGTTATACCAATATTACTAACCACTGTCCCTTCCAAAAACGGGTTGGTTAATTAATTCTTAACATTTTCTCCTTCGACTTTCTCTTATTTTCTCTTCCAAATTCCAATTGAAAAGCTGGAGTTTTACTTCCATGAAGGTCTTAAAATACATATATACGTATCCACGTACTTAAGGTACACCGTATATAATTAATTCACGGAAGAAAATTGAAGAACTTACCCTTAAATTCTTCCAGACATGGCTGCCTTTCCCTTCTTCATTTTTCACGTTTTCTCTCCATGTTTTGGACTGATTTTCTGGATAGGAATGAACTAATTAGTCACAATACACATATATATAGGGTGGCTATGGGGGTGACACGTGTCAGCCCCCTAGGGTGACACGTGTCCAGCCGTGATTGGTCCACCATATCTATGCAACCAGTTAGGGGCTGCCATGTGGCAGCGTGGGGTCCATCCCAAGTAGGTGAGTCACCTGCCTGCTTGTCACCTGCTTGCTTCATTTTCGTAGGTTCGGAAACTCGTCTTATTTTAAGAGCCTATGTAATCCGTGCTACATAAGTTTTGTATGTAATCAAGTAACTCACGTATGTAAGATTTCTAAATTAGTAGCTTGCGTAGATAAGTCGAGTCCTACGACTCGTTACTTGGCCTCCAATTCCTTCCGGACTCTTATGATTTCATCTCCAACCTTCTCTAGTATGGGGTATCACATTCTCCCTTCCATAGAGCCGTTTGATAGTGTCGTAGCATATCCGGTTCATATGGTAATGTCCAAGGAACTTATGAAACATTCTGAGTTTAAAAGGGTGAGGTGTAACATCCTTCCCCCCTTTAGAACATTCGTCCCCGAATGTTAAACAAAACTTCCCTTAGAACTTATACAGACCATCGGGGGATTCGTTTCTGTTTCCTTACACATATTTCCATCGAAGTACTTAGTATACGAGTTTTAGGAGTTGGGGTTACCTGTTTACCTGGTATTTTATGTCCTCTTTTTAATTTCTTAGGTCATCCCCTTTTCTAGTTTTGATTTTTGCCACAATACCTTGACGGAAGGCACGTCTTCAGTTCACAACCTTCTAATTTGCCAATCGAAGGTGGCAATAAGTTTCTCCTCATAGGATAACTCTTCCATCTCATGGACTTCATTTATGGAATATACCCTGGGTGACTCGTCAGTATCTAATGGACTAGGCGTATAGTTTCCAACTAAGGTGGTAAACTTAACTTACCAGCCACGTTGCCCACCTTATGAGTAACTTGATACTGTCTAACGTATTCTGAGTCAAGTTCCTTTTCTAGGTGACCCTATGTTGAACATCCAATCATCAACTTGAACTCTGTATGTCGACGTCGATTATCTGTATATCATTCCTGCCGACTCTGGGCTTTTAGTCAATAGCTTGCTTAATCATGTCGAGGCCATTGGCATACTAGAGTAGTAATTATTATTGTAGGCAACTTGATAAGTGATGGATAATCATTCCGGCTACCTTCGAAGTTAATCTCCCGGCTTGTGGCATATCTTCTAGCGTCTAATGGTGCGCTCAGTCTGTTTAGTAGCTCGAGGGGGAAATGCGGTACTAAGACCTGTCTGTACTCTTGATCTCTTCTTGGACTGATCTCAAGGCGTTAATTATAATTGAAGTCCCTTTATCTGGGATATTAGATGAGGAAACCTCACGGAACCTTACCATTCTCCATGTTCTATAACTCTCTCTAATTTCAGCAGCATAGGTGCTCTTGATTGGAAGCAAATGGGCTGATTCATTAGCCTAATCACAATAACTCATATAGCACCCTACTCCTACCGAGTATAAAATGGGTGCGTAATGACGTGGATAATTTGGGAACCGTTAGCCTCGTATAGTCTTTCTCGACTCCCTTCAGAACTTTAACTGGCACTTTATTCTTTTGGGTCTTTCTTCTCCCTTATCCTATATTCGATGTCGGGGAAGATATTTGGTCCACTCGTGGCCATGTCTCACTTCACCCATAGTATCAGATCCATCTCGATAGTTTGACTTAACCCATCTCTGCATCTCTCAATAGTTAATCACAACTTGGGCTCCCTTGCCTAGGACAATAGCTGTGGAGACTCCGTAAGGTCCTACCACTCTTTTACCTTCCAACTTTATACCTCCTCGGCGGAGTAGGTAACCTGTGATCGAAGGAGCAAGGGTCAACACCATTAATTCATAGGTAACATTTGTGGAATTTTTAACCTTGGGTATTACTTCCTGTCCTCCGTAAGTTACATCAACTGTTTTGCTTTTTCTTGCCCTCAGAGTTGGTTGCTCAGTGGTGTCGAAATTCCCTCGCCTACTGGTCCATATAACCCTTCGGTGGTTTTCCTCTTATTAACAGGTACTATGTTGACGAACTGTGGCATTCGAATGTGTCATCAGTTAGCAAGTAGCTAATCCTCCTTGTTTTGCTTAAGTCCTTGTTAGAATTACTTTAACGTATCTTATAATACTCCAGGTACGTAATCCCATATTGTTTCTCCGTCCCTAGTTCAGATTCATCCATCTCGCGTGATCATACCAGCACTAACGCATTACGTTCCATCAGAATTTCGAAGTTAAGCGTGCTGGGGCGGGAGTAATATTGGGATGGGTGACCTCCCTTGGAAGTCTTCGTGTCGCGTTTCACTGTAATCCTTTCCATGACGTGCGGCCACTCAATTTAGCCTAAGATTTACCTCAGCGTTGTCTCGCGAGTCTTTATGTTTTGCCTTGTCCCTTTCTCTGTTATCTTGCAACCAGTATCGGTGTAGACCTTTAGTTCCGCTATGACCATGTCCCTTTTTGGTCAGTTTGGTTTAACTTCCCCTATTGTATTCCCCTCCTTTCTGTACGCACCCATTCATTAGGGTGGGCTACTGAGTAGCGCTAAAGTTCTTTTATATAGTAACCTTTGGAGCCATTTTAACTTTTGGCTATTATTAGCTGGCATAGCTTTAAAGGAATTTGACATATGAGCTCCCCTATCCTTTATTCATTTTGTGTTCTTCTCATTTTTTTTCCACAGGAGGCTTTCTATTCCTTTGTCCTTGGTTATACATTTATCGCAACATCATTTGCGACCAACTCTATAGCCAACATTTTGGCTTTTTGGTCTAGCATGTTGTCATTATCCCTCGTAGTGTCTCTTGAGTTATCCGATATCCTTCCATGGTTACATTTTTTTGTGTTTTTATCCGCAACCACCTTCTAGTGTTATGTTGTTCAGGGTCTCGTCACAAACTTCTTAACGCTACCTTATGTAGCATTCCGGCTTCCATCCAATTATTGGTAACTTCCGGAGCTTTCCAACTTGGTTTAGCAAGATATCTTATCAAGGTTTAGACGTCTATCTCACATTTATTACTATATCAATTGCCTCCTCCTACCTTTTCCATTTTCTCATTAACTTCCCCCCTTTAGGGGGTACCCGCACTTTCCTCTGTTTGTACTTTGTTCTACGTCTCTATGTCCAGTCTAAATTTTTGTCCAATTCCTTTCACCAATCTATTTGGTACCGCATCATGTCTTCGTTTATCTGCATGTTTATAATCTGACTATCCACGTACGGAGCCTTGATTAAATTACGAAGCGACTAGAACCTTTCCATATCTAACGTAATGTCTTATCTACTAATCAGTACTTGAACAATGTGACCTAGGGAACAACTCGTCCAAGGCCACCTTCTACTTTTTCTTTTTCCAAGAATTCTTAGCACCTGTAGTTGTTCCAATCCCAATTAGGTAATGCTAGTATTCTGACGATAACTATTCTAGGTTTTCTCGAAGTAGTGGTTTTGTCCCAACCTATATCCTTTGTTTCTTGGGACGAATAAAAGTTGTATCGTTTGTTCCTTAAGTTTTCCATCCTCGTCCCTTAAGGGTTCCACTATTTTTGGGGCGACGTTGTGTACACGTGTCATTTTTTTTATATCTTAAGCCCCATGCTCTTACTGCGTTCTCAATGCAGTCCTTTAACTTAGGCAACGCGTACTATGTGTGTCTTACTAGTGGTTCCACTTTATCCCTACATACTCGTATCACACTGTTCAGTTCATACTTACATATCCCCCTTTTTAACTAGTATATATATTTGGTTCCTGACATCTCTTTGAGGTGCTTCTATTAGAAGTTCTTTCCCCAATTAGTCGGTGGCAAATTATAAACTATTATCGTACATCATTTTCCAACCATTGTTGGAAGAAATCAGAACCTCTTCAACATCACAATATTTTTTTCTTTAAGTACTTGACCTACCTGGTCTCCTTCTGAGTTTATCCTCGAGTTATGAACAACTCATCTAATTTACAATTAGGAGTTGAGGGCTTGGTATTTTTTTCAAAAGAGTGAAACTCATTCGCGGGACATCTTATCCTTCATTCTGAGCCCTTTGTGTATATTCCTACAATACAAATACAGCCGGAGATACCGTAATCTGAGCTTTACTACTTAAATAAGCCTTTGTTCCTCCGAAATAAAATTCTTCGAGTGAAAAGGGAGCCCCTTATTGACGAAATGAAGGGTACCTCTTACAACTTTACTTTAGCATAACATGGGTACTCGGTATCAATTTCCAAGATATGTTATAAAGGTACGTTTTATTCCCTTTTCCCTGTTCTAGGAAAATTTCGACAGAGTTTCCTCTACACTCCTTACTATCTCAAAACCTGCACGCAGAAAATACCAACAATGCCTCATAGGGCCAACATATATATATACATATCATATCACAGCCGCACAGGGCTTTCAATGTCATCTCATATCGCAGCCACACAGGGCTTTCAACGTCAACAATAATATAAAAATACCGGACTTACCTCATATGTCTAACTTAAAACTGCATCTGTTGCACTTTCTGTCTGCTTTCCTTTCAGGTTTCAACTTTATATTTCAATACCTTACCTAACGAATATCTTTCGTGGCTTTACTTTACTCTCCTGCATGCTTTATAACTTTCCATGTCATCAATTACTTTTTTCTGTTGGTGTCGTCCTTCTATAAGATCCAAGGTTAATATAAGGAATTTTTCCTATGACTCGGATCTAAAGCACGATCTCAGATGTAGAAGAAAGGTAACATCCTAAATGTCCTATAGCTTCCTGTTTATAGATATGGCGCGCAACACATCGATAACCAAGACTCTATTAGACACGGTCTGTAGACACTCCAAGGACGAACTGCTCTGATACCACTTCTGTCATGACCCAACCCCGTAGACCGCGACTGGGGTCCGACCTTGAACCCCCGTACATATATCTATTAGCTGAGGTCACATTGAATCATAAATAAGACAATATCATGTAATAGAGCCCCACTGGGCGATAACATTTTTATAAACTGTAGCCCTTTTCGTTTGTATCACAACATGACAGGGCACGCAAGCCGACAAGGCTACCATAACATAATAACATATATCATATATCATGTAGACCCAGCTTAATCAAACTGACATACACAACCCACATATACATGTCTGCAGACCTCTAAACATATAAATGACAACATATGGCGGGACAGGGCCCCCGCCGTACCCCTGAATGGATAAAACAATTTCTATACATCCGTGGACAGTATCAAAAACTAGGCTCCGATACAATGGAGCCTCTTCCAGCTGAGCTGCATGGAATCCTAAGCTGACGGACTCCCAAAATTTGTATCTGTACCTGCGGGCATGAACGCAGCCCCCCGAGAAAGGGGGTCAGTACGATATGTGTACTGAGTATGTAAAATATAATATAATACAACTGGAAATATATCTGAGATAGAGAATCAGGGGATAAGATATCAATTCAGAAACCTGTACCTGTACTTTATGAATTACAAAAACATGCATGTTCGAGTCATATGATATAGCCGGCCCTTTTGGGGGTCCGGTGAATCATCTCTGTAAATCATCTCTGTAAAACCATCATGGCCCCAGTGCCATCACCACCTTATTACAACACATCATCATATATTTATACACGTATCCTGGCCCTCTATTGAGGGACTCAGTGAATAATGCAGTAAACTGTGCACGAGAACATATCCTGGCCCGGGACTCAGGGAAAGACGGGTCACAGTATACACGAGTAGAGTAATGAGCAACTATATGCAATTTAAATCATTATCGAAGACTCAACCGTAGAAGAAAATTAAGCTATTGTCTGAGAATCAGGATTGTAATGTAATCACCTTAAATGCCCTTTAAATGCCATTAGGGCTATATTAGCTAGTGTTTTGGGGTCCTTAGACACGTACTAAAGTAAAGCCAAATTGCTTATGGAACCAGAAACATTTGTTAACATATAGTCTGTAAGACTTGGAGCTTGTATATTTGTTATCTCTATAGCATATAACAGTTTCCAGGGAAATAGTTCGACTACTGTAGGAGTTCAATATTCAGAAGTAAATAAGAGATGTTTGAGAATAGAGTTACCCTAGAGCTCAGATCATATTTAACTTACAACTAAGACAAAGGCATGCCCAAAAGAAGAAAGAGAATAAGCTTTATGTAGTCTGTACTTTGTTTCAGATGACCTTCATACACATATTTCATACCCGACCCATTATAGGGCTCGGTGAGCCACTACCAAATACATATCAAGAGAAGGGAAAGATAGTTTCCCATACACTATTCTTTTAGCACGTAGAAGTCTTAACAGGTAATACTCAATCCTTGTAGGGGCGTTAACACTTAACTGTAGTTAGGGATTATGGGGCATACCTGGAGTTCCAGGAATGGAATTATTCCCACATTCCACATACAATTCACTTAAGGCTAAAACTTGCCAAAAGGAAAGAAAGATAATTGTATGTGCTTATACCAAAACATGCCACAAGAAAGCTTTACATACCTCTTGGGAGTTTCCCTTTAT
The DNA here is from genome assembly GCF_947179165.1 of Solanum dulcamara. Lineage (NCBI taxonomy): Eukaryota > Viridiplantae > Streptophyta > Magnoliopsida > Solanales > Solanaceae > Solanum > Solanum dulcamara. The sequence goes on from NC_077240.1 coordinate 64,393,936, forward strand.
CCTGCTCGCCTCGTCGTCTTCTGAACCTATTCAATATAAAGTAATACGAATATCAACTACTCTTAACTTTTCAGTATCTGAGGTTACGCCTTAATGCTAATGGAATCTATTCCCTTAGTCGTTTCCTCGACTAGTTCTTTAGTTTGTTAAGGCGTTAACGAAAATTGGGCAGCACCTCCCCTATAATGTGCCCTATCCAAATTTCCAATTAGGTCCCTAAGACCTACAGCCAACCAACAACAACAACCTGCAGCAATTCATACCAACAATATACAACATACACTCCAAACGACTTATTCCAAAAATACGATATCTCAATAGGGCGTCTAGCCTTTATTTTGTGACGCCTTTAATTATACATAACGAGGGGTCATGTGGATTCTACCAGCAGCACCCTAATCATCCCTACATAAATTTTGTACAAAAATATATGACCAAAATACTTACAGCTGTCCGTGTAGAATTTCCAAAACCAAATCTGGGCAGTACCTCCTCTACACTTCATCACCACTTTTGAAGCTGATAAAAGTAGAACTGGATTTTGGAGTCTGAATGAACGTTATATAACCACGAAATACCTTTCCAAAACATATTAAATCACTCGAAACGAATCTGTACACAAGAAGTTATACCAATATTACTAACCACTGTCCCTTCCAAAAACGGGTTGGTTAATTAATTCTTACCATTTTCTCCTTCGACTTTCTCTTATTTTCTCTTCCAAATTCCAATTGAAAAGCTGGAGTTTTACTTCCATGAAGGTCTTAAAATACATATATACGTATCCACGTACTTAAGGTACACCGTATATAATTAATTCACGGAAGAAAATTGAAGAACTTACCCTTAAATTCTTCCAGACATGGCTGCCTTTCCCTTCTTCATTTTTCACGTTTTCTCTCCATGTTTTGGACTGATTTTCTGGATAGGAATGAACTAATTAGTCACAATACACATATATATAGGGTGGCTATGGGGGTGACACGTGTCAGCCCCCTAGGGTGATACGTGTCCAGTCGTGATTGGTCCACCATATCTATGCAACCAGTTAGGGGCTGCCATGTGGCAGCGTGGGGTCCATCCCAAGTAGGTGAGTCACCTGCCTGCTTGTCACCTGCTTGCTTCATTTTCGTAGGTTTGGAAACTCGTCTTATTTTAAGAGCCTATGTAATCCGTGCTACATAAGTTTTGTATGTAATCAAGTAACTCACGTATGTAAGATTTCTAAATTAGTAGCTTGCGTAGATAAGTCGAGTCCTACGACTCGTTACTTGGCCTCTAATTCCTTCCGGACTCTTATGATTTCATCTCCAACCTTCTCTAGTATGGGGTATCACATTCTCCCTTCCATAGAGCCGTTTGATAGTGTCGTAGCATATCCGGTTCATATGGTAATGTCCAAGGAACTTATGAAACATTCTGAGTTTAAAAGGGTGAGGTGTAACACAAGTGGTTCACTTGAAGGACAAAAATGGCTTTTGAGTGTCAACCACGTCTAGGGTACCCTCCCGGGGCATGACAAATATGGTATCAGAGAACAGAGTTCAAGAATCCTAGGGAGTCTATGAGGCCGTGTCTAGTAGAGTCTTGCTTATGGGTGTGTTGTGCACCATACTTATAATCAGGAGGCTATAAGGCATTAAGAATTGTTTCACTTCTTTCATACCCTGAATTCGTGCAATAGAGTTAAACTCTATAAAACTTCCTTTCTAATTCGTGCGTTTATACGTTACAGATAATGCCTCCTAAACATACGGCTAGCCAGGGGAATGCTAATAACGCAGAGATTCCACAGTCAGAGGTACGCCCATCGAGGTCTAGGAGCCGACCTGCGAGGTATGCAGAGGCACCTCAAGTGCCTACTACTCCGCCTGCACCAACTTCGAAAGAAGATTTTCGAGGAGTGATTGTTATGCTCACTCAACTAGTGGCTGCCCATAATGGTAACCAGAGTTCGCCAACTCTTAGCTGTAGTTCCCAAGAGCCATCTGCTGCCACCAGAAGTAGAGACTTTCTGAGAATGAATCCACTGGCATTCATGGGATCTAAGGTTAATGAAGACCCCCAAAATTTTATTAATGAGATATGGAAGATCCTGAAAGCTATGCATGCTACAGAGATCAAAGGGGTTGAGTTGGTGTCTTATCAACTCAAAGATGTGGCACACATTTGGTATAACCAATGGGAACAAGGTAGAGGTGAGGATGTTAAACCTGCTATGTGGAATGAATTTGAAGGATCCTTTCTTGACCATTTCTTTCCCAGAGAATTGAGGGAAGCGAAGGTAGAAGAGTTTGTGATTCTGAAACAAGAAAGTATTACCGTTAAGGAGTATAGTCTGAAGTTCATCCAGCTGTCCAGATATGCTCCAGAGATGATCCCAGATATGAGGTCGAAGATGAGGAAATTTGTCTCCGGTTTGGGAAGACATGTAAAGAAAGAGTACAAAGAGGCATTGTTAATCTCTGACATGGATATTTCAAGATTAATGGTGTATGCTCAACAGGTGGAGAATGGTAAGAGGAAAGACAGGGAGGAGCATCTGAGTAAGAAGGCAAAATCAGCTAGACATGAGAACGAACAAAGGCAGAACAAGGGTAATAGGTCCTTCTTCCAGAAGAGGCCTTCCAGCTATACCTCATCTACCATCAGTGCACCTATGCCGCTGAATAGATATGATTGGCAGGGACAGAGTCACTAGAATTTTAGACCCTAGGGTTCTCAATCTCAGGTTAGCGTGGGTCAAGGTTCGAAATAAAAGCCACTATACGGCAAGTGCGGTAAGCTCCACTTGGGAGAGTGCAGAGCGGGAAGGGTTGGTTGTTATAAATGCGGCTAAATGGACCATTTTTAGAGGGAGTGTCCAAAAAGGGGGATTAGAGACCAGTATTCTACCACCGCACCACCTACTAGAGGTAATTAGAGGGGCACTACTTCAGGTTCGGGCGGAGGTACAAACCATCTATATGCCATGGGTAGTCGCCAAGATCAGGAGAACTCCCCAAAAGTCGTAATGGGTATGATACGAGTCTCTTCTCTTGACTGTTATGTTTTGATGGATCTGATTGCCACACTATCTTTTGTGACTCCTTACGTAGCTAGTAGATGTAATAAAATCCCTGATTGTCTCCTTGAGCCTTTCAGTGTAGCTACTCTTATCGGTGATTCTATCTTAGCTGAGAAAGTCTATAGAGGTTGCACTGTGTCAATTCATCACAGGGATACCTTGGCTGACTTAGTTGAGTTGGACATGGTTGATTTTGATGTGAACCTTAGCATGGACTAGCTTTATGTCTGTTATGCCTCTATTGATTATAGGACTCAGGTTTTCAAGTTCAAGTTCCCGAATGAGGCTGTCATAGAGTGGAAGGGTAGCCCTGTCGTTCCTAAGGGTAAGTTTATTTCCTACCTTAGGGCCAAGAAGCTAATCTCTAAAGGGTGTATTTATCACATTGTCCAAGTGAAGAATGACAATGTTGCGTCTCCATCCCTCGAATTGGTTCTGATTGTCAATGAGTTTCCTGATGTCTTTCCTGAAGATCTACCTGGAGTCCCTCCTAATAGGGAGATCGACTTTGGGATTGATGTTCTTCCTGATACCCAGCCTATCTCTATCCCTCCATATAGAATGGCTCCGGCTGAGTTGGAAGAGTTAAAAGAATAGTTGAAAGACTTGTTAGATAAGGGATTCATTAGGCCGAGTTCTCACCATGGGGTGCACCCATCCTATTTGTGCAAAGGAAAGATGGGTCCCTTAGAATGTGTATTGACTATACGCAACTGAACAAGGTCACCATAAAGAAAAAATACCCTCTACCCAGAATAGATGACTTGTTTGATCAACTTTAGGGTGCCACCTATTTCTCAAAGATAGAACTTAGATCAGGCTACCACCAGTTGAAGGTGAGGGAGTGTGATATCCCAAAAATAGCTTTTCAGACCTATTATGGCCACTTTCAGTTCTTGATGATGTCCTTTGGGTTGACTAATGCCCCCGCAGCTTTTATGGATCTCATGAACCGAGTATTTAAACTATATCTTGATATGTTTGTGATTGTATTCATAGATGATATTTTGATCTACTCCAAGAATAAGGAGGAGCACGTCTATCATCTTAGAGTCGTCCTGCAAACTTTGAAAGACCAGGTATTGTATGCAAAGTTCTCCAAATGTGAATTTTGGCTTGCATCAGTGGCTTTTCTAGGCCACATTATATCTAGAGATGGTATTCAGGTTGATGCTAAGAAGATTGAGGCAGTGAGAAATTAGCCCAGACCCATATCCCCGACAGAGATAAGAAGCTTTTTGGGTTTGGCTGGCTATTATTGAAGGTTTGTAGAGGGATTCTCATCCATATCATCACCATTGACCAAGCTGACCCAAACGAAGGCTAAGTTCCAATGTTCCGATGCGTGTGAGGAGAGTTTCCAGCAATTGAAGACCAAGCTAACCACTGCTCTTGTTCTAACTTTGTCTGAGGGAACAGAGGATTTTGTGATCTATTGTGATGCGTCTAGAGTTGGTTTCAGTTGTGTGTTGATGCAGAGGGGAAAGGTGATAGCTATGCTTCAAGACAGCTTAAGATTCATGAGAGGAATTACCCCACTCAGGACCTTGAGCTGGCAGATGTGGTATTTGACCTTAAAGTTTGGCGCCACTACTTGTATGGAGTGCACGTTGATGTGTTCACCAATCATAAGAGTTTACAATATGTCTTCAGCCAGAAGGAACTCAACCTGAGGCAAATGAGATGGCTCGAGCTACTCAAAGACTATGATATGAGCATCCTCTGCCATCCAGGTAAAGCTAATGTTGCTGTTGATGCTCTTAGCAGGTTGTCTATGGGTAGCACTGCCCATATAGAGGAGGGAAGGAAATAATTGGCGGAGGTACATAAATTAGCCCGATTGGGAGTTTGTCTTGAAGAGAACAATGAGGGTGGAGTTAATGTTCAGGATAGGTATGCATCCTCACTTATGGCAGAGGTTAAGGAGAAACAAGACCAAGATCTCATCCTTCTCCAGTTGAAGGAAGTTGTTCACAAACAAGAGGTGATGGTTTTTACCAAAGGGGGAGATGGTGTGCTAAGGTACCAAAATAGGTTGTGTGTACTAGATGTCGATGATGTTCGAGAAAGGATTATGGACGAAGCGCATAGTTCCAGATACTCCATTCATCCTAGCTCTACGAAGATGTACCATGACTTGAGGGAAGTTTATGGGTGGAGTGGAATAAAGAAAGATGTCGCGGAAGTTGTTTCCAAGTGCCCAAATTGCCAACAGGTTAAAGTTGAGCATCAAAGGCCATGTCGGTTAGCTCAAAATATAGAGATTACGGAATGGAAATGGGAGATGATCAATATGGACTTTATTACGGGTTTGTTGAGGTCCCGAAAGCTACATGATTCGATTTGGGTGATTGTGGATAGAATGACGAAATCATCTCACCTCTTGGCAGTTAAGACTACTTACACCGCAGAGGATTATGCAAAATTATACATTCAGGAGATCGTCATATTGCACGGGGTTCCCCTGTCTATCATCTCAGACCGAGGAGTTCAATTCACTTCCCAATTTTGGAAATCCTTCCAGAAGGGACTGGGTTCAAAAGTGAATCTTAGTACGACCTTTAATCCCCAATTAGATGGCCAAGCGGAGCGCACCATCCAGACATTGGAGGATATATTGAGGGAATGTGTACTTGACTTCAAAGGAAATTGGGATGATCACTTACCTCTCATAGAGTTTGCATATAATAATAGCTATCATGCAAGCATTCAAATGACTCTTTATGAAGATTTGTATGGGAGGAGGTGTAGATCACCAATTGGGTGGTTTGAAGTTGGTGAAGCTGAGTTGATTGGACCTGATCTTGTTCACCAAGCCATGGAGAAGGTGATAGTTATTCAAGATAGGGTAAAGACATCCCAAAGCCATCAAAAATCTTACACCGATGTTGTTACACCCCACATCTTTGAACTCGAAAGGTTCCTTAAGTTACTTAGAAGTTAGCATGTGATCTACTTAAGTTACGACCCTATTAAACAACTCTAAGAATGGAGAATGTGACACCCCATGGTAGGGAAGGTTGGAACTAGGGTCAAGAGAAGTCGGCAGGAGTTGGAGGCCAACTAACGAGTCGTAGGACTCGACTTATCTGCATAAACTACTAAGTTAGAAGTCTCACGTACGTGAGTTACTTGATTACATACCAAGCCTACGTAGCAAGGGTTTCATAGGCTCTTAAAGTGAGACAAGATTACGAACGAGATTACGAACCCACGAGGAAGAAAAAAAAAATCGCGGGGCAGCCAATGGGAGGGTGACACTTGGCAGCCCCTAAGCAAGAAGGTGACCCACCTGCTTGGGGTCAAGTAGGTGACCCACCTGCTTGGGAGGGTGGGCCCCACTGCCACGTGGCATCCCCACATGGAGTGCATGGACACGGTGGCCGAATAGGGGCTGGACACATGTCCCCCTTAGGAGATGACACGTGTCACCCCTTGGGACCACCCATATAAATGATATATATCTCAAACTTCAGCTTGTTCATCAAAATTTCCATCAGCAACGTGAACAAAAAAAACCCTAAAGCTAAGGAGAGAAAATTGCGACGGCATTGGGAGAAAAATAGGTAAGTCCCGTTTTCGTTCCATAAATTAATTAATTAGCGTATACTATGATTATATGGAAGTATTAGTAGTATAAAATTAGAGTTCGGTGCAGCCAAAAAATGGACAGCAAGCTGCCACGACGGTTCAGCACGTTTAAAAAAATTCCGAGGCGCAATTTTGGCTAGTTTTAGCCAATTTCGGGAAAGGTAAGTTCTTCCCCTCTAATTTGAAGTTTATGATGTTAAATTAGGTTGTATTACACACCTTAGGGGCTGCTTGAAGTTGGGTAAAAGGTTTGAAAAGTTCGGCGTTCGAAATAAACGAATTTGGAATCCCTATAGTTAAGTTGTTGTCGAAATAATGTGTTGTGCGCGTGGGGGCTGCTGCTGGTTGTGTTGTGGCGTGTTGCAGGGTCTAAAAGTTCTCTAAATTTGGTGTGGGATCTGAGTTTTTCAGCCACATGACCCTCCGCTTTGCAATTAAAGAATTCGCGAAAGAAAGATTAAAGACTCTAGTTTTGGTATCTTAGTTTCGAGTGAATTGTTGGGGGTTTATATGGTGTAATTTTGGTCGTAATATGTATGTATATGGGCTGCTGGTTCTATTGTTGGTTTTCTGCAGGTTCTAAGGACATGGTTGGGATTTCGGATAGGGCACATTATAGGGGAGGTGCTGTCCGATTTTCGTTAACGCCTTAACTAGTTAAGGAACTAGTCGAGAAGGCGAGCGAAGGGATGAATGTTATGAATACTCATGGGTAGTCTAAGTTGCTGAAAAGTCCAAGGTTGTTAATACTTGCATTACTTCCATGTTAAATAGGTTTCGAGGACAACGACGTGGACGTGATTAAGAGAAGTCCATACAAGGTATGTAAAGCTATTCCTTCTTTTGGCATGTTTTGGTATAAATATGTAAAGCTTATTTGTTCTTTCTTTTGGGCATGTGTTAGATCTATATGACAAGTGATATGTGTATGAAGCTTGGTGTAACTCTATTCATGAGCTCTGAACGTGATTCATGATTCATAATTCGTGTTCACTGTTGAATGTTAAGACTCTTAAAGTAGTTAAACTTCCATTCCTCAAGTCTTCTATATGCTGAGAAGTAGTGTATGTAAAGTTATTCTTCCTCTCTTTTGGAATGACTTAGATGTAAGTATTGCGTATATGAAGTTTGAAGTTATTTCACTCTTAAAACTCTGAGGGTGAGTAAAGACTCTTGTTCACTTCCTACTGATTAGAACTCCTATAACAAGTTGAGTCATTACTTTTTCAAAGTCTTCCATGTGATAGGAAATGGTACATGTAAAGCTTGTCTTTTCCTACTTCGAGAAAGACTAGACTAAAGGTTCTATAGGACATGGATTTGGATATAGCCCCATTTATAGATTCTGGATGTAACTAATAACTTGTACCCACTTCTGAATGATAAGGGCCTTGAAGTAGTTGAACTACGACCCTTAAGCCTCCTATAGGTTGAATAATGTTGGGATATGTAAGCTCGTATATCTAGGGGCTCTTAAACATGCTTTAGGATGATATATGTGGGATATTTGATATTTTATAGAGTTTGACGTACACGTATATGCATTATGATATATATGGATTGGGCCGAACGTACCTTGGCACATTTTGCTATGTAAGGATCGGGTCGTATGTTCCACGACAGGTTATGCATTATATGGATCGGGCCATCGTACCTCGGCATTATTATGCATTATACAGATCGGGCCATCGTACCACAGCATTATTATGCATTATACGGATCGGGCCATCATACCTCGGCATTGTTATACGATATACGGATCGAGACATCGTTCCTCAGCATTATTATATGATACATGGATCTGGCCATTATTCCTCGGTATGTAATTTCTATATATAGGGATCAGACTATACGTCCCACAGCGTTAATGGTATATATATACCTATCATGATAGATGATGTGTTTGTAACACTAGGTCCCCGAGTGGGTCGGATACGGTACGTGATAATGGTATATATGACTTTATTTTATGAGATGCAAGTACGGTACCCTATTAAATGCTATACTTGGTTTCCTGCATCCCTGTTTCAGTTGTTATCTCAGTTATGTTATTCTTATATACTTAGTAAATATATCGTACTAATCCCCCTTTCTTTCGAGGGTTGCGTTTTATGCCTGCAGGTACTATACAGATTTTGGGAGTCCACCAGCTCAGGATTTCACTCAGCAAGTTTAGAAGAAGCTCCATTGATTCAGAGCTAAGTTTTGGTACCAAACCACCGATGTATATATTTGGTTACACAGGGGTACGTCGGTGGCCCTGTCCTGCCATATGTTGTCGTTCCTATTCCTAAGGTCTGTAGACATATATGTGTGGGTTATTCATGAGTTTATTTCGGTTGTACCTATACGGCACGTTGTAAATGTTTTTACGTTATTGCAGTTTTATTGGCTTGCATTCCCTTTCATAATATGATATAAATTAAAGAGGCCACACATACACGAAAAAGTTTTAACTCATTGGGGTTTTTGTGAGTAGTATCGCTTGCTCATAGTTCAATTTGACTACATTTGACAAATATGTATACGGGGGTCTAGGTCGGACCCCATTCGCAGCCCACGGGGTTGGGTCATGACAGATGTGAGGAGGAGAGACTTAGAGTTTGAGGTGGATGATTGGGTGTACCTGAAAGTGTCACCCATGAAGGGCGTCATGAGGTTTGGAAGGAAGGGAAAGCTTAGTCCTCGATACATTGGTCCTTACCGGGTTGTGAGGAGGATAGGGAGTGTCGCTTATGAATTAAAGTTACCCTCGGAGCTAGCCTCCATTCATCCGGCATTTCATGTTTAGATATTGAAGAAATGCTTGGGCGATCCCTCGCTGGTAGTCCCCATTGTTAGTATAGGAGTTAAGGATAGCTTGTCCTATGAAGAGGTTCTGATCCAACTTCTTGATCGCCAAATTTGCAAATTGAGGAACAAAGAGATCACCTCAGTCAAAGTCTTATGGAGAAATCAATTTGTTAAGGAAGCCACATGGGAGGCAGAGGAAGATATGAAATCTAAATATCCACATCTATTCGTGCCTACCGATGAGAATATTGAAGGTAATGTCCACTTTCTTGACTTGAATTAGTTTGTGCATTTTAAGTTTGGATAGTAATTAGTTTGAGAATTTGATTGGTTGCATGACTGGATTCTGATTGTGATTTGTGCCTTGAGTCCATCCTTGGTTTACTCGTCATTCAAGGATGAATGATCCCAAGGGGGAGATAATGTAACACACCTCAAAATTCTTTACTAAGATTCAGACCTTTCTTTGTATACGTGTAGGATCGAACCCAACTATTATGAAGTGTATGCATGAGTTAGGATGAGTTCCCAAGGAATTGAAGAGTGTTAGAGGTGATGTGGGGTCACAAAGGATCCCTATAACCAAGCTAAGTCCAAAGAATTAATCTTGGCTAAGTTTTAGGATGAGTTCGTATAAGGGGTCGACTTCTAACGACCATATATTTTGAATATGACGATCTGGGTGGCCCATGACCTATTAAATTAAAGGTCTTTGAGTCTTCTTTCCAACACCGCCAAGATTGTAATTTTTTGGAGTTCGGAGTCAAAATTTATAGCTCTCCTAAGACGGACTAGTACTGCAGGAATTTCAGGCCTGGGTGGCAACTGTTGGAAACCTGGGCTTGGTGCTGCAGTGGCGCGACGCGCCACTATCGTGCCATAAAACAGTCTCAATAGTTTGGTCCTTGGCGTGATGCGCCACTATCAGATATGCAGGTTTTAAGCCTAAAATTCGACTTGGCATCGTAGTGGCGCGATGCGCCACTATCGCGCCAAAGGCGTTTTAGCCTGTTTTGCAAGATTTTTAGAGAAAGGGAAATTTGGGTATTTTCCCAAATTATATATACACAATCCTTGAACGTTTTGGACCTTTATTTCAGTCCCTCTCTCTCTCTAAAAGCCTTAGAAAGTTCCCTCTCTTCTTGTTCTTCTCCATTTCTAACAAGGACTTGCTTCAAGAACTTTAAGAATTCAAGACTTCCATTGAAGACCCAACATCAAGGTTTTCTTCAAAGTCTTTACTAAGGTATGTAAGGCTAACTCAAAGCATGGTTTGAGTCCACCCATGTGCCCTAGATCTTCTTTGAGATTGATTGTTCATAAGAATGAAGTTTATTGATGGAGTTAGGTCCAAATAGGTCATTTTGATCTATTACCCTAATTTCTATTATGTTGATGTTGTGGAGTCAAGAAAGTGATGTGCTATATGTTGGTATGAGTTGATTGAGATGAGAGGTTGAACATATATTATTAATTTCATAACTATGTTGATTACGATAAAGAATGTTAGTTTTCTTAAATATGTTGCTTATCTTGAATTGTTGATTTAAAAACCTTGGAGTTGTGTTGAGTCCCAAAAGATTTGTTAAATGAATAGAGGAACGATTGGATAGGTTTGTATGTTGTTATAAACGCATATTTAATCCACTCTTGAAAGATGTGATTGGGATTGATCGGATAGTATGATTGGGAGAGGTTTGATTGTGACAGAGTTGATGAGTTGACAAGGTTGTAAATGAGACTTGTCGATATGATTTGATTGAGTCGATTGGATGGAGTTTTATGAGCATTAAGTCTCGGGAGGAGTATCGAGCACTGAATTGGGTAAGAGTATAGTACATACTCGAACTCCATGAACTACACCGCCAATGTAGGAAGGGATTGAACCATTAAAGTCGGATGCTTCCTATGGGATCGAACCGTTAAAGTCAGATGTTTCCCATTTTATTGTCCTGAAATGATAGGACTTGACTGATTGATGGGATCCATGATTAGTTGACTCGTTCATACCCTGGCAAAGTATGAATGGACGTGGCAATAACGTTGGTTTGTTATACTATCACTGGCTCATAAGTGATGGTTGTCGGATAAGAGAAACTCCTATATAGGTCTTGGTAGTACTCTGAGTCGGATTGAGTTGTTCTTCTTTCTGAGTTGAGATTTCCGAGTTGGTTTGATCTTTTTTGATGTTGTTTCATTCGGCCATTTTACATACTCGTACATTCTATGTATTGATTCCATTTGGCCTGCATCATTTCATAATGCAGAGACAAGTACTAGAGATCATCAACCGGCGTACCGTTGAAGATCTACTCACTCCCAGCCAGTTGGTGAGTTCTCCTAGTTTCCAGAGGATGCCAAGACTTTCTTTATAGCTTGTTTTGTTTCCTTATTTTTTGTTGTTGGTAGCCATGGGCTTGTAATTGGCACCTCCTAGATTGTTGATAGAGGCTTAATAGACCAGAGTGTGGAAATGTTGATTTGTTTGTTTTGACTAATTCTATTCTAGCTGTCTGTTGATTTGATAGTTCTTTGGCATTTGGTCCTAAAATATGGCTAGTAGTCCTATAATAGAGTATTCCACTGATAGAATATGAATGAATGAAAGTATGACTGGACCAAGTGGTTTGCTTGAAGGGCAGAAATGGCTTTCGAGTATTGGCCATGTCTAGGGTACCCTCCTAGGGCGTGACACTAATCAAGTCAATACCACACAGCCTGAGCTCTATAGACTCAAACTAACCAACCTGAGAAATGAAAAAGCCTACCATATAAGGCCTCAAATGGGACTATCTTAATACTAGAGTGGTAGTTGTCATTATACGCAAACTCTGCCAAAGGCAAAAACTGGTGCCACTAGCCTGTAAAATTCATAACACATGCCCACAATATATCCTCAAGAAGCTAGATAGTGAGATCCAACTGACCATCAATCTGCAGGTGAAAAGTTATACTAAGATCATCATGAGTTCCCAACTCCTCCTGAAAAGTCCTTCAAAAGTTGGATGAAAACTGTGAGCCCTAGTCTGAAATGATAGCAACAGGCACACCATGAACATACACCACTTACCTAATGTATATATGGACTAACCTCTCACGCTGTAATAAGTATAAAGAAGGAAGTAAGTGTGCTGACTTGGTCAATCAATCAACGATGACCCAAATACTATCAACACCTATGGAAGTGCAAGGTAACCCCCTAATGAAGTTCATGGTGATACGCTCCTATTTCTACTCTAGAATTGGTAATCTGTGAAACTCTCCACCAAGTCTCAAATGCTCAGCCTTCACCTACTGAAAACTCAAATAATGAGACATTTAGACTATAATGTCTCTCCTCATACCGCTCCATCAATAAAGCTGCCTCACTTCACGATACATCTTAGTGGTGCCCGGATGAATATTGTATCTGGAATTATGGGCCTCGCTAAGGATCAACTGGATCATACCCCTAAATCTCAGAACATATAAGTGACCATCCAACCTCAAAAACACATCTAGATATACGGTAAAATAGCAGTCATCATCTCTCAAAACTCAATCTTAAAGGGATAACAACTCCTCATCCTCGAACTTTTGACCACGAATCTGATCTAATAGAGAGAACTAAACTCCTACATAAGTTACCACACATGTTGGCTAAGGACAGGATGTCCAAAACCAAAGGTCACTCTATAATAAAAAGAAAGGCTAGCCTGCGCAAACTCGGTGCATTCTGACTCAAGACATCCTCTATACGTTCGCCTTGAGTGGATGGTAGAGAATAAAGACGTCATAATCCTTCAGGATCTCAATCCAAAGGAGCTGCCACAGATTATAATCCGACTGACTCATTATTTAATAAAGTCTCATGTGATCAGTATAGATCTTATAATATATTACATGCATGTAGTGCCTCCAAATCTTAAGCGCAAAACTACTGATGCTAACCCCTAGGCAGAAGGGGGGTATTTGCACTTATGCAACTTAAGTTGCCTCAACACAGATGCTATAACCCGACTATGTCGCATCAACACACAATCCAAACCAATTCTTTATGAGTCATTATACATAGTGAAGCCCTCGCCCTCACCTAAAATACTTAATATAGGAGCAGTGGTAAGTAGATCCTTAAGCTTCCAAAAGTTTAAGTCACACTTATCAAAGCAATCAAATGGAACGTCCTGGCAAGTTAACCGAGTCAATGGCACTGTATTGGTAGAAAAGCCCTCAATAAATTAGCAATAGTAACACCCTAGTTTGACAAATCTATGATTCTAAAAAATAGAGGTGGACCTTTCCCAATCTCAAATATCCTCAATCTTCTCTAGATCTACCATGATTCCATAATTGTACACCACGTGCCCCAAGAATACTATGGAATCAAGCCAAAAATCACACTTTGAGAACTTGACATCAAGTTGGTAACCTCTTAATGTCTGGAATACTAATCTCAAAAGTTTCTCATACTCACTCCAGCTCTGTGAATATACCAAAATATCATCAATGAAGACTATGATAGAAGAGTCAAGGTATGGCCTAAACACATGGGTCATCAAGTCTATGAGGGTGGCAGGGGCATTAGTTAACCCAAAAGACATCACTAGGAACTCATAGTTGCCATATAAACTCCTAAATATAGTCTTAGGTATGTCCGCTGCCCTAATCCTTAGTTTATTGTAACCGACTCTAAATTCATTCTTAGAAAACACTGCAGTACCTAAAACTGATCAAATAGTTTATTAATGCGAGGCATGGGGTAATAGTTCTTCACCATCACCTTGTTCAACTGCTTGTAATCGACACACATCCACATAAAACTATCCTTCTTCTTCACAAACAAGACTGGGACACCCTAAGGCGATAACTAGGTCGAATAAACCCCTTACCTAAGAGGTCCTCAATCTAAACACTAGGATCTTTGAGCTTTATGGGTGCCATCTAATAAGGCAAAATAGAAATATGGTGTGTGTTTGGCTCCAAGTCTATAGAAAAATTAATATCATGCTCTGAGGGTAGGCCAGGTAGGTCTATACGAAACACATATTCAAACATGCAGACTATAGAACCGACTAAATTGAAGGGGCCTTTCAACTAACATCTCGTATATAGTCTAAATATGCTAACACCCAGAAGCAACCAACCACTGAGCCTACATAAAAGAGATGATCGCCATTAGAGTGAGATTATAAGCATTCTACCACAACACCAAAGGATTGCAAGGCATGGCTAAGGTAACAGTCTTAGCATAGCAATCTAAGACCGCATATATAGAAATGACCAGTCCATGCCCAAAATTACATCAAAATCAACTATATCTAGCAGAATGAGATCAACTCTAGTATGATAATATTTGATAGTCAATAAGCAAGATAGAAATACCTAATCCACTACTAAGAATTCAGCCACTAGGGTCAAAACCTGAACCAACTCCACTAAGGACTCTGAACTCATACCTAATCATAGAACATAATAAATAGATACATATTAAAATGTGGATCCCAGATCAAAGAAAACTTTGGCAGGCTGGTGGAATAAAAGAAGCATGCCTATAATGACATTATCAGATGCCTTAGCCTCTATCCTCATTGGGGATGCATAGAGATGGCCTTGGGCACCTCTTCCTGATGCATTTAATCTACCACCTGAACTACCTCCCCTTGCACTACCTCTAGCACCCTATCGGCTGCCCCAATAATCCTGATCCTGACCACCACCTCTAGCTAGAGGGATTACTACTGAAACTAACCTAGCTATAGTAAGAGATGGAGAAAATATCCTATGATATAGGCAATATCAATACCAATGGTCTATCTCACCACAATCATAGAAACCTTGGGAGGAATGACGCATCTGAAATTAGTTACGACAGCCTATAAACTCCAGATTTGATCTTCTTAACTTTGGCTAATTCTAGGACCACCCATACGCTACTGGCTACCCTCTAAAGTAGGTATTGCCACCTGAATAGTCTGACTGGACTGGCCCTCTTGTCATTGCCTGCCTCATGAAGAATATGCTCCATAGTCTGGGCGTGATCTACAACATCTTAAAATAATCACCCTGCTGAAGTGATAGGATCTGTCTCGATCCTCAAATGAAATTTGAACCCACGCATAAAAAGTAGACTCTCTCCTCCTCGGTGGGCGAACATTATGGTTACATGGAAAGAGAACTCATGGAATCTCACCTCATACTCCAAGATAGTCATGGAACCCTACTATAATCAACAGAACTAGTCACGAAGCCTGTCTCTATCACCCTGCGGTGTATACCTATCCAAAAAAGCCTCCGAAAACTCATCCTATGATACTAATGGTGACCCAACTGGCTTGGTCTGTAGATAAAAATACCACCACTGTCGGACAGTCCCATGGAACTAGTGAGCAATAAATTCAGTTCCTATCAACTGCATAATACCCAAAGACTAGAGCTGCTCCTAGTATATCATAAGGAACTCCTAGGCATCTATTATGACCCTCTTGGTAATTCTTGAGTAAATGCATTCATTGCATTATTAAGATCGTTCATATAGCAACCCCAAGTTATTTATGACTTTGTTGCACTAGTTGTTCAATCGCCTGGTTGTTTATTTAGGTTTTATGCCTGTTTCCTATTTTGGGTCTTTTAACACTTAAAAAGTTGATTTTGGTCATAACTTTAGGTAAACAACCTCAAAATGATATTTCGATAATTTTATCATCTTCGAAATGGTTGAATTAGGGTAGTAACATAGTTGGTACAAGTATTGAGGCTTTTAGTACGAATTTAGGGCAATTTGGAATTTTAGCCTTTGAAATTTGACCTAATGTTGGCTTTGGTCAATATTCTTGGAAAACACATTCGAATGAAAATTTTGTCAGTACCGTTAGTTTTGAAATGCTAAGTTTGGTTTGGAATGACCCTTTGTGCTCCTCGAGGGTTCCAGTTGAATCCCAAGTCCCATTGTGGAATTTGGCTAAATATGACACTTGTGTGTGGGACCTACGTTTTCTCAAAATGACCTTCTATGGAAACTTCAACTATGCCATTGAGTTTGGAATGTTGAATTTGTTGGGGTACCATATTTCATTTGCACACACGGGGTTCCGAATGAATCATGAGAGCCATATCGGATTCTTGGCCATTTCCAAAACTCATCTGATGTAGCTGAGTCTGGTGTAATCGATAAAGTTACCCCTGGTCACTAAAATGACCATAGCTAAAGTGATAGGGTGTCACAAAAGCGTGGCCTCCCAGGGGATGGTTTTGCTAAAGTAAAAGGGAGGTTGCTAAAGCTACCCCTTGCTTAAGCGATAGGGTGTCGCAAAAGTGAGCCCCACCTCTTTGAGGTGGTCTCTTAAGAAACCCACTTGGTAACTTTTGCAATCCCTGGGAACTCATTGAAAGCCTATTTTTTAGAATTATTTCCCAACTTTAAACTCTCATAACTCTCTCATTTCTTGGAGGAATTGCGTAATTCAAAGGCCAACTTATGGGTATTTGGTGGTAGACTTTAGTGGAGTTATTGGTAGGTGTTATAGAGATACTGATTGAGGTATTTTTGAGCTAGCACCTGCTATCCTTGTGTGTTTTGAGCTTATATTGAGAATTTAATGCATGTCCTTATTTGCGCTGATTCAAGCCTCGAATTGTGTTCCATTTTGGGACACAAGTTCAGGGAGGTATTTAGGACCTTTTCATGGTGTCAATTTTGAAATTACCAGAATAGGGTCTACATTCCCCTTTTTTTCTCCAAAATTAGTCCATCTCCGATTTTGATAAATTTAGTGTTAAAATGACCATAACAATGTTATGTATCTATTTTTGATAGTGTGGTAGCATTGAGAATTCATACAAAAGGAAAACGTTATGTTACGTGAATTAGAGTACGCGGGGTAGGCCAATGGGTAGGCTACAACTTCCCTTTCCTTAGACTTAGCATTATTAAGCATTTATAAGTTGATTTGTTTGAATTTGGGGTCAATTGGTGGTTTAGCATGTTAAATTCCTATAGTGCATGCCTTAGATGTTGCATCGAATAGCTTAGCTACATGTAGGCTGATATAGCATACTTGAGTTTGATAGCGTGGGCCTTAGCTAGTCAGTAAACCCAATTTTGGAAACTCTTATCCATCATTCCCTTATTTTGTCGATTTTGGATTACTTGATTCTTGGTTTGAAATCTACTCGTTGATTCTGACTAGGTATATTTTGGTCTAGATTGATTTATTGAAGCCACTCAGATTGGGGATATTCCGTGTTATGCTCAGAATACCGCTAATCATATTTCTAGCCGATTCACCTCTATTCGTGGTTCAAGTTCCAAATTCACTCCACTATGTATGGTTCAAGTCCTCTCCTTGGTATTATAGCCTCATTTAAAGTCCTTAGCTTTCTTCAGCCATGGTTCAAGTCCACCGCCGTTTTGAGCCATGGTTAAATTCCCCCTTGGTTTAATTCCATAGCTACTTTCACATCAGTTCAATTCCTTGGTTATATTTATACATGGTTCAAGTTCACAATCATCGTTAGCCTTTGTTCAACTCCTTGGTGACTCCAAATATCGGCTCAACTCCTTGATTCTTTCCTCTTTATTCGATTCAAGTCCTTAACTCTTTCCAGTTTTGGTTAAAGCTTCAGGCTCATGGAATGGTTTGGTTTAAGTTTTTGAGAAGTTATGGCACTGATGGGAACTTTGTTGGCTTCTTTTTTTCATTTCAACTCTTTTTTTCACCGATCAGGCCTAGGGGAGTCTACTCGGGTTTTACTTTTAACGTGTGCACGAGCGTACTCATCGGGTTTATGGGAGGTTGGTCTGATTTTGTTTGCTACTCTCCTTTTCTTTGTGTGTTAATATACTTGTGTGCATACCTATAGATTTCTAATTCTTGTTTCTAGTAGTGTTTTATATTTTCACATTTCATATTACTTTTGTTTTTCTTGCTCAGTTGGCCTATGATGCCTACTGGTACCTATTTTTTTGGTACTCATACTATATTTTTCATCTATTTTCTTGATGCAGTCTGAGCACCATCTATCATCATTGATCTCAAGCGAGGGTGAGTACACAATGTCTGGGATTTGACCATCTTGTTCTATATATATGTTGACTTGTTTTTTTCTTTTTGAGACACTCTTATTTTTGTCATCCACTTTTGAGGCTTGTAATCAATTTTTAGTAGCTTTGTATGTGTGACTTCTAGGTTCTGTGAGGGATCCTCTATTTCTATATATTTTGGCTTGCTTCCGTTTTTCTTGTACGATTCCTATTTTTGATTTATCTTTTTAGTTGAGTTTAGTTTTTCTATCGTTAATGAGTTTTGGGATACGGGTTGGTTTACCAACTAGTGGACTATAATAGGCACCATCACGACTCAAAGAATCGGGTAGTGACAAGTTGGTATATGAGCCCCAGGTTCAGAAGTTTCACTTATACTGAGATAACATCTCTTAGAGTCATGTGGATCGGTGCATAGTTATTTATAACTTATCTTTGTGAGGCTATAGAGTGTCCTGAGGAACTTATTATATTTTGTGTCACTTTCGTGAAGTGTGTCTTATCAGTTTCATGAAATCTCACTTGTTCCACTCTTTTATAGGATGGATCGCATGTATGGTAGAGCAGACAGGGTTGATGCACTCAAGCCTACCGATAGAGCCCCAACCAAGGGTAGAGGCCGACCCCAAAGTTATGCTAGGGCTGTAGCCCTAACCCATCATAGATAGAAGTCTTTAAAGTCGGATATGGGGCCACATATAGCTCTAACATATCACCAACAGTTGACTCAGCTCAATAAAGCATCAAGTAAAATAATACAATGCTTTAAATGATATGTAATAAGAGATGAAACTAAAATATATAAAGTATAATATTTTTTTCTTGGGAATTTCTCTAACCGACAACCATCACTTATGAGCTAGTAACGATACAATACTTAAGAACTGTCGCACTAAGGGATGCTCATCCTCACTGGATCCAAAATCAATCAAAGTCCATCATTTTGGGACTTAGAGAGTTATAGCATCTATCCTATGTTGGCTACGTAGTTTATGGGGTTTGAGTTTCCTCTACTTTTACCCAAATTGATGCTCAATACAACAACAACAACAACAACCCAGTGAAATCCCACAACATGGGGTCTGGGGAGGGTAGAATGTACGCAGACCTTACTCCTACCAAGGTAGGACGGCTGTTTCCTGGAGACCCTCGGCTCAGTAAAAGCATAAATGCATAAAAAATGTTAGATAAGAATAGAAAATTAAAAGCTTTATGAGAAAAACAACAAACAAATAACAAATAGATGACAAATAAATACAAATAAATAAAGACTAATAACAAATAACGATTAAATAAATAATGAAAGCGTCACAGGTAAAATTGAGTAATCAAAGCATAGAAAGTAATAAATAATAACAGAAATAACAGAAATCAGAAGTCAAAGCGCAAAGATCGTAATGCACTACTACACCTATGAATAGAGAAGAATAACGAGACTATGAACTAGCCTTCTACCCTAATGTGGGTCCTCCACACCCTCCTATCTAAGGTCATGTCCTCCGTAAGCTGTAACTGCGTCATATCCTGTCTAATCACCTCTCCCCAATACTTCTTCGGCCTACCCCTACCTCTTTTGTAACCATCCATGGCCAGCCTCTCACACCTCCGCACTGGGGCATCTGTGTCTCTCCTCTTCACATGTCCATACCATCTCAGTCGTATTTCCCGCATCTTGTCTTCCACCGAGGCCACTCCTACCTTGTCCCGAATAGCCTCATTTCTAATCCTGTCGCTCCTGGTGTGCCCACACATCCATCTCAGCATTCTCATCTCAGCAACTTTCATCTTTTGAATGTGAGAAGTCTTAACTGGCCAACACTCCGCCCCATACAGCATAGCCGGTCTAACCACCACTTTGTAGAACTTGCCCTTAAGTTTTGGTGGCACATTCTTGTCACATAGCACTCCGGAAGCGAGCCTCTATTTCATCCACCCTACCCCAATACGATGTGTGACATCATCGTCAATCTCCCCGCTGCCTTGCATGATAGACCCAAGATACTTGCAACTACTTCTCTTTTGGATGACCTGAGCACCAAGCCTAACTTCAACATCAACCTCCTGAGGTGTCTCACTGAACTTGCACTCTAAGTATTCTGTCTTTGTCCTACTCAACTTAAACCCTTTAGACTCCAAGGTATGTCTCCAATCCTCCAGCTTAGCGTTAACTCCGTGGCGAGTCTCATCGATCAGGACTATGTCATCCGCGAAAAGCATACACCATGGCACCGCACCTTGAATTTGTCGCGTCAGTCCATCTATCACCAAGGCAAATAAAAAAGGACTAAGAGCTGATCCTTGATGCAACCCCATCACCACTGGGAAGTGCTCTGAGTCCCCTCCTACTGTCCTTACCCTGGTTTTGGCTCCCTCGTACATGTCCTTGATCACCCTAATGTATGCCATAGGTACACCTTTAGACTTCAAACATGTCCATAGTATTTCTCTTGGGACTTTATCATAAGCCTTTTCTAGGTCGATGAATACCATATGCAAGTCCCTCTTCCTCTCCCTATACTGCTCCACCAGTCTCCTCATAAGATGGATGGCTTCTGTAGTTGAGCGTCCCGGCATAAATCCAAACTGGTTCTCTGAAATAGACACGTCTCTCCTCACCCTCATCTCTACCACTCTTTCCCACAGTTTCATAGTATGGCTTAGTAGCTTAATACCTCTATAGTTGTTGCAACTCTGGATATCCCCTTTATTTTTGTATAGAGGGATCATTATGCTCGACCTCCATTCTTCGGGCATCGTTGCCGTTATAAAGATGACATTAAATAACCTAGTCAACCACTCCAAACCTACCGAACTCGTGCTCTTCCAAAATTCCCCAGGAATCTCGTCAGGTCCGGTTGCTCTTCCCCAGCGCATCCTACGAACGACACTCTTAACCTCCTCGACCTTAATACTCCTACAATACCCAAAATCGCAACGCCTCTCTGTATGTTCTAAATCTCCCAACACAAAGTCTATGTCCCCTTCCTCATTCAAGAGTTTATGGAAATAGGACTGCCATCTCTGTTTAATGAGGGTCTCATCTACCAATACTTTTCCATGCTCGTCCTTAATGCACTTCACTAGGTCCACATCGCGTGCCATTCTCTCCCGCGCCCTGGCTAGCCTGAACAATTTTCTATCCCCACCTTTCTCTTCTAGTTCAGCATAAAGGCGTTCAAAAGCTGTTGTTTTTGCCGTCGAAACCGCCGACTTCGCCTCCTTTCTCGCTATTTTATAAAGTTCCCTATTCGTCCACTTCTCCACCTCATCTGTGCTTTCTATCAACTTTGCGTACGCCATCTTCTTTGCTTCCACCTTTTCTTGCACTTCTCCATTCCACCACCAGTCTCCTCGATGCCGACTACGACTACCAGTCGAGACTCCCAACACTTCCCTTGCCACAGTCCTAATACAACTAGCCGTCCTATCCCACATACTGGTCGCATCCCCATTACTATCCCAGGCCCCCATGGCCTTCAACTTCTCTCCCATCTCCAGGGCATTTGCAGTGGTCCAACTCCTCCATCTGATCCTAGATCGATCATCCCCGACCCTCTTATTCCTCATCATCTTGATCCCTAAATCCATCACCAAAAGCTTATGTCGGGTTGTAAGGTTGTCTATCGGAATGACCTTACAGTCTTTGCACAGACCTCTATCGACCTTCCTCAGGAGTAAAAAGTCTATCTGAGTCTTAGCCACCGAACTATGGAATGTTACCAAGTGGTCTTCCTTCTTTGGGAAACTCGAATTGGCTATGACCAACCCAAAAGCTCTTGCGAATTCCAAAAGTGAAAGGCCTCCTACATTTCTGACCCCGTAGCCAAAGCCTCCATGCACATCATCATACCTTCCTGAAATAGACCCGATGTGCCCATTGAAATCCCCTCCCACGAAAAGCTTCTCAGTAGGTGGTATACCTCCCACTAACTCATCCAAATCCTCCCAAAAGCGCCTCTTATCCTCCTCCCTTAAGCCCGCTTGTGGCGCATAAGCACTAATAATGTTGAATGTGCTCCCTTCAACGACCATCTTAATCGACATCATCCTATCGTTGACTCTCCTAACCTCCACTACCTGATCCCTTAGATCATTGTCTACTAAAATGCCTACCCCATTCCTATATTTTGATCTACCTGAAAACCAAAGCTTATACCCGTCTACCTCCCTAGCTTTAGAACCTACCCATTTGGTCTCTTGGACACAAGCTATATTAATCTTTCTCTTCTTTAGAATTTTAACTAGCTCTATGGATTTGCCCGTTAACGTTCCAATATTCCAAGAACCAACTCTCAGTCTAGACGCTCCTTTAACCCACTTACCCCTCCTTACCCTCGTCCCCGACCCCGTCCCTGAATGTTCATATAGTGAGTAAAATACTCAATTAACTCATTTAGTCTCTTTTGGAATTTAGCTCAAAACTCAACTCATCTCTTCTCATTAAAATAGGTATAATCTCAACTCAGTGAACGCATTTGAAATAAAAATCTAATTTAACTTTTCAACTCAATCTCAAAATAGATGTTTTAATGTAATAATTCTCAACTCGTTTATACTCAAAATACTCAGTTCAAAATAATAAACATTTAAAGACTTCTCATACTCAACTCATGCTCGACTCATACTTATTTAAGATGTTCACAAATCATGTTTTAAGACTCAATAAAATCATGAATGACTCAAGAACTCAATTAATATGAAAACTCAAATTCATTTAAAATCAATAATGATGTTGAAATCAATCTATCATGTTCGGTCCTCATACTCATCTAGACTCTATAATATATATATATATATATATATATATATATATATATATATATATATATATATATATATTAGTTCAAATCACTCTCTTCATCAATGCATAAAAGCCATCATCTTTACTCAAAAATATGTATATAAAAGTCGTGATTATAAAATTAATTGGGATTCACGATAAAGTGGCCATGAACAATAATTCCAATAAATTGAGAGATAGAAAATAACAATAATCTCAAATCATAATTATACGAAACACAATAGAAGAAGAATTAACTCATTCGGAATTCAAGAAACTAGGTTCGACTCAACTCATTCACAATAATCAATACAATTAGATGTAGGGCACATGGACGAACTCAATCCAATGTTTTGATTAGCCTGACATACCTGGGATGAAGACTTGGAAAATCAATGTTGAAGATTTTGACTTGATTCTTTGAACCCTAGCCTTCTCTTTTCTCCTTAGCCCTAGTTTTCAAAATCTAAGAGCGTAATTGATAAGAAAATCTCGCTTAGGAATTGATATGGGTCAAAAATGGCCTCAAAACAATATGGGTTAAGTATAGAATGGGTGGGGGAAAATCCAATAATGCCTCTCACTAAAATATGCATCATTACATTTTAAGACACATAAATCGCATTCACGGAATGCGTTTTATACACAAATCATAAATCACATTCATGGAATGCGTTTTATAGCTTATTTCAGTGAAAAATACTTATGGACAGATTTTGAGAAAAATTTCACTGTGGGGGAGCAAGTCTGCGATGTGGACTGATCGCGCACCCTTCTAAAAATGCAATTTTGCCCTAAAAATTATCTTTTAATCCGGTTGGCCTAAAATTCAACCGAGACCAGTTTCCTATATGATTTGTCTCCCTGATCGATATTTCAGTCTCGAATTGGCCAAAAACGTTAGGGATGGTACGTTATGCGAGGGGACTATTCTCTAGGGATATTTTGGTAATTTTGGGGGTATAATAATGTCTCCCCCTTGGGATCATTCATGCCCGATTGATGAGTAAACCAAGGATAAACTCAAGACATGAATAACAGACTCAATCATTCAACTAATCAAATCCTCTAAACAATCAACTATTCAAACTCAAAAATGGACATACCAATTCAAATCAAGAATAAGGACATTACCTTCAACATTCTCAATGATGGTCACGAATAGATTCAGATATTTGGCTTTCATATCTTCCTCAACTTTCTATGTGGCTTCCTCAACACATTGATTCCTCTATAAGACTTTAACTGAGGTAATCTCTTTGATCCTTAATTTGCGAACTTGACGGTCAAGAATTTTTACCAGAATCTCTTCATAGGACACGTTATCCTTAACTCCAATACTATCAATGGGAACTACCAATGAAGGATCTCCCAAGCACTTTTTCAACATCAAAAAGTGAAATATCAAATAAATAGCGCTAACTCAGAAGGTAACTCCAACTCATAAGCAACACTCACAATCCTTATCATAATCTGGTAAGAGCCAATGTATCGGGGACTAAACTTTCCCTTCTTCCCAAACCTCATGACACCCTTCATGGGTGACACTTTCAAGTACACCCAATCATTCACCTTAACCTCTAAGTCTCTCCTTCTCACATCAGTATAAGATTTCTAGAGGCTTTGTGTTGTCTTAAACCTCTCTCGAATAACCTACACCTTCTCTATAGATTGATGAACAAAATCACAACCAATCAACTTAGCTTCACCAACTTCAAACCACCCAATTAGGAGCCATCTGAATACTTTCATGATAGCTATTATTGTATGCAAACTCAATGAGAGGTAAGTGATCATCCCAATTTCCTTTGAAGTCAAGTACACATGCTCTCAATATATCCTCTAATGTTTGAATGGTGCGCTCTTCCTAACAATCATTTCTGAATAGATCTCCAAAACTGGAAACTGAATTGAGCTCCTCTATTTGAGATAATAGAAAAATGAATCCTATGCAATCTGACAATCTCCTAGATGTACAATCTAGAATAATCCTCTATGGCGTCTGTCATCTTAATTGCCAAAAGATGCGATGATTTGGTCATTCTATCCACAATAACCTAAATCAAATCATGTTGCTTTCAAACCTCGGCAAACCCAAAATAAAGTCTATAATGATCATCTCCCACTTCTAGTTAGGGATCTCAAAGTTTTGATCCAAACCACATGATCTTTGATGCTCAACTTTAACCTGTTGATAATTCGGATACTTGGAAACAAATTCAATAATATCTCTCTTTATTCCACTCCACCAATAGACTTATGTTAAGTCATTCTACATCTTTGTACAACCAAGATGAATAGAGTATATGGAACTATGAGCTTTATCCATAATCCTTTCTCAGACATCATCAACATTCGGGACACATAATCTATTCTAGTACCCCAACACACCATCTCCCCCTTTGGAGAAAACCATCACCTTCTGTTTGTGAATAACTTCCTTCAACTGAAGCAGGACAGGATCTTGGTCTTTCTTATCTTTCACCTTTACAACTAGAGATCATGCAGACCCATTTTGATCAATAACTCCACCTTCACTAGACTCCTCAAGCTGGACTCCCACATCGGGCTAATCTATGCACTTCTTTAGCCAATTCTTTCTTTCCTTCCTCAACATGGGCAGTGCTACCTATAACAACCTGCTACGAGCATCAACAATAAACATTAGCTTTATCTGGGTGATAGAGAATGATCATGTCAAAATACTTGAGCAACTCTAGCCATCTCATCTACTTTAAGTTGAGCTCTTTCTAACTGAAGACGTATTACAAACTCTTATGATCAGTGAACAATCAACATGCACTCCAACAAATAGTGGCGCTAAATTTTAAGAGCAAATACCACCGCTGCTAGCTCAAGGTCATGAGTTAGGTTATTTCTCTCATGTATCTTAAGTTGTTTAGAAGCATAAGCTATCACTTTTCTCCCTCTGCATGAACATACAACCCAAACCAACAATAAACGTATCATAATAATTACAAAACCCCTATTCCTTCAGACAAAGTCAAAATAGGAGCGGTTGTCAGTTTGGTCTTTAATTTCTGAAACTCTCCTCACAAGTGTCGGACTATTAGAACTTAACTCTCTTTTGGGTCAGCTTAGTCAATGGTGATGATATGGATGAGAATCCCTTTACAAACCTTCGGTAATAGCCAGCCAAACCCAAGAAGCTTGTTATATCAGTTGGAGATGTGGGTCTAGGCCAATTCTTCACTATCTCAATTTTTTGGGTATCAACCCGAATACTATCTCTAGATATAATGTGGCCTAGAAAGCCACTGATGCAAGCCACAGTTCATATTTGGAGAACTTTTCATACAATTCCTTGTCTTTTATAATTTGGAGAACAACTCTAAGGTGATAGGCATGCTCTTCCTTATTCTTGGAGTAGATTAGAATATCATCAATGAAGACAATCACGAACATATCAAAATAATGCTTAAACACCCGATTCATGAGATCCATAAAGGTTGCAGGTGCATTAATCAACCCAAAAGACATGACCAAGAAATCAAAATAGCCATAACGGGTCCGAAAAGCTGTCTTTAGGACATCACACTCCCTCACCTTCAACTGATAGTAACCTGATCTTAGGCTTAAACAACCGATTCATTAGATCCATAAAGGTTGCAGGTGCATTCATCAACCCAAAGGACATGACCAAGAACTCAAAATGGCCATAATGGGTCCGAAAAGCTGTCTTCGGGATATCACATTCCCTCACCTTCAACTAATGGTAACCTGATCTTAGGTCTATATTTGATAAACAAGTGGCACCTTGAAGTTGGTCAAACAAATCATCTATCTTGGGGAGAGGATATTTGTTCTTTATGGTGACCTTGTTTAGTTGCGGGTAATCAATGCATATTGTAATGGACCTATCTTTCTTTCACATGAATAGGATAGGAGATCCCCAAGGTGAGACACTCGACCTAATAAAGCCCTTATCTAAGAGATCTTTTAACTCATTTAACTCAGCGGGAGCCATTCTATATGGCGGATAGAGATAGGTTGCATATTAGTAAGAACATCAATCCCAAAGTTGATCTCCATATCAAGAGGGACTCCAGCAGATCCTTAGGAAAGACTTCAGGAACCTCATTAATAATTGGTACAGACTCGAGGGATGGAGACTCTACACTATCATCTCTAACTCAAACTACATGATAGATGCAACCCTTGGAGATTAACTTTCTCCCCTAAGGTATGATATGAACTTACCCTTAGGCACTGTGGGGCTACCCTTCCACTCTATGACAGGTTTTTTTAGAAACTGAAACTTGACAACTTGAGTTCTATAATCAACTGAGGCATGATAGGCATAAAGCCAATCCATGCCAAGAATAACAACAAAATCAACAATGTCTAACTCAACTAAGCCAGTCATGGTTTCTCTGTGATAGATGGATCCAAAACAATCTCTATAGACCCTCTCAGCTAGAATAGACTCACAACCACGAGTAAAACACTAAAAGTCTCAAAAAGACACTCAGGAAGGATCTCAAAGTTATTAGCCATATAAGGAGTCATAAAAGACAAAGTGGCACTTAGATTATGCAAAGCATAAATATTAATATAAAAGACTCAAAGCATACCAGTAACAACATCTGGTGAATCTCCTGCTCCTAGAGACTATCCATAGTATACAGACGGTTTGAACCTCTACCTGCACCTGAAGTAGTACCCCTCTTATTACCTTGTCCTGGTGGTGCCACTGAAGAAGATTGGGATCTGTCGCTCAACATCGGCCACCCTCTCTAGAAATGACCTGCCTTACCATAGTGATAAAAATCTCTGGTGCCCTCTCTGCACTCTCCCAAATAAAGTGTACTACACTTGCTGCAGGGCGGTTTCCCTTTCGGACATTGAGCCACACTTTCTTGGGATTAGGAACCCTGCACTCTGAAATTCTGGTGGCTCTGCGACTTCTAATCATACCTGTGGCTAGGGGTAGGTGCACTTTCTATGATGGATCATAGTTAGAAGACCTCTTATGAAAGAAGGATTTGTTTCCCTTACCTTGTTTCTGCTCATTCTCATGCCCCGTTGACTTGGCTTTCTTGCTCAAGTGCTCTTTTCTATCTTTCTTCTTATAATCTTTTACCCTGTTATACATACACCATCAACCTGAAAATATCCATTTCTAAAATCAATAGAGATGCCTTAAACTCCTTCTTCATATGCTTTCCCATGCCGGAGACAAATTTTCTCACCTTAGATCTCATATCTGGGATCATATAAGGAGCATATCTGGACAACTGGACAAACTTAAGGCCATACTCTTTCACTGTCATTCCCTCTTGCTTAACATTCACAAACTCTTCAACTTTCGCTTCTCTCAATTCTCTGGGGAAAAAAGTGATCCAGGAATGCTCCCTCAAACTCATCCTAAACAGCAAGCTCAACATCCTCACCATCATACTCCTCCCACTAGTTATACCAGACATTAGCGACATCCTTGAGCCAGTAAGAAATCAACTTAACTCCCTCAATCTCAATAGTATGCATGGCCTTCAGGATCTTCCATATCTCATCGATGAAGTTTTGTGGGTCCTACTAAACTTTAAAACCCATGAAGACTAAGGGGTTCATTAGGGTGGGCATTCGGTATTTAGTTTGGTATTTTCAAAGTTTGGGTTCAGTAATTCGGTAATTGGTAATTCAAAGTATATATCAAATATCAAACTTTCAAACTTCGATTCGGTAATTTGGTAATCGGTAAAATAAAATTCGGTTCGGTACGGTATTCGGTAATACCATATTGAAGTCGAAGTCCAATCGAAATATGTTAGTACATCATATTCACAATAGCAACAATAAAAGATGTGAAGATTTTTAATAACAAACTAAACAATATTGCTGCCTTCTTTGCACTTGAGCTATTCTTGGAGATCTCCAAAGAGCAACATCCTAGAGTTCTTCAAGGAACTTCACACTTCAGACCTGCAGTACAACCAAAGCTGTTGCAGTTGAGCTTCCATAATTGCAAGATGAAACATACAACAACCTATAACAACAACTCCAGAGCTGCAGAGCTACATTGGGGAAGATCAACACACCATCCAACACCTGCAGATCCCAACAATAGCCACCAAAAAAGCAATAACCTGCAATAACAAGGACTTCAGTTCTATTCTTCGTGCAGGTATCATACAACAACTTACACCATCTTGCAGCTGCACCCTACAAAGCTGCAACATCTCAACAACAACACCTGCAGCAGCTATACTACAGCACCAGTAATTGCCAGGAGCAATACACAACAATAGCAACAAACAATAACACTTAACAACAACACCTGCAGCAGCTACACTACAGCAGCAGCAATTGCCAGGAGCAACACACAACAACAGCAACAAACAACAACACTCAACAATATACAATATGCAACACCCTGAAAATGCTTCCAGATGTTGCAGATTGCAGAAATTTCCAGCATTTGTAGACTCCATGGAGTTGCGGCCTGAATTAATAGTTTGGGACATTAGTCAAGCGACCTTGAAAAAGTTAGTTGACTTGAATTAATCTAATAACACATTACAATCAAACCTGATCCAAAATCTACTTTCACTATTTTTTAGCTTGAACAATGCAATCAATATCATCCATAGCTAAAAAGAATTTAAAATGTGTCAACAATTAAACTAAGTAAAAAAAATATAAAAATAAAATACAAAAACTGAAAAACTTACCAAGTTCAAGTTTCATAAGATTATTAAAATCTTCTTCAACATTTATGAGATAAAGCTCATTTTGATGCCAATCTTGAAGAAAGATAACAGCTTGCACCAATTTGGGAGTCAAAGAACTCCTAAATGAATCAAGAATACGGCCCCCGGTGCTAAAGGCACATTCCGATGCCACACTAGAAATTGGAATTGCCAAGACATCATGAGCCATCTCAGAAAGAATTTTATATCTAAGAGAATGAGCTTTCTACCACAACAAGATATCAAAATTGTCGTCATCATCATTCGGCTCTAGTTCTTCACTAAGATACTTTTCCAACTCCGACTTACCATCCAAACCTGTACCATCTTATTTGTTCCTCTTTATTTGGATTATATTTCTCACTTTTATTGATTTTGTGCTAGTGTTAGAGATAGATGAATCTGATGTCTGACCCGATAAATCAGAGAGAGAAGATGAGCGTCGAGATGCATTAGAGAATTTTGCTACCTACTCTTCAAACATAGATTTCATGTAAGTCACCATTTCATCTTTTATTTCACTCCCCTTTTCATCTCCAAACATATCCTTAAGTGCATTGCCAACATACTCAAGTTTGTTATGAGGATCTAAGATAGAGGTAATAAAAAGCACTTTATTCATTTTTTCAGGAGCACCCCAATACTTGACAAACTTTTCTTTCATTTTTTCTTCCATTTTTGCCAAAGAAGGATCATTGTCTTCCATACACTCTCTTAAATGATTGTGAAGCTCAACTATATCTTCAAAGTGACATTAGAAGTGATGTAGAGTGAACCTGAAACCTTCTCAGTTAGATCATAAAATCTTTTAAGAAATATTACCATATTTCTCACTTTTTGCCAATCATCACTTTCAAGTACACCTGCAACACTTCTATCTTCACAAACATGATTAGCAAGATAAGTTGACAATCCACCATCTTCAAGATCAAACTATCAAATGCACTCTCAAAATGTTGTGTGGCATCCAATATCAAGTAGGTCGAATTCCACCGGGTTGACACATCTAAACATAATGACTTCTTACTGTCTATATTTTTTAGTTCACAACATTCCCCAAATTTTCTAATCTTTGCAGGAGATTGTCTAACATATTTCACCATTTTCCTAACACATTTGATAGATGGACCAACTTCTTTTATGCCATCTTGCACAATACGATTCAAAATGTGAGTCATACATCTCACATGAAGATGGTTACCACATTTCATGTTAGATCCCCAATTAGCCATTTGTTTGTGTAACGCTTTCATCATGACATCATTAGAAGAAGCATTATCTACAGTTATAGTGATTATTTTCTCCAATTTCCAATCAAGCAAACACTTACTAATACAACGGGACATTTCGCCACCCTTATGACTAGTACCAACCTAAAAGTTTAAAATTCGTTTATGCAAGAGCCAATCACTATCAATAAAGTATACTGTCAAACACATATAATTTATTCTCTATATAGAAGTTCATGTGTCTATGGTTAGACAAACTCTCGGTGATATTTCTTTTAAATACTTCATAAACTTTTGTCTCTCTTCACCAAAAACTACATAACAATCCCTAGTCACTGTTCTACGGGAGGAAACTCGGAATAAAGGTTGGGTTTTTTTCATAAACTTCTTAAAACCTTCCTTTTCAACAAAATGAAAAGGAAGCTCATCAAGGATTAACATCTCAACTAAAGCCCTCCGAGATACCTCTTTATCAAAAGTCTAAATTGCCCCATCACGTATTTTACTTTCTAATGGAACGTTTAAATTTGATTGTTTGTACTTGGAATTGAAAGTGTTAACCTTATTTGGATTTTTAGGACAAGTTTTCAAATGTTTATTTAGTCCACTTGTTCTATTTTTAGTTGAATCAGCTAAGAGAACTTTACCACAATGCTTGCAGTTTGCTTTATTAATTTCATCTTCTATGAGCTTATCATAATGCGGTCAAGCAGCAGATCTTGATTCTATAGCTTTCCTCTTCACAGTCACTGAATGTTGTTCACCTTCTGGTGTTGAATCAAGAGACTCAGTAAGAGCCAGAGGTGCGCTTCCACTGATATTGGTTGTTTGACTTGTTTCATCTTCCATCTAAACATAGAAGAGATTACAAATGTTATAAGACATAAATTGGAAATGCAAAACAAAATCAAAAAAGAACAGATTTTTCTCACCTCTGATAGAAGAATTTGCGCTAAACCTCTGTAACAATTCCACAAAAAGATTAGAAAACAAGGAACAAACAAAGGGCGAGTAGAGAAATAGAGCTTACACGGATGAATAACCTATTCGTCAACAACAACAGCCCCCTTTGCCGCTACTAAACAGTAAACACACTATCTCACAACAAAAGGTTGCCCAATATTCCCTTTCTTTCCCCTTTGTTGTCCCAGTATTTTCAAAAGTTCTTGCTTCAGCGCTTTAAGTGAGAAGCAGAAGCAAAGTGCACATAGGGCTTTTCTAAAGTGTGCATTTCTGAGAAAGGTGAGAAAAGCGAGAAGCATGTGTTTTAGTGAGATCTTGGTCTTTAAAAAACAAATTATAAAAACATACTTACGAGTTACGACAGTTGTGACCTACGACTTCTTTTTTGCTGTGCTTCATCTTCGACTACTGGACTTCTCTTCAAGGTAAGTTCTCTTCTCTAATTGTTTTCTTCTTCTCTGATCCTCTTTTTTATTTTTTTCCTCCTCTTCTTCTTTTCTCTGTTTCCTCTGCTGCTACAGTGCTACTCGATTGCACTGTTGAGTATTGAGGTTGTGAACTTGTGATCTATGAAGGACTAAAGGGAGAGCGTCGGCCCCCGAGCAGAGAAATAGAGCTGTGAAGTGTGAAGGACTGAAGGTCTCAACTGATGAGTGATGAACTGAAGGTATGATTTCTAAAGCTCCTGTGAACTAATTTTGTGAAGGACTGAAGTGGAGGTCTCAACTAGGGCTGGCTAGCTGGGCATTTCAGATTTGGCCTTTGGGCTGGATATACATATATTGACAATGGGCCTTTTTTTACTCTTTTATGCCATACACACCTTTAGGCCCAAAAGAATACAATGGGCTACAGAATTGGACTATTGGTCATTTACTTATTTAATTTTGGTATTCGAGAAATACCGAATACCGAATGGTAAAATTGTAAATACCAAAATACCAAAATATGAATTTTGGTACCGAATACCGAACTAAAATACCGAATTACCGAAATACCAAAATAGCCAGTTCGGTTCGGTAATTTAGTTTTCGATATTTTATGCCCAGCTCTAGGGTTCATCCTCGAAAAATCTGAGATCCTCAATGAAGCTGACGTCTCTTGAGAACTAGAGCTAGGAGATGGTGAATTATGGTTACCCCTCTGGGCAGCTACTAATTGAGTGAGCATAGCAATAGCTCCTCTGAAGTAGAAGCGATCTAAGTAGTAGGAATTTGGGTTTCCTCCATAGACCGAGTAGGTCGACCCCTAGTTCTCACTCTAGAAAGTGGGGGCATCTCAGACTGAGGAACCTCAGTGCTGGTGGTGTTCCTATGACTGGCCGTATGTTTAGGATGTATTATCTGCAATGTGTAATGCGCAAATTAGAAAGGAACTTTTATAGAGTTAAACTCTATCGCACGAACTCAGAATATGAAGGAAGTGAAACAATTCCTAATGTCCTATAGCCTCTTGATTATAAGTATGGTGCATGACACACCCATAAGCAAGACTCTACTAGACACAGCTTCATAGACCCCTTAGGACTCTTGAACTTTGTGCTCTGATACTAAGATTTTCACACCCCGAGAGGGTACCCTAGGCATGGCCGGCACTTGGAGACCATAGTTGGCCCCAAGAGAATCACTTGGTCTGACCACTCATTCAATCACTCAGCGAAAGACATAGATACACCCAGTGGGCTAGCAACTCAAAAACTCAATAAAAGAATAGTTTAAATAAACAATATTAAAGGTCAACTCAATTCTCACATATCAATACCAAAAGTATGATTTAAAACAGACTCTAGAAATAACCATCTACTCAATTCTGACTCTTTCCATGAAGCCTCTATTATCTATCAAGGAGGTGTCGAGATAAGACCACGACTACCTAAAAAAGAAACTACTCAATAGTAATAACTGAAATAAATGTGATTCCTATGGAAGCAAGGAGGTCCCACCACTAAAAGAGGAAGGAAATAGATCTTCAATGGAACGCCTGTTGATTATCTCTAGTACATGTATCTGCATCATAAAATGATGCAGGTCAAATGGCATTAGTACATGGAATGTACGAATATGTAAAGGAAAGGAACACAATCAACAATACTCAACCTCATGCAACTCAACTCAAGGGACTCACTGTGAATGACTTGGATCAATAAAGCATGAAGTAAGATAATATAATGCCTTAAATGATATGCAATAAGAGATTCAACTCAATATATAAAAGTATAATGTTTTTCTCTTGAGAGTTTCTCTAACCGACAACCATCACTTATGAGCTAGTGATGATACAACGCTTAAGAACTGTCGTTGCCGCATCCATCCAATACCTTGCTAGGGTAAGGGACGCTCATCCTCACTGGATCAAAAATTAATCAAAGTCCATCATTTTGGGACTTAGAGAGGCATAGACTCTATCCTAAGTTGGCTACGTAGTTTATGGAGTTTGAGGTTTCTCTACTCTAACCCAAATCGGTTCTCAATACTACTCCCAAAATACTTTATTATGCTCATATAGTGAATAAAATACTCAATTAACTCATTTAGTCTCTTTTGGACTTTAGCTCAAAACTCAACTCATCTCAACTCATCTATTTTCTTTAAAATAAGTATAATCTCAATTCAGTGAATGCATTTAAAATAAAAATATAACTTAACTTTTCTACTCAATCTCAAAATAGATGTTTTAATGTAATAATGCCCAACTCGTTTATACTCAAAATACTCAGTTCAAAACAATAAACATTTAAAGACTTCTCATACTCAAATCATGCTCAACTCATACTTATTTAAGACGTTCACAAATCATGCTTTAAGACTCAATAAAATCATGAATGACTCAAAAACTCAATCCATATGAAAACTCAAACTCATTTAAAATCAATGCTCATTCTCAAATCATCAAGTTCTTTCAGTAAAATGTGCTTTCAAAATCATTCACATCTCGTCAAAACTCTTTCTCGATTTCAATCTATCATGTGCGATCCTCATACTCATTTAGGCTCTATAAAAATAAAAAATAAAATACAAATAAAAAATAAATAAAGATATATATATATATATATATATATATATATAATATTCAAATCACTCTCTTCATCAATGCATAAAAGTCATCATCTTTACTCAAAAATATGTATGTAAAATTCATAATTATCAAATCAATTAGGGTTCACGGGAAAGTAGCCATGAACAACAATTTCAATCAATTGAGAGATAGAAAACAACAATAATCTCAATACATAATTATACAAAACTTAATAGAAGAAGAATTAACTCATTCGGAATTCAAGAAACTAGGTTAGACTCAACTCATTCTCAACAATCGATAGAATTAGATGTAGGGCACGTGGACGAACTCAATCCAAATGTTGTGATTAGACTTACATACCTGGGATGAATGTTTGGACAATCAACGTTGAAGAGTTTGACTTGATTCTCTGAACCTTAGCCTTCTCTTTTCTCCTTATTTCTGCTTGCTTTCGACTTGAAATTTGTGTTTCTATGACATTAACATTTTAATATAGTTTCCGCTTTCGATTCTTTTTAATTTTTTTTAAAAAAATATTGATTTGGCTTTACCTTATCTACTCACCAAAATTATTTATTTTCTCCTAAAAATTTGGCCAAACACCTCACTTTTTATAAATAAACAATGTTGCCTTCTCAAAACTTGACAAAACAGGTTATACTAGTTTCAAAAGAAGTCAAAAATGCTATTAAAGATGAGCTCTATGAAGAAAGCAAGTACGCAACCACACAATCTTTCGTCTAAACCATCCTCAAGTTCTTTCTAATTTTAACAAGCATTGTAATCTTAGTGATTTACTATATACTCAAAAGAAGAGAAAAGAGAAAAAAAGTATTATTTGGTGAAGTTTTGTATTAAGACTAGTTACGGTAGCCTGTGCACATGTCCAATAACATTAACTTTTTAAAAGTGAACTAGAAAACAAGCTATAAGTTATTTTTCAAAATGGAAACATACATTAAATTTTGAATTTTCACAATCATACACAGATTTTTAAATAAAAATTAAATTTATTTATGAAAAAATGTAAATCATAATTTTATAATCAAACATAAAACTTAAATGAAACATCTAGTTTTGCTACATGGACCAAATAAAATGAAATGAAGGGAGCATAATTTTAAAAACTATTGAAAAGAAAAATATAAGTATTAGAAAATGTAAAATGAAATGAAGGACCCAAGTTGCAAGAATTGTGGAGTGATCAATGATGTACCTAAAAGTCCTTAAACTACAATTGATCTAAAAAAAAAAAATTAGAGCAAAAGGAAAGTAATAAAGGGATAAAATAGGGGCAGTTGATATCCTTAAATAATAGAGTTTGGAGCCTAAAAAAACCATTGTCTAACCTTTTTCATTCTAATACACTTGTTAAATAAGATGTACAAAAATCAATGAAGCAGTAAAATATATTAAATGACTAGCTTACCCTCCGAATGAAGCAAGCATATTGACGGAGAGGAGCTTGCTTATTGCCATTTCTTAGATAGTAATATTGTGTCATTGTTTGTTTCTTTGGTGAGTGAATAAAAATAAAAAATGTTGTTGGTGAGCACGTAAAAAATTAAGTTTATGTGTTATTGGTGATTGTATCAAAACCAATCCTTGTTTGTTGTTGGTGAGCAAGTGAAACTAACCTTGTAAACATTGGTGATGAACATTAAAAAACGCATAGGTTGTACTTAACCCAAATTACAAAGAGCTTAAAGCAATTTAGGAAAATATACCACATTGGTTCTGATTAGTATAAAAAATTCTACTGTCATTTATTTTATTGATCTCACATTATATTCAATATCCTTAACATTTATTATGATTTATAACTATTTAAATCAAACAACTAACAATTATGTGTAGACTATCTCATTATCACTTGACTAAATTCAGAGAATAGTCGAGTAGATTTTAACAGGCTTACAATCGTCCCTCTTGTACTTTTTAGACCAATTATTTTCTCAATACTTTCTCCCGTGGTCTTATAACTTCGTTTTATCTTTTCTTTTCATTCTTACAAATTTATTTTTTCCGATATAGATGCATTTTGCACCAGATGTTAAGAAATTGATTCAAATTGCATTTTTTTACTCTGACATTAAGAATTGATAACTATCCATCTATACCTAATATCGTGATCATAAAAAATATATTATGATTTGACAAAGGACAACTCATTACCAAATACAAATGTTTCACTCATTTCAATTATACAATATAAGCAAATGAAAACAGGAGTCAATGTTGACGCTCCTCTTTAACAAAAGTTTCATCACTACTAATTTTGGATGAAATCTGGGCCTGACTTTCGAGCTAATTCCTTAGATGGCTATTTAAATTATGAAAATTGCTTAATAAAATTAAATTTTATTGTTTTAGAATAATAAAATCATTCAACTATTATTTTTTCACTCAAAAAAACTAAAATATCACAAAAACCTCATTCTTTTCTAGTTGACATGTAATCTGCTACATTAAACTTTATTTTTAATGATAAACTCATTTACAGTAAAACCTCACTAAATTAATACTAGATAAATTAAAAATCTCTCTAAGATAATATTTTTCTCCGATCCCGACTTGGGCCAATGGAAAAAATCATCCATTTCGATAAGATAATATATTTTCAGAAGACCCCTTTATAAATATATGATCTCATTAATATTATAAATTAATAATTCTATAAAATTACAAATATATCTAAGACAATTTAGTGAAATATGATTCTATTATATTTTGTTAAAATTTAAATCTAGCTCAAGCTCATCTCTAAATTTTCTTATTGCATCCAAAAGTTTCAATGTTGTCTTTTTGAACTGTATTATAAAATTGTGAAGAGTTTAAGATGTGATAAGTGTTTCCTTACGCATAACTGGTTCTAAAGGTATTGTATCATCTTCAACTTCATCATCAACAATATTTTTTCCGATGGTATCCACAATTTCTTCTAAGCTTTGGACCTCTGAATATGTATCATATTCCCTCGGATAATCCAACAGGTTATTGGCATCCATTTTATTGCGGTAACCGAGATCATTAATCATGACTTCAAGTTCATGAATGACGTTTTCACAAGTGGGTTCATTAAAAAAGTGATATTTTCCTTATGAATTCCAATTTCGTCTTCATACCTTAAGATTAAATCAACCTTCTTTAAATCTCAAAATACTCTTTAAATTTATTCGATTAAATAATATCTCTAAAAAATAATAATAATTCATAATCTTACTTATATTGATTTAATGAGGTTTTACCGTATTCCATATACATCCTTCCTACCCATATACTTTGGGGAAAATAAGGTCATATACCCATTGAAAATGACCTGATTAAAAAGAACCTATAGAAAAAGATTTAATTTAATTTAATCATTTTTGTTAATCGGATCAATAAATAATAATCTAATGTTATGATATAAATATGGTGGATGTCCATTCACCCTTTTCCCCTAATCCAATTAATCTTTTTTTTTCCCTAACTCAATTAATCACCTTTTATCCTACCCAATTATTCATTCTTTAACTTTGTAAATTTGGCTATAAATAGTCATGCTAAAGAATGAAAAATATAGACATTGATATCTTCTCAATTCTCTCTTTCTCTTATTATTTTACTAAGTTAGTTTATTTGTTAGTTTATTTTATAACACGTTATCAGCACGACGCTCTAATTTTTTCAGAAAATTAACTTCTATATCAGGTATATATATTGAAGAAATTTAATTTTTAGTTTTCTTTGTTATTTTTAAAATTAATTTTCATCATGTCAAACTTGTCAAAATTAGAATTTGTAGCACTTGATATTTCTGGCAAAAATTATTTGTCATTGGTACTTGATGCTGAAATCCACCTTACCGCTAAGGGTCTTGGTGATGCTATAATCGAAGGAAATACAGCATCAAGTCAGGATAAAGGAAAAGCTATGATTTTCCTTCGTCATCATCTAGATGAAAGCCTAAAGGTTGAATACTTGACAGTGAAAGATCCACTTGAAATGTGGAAAGATTTAAAAGGGAGGCATGACCACCTCAGGGCAACGGTATTGCCAAGGGCTCGTTATGAGTGGATGCACTTACAGTTTCAAAATTTTAAAATTGTAATTGAACATAATTCTATTGTATTTAGAATAACTTCCCAATTAAAATTATATGGAGAAACTATAAATGATGAGGACATGTTGGAAAAGACACTAACTACTTTTCATGCCTCTAATATGATATTACAGCAGCAATACCGTGAAAAGAGTTTTCAAAAATACTCTGAATTGATCTCATGCCTTCTGGTGGCTGAGCAACATAATGTCCTTTTAATGAAAGTTCATGAAGCCCGTCCCACTAGAACTGTTCCGTTACCGAAAGCAAATGTGGTAGAAGCACATGGCCAGTCTGAAAGAAGACAAAATAAAAATCAAGGCCACTATAATATGCGTGGGCGTGGAAATGGCAGAAGACGATATAATAATCGTCGTGGTGGTGGTCAACATAAAAGGGAGAACAATATGAGTTCTCAAAGTGGGCCTTCAATAAGTAACTGACATCGTTGTGGCATGAAAGACCACTGAAAAAATGAATGTCGGACGCCTGAGCATTTTGTAAGGCTTAATCAAACTTTCTTCAAAAGAAAGGCAAATAGCGGTGGTGCCTCTTCTTCTAATGCTCGGATAGAGTCACACTTGGCGTTTGAAAATAATATTGAGGCAGGACCTTCGCATAATAATAATATTGAAGCGAATCTGACTTTGAATGATGACGATTTTAATGACTTCAATGATATTACTCATTTGGAGGTTGAAGACTTTTTTAAGGATTATAATTGATGTTTAATTTCATTGTATGATTTTCAATATGTTGTCATTTTTATGTACCTTGAATTATCGTATTTTTATGTTTATCTATTTTTTTAAAAAAAAATGAGGGACTTATGTTTTTCTAGCAAAACTCACTCCTTTTTGTGTCCATTATTACTTTTTAAATGTATACTTTCTGTTATTTCATTCTCATATGTTTTTATAGCACATTTCCTACATTTTTTAATTCTCTTACAACCTTCTACATCAATTGCGCACCATATTATTATATATTTCTATTTATGCTGAAATACTCATATACCACCGTATTTGTATCTATTTTTATATAATCATTACATTTATCACTACTACATTAATTCGTGATTCATTCTTTATTACGTTACTACATGTTAATACATCATACCTTTTAACTTAACTTATGTGCATATTGCTTTTATTACTTATTTCTTATAATGTATTTTTATTTTATGAAGATAAATAAATTCTTCAGTCTTCAATTGGATCCAAGATGAGTAATGGAGATACATGTCTTTTGAATAGTGCCACAACTCATACGATATTAAAAGAAAAGAAATATTTTTGTCATTTAATTATGAAAAAGGTCTATGTCAATACAATATCGGTAGTACAAAATTGATTGAAGACTCTGGAAAAGCGGCCTTATTACTACCTGGAGGAACGATATTAGTAATTGATAATGCATTATATTGTAGTAAGTCTCAAAGAAACTTGTTAAGTTTCAAGGTTATTCGCCAAAATGGCTATCATATTGAGACTACGAATGAAGGAAAGGTTGAATACCTTTATATTACAACAATAAATATGGAGAAGAAAATTGTGTACGAAAAATTACCTGCACTTTCTTCTGGATTGTACCGTACAAATATTGATACTATTGAATCACATGCCATAGTAAACAAAAAGTTTACTGATTCTAATGATTTTATCATTTGGCATGACCGATTGGGCCATCTCGGTTATAATATGATGCACAAAATTATTGAGAATTCACATGAACACACTTTGAAGAATAAAAAAATTCTTCAATCTAAGGAATTCTCTTGTGTTGCTTGTTCCCAAGAAAAACTAATTATTAAACCATCAGCAACTAAGATTGGGATTGAATCCCCTGCGTTTCTAGAACGTATGCAGGGTGATATATGTGGGTCAATTCACCCTTCATGTGAACCATTTAAATATTATATGGTCTTGATAGATGCATCTACAAGATGGTCAGATGTGTGCTTGTTATCAACTCGTAACATGGCTTTTGCGAGATTGTTAGCTCAAATTATAAGGTTAAGAGCACAATTTTCAGATTATGCAATAAAGACAATTCGTCTTGATAATGCTGGTGAATTTATATCTCAATCCTTTAATGATTATTGTATGTCGGTTGGAATAAAAGTGGAGCATCCGGTCGCTCATGCTCATACTCAAAATGGTCTAGCTGAATCATTGATTATACGCCTCCAATTGATAGCTAGACCATTTCTAATGAGGACAAAACTTCCTAGTTCAGTATAGGGGCATGTTATTTTGCATGCAGCAGCACTTGTGCGCATAAGGCCAATAAATTTTCATGAATTTTTTCCATTACAGTTGGTGTTTGAAAAGGAGCCAAATATATCCCATCTTAGAATATTTGAGTGTGTGGTATATGTCCTAATTGCTCCACCGCACCATACAAAGATGGGTCCCCAAAGAAGATTGGGAATATATGTTGGGTATGAATCTCCTTCTATTATAAAATATTTGGAACCTATGACTGGAAATTTATTTATGACAAGATTCGCTGATTGTCATTTTGATGAATTAGTATACCCAATATTAGGGGGGAGCATAAGCAGTTGAAAAATGAGATAGATTGGAATTCATT
This sequence comes from Solanum dulcamara, assembly GCF_947179165.1. Lineage (NCBI taxonomy): Eukaryota > Viridiplantae > Streptophyta > Magnoliopsida > Solanales > Solanaceae > Solanum > Solanum dulcamara. The sequence continues at coordinate 64,435,785 of NC_077240.1, forward strand.
GTCACTATCTCATTTAGATCCTCGAAAAATCAATGTGAGAAAGAAGTTCAAAAGATGATTTATTTGCAGAATATTGCAAATCAACTGTCGGATGCATTTACTAACCTTCCACGGGTTACTAAATCGCATATTTCAACTGCTAATGCTCAAGTTCAAGTTGATGTCCTGGTAGGACAACTTGTTCAGGCAAATGAGTCTAGGCCACGCTTAAAACGTGAAAGACTAATTGGTTTCAAAAATAAAAATCCTCGGAAAAGGAAAGGAAGAAATGATTTAGATGATCATAATTTGGAGGCAAGTGCTCAAGAAGAGCCCAGAGACACAATAAATGGTGATACCACCGAGGAGGTCCAAGTACCTGAAAATAATGAGAATGAAAAAATCTCAATAAGTTATGTCTCGACAGGAAAACGCTGGAATTGAAATGATATTGTGGTCAATAATATTTTTGCTTATAATGTTGCCTTTGAAATAATGCAACAAGATAAGGATCTTGAACCAAAATCTGTCGATGAATGTAGACAGAGAAATGATTGGCCAAAATGGAAGAATGCAATTCAAGAAGAGTTAACTTCACTTGAAAAACGTGAAGTTTTCGGATCAATAATCCAAACACCTGAAGGTATCAAGCCAGTAGGGTACAAATGGGTTTTTGTGCGTAAACGAAATGAAAAGGGTGAAATCGTAAGATATAAAGCACGACTTATAGCCCAAGATTTTTCGCAGAGGCCTGGCATTGACTATATAGAAACATTTTCCTGTGGTGGATGCAATTACCTTCAGATATCTAATGAATTTGGCAGTTCATGAAAAGCTTGAAATGCACCTAATGGACGTGGTCACTGCCTATTTATATGGCTCATTAGACCATGACATTTTTATGAAAATTTTCGAAGGGTTCAAAGTTCCTGAAGCATACAAGGATTCTCGAGAAACTTGCTTAATAAAGTTTCAGAAATACTTATACGGGTTAAAACAATCAGGGCGCATGTGGTACAACCGTCTTAGCGAATATTTTCTAAAAGAAGAATATAAAAATGATCCAATTTGCCCTTGTGTCTTTATGACAAGGCCTGGATCTGAATTTTTCATAATAGCAGTATATGTTGATGATTTGAATATTATTGAAACTCCGAAAGAACTTTCAAAGGCAGTGAAATGTCTGAAAATGGAGTTCGAAATGAAAGACCTCGAAAAGATAAAATTTTATCTTGGTCTACAAATTGAACATTTTGCAAATGGGATATTTGTCCATCAGTCAACATATACTGAAAATATTTTTAAAAAGTTTTATATAGATAAAGCACATCCATTGAGTACCCCAGTGGTTGTGAGATCTCTTGATATTAATAAAGATCCATTCCGACCTCATGAAAATGATGAAGAGCTTGTTGGTGTTGAAATACCATATCTTAGTGCAATTGGTACATTAATGTATCTTGCCAACAATTCTAGACCAGATATAGCTTTCTCACTAAACCTGTTAGCAAGATTTAGTTCTTCCTCAACGCGAAAATACTGAAATGGAATTAAGCATATATTCAGATACTTCAGAGGGACCACAGATATGAGACTGTTTTACTCAAATGAATCCACGTCACCATTGATTGGTTACGCAGATGCGGGATATTTGTCCGATCCCCATAAAGGACGATCGCAGATAGGCTATTTATTAATGTGTGGTGGTATAGCTATATCATGGCGTTCAACAAAGCAAACTATGATTGCCACTTCCTCAAATCATGCAGAGATAATGGCCATCCATGAAGCAAGTCGAGAATGTGTTTGGTTAAGATCAATAACTCAACACATTCAAGAAACATGCGGCCTTTCTTTGAAAAGAGACATTCCAACAATATTGTATGAAAACAACGTTGCATGTATAGCCCAATTAAAGGGAGGATACATCAAAGGAGACAGAACAAAATATATTTCACCAAAATACTTTTTTACCCATGATCTTCAAAAGAAAGGTGAAATAGATGTCCAACAAGTTCGTTTAAGTGATAATTTAGCAGATATGTTCACCAAGGTCTTGCCAACTTCAATCTTTGAGAAATTGAGATACAAGATTGGAATGCGTCATCTTCGAGATATTAAATGATGTCTTCATCGAGGAGAGTATAATACGCACTGCACTTTTTTTTTCTTAGTCTAGGTTTTGTCCCACTGGATTTTCCTAACAAGGTTTTTAATGAGGCAGCACTCAAGGCGTATTACCAGATGTGTGTACTATTTTTCCTTCACTAGGTTTTTTTTCACTGGTTTTTCCTAGTAAGGTTTTTACGAGGCACAACATCTATGGGGATTCAAAATAACTACTATGTATATTGTCTCTTGTAAATTTTTTAATGAGGCACATTACACGTGGACATCCAAGGGGGAGTGTTATGATATAAATATGGTAGATGTCCATTCACCCTTTTTTCCTAATCCAATTAATCTTTCTTTTCCCCTAACCCAATTAATCACTTTTTACCCTACCCAATTATTCATTCTTTAACTTTGTAAACTTGGCTATAAATAGTCATGCTAAAAAATAAAAAATATAGACATTGATATCTTCTCAATTCTCTCTTTCTCTTATTGTTTTACTAAGTTAGTTTATTTGTTAGTTTATTTTATAACATCTAACTTGTTTAATCATACTCTTTCAGTCTTTCTGTTCATTACGTTTAAGGAGTAAATTATTCTCTTACTTTTGTGCTAACATATTTTTTTATTGTAATTTTTTGACTTTTTATACACTCTAGTTATACTCTTTAAATTTTTCAAAAGTAACAACACTCTTTTCACTTATATTAAGTTTTTATTTAAATCAGTTAATCTTAATTTAAATTTCGTCCAAATTGAATAACGTCATACAAAATAAAGAGGAAGTATGAGATAAATCAGGGGCTTTTGTATACTTCCACCTCAAAATTTAAGCATTGTGCTTCCTCTAGTTCTTGCTTCTTTTTTTGTTCAGTTCTCACTTTTTACTATAAGTTATTTTTAAACGTGTCATTATTAATGTGTACAAGACATGCAATAAATGGATGAGTCAAAAGTTTAACATTAAAAAAGAGCAACTCAAGCCTTCAAATAACTGTAATAAGAAGCATCCAGTACAGAGGCTCATTCCTCAACAAATGAGAAAGGAGAAAAGAAGTCTGGGTATAGCATGTTCCAATAAAAGGAACAACCTTCAACAAATGTAATGTAATCGAACTACCTAAAGGTGTGACCAAGTAGCCAATGAAGTGAATTGAGCACCATGAGGTCTACAACTGATAATTAGGCAAACGAGCTAAAACTTAGATGCTGATCTTTAAAGAGAACATGCTGCATTTCCCAGAATAGAAGATAATAATAGACAACAACGTAGTCCATATGAGGTAATTGACATAATAATATTTACATTTACTCTTTCATTTTCAAGAATATACATGCACATCCTTAGGCATAACATAACCAATGCTTACCTAATACATACACAAATATTATGCTCTGACTAACTTTAGACACAGTGATATTGACCGTCTGTTTCTTCATGCTGATCTCGTAGAAGCAGTGTCTTCTGTGCTAGGCAATCCCAACTACCGGGGAATATTCAACATGATATTATAGGTCAAGACTGAATATGATGACTAACCAACTTGTTAAGATGGCCTCCTGAATCAATAGGATTCAACTCAATCTAGGCGTCTGACATCATCCATCTCTTTCGATAAAAGGTTTGTTGGCATCTATTTATCCTTTGCAGGTAAGAAATAGCGAGTAATACCCAAATCCCTTTTCACTGTATTAGGTCGCTTCTGAGGCCTGAGCCATGCATGTACCTCTTCTTGAATTTGTTTTGGTAACTCGTTCAAGACATCCTGGTCAATCTCATCAATGCCGTAACTCCAGGCAGGCCTTTTCAGTTTAATCTGGCTAGAAAGATGAGCATCGACACCAGACTCACCTCTTGCAGGTGAATTTTCTTCAGGTAGTTCACTTTGATGGTCTGTGCAATATAAATACAAGTAAAAAACCTAATACTCCCTCCTCTAAATTTATATGACATCCCAAAATGTTTGACTACATCTCACAAATAATTTTTATCTTCTATTTGCTCCATTTCATCTTATATGATGGTATTTGATTGGGCAAGAATTTTAATATATTAGGTTGAATTATTCATTATATTAATGATGGTGAAAGAAAAATACTGAAGTAATGGGTGAAAAGTTAGTTTGATAGAGAAACATCACACCAAAGTTCAAAAGTCAAATTATTAAATATTTGAATTCTTGAAAATATGTGAGAGTTGTACAAATATGGAACAATGTGAGTTTTCGTACATCCAAATATGAGACGTGTCAACAACTTTTAAAGCTCCAAAATCATTCAACTGTTCAAATTTAAAATTTGATGTGATATGCTCATTATGATCTAATTATTCTAATATATTCTTCTACTACCACTAAGTCAAATTAACATCTTAAACACCATGTTCAGTCGAACACGATCATGTAAAAGACAGGGAAGAGTAAAAATGGAAAGCGAATGGAAAAAGAGCACACTGGCTGGTGAATATGTTACCTGACAATGAGGAGGATTCGCTTAGCTTACTAGTACTGGCATGTTCTACCTTTAAGAGAGAGCCAGAGTGTTGACTTTGAAAATATCGCGAGATTGTTGGCATTCCCTGATATAACAACAGCAAAGAGAAGCTAAAAGAACAGTTTTCTGAAGCAATCAAAACAAAGATTACTTTCAATATATGTATACTGGGCGTATTTACTCCTAAAGAATTTAAGGCATCAACTCCAAACATGGTGCATCACAATCTGAAAGGGGTATAGATGAAACTGATACCACTAATTCAGTGGCTGAGATCATTGATGACTGCTTTTGAATTTGTGCATACTTATTTACTTCTTTTTATGTGTGAAGCATTTGCATAGCAATGCATAGAAGGAGAGGAAAGATCTCTTTGATAATCTTTTTTGATAAAGTAAGATCTCCTTGATAAATGTTCTGATGCTTGTCATTTCTAATTTGACCTAATGTTGAGATCATATATATAGTGATCTCTAATCAACCAACACAGATCTGTCAGCCTCATAAAATAAATCTTTTGGATGTTCTTTAGGCGGTTGAATGTTGAGTTTTCTCCTTAATACATATATTGTTGAATATTTAATTAATTGAAGTCTAAATCTTATTACTCAAGTAATAAGCTTTAATACGACATATATACTGTGGAAAGTAAAAATACATAAACAAGGAAAGTGCAGAATGGAAACCTAAATCTGACTACCCAAACGATCTGTCATCATAAAATCAAGGAATAGCAAAATGCAGTTCATAAGAAGTAAAAGAGCAATAACATTGGAAAGGACAATGGGGAATTAAAAAAAAGTCCACGCATTTAAAGAAAGCTAAATGGGCAAGGAGAAACTGGAGAATACAGTCAATACAGAGCTACAATCCATGAGATAAGTACTTCTTATAGCAATGAAATAATAGAATGGAGTTTGAAACCTTTTCCTTATTCAATTTCCTCTTCCCTTCCTCCGACTCTAAACTATCTCTAATCTTTTCCGTAAGGTAGTCCCCGCTTGATTCAGTCTGATCTTTCTCCCATCCCCGGTACACTTCAGCATCTAAAGTAGCATTGAAAAGATTAAGCACAAGATCAAGGAAATATTGACCAAAGATTTAGCTATTAGAACCAATGGGAAGAAGTACCTGGTGACGAACATATTGAAGTCTCTTTATCTGGCAGCTGCTCAGATGGCAAAAAAAAAAAAAATAGAAACAGCCCTGGTCAAGGTGGCCCTAGATTATAACTGTTTTATGATATCGATGATATGGAAAATACAGAAAGCATGCATATTACTGACTACAGAAAGCATGCATATTACTGACTAGGTCTATTAAATAATTTATAGCACAAAAGGTCATAGTACTGAAATTGTTATAAATGACATCCCAGCACAGTAAAGTGGGCTTCTGAGATAATAATCAGTGTACAAGGTTTGCTTCCTCTTTTCTTACCAGCCGAAGAAAAAGGCTAGAGGAGTTTAAGATAACAAACAAAAGGGCTCTCGCATCATGGACGAATGAAGGTAAAAAAAGCTAGTCCAAGAGAGTCAGATTCGGGTAGGTAGCTGGAACGTAGGCACTTTGACAGGGAAGTCGATGAAATGAGCGGATACTCTAAAAAGGGGGAAACGGGATATTGCAGGGCTTCAGGAAATCAAATGGACAGGATAAAAGACTAGAGAAATAGGTAACACGGGTTATAAATTATGGTATTGAGAGAAAGATAAAAATAGGAATTGAGTGGGAATTATTATAGAACCAGGACTTAGAGACAAGGTAGCGGAGTTAATACGAGCTGGGGATACAAATATTGCAACAAAGCTCGTATGGGGGAAGGAGACAATCAATGTTATCAGTGCATATGCTCCGCAAATAGGATTAGATGCAGAAGCTAAAGCTAAGTTTTGGGAGGATATGGATAGCTTGATTCAGGAATTCCAGGATATCAACAAAAATTTATAGGGGGAGATATAAATGGCCATGTAGGTAGAGATAGTGATGATTTTGAACAAGTACATGGTGGTTATGGTTATGGTACTAGGAATGACGAAGGGAAGACTATATAGAATTTACCTTAGCTTATGATTTAGTGATAGCTAATGCATATTTTAAGAAAAGGAATTCTTACTTAATTACTTATAAGAGTAGAGGTAACCATAGTCATATAGACTTTATCCTTACAAGAAGATGAGAAGCAGTACATGCAAGGACTGTGACAAGGTTATTCCAGGAGAAGCGACGACCTCCCAACATAGGTTAGTATTCTTAGACGTAAAGCTTAGGAGTAGAATAAGAAAAGTGTGATGTACAAACTGTGAATTATGTGGTCGGCATTAAAGAGTATGTTCTAGAGGCTCCATGGACATATATCGGGTTTGTAAATATTGATGGGTAGCCATACTCTGTGTACACCCATGTCAGGATTCTCTTATGTTTATGTTGAGGCCTACCATTATCTGCTGATATGCTGTGTTACAACTTTATAATTTGTTGCACGATGGTACAGGGCTGCCCCAAGTCCTTATGCATGTTTGTAATGGTACGGGGAATGCCCGGTTCTCCATTATGTATATATTTATGTTCAGGGTACATGATTATGGTTTGTTCCCTTAGTAAGGGATTAGGGTATCAAGTGCGAGTGAGCGAGTCACATGATCCCAAGCTTTGGGGCGTGAAAAACTTAGCACCACAGGAGTGGATTCTAAGTAGATCCTAAGGAGTCAGGAAGTTGTTGCTAATAGTCTCTCTTATTGGTGTGTTGTGCAATACCCTTATATTTGAAGGCTACAAGGACATTTAGCAAAAGGTCACATATACAGTCATTCTAATTGAGATCATGCGATAGAGCTAAACTCTAGGGATTGATTCAAATGCTTGTGTTTGTTACCCAATTCTGATAAAAGATTTGTACTCGTGATTCCAATGCCAATAAGAGGCCCCCAACTGTTCCTGTTGCGACATCTAACATGGTGCCAGATGCCCGGGTGGGCCAAGGCCGGAAAATAGGCCGACTCCCAATTAATCGATTTCCAGCAAGCACATACTACTTGAAAACGACAGTAACTATATCTAACAGTCGTAGTAAGCTACTTTAGTCAAACATAGGTAATAGCCAAACTAACATTCCCAAACCACCTCCAGATAACCCTACTTCATTCGACGTACCACTTTGCGCACAATGTTTTAAATACTGTAAGGAGTCAACAATAAAGGTTTTTGGTCCATACTCCTAAGGGTCTATTTGGAAAGTCACCTCGTAATTGAATTCAGTGTAGTTACTAGGGTAGTAATTACAAAGACTTGCTTGTTTGTCATAGTGTCATTATAGTTTAATAAAACGCAATGTTTGGCTGCGCAAGTGTAATAACACAATTAGATTTTTTAGCTTTTAAAAATAAAAGTTAATTATCAAAAACTAAATGTTAATGTTTGACAAATACGTATCTATATAGAAAAATGACTAAAGTTTATTCATTACAAGGTATTCAAGATACGTATTAGTTTTTAAAAATATAATATTAAATATTATAGATTTGTAACTAATATTGTAAAAATAATAACTGATATATGATTTTCAAAGAAAAAATGAAAGGGGAAGCCCAGTGTACTAAGCTCCCGCTAAGCGCAGGGTCCAAGGAAGGGCTCGACCACAAGAGTATATTGTACGCAGCTTTTGAGTTGAATTAATTTATAAAAAGTCTAACTAAACACACATTTTGCAAGAACATCATGTACTTTGTGTTTAACAAAAAATCAACATTTACAACCAAATTTTCATAATATTAAACATATCCAGTGTAATCCCACAAGTAGGGTCTGGGGAGGGTGGTGTGTACGTAGTCTTGCTCCTACCTTTTGAAAGTAGAAAGATTGTTCCCGATAGACCCTCAACTGAAGTGAAACATATCAAAACAAGTATGGGGAAAAAATACAGAAGTATAGAAGTCATACTATAAATAAAGGGGAAGAGGGAACAAGTAATAACAATAGATAATACGGTAACCGAATCAAAGGAAATAACATACAATAACAACAAACGACAAAGACTATAACAATAGCAAGCATGAATAACAACACGAAAATACAACAATCAAGACTAAAGGAACAACAAATAGAAATAGAAATAGGAATCTAACTAGGGGTGGCAATGGGGCGGGTTGAGCTCCACCTGCAAATTTTTAAAACCGCTCCGCCCTGCGCCGCATAACAATTTTTTCATTTTTAGCCCCCCCTACCCCGCATAAATTTTAATGTTTTTTTCTTTTTTAATTGAGTTTAATATGGAAAATAAAATTTATATTTTTTTTCATTTTTCGCCAATTAACATCTCAACAACTAATTAATTGTTTCTAGTTAACATTTCAACAATTGTTTCTTAATCGCTAATTAACTCTAATTAACATTTTTCTAGGTTAAATTTAAAGTCAAAGTTTAATATAAAAAGTTAATAGCTTTGATTTTTACTAATTACAAAGATTTAATTTTCTTTGGATTCCTATTTTGATACCTTAAACCCGCAACCCACCCCACATTAATTTTGATAATGATTACTTCAACCCGGCCCGCATCCGCCCCGCCCCGCCCTGCATAACTCTAAACCTGCCCCGCCCCATTGCCATCCCTAAATCTAACAGTACGACATACAAGACTAATATTTGACTATTTACTACCCTTTTATCCTAATCCTCGACCTCCACACCCTCCTATCATAAGTCATATCCTCGGTTGAAGTTGTGTCATGTCCTGTGTAATCACTTTACCAAATACTTCCTAGGCCTACCTCTACCCCTCCTCAAGCCCTTAATGACCAGCCTCTCACACATCCTCACAGGGGCATCCACACCTCCTCTTTACATGCCGAACCATCGAAACCTTACTTCCCGCATCTTATCCTCCATAGGGTCACTCCTACCTTGGCCCAAATAACTTCATTACTAATCTTATCTTTCCTTGTGCCCAAACATCCATCTCAGCTACTCTCATTTTATGGACATGAGATTTCTTGACTGGCCAACACTCTAGCTCATATAACATAGTTGGTCTAACTACCACTCTATAGAACTTACCTTTAAGTAACGACAGCACATTCTTATCACACAGAACACCGAATGCAAGCCTCCATTTCATCCACCTCGCCCCAATACGATGCGTGGCATCCTCCTCAATCTCCTCATAACCTTGAGTAACTGCCCCAACATAATTTTATAATATTGTTCATAAAAAATTAGAATAATAACAGCTAAGAGAAATAAGAAAAATAAATAAGAACAAAATATGAGAATTTACATGGAAGCACATAGAGTAAAGGTTGAGAAATAACTGAAGAAATGAAAGATAAACAAATGTTAAAATAATAATATTTAAAAATGAAAAAAGAATTTTAAAAAAATTAAAATGAAATAAAAAATAAATTATTTAGAAATTAAAATTAAAAATAACCTTGTAATCTCACCATGTAATTACTAGCAATTTTCAAACCTCCTTGAGACTTGAAGAGTGTAATTACTCGCTCTCAATTATATGTTGATCAAGTAATTACTTGGTCAAATAAACATACCAAAATAATGTAATTACACACAATTACACTCAATTCAATTATAAGATGACTTTCCAAATAGGCTCTAAATATATATTTACTTATCTATAGCAAAGCCTAGTATGATATCTGCAAGTAAGGATCTCCACTTCCATCACCTGAAATTTCTTTTACAGATATATAGTAGGGTTAAGTGACCTTTCAAGTTTTCAAGCCAACAAGTGGTTTGCGCTTTGTTGCCTTCCCTAATGTTGTTGTAATGCTTTTATGAACCCCTTTACTCAATTAACATAACAAACATCTTTTTAAATCTAATATATTGAAATTTCGGCAGTCAATAAGGATAAATATAACTGACCCAGACTAACTTGAGACTAAGGCGTAGTTGTTGTATATTGAATTTTCTGCTAAATCTAGTCACGACTAAAAGTCTCCATTTTGTATCTATATACGTTCTTCATAGGTCGACAAAGTGCCATGAGAGGTCCAATGGAGATGCTTGGAGGCGAAAGGCGTACCTGTGGCGTACATTAGAGTGATTAAAGACATGTATGATGGAGCTAAGACCAGGGTAAGGACGGTAGGAGGAGATCGGAGAACTTTCCTGTTACGATGGGGTTGCACCAGGAATCAGCTCTTAGCCCGTTTCTATTCGCCCTGGTGATGGATCAATTGACGAGAAAAATACAAGGTGAGGTGTGCCTTGGTGTATGTTGTTCGCGGATGACATAGTCCTGATTGAAGAGACTTGCAACGGAGTTAACGATAAGCTGGAGGGCTGGAGACAGACGTTGGAGTCTAAAGGATTTAAATTGAGTAGGACCAAGACAAAATACCTGGAGTGCAGGTTTAGTAGCCTGCCGCGTGAGGCTGACGGGGAAGTGAGGCTTGGTACCCAGGCCATTCAAAAGAAAAGAAGCTTCAAGTATCTTGGGTCTATTATACAGGAAGATGGGGATATCGACGACGATGTTTCACATCGTATTGGTGCATTGTGGATGAAATGGAGGCTCGCCTCCGGAGTGCTGTGTGACAAGATAGTGCCACCAAAACTCAAAGGCAAGTTCTACAAAGTGGTGGTTAGACCGACTTTATTATACAGGGCGGAGTGTTGGCCAATCAAGAAACTTCATGTTCAGAAGATGAAAGTCGCAGAAATGCGAATGCTGCGGTGGATGTGTGGGCACACTAGGATGGATAGAATTAGGAATGAAGATATCCGAGACAAGGTCGGAGTGGCATCTGTGGAGGACAAGATGCGGGAAGCGAGGCTGAGATGGTTTGGGCATGTGAAGGGGAGAGACACAGATGCTCCAGTGCGGAGGTGCGAGAGGTTGGCTATGGACGGTTTCAGGAGGGACAAAGGGAGGCCAAAGAAGTATTGGGAAGAGGTGATTAGACATGATATGGCACAGTTGCAACTCATCGAGGACATGACCTTAGATAGGAGGCTATGGAGGACTCAGATTAAGATAGTAGGCTAGGTGGCTTATCTTTTCACCATAGTAATCGTAGTTTTGCTCATTTGTTTATTAACATTTGATTTCTGCATTTGATTACTGCTTACACTTGTGGGTCCGGTATACTTTGGGTATCCTATTTATCTATAGTAGTTAATGCTCCTTTCTCTCCGGTCTGTCCTACCCTGACTTTCTCGCTCTCATTATTCATATTTTTATATTGTTTTCGATATGCTTGGTTCTATCTGACCTATGTCTTGTTTCCTTGTTTTTCCTCTCTTGTTCTTCTCTCTTAAGCCGAGGGTCTTTCGGAAACAGTCGCCCTACCTTTCAAGGTGGGGGTTAGGTCTACATACACTCTACCCTCCCCAGACCCCACATGGTGGGATTATATTGGGCTCGTTGTTGTTGTTGTTGTTGTTGATACGTTCTTCATAGGTGCATGTGATTTCAAACCAAGGAGAGAAGTAGACAAAAGAGCTTCCTCAACTAAGGTTGTTTTCCTTATGATTCACTTTCCACCAAGCAAAAGCAACACCCATGGAACATGCTTAATAATGTTTTGGACACTTCTAATGAACACTGTCTCTTAAAACTTCAGGTAGGTTATGATATCTTCTAAGCACTTCGCACAAGGTCAACAAATTTCTTTAAGTATTAGATTCAACTGCAAGCATAGAGAAAATACAGGCACATGGGTTGCAGATAATTGCATTTAAAGCGAATGATCAATAAAACCGCTAGGAGAAAAGGTTAAAGGTGTAAAGAAAATATTTCAACATCCTATGTATGCATCACTAAGTTTATCAAGCATTCCCATGTCCCCCCCCCCTCCCCCCACTAGCTCTTCAAAATATAGCATAACTAATATTCGAAACAATATGGATTTTGTCTGAATCAGGATTTGGAAACATTATGTTGCACGTATGATGTTCTTGTATTAACCCAATGCAGATTGAAATAACAAGAATGACATCAAACCTTTTCTTTACACATGTCCTTGTTCTCTTTCTGTCTGTCCAGTGGCATGGAATATTTACTCTCTTCATTTTCCTCACGACATGCTATCCATGGCTCTACTGACTGCAGTGTCAGATGACCTCCACTTTCTAGACTGTTCACTTCTAAATTTCATTTTCAAAAGGTAAGACAATCAATTAAGAAAAGAAGGCCAAAAGAAACATAAAGGTATTAACTAGCATCAGGCCATAAAACCTGAAGGTGACACAAGTGGAGCATCTTGGATAAGTTTTTCACTGGATAGTTTAACTTGAGGGCAAGTTTCCTCTTGGTTATGAAAATAATTCATAATAGAACGTGTACCCTGCCAAAAGATTTAACTAGCAGAACTTAATACCATGACACTAAGCATGTGCAAGAAATAGAACACCAACCAAGAAATGTATTGAAAAAGAAGTCAGAGAAACTAAACAACAGAAAACCTTATACCCAAAGCAAGATTCTGGATGTTGCAAGACATTTCAAGTTCTTTACACGATTCACTTTCATGTCAAAGCTTTCTTGACTGAACTATCAAATAACTAGGCAGAAACAAGCAGCGAAAGAGCAAAGTTGGAGCTCTTCATTAGTAGCACCACTCAGCTGCACTTGACCCACTTAAACTACCTTATTTAGCTACATAAGTTCTTCACCCTTTACTCGTCAAATAACCTTGAACTAAGTAAACTCCTCTGGCCATTTGGATGTTTATTTTGGATTCTAATTCACCATAACAGATCTCATAGCACTTCCTCTTGTTTATTCGATCCTTAAGTCATAGACTTTAATCCAAGATTATCTGTTCGTTTATCTTAGCTTCCACACAACTAAATTTATAGGTAACTCGGTGAACACATGTGATGCAGTTCACCTTAAAGGAACTTCTAGCACATAGGATATTACTTATTGCATAAATATTCATTTGTTCAAGGTTATGTTTTAATAACAGTACATTTCACACCATAGCTGCTTCAAAAATCTGAACATATTCAAACAGGGAAATAGCCAACGAAAATATAACATACTATACATATAAAGAGGCCGCTTCAAGTTAGAATAGAGTTTCATATTCACTTGCAACAAAGTAACCACTGTAAAGTTATCAGCAGAAATAAACAAAATCCAGATTTGAAGGGAAAAAAACAACTTCACAAGGCACATAAAGCGCGACAGGAATTTTCAGCAACAATAACACTGCATTATGATGGAAACTCATTTGACCAACTTCATTAATTCAAAATAATAGCCTTTTGAAGTAGAGACCTGTTAAGAACCTATAAGAGAAGTGGCAAAAATATGATCATCAACAAGCGAATTCAATTTGGATGGAGTCATGGAGTTCAGAACAATCAATTAGAGAAAGCAAAGCATCAGAAAATAAACTGTACTAAGAAGTTAAGCCATTTACTGATTATATCCAAACTGCAACCTGAAAGAAGCAATCAAGAAAAGGGATTTATCATATCAAGTATTAAGTAGTTGTACAATCCCTTTCTCATATATATTCTTAAGAAAAACAAAAACCACTGCAATTAGCTATGATTTGTTTGTCAGATACACATCTCAGAGGCTTATACTGCAGACCGAAAAAAAAGCCTATGGAGATGTAAACATTGGATATATGTGAATAGAAGAGGTTGAATGTAATAGATTATAGTTACAAGCAACTTAGAACTTACTGATGGTATAGCTACTATTTTACTGGCTGAAACAGAAAGACCAGTTATACCCCACCCACTGTTTTGATTTCCGGAAATCTTCACATTGTACAGGCCAAGATATTCACGCAATCCTGCTTGAAACAGGCTTAGGGCATCTTCCTTAATCTTGGAAGTCCCATACCTTAGTGGACACGATTTTGATGGAAATTTCTTGAACGAATCTGCGTCATTTGACTGCACAATGGCACAGATTTAAGTATGCAATTTCAGGAAATTCAAAATTGCTTACATAAGGGACTTGTAAATAGGCATATTATCATGCTGGAAACATGACAAGAAAAGCCAACCTTGTATGCGTGAGCATGCAGAGTAAGAGTATGTGCAATACGCTTATTCTGTTCTAAATCAGACTGAAGGCGTTCACTAAGTTCTTCACAGAGCTCACTAAGCCACTTCTCAACCTAGAAACAAAGCAATAAAGTAGAAGGGTCCATTTTAACTGGTAAATAAAACATTTCGTAACTCAAAACAAAACACCGATGTAAATATAAACAAATAAAGTATGTAAAAATTAGAACATCAGTGCTTCTATTTTTCCCTAGATCAGTTAACTTATAAGAGTAAGATAGATCAGTGTCATGCAGAAGATGGGTGTTCAGTTTGAATAAAACTTACAGAAGCAACAGTTTTAAGAGCTCGAGGTCCAGGAAATGTCTTTCCTGATCCATGACTGTTGGGAAGAAGGCGTTCCTTGACCTCTTCCCCACTAATGCCCCTTGCTGTATTCCATAACCAGGAACTGTGCAAGGTAAGCACAACAAAGTCAGTAGGTCACAGAGGGGCTATCTGATAAAACTAAAACTAAAGAATTAAATCTGAATTGTCATTGGACACTTCAAATTTTAGTTAACCAATTGCAAGGGGAAATTTAAGTTGAATAATCATAAACTAAATATTTCAGTTCACATTTGTTGAAATCTTATAATTGAATACAAAATTGATTTATAGTTATTTTAGGTTACACGAGACTTATTACTTAGTGGTCCCTCCATCCAATAAGAATGGGCAGGTTCGAAGAGAAGTGTCAATCACCTTAGCTAGTAAATTAGACCATTCATTTAACAATATTTTTGTAAAAGTAACATGTCAAGAAAACCACATAAAACTCCTTCATATCTTAATATTTTTGCAAAAAATGTACATATTTAAAAACACATAAGAACCTATGTATCATGATTTTTTATAGTTAACAAATGCTTTTAGGATGTTCAAAAAATTATATCACAAAAAAGTAGTTTGACTCTACAAATAATAATAGTGGCATTCTCATTGGGATACAGTGTTATCAAAGGCGAAAAGCGCAAAAAAGCTCTAAGGTTTGTTGGGGCTTTAAGCGCAAATAAAGCGTGGGCTTTAATGAAAAAAGGCGCGAAGGGACAAAAAATTCAAATATATGTGTTTAGTCCAAGACTAATGATAATAAACATGGATGACAAATATATGACCAAAGAAATTGAAAAAAAAACTATGATAAAGTGAAATATCAATTGTTTAGTGTCACTTCTTTTGAAGAGGTTCATTGGCAAGGAAAAGTTTGCCTTAGAACCTTGTTGACGACACTGAAGCGCACATAAAGTGAGGCGAAGCGCTCAACACGTTTTGAGCCTCGCTTCAGGGCTTAAGCACACTTAAAGCGTGCCTTTGACTACACTGTTGGGATAGAGGGAGTAATATATAATTTCAACAAAAGCCAAATGCTTACAGAAAAACCAACCTCTCGTACAACAGGCAAAACACCATAATAAAGTACAGTTAATTTCCTAGGCTAATTAACATATGAAATAATAGTTAATTGTCAATATGTTCATGTGTGCATGTATTTTTTCTTTTTGTTTTCTATTGGTGTGCATGTTATTAATTGATACCAAGCCTGTTCAACTTGTTAGTAATAGAATCAATTTCTTTGACTTGCCATAGGATCTTAAATGGTACTTAATGTATTCTTTTCTATCTTATTGTTCATGCCAAATATTTGATCACTCAACAATTGTAATTTCAATGAAAATTAGGTTATCAAGAAATGACATTTTCAAAATGATTTTTTAATCAACTTCACTAGTTTCTAATTTCTACCAAAATATTAAAAGAACCTTATTGAAGAAGTAAGAACTATTTTCATGTTAAAACATAATTGACCAATCTGATCATGAAATTGCAAGCGTCCTATGCTTTTTCTATACACGTCAAACAATTTAAGAATAATTATCAAAAATTATAAAACTGAAGTTGACACATTATCAGCTCAGGAACAGAACACAAGAAGAAGTAGCACCAAAAATGATGGATTTAAAAAAGCAAAAGCAAGGTTATCAGTATAGTCGTGTTTCAAAAGACCTGTTTATCTTTTGTTTCATTAGAAGAGAAAAAAATAATCTAAGAGGGTGTTTAGGTTAGCTTAAAAACTGGCCAATCTAGCTTTTAATTACTTTTGGCTTAATAGCTTCTCAATCCAAACACCTTATAAGACTATAGGTATGAATAATTGCACTTAAAATTAGTATGGCAATAATTATTTTCTTTCTTTTTTTTTTCATTCAAAGTTTTAGTAATTCAACTAGTGTACTTCTTTCCCTAAGACAAGGAGTCTGCCCCAACATGGGCATGATAGACAGACAAAAAATTTACGAAGACTAACAACACATCTGAGACTGAGAATAGATTATCACCCAGTATTTACTCCATAATATTCTTGCAGCTTTTCTTCTGAAAACTGGAGCAGATCCCCAACAGTGTTCACACATAAGTCAATTTGCAAAGAAGTTCCAAGTTTTCCTCCAAGCTGTTTCCTGTGAACAAATTATGTCCCAGCATGTTAAAAGAACAAAAGTATTTAGAAGAATAAACGAGCCAAAAAGTACCATTTACATTATAGAAACCATGTGCCACATCACCGTAGAGCAGTCAACGGAACGGACTGAGAACAACAATATATAAAGAAAAGAATTCAATTTCAATAAAATTAAGACATAACTAAGCATCCAACATACTATTAACTACTCAAAAGATGGTAACAAGGTGTCAACAAAGGATTTCTGTGCTAAGCCCTACATTTTTTTAATAGGCAAAGTTCCAAGTAATTTGCTGATGGATGAGAAAGGCACCACAGTTTGCTGAGCAGGTTTATTCATTCCACTTGCAAGTTTGGCCAGCATCTGCTCACAATTTCATACTCAAGTTACTAAAAACCTTCTTCAAAAATAAACCATCAAATATATATTTATGCATTTCTCATTTAAATGGACATTTATATCCACCTTATTGTTGTTACAAAATATTAAATATTTCCACCTTATTATGAGCAATGCCTGCAGAACAAGTGAACTCAGTCTCTTCTAGTACTTGCAGCCGAAGTTCTGCAACAATAAAGGCTCCACAGGCTAACAACTTATCACGGCGACTAGCGTCACTTCTAGTGAGCCAATGTCTGACGTTCTCTCTGGCATCGCTACAAACCTGTGCAGGAAACGAAGTCAGCAGATATCAGCAAAACATGAGGGATATGGATAAATATAAAAATATAAATATAACAGAAAAAAAAATTAAAAAGGCAATACAAAAAAAATGTAATATTACTGTGCAGAAGTCCATCGTATGATGCACAGATGAGGCGTGCTCATCTCCAGTACTACCATCTCAAAACATAAGAGTTTATTTTATTACTGCAATACCCTAAACTAATGTTGCTGTTGAATGCTATTATCAGATCGCACTAAGGTTTCTGACTTTCATGCAGGTGGGGACCAAAAACAAAAAAAAGAACCGGTGCTAAAAATATCCCCTTCTTGATTTTGTCTTCTAGCTTCCACTTTCCTATTTCAAAAGAAAAAAGATAAGCTGCTTCAAATGACACCTACTTCCTCAAGACCCAAAACATGTGATTTCACTACTTCTTCACTGACAGTTTCCAGGCACTCGGGAGGATTATCTGCCAACATTGCTTCAGCAGCTATAGTGAGATCCAAATACACTTCATCAATTGAAGCACGCTCACATCGGCCTCTTCTAGAAAGTATGGAGACAACCTGCAATTATATTATGGCATGATTATCACCAATATTATTCATTCTTAGAGCACAATGATAACTTTCAGTATCAATGAACCTCTGAGCCTGCATTCCTGTAGGTATTAAGATCAGCTTTACCACGGGCAACTGGGACTTGAACAAGATGAATCTCCGGACAAACTTGCTTTGCTTCATCACCTCGCATTGAGCTTAAACATGTAAATATTTCAGTTCTCAGATGTTTAATGAGTATCAACTTCTCCAAAAATAACCACTTAGCTACTCATACAACCATAGGTACACAGACTCACCGCTTCACCCCAAACTTGCGAGCCTCATAACTGACAGCGATCAGTCCCCCACCTTGCCAAGAATTGTACTGTACAACAGCAGTGGGTTGACCTCTTAGACTTTGTTGCTTTCGCTGCTCCACTACAGATACACAGTGTGACCAGTTAGCCAGACTAAAAAGATGATATCATGGCATAACCAAATTGCACAGCAAAACGATAAATATACAAGAAAAGGATGCTAACATCGCTATTATTAATAAAATATGGTAACATCACTATCCCATGATCATAACAGAAAGAAAGCTTCTTTTATAAATTACAGAAAGTACATTCTTAAAACTCGAAGTGAAGGGCAAGTTTTACAAAATGGTTTTAAAATCAAGAATATTAAATGGGAATGAATGTTGATGCAAGGACGATTTTGCAAGAAGGTGGATGTTTATACAAGGTTAGACCAAAACGAAAATTATAATATCCAGTGAAAAATGCAAGAATCACATAAAGGATAAAATGACATAAGGTCACTTGAGATGGTTTAGTCATATTAGAATATCATGAGAAAATATGTCCAGATTCATTATACTTGAATAAGGAAAATCTTATAGAATAAGTTTTGTAAATACCTTCGAGTGTATTTTAGTTATAGAATATTTACTTAATTTATTAGCAGAGATATTGATTACCACCAATACATATCATACATGGACTAAAACTCCTATATAAGGAGCACCTCACCTCTTGTACATTGTTACTGAATAAAGTCAAGAACAGTGTTTTTCAGAGTGTGGCGACCAAAAGCAACAGGGCCCTAATTCTCTCACTTAAAAGCATCAAGCGAAGCCCTTGCTTCATCGAAGTGAAGCCCAATTTTTTAAAAAGACCAAAATAAACTTGTACAAAGACAATATATAAACAAATGTAAAATTCCTAAAATGCTCCTTTATTCCCGAGCTTGGTAAATAAGGGTGTGGAAAATTCTTTTCTTCCGGTCTTGTTGTGATAGGGGTGGGGTGGGGTGTGGGGGGGAGGGGGGAGGGGGGAGGAGTCACTCTATTTTCACAAGGTCTCAGAGCTTCTGCAATCTTGGTAGAGACTCAAATAACTTCAGATACCAACAACCGGTGTATGCCAACATGTGTCGCCTATCAACCAATGTTTTTATATTTCTTCTTCCTTTTGGTTTTTGGTGATGCTCCTCTCTATAGCAGCGGTGTTGCTACTCTCTGAGAGACCATTCAAGCATCGCTCCACTCTTCAGCAAACTTTCATCCACCATTGTTGTTTTTTCAGGCATTGCTTCACCCTTCTGCTACCATTCATTCATCGTTCCTCTTTTCAGGCATCACTTCTTGACACTACTACTTTTTTCACTACCAGCACCTCCCATTTGACCAAGAATTTCTTGTCAATATTCTACTAATTTAAGCTTTACTAACTATGTCTAGGAGATTTGCAAAACAATATCCCTTTTGGAAATTGAGAACAGATTTTTTTGTGTGTCAAGTACAAGAAACACTGTAACACCCCAAATAATTTTAAGCTAAGACCCGAATCATTCTTCATATGTGTATAGGCTCGAACCTGATGACTTCTAATAGTGTATATGTGTTAGGATCAATTCCTAAGTATTTGATGTGTGCTAGATGTGGTTTAGGGTCATAAGGAATCTCTAACACCAAGCCAAGTTCAAAGCATTTCCATCGGCTAAGTTTTTAAATGAGTGGTCAATTTCAAAAAATCATATCTCCTAGAATATGAAGAGTTAGGTGGCCCATAACCTATCAAATTAAAGGTCTATGAATCTTCTTTCCAACGCCCTCTAGGTTTGCGTCAATCCGAGTTCGGAGTAAAAAATTATGGCTGATTTAGTAGAGACGCTTTAACCTGGCAACAGCTCTGCGATGGCTCCGCGACACAGAGTGAATACGGACCTCACTGCCCACTTGAATAATATTTCGTCTTCCAGCTCTGATTGTTCCTTTTTTGAGGATATTTTTGTCCTAAAAACCCTTGGGGGTTCATCTAAATGTCATTAAACGTGTAGCAAATCAGATTTTCATAATTAAAACCCTCTCATACACTCCTAAATTTCTACGCTCAAGAACTTCAAGAAACACCAAGGCTAGGGTTTACATTCCAAGGTTTCCCCAAGTTCTTCCACTCTAAGAACTCTATAAAAGAGTTTCCTTTCTCAAGATCAAGCACCAAGATTCCAAGATCAAAGATTTCCTCCAAGAAAGCTAGTGTTCTTCCTCAGGCTCAAGAAAAATCAAGTCTCTACCAATGTTTTTAGTCTAATAGTTTCATAATCGGGTATGTAAGGCTACTCATAGTGTTGGTCGAAGTTCTTCCTCACGCCCTACATCTAAATTTAGTCAATAAGATTTAAACCTAGGGTTTTAACCTAATCTTTTTTTGAATTTCGAGTTTCTATTATTCTTTGTTATTGAATTCGAATCTCTATCGTTGACCTTATGATTTCTTATATGATTCTAGTTCTTGAGTGTTGTTCATGGTTATTTTTCACATGAACCCTATTTGAGTTGTTGAATAAAGGTTTTACATTTCTATATATAGTGCATTGTCTTCAGTTAAAGTAAAAGTACTTTCAAAGTTATAAGTAAAAGAAGATTTTTAAGGGAACGTGAGTGTTCCAAGTGCATTATTTAATTTTGCAAAGAGCGTGATTATTTCTAAAAGAAAGCATCGCATATCAGTTTTAGAAGAGAAGTTCAGTCACTTGAAGTATTTTGCATTACTATACATTATGCATGATTTTCAGAGTTTTAAGTGAGTTAAAGTATTTTGCATTTACCATTGAGAATGAGTTTTGAGGGAGCTGAAATGATTCCAAATGCATTACATGTATTGGGAAGAGCATGAGTATTTTAAAAGAAAGCATAATTAGTTTCAGAGAACAGTTCAGTCAGATAAATAAAGGTCATTGAGACTTCAGAGGAGTATTTTGAGTATCCACTCACACAGATATTATATGAGCATTACCGCATATTTTAGGAGTAGTATTGAGCACAGATTTAGGTAAGAGTACAGATAACTCAAACCCTATAAACTACATAGCCAGCGTAGGATAGGATTGTATCATTGGTTCGAGCGACTCCTCACCCCAGTCCCTGATAAGGACTTTTATATGGATCCATGAGTTGAGTTGCGTCCCTTATCCTGGCAAGGTTATGAAGGACTCTAGCAACATGAGTAGTACGTTGTATCATCACGAGGCTCATAGTGATGGTTGTCGATTAGAGAAACTCCCCGAGAAAAGAAAAGTTTTATGTTACAGAGTTGCATTTATTGCTTTACTTCAGTTATAAAGCTTTGAGGTTTTCATAACACTTGCATGTTTTACTTTCAGTCAAGTTATTTTCAGTATTCCTTTCAACATGAGTAGTCAGTTCAGTTCAGTATTTTCATTCAGCTTTATTACATACTGTACATTCCATGTACTGACGTCATTCGACGATGCATCATTTTATAATGCAGATTCAAGTACTCATGATCACAGACACCTCGTAAGATCATTTTCCATCAGCAGTTGGTGAGACCTCCTCGCTTTCGGTGGGCTCCAATTTAGTTAGTTCAGTTCATTTAATTATTAGTCGTTTTAGTGGAATAGTCATGTAGCCGTGGGTCTTGTCCCGATGCCTATCTCAATTTAGTAGAGGCTTCATGGATAGAGTTAGTGAGTCAGATCAGTCTTTTGTATTCAGAAGTTTTAAACATTATTAATATTCTTATTTATATTCAGATTGATTTCATACTTTTACATCAGATATCTTTAAATGATTTTAAATGTTCATTTTATAAAGCTTCCGCATATGTTTTAGTCTTATGATCAGTCGTCAGCCAGGTCAAGGGTTTGCTTGGGACCAACAAATGGTCTCCAAGTGCCGGCCATGCCCAGAGGGTAGGCTTGGGGCATGACAAACGCTTTCTTTCGTTGTGCAATTACCAACGACTTTTCGGAGGAAAAGAATTTCAGCACGACTTTTATTTTTGGTATTTAGCAAGATTTCGATATCAAGTTGGTTTCCCCAATTTGAATTTGAGGAGGCATGTTAGGATATCAAGAGAAGATCTGTCTAAACCATACTTAGATTCATTGTGATTACAACAACAACATATACAGTGAAATCCCACCAGGTGGGGTATGAAAAGAGTAGAGTGTACGCAAACCTTATCACTACCTCGTGGAGCAAAGAAAATATTTTCGAAAGACCCTCGGCTCAAGTGCATCACACCCAAGTAAAAGAAGGAGAAAACAATGACGAAATCATAGCAGTTAATACGAAAAGCAGTGTGAAGTCTACAAGAAAGAATAATAACATCAACAAAATAGTGTGATAATCAAAATACAATAAACAACATATGGCCAAACTACAAGGATACAACGGGTACTACAATATCCACTAACAAGTCTAAACCTGACAAGGCAAGACAACACTCTACCCCTAGTAACCTTCGACCCTAATACACGACCTCCACTACTTTCTATTTAGAGTCATGTCCTCAGTAATATAAAGTTGTGTCATGTCTTGTGTAATCACCTCTTCCCAATACGTTTTTAGCTTACCTCTACCCCTCCGCATACACCCAACACCCAGCCTCCGCAATTCCTTAAACCAAAAGACATCAGTAATTTCTTACCAACAATAGAAGAGCTACGTAAAAAGTAATTTGGCTAAGAAATAACAGAACTTTAAGGGAACATCCTCAAGAAAGTATTGGCTTTAGGAGTGGAGGCACAGTTTTAGCTACAGGGTTCAGCTTTGGCTCAAACTCAATATTTATGTTTAAAAAAACTCATTTGATACTATAAGTAATCGAACCAGCTCAACAACAACATACTCAGTATAGTCGCAACAAGTGGGGTCTGGGGATGGTAGAGTGTACGCAACTAGTAGAACAGTTGTTTCCAATAGACCCTCAGCTTAAGATAAAAAAAGTCTAAAAAAAGTAATGAAAATAAAGAAAACAACAAATAGTAGCAGAACAACACTACAACAAAATGATACTATAATCAAACCATAGGAAACAACATATAATAACATAAATCCAAGAACAAGAAACAAGAGTAATACTACGACTACTAACATGGACAACAAGTCAATACTCATACTTACTAGAATGGTCAAGAACTGAATTAAAAATCTAGGGTCTGCCTCTAATGGTCTTATAATTGAAATGCACATGGTCTTAACATACCTTATTATTACAACAAATCCTAAAGAATGGAAGTAATTGTGAATTTTTTCAAAAGGGAAATATAGCGATTCTACATATTAGTGGCTAGTCTGCATATGCCCTAATATCTATACACAAATTAATCTAAGTGTGATATAAATCCCAAAATTTTCAGGGAAAATGGCAAGAGAAAAGTAGAACCTTGAACGTAGAAGCAATCCATGTCGACGTGAGCAATAACTCGAGAATCCGATAACTCAGGTCTTGCCACCGGCATATCTCTCTCGTGACTCCCCAATCGTCTTCTCCTCGTAATTTGTTTTTCCCACCAATTTACTTTCAATTTTTATACTGCAATATATTATTTTCTTCGGGCTGTTTATTAGTATGCTAATATATATTATTCTTTTTTTTTCAATTTATGTAATCTATATCTTTCTATATATCTATATCTATACTATATTAAAAGCATGAAAGTTTTAATAATGTCGTTTGAACTTTTTGTCCTTTGTTAAAAAACTCCGCTTTAGACAAAATCTTATTTTCCTATCT
Source organism: Solanum dulcamara (assembly GCF_947179165.1). Taxonomy (NCBI): domain Eukaryota; kingdom Viridiplantae; phylum Streptophyta; class Magnoliopsida; order Solanales; family Solanaceae; genus Solanum; species Solanum dulcamara. The sequence goes on from NC_077240.1 coordinate 64,460,124, forward strand.
TTCCTTATTATTATTACTTATTTTTATTACATTTAATTATATAGCCACATAATAAGGAGAACGAATCCTAAAATAATTAGACACTAAAATTGTTTATGTTAAAGAGAAGGAATCTTCAGATAATTAGGACAGAACTGAAAAAAGTTAGCGTTCCAAATTACTTGAAAAAGTTAGTTAATAAGGATGATTAGGCACTAAGATTGTCTATATTAGGACTAAACTGAAAAAGTTAGCGTCTTTTTTTAAAAAAATTATATGTGGACAATATTGCATGTCTAAATCTACGGGTTTATTTTAAATTTTTACATAAAAAATATTGCATGTCTATTACTAAACTTCATAAAAAATTAATTAATATCATTTTTGATTTATTACTCCTCTACTTGTATAAAAAGATTTATATATGATTCCAATAACGTATTCATGTCCGTTGCTTTTTATCGTTAATTGATATAATTTCAATAAATTATTCATCGTTGTAGCTTTTTGTCGTCAATTGACATCTTCTTCTCAATTTTGTCACATCGTTCAACTTTCTATTGACGTTTTGTTCTCAATTTTATTGCAATTTTGATTCAATTTTTAGGTTTTCTTTATCTTAAAATCTCTTTTTTTTCCTTTTGTGTTTCATATATATTGTCGCAACTTTGTAAAGTAATCTTCTCATCTCATAAAATTACTTTTGTTATAAAATTATATATTAATATTACTAAAAAAATTATGAACAATTTATTTTAGATAATTTTGCAATGGATTCTGAAAAGGATTTGATCAGCGAAATTGTGTCAATTAACATCTTAAGAAGATCCTATTCTTATTGAATAATAAAAGTCTTAGTCATTGAAAGTAGAGCAATAAAAGAGGAACAAATGAAGGTACATTAGTTGATCAAGAGGTAACAATTATTTTTTATTCGTATTATATTTTATATTTTAACCTATTGCATATATATATATATATATATATATTAACCATTACAATTTAATTTTTTTTCATAGGGCACAAAAGTTAATTTTATACAACAACAACAACCCAGTAAAATCCCACAACGTGGGGTTTGGGGAGGGTAAAGTGTACGCAGACCTTACTCCTACCAAGGTAGGATGGCTGTTTTCAAAAGTTAATTCTATACGTTCCAAAAATCATGTTGTAAAGTGGGAAAAATCTTTACAACAAGCCAAGATTTGTTACATCATAAACAGACGAATTAATGGTTCTAATCCTAATTTTCTATAGCTAAATAAGGAGATTGAAGTTGGATTTAATTTAAATAGATAACATTTATTTTAACGTCAATTGTTATGTTTTAATAATTTTATTCTTCATGTGTGTAATTTGATTGATTGACGTGATACACATGTGCAAAACACGTACACTAAACTAGTACTATATTAAAAGCACGAAGGTCTTAACAAAGTTGATTGAACTTTTTACTCTTCATTAAAAGACTCCACTTTAAACAAAATCATCTTTTCACAATTTTCCTCCAATTATTATCTTTTATTTTAATTATATTGAATATTGCATAGAATATAAATCCTAAACTAATTATAATAAGGGCTAACGTGATAAGGTTTAGGACATCAATTAATATACTTTGGGTAGGTTACTGGTAAAGTGTAAAATCTATACTATATTAAATTATTATTTAATTTAATTTTATAATATTGATTATACCTTGAAAAATTAAGAAATTCTAATATATACATGGTTAGAGGAAAATATATGGAGAAATAATGTTAGTAGATTTTCTTTTTCCTTGTGTACATTTAAAAAAAGTCCTAAAATATATTGTAAGAAAAAAATGTAAACATTGAAGCACTTTTTTTTTAATCTTTAGTAGTCTTTTAATAAAAATTAAAAAGCTGACATTTGAAATTGAAGACTCCTTTAGATGAACTAACAATACTATTTTGAGATACAATATTCATTTATATCATTTAAGTAAAAAAAAACATTTTAATGTCAATTACTACTTTTTACATTCTTCATATATATAGTTCTATTAATTAATGTGGTACACACGTGCAAAGCACGTACGCTAAACTAGTACATATAAAATTTGGAGAGTCAATTAAATCTTTAATATGATTTTAAGATATTTTAAGTTGTTAATTGTGATTTATAGTCCACAAGCTAGCAAAACAGATAACATACAATTAAAATCACAAGTATAACATAGCTCGGACTCCCGATCCTTACCTTGAGTTGATAAGTTCAATGCATAAGATTATCAACATGAAGTCGTTTCACATTCACTATTTATTTTCTAAACGTGCATTACATAAGTATTTCACATGAAACAGTCAACATGAACACACATACATATATATACCTATTTATCAAAAGCCCAATGTTGGACCCCATTATGAGTACCCATTCATTCCCCCTTGATTAGCACAAGTCCCAAAAATAACTATAACTCAACAAATTCATAACACTTCACCTTGTAATCACTATCAAACAACCCCAACAAGAAAACCCAAAGTTAACAATCAAGAATTAGAGAACACAACCCTTAATCATTATCCTTCCCCGCCTTAACAACAATCTACAACCTTTAGTCATCCAGAGTACGTGCCCGAAGACCTATGCATGAAACCTCCCGTCCATCTACAAGAATATTATGAAATAGAATACAAGTCTAGCTATTCAGTTGAGAAAACCTATTCTACCTGGACGTGAAGCAATTCCTGTAGAAGGCTGATCACGAACTTCAATTCCTTTGTGACTTTTTAGCTAGTTTTTGGTCTAAGAATAATAACACAAGTACAAAATATATCACAATAGACCTAAATATTCTCAGATTATACCCACACATCAAACCCTAGGTCAACCTCATGATTTTTCCACCAATTACAGGGCCTTTCTACTAATAATTCACCTAAACTATCAATTCCATGGTCACATTAGTGAATTGCGGTCATTTTTAAGATTAGCCCAAGATCTTACACCCTAAAATCCTCATAAACTCATACTTTCCCCACCTTATGATGAATTCAAATCATCTCCTAGGGCAACAATTATATTTTCTAATTCCTAGAAATCGAATTACAAAAGTAGGGGATTAGATTACTCACCTTGACGAAGATTCTTGATTAAAAATGTTGAAATTTTCCGTAGGTCGCCCTTTTTCTTCTCCAAACCATTCTTGGGTGATAATGGATGATTTTTTTGGGGGGCGGGGGGAGGGGGTTTCCTATATTTATAGCAACTTACCTCGATGTAGCGGTCCAATCGAACCCCATTCCCTCTATAGTGATCTAGATCGACTATTTTTTTTCGCCCGATTTATTTTAAGACACTTGTAACAATAGGACAGATCATTATAATAAATACCATTTTACCCATCACTCATCCCCGAGCGATCAAACAATAAAAAACTGGGCTAAGATTAGAATTGATATTTTTTTAGTAATAATGCATGATCAGGTTGGTGATTTAAGTGTTGATATCCCACTAAGTAATTAGGAGTCGATGATCATCGTTAGTGACTAGTCTAGGTGATATCTTGGTTTGTTTACATCGGTTAGAATCCTTAGAGCTTGCTCCTATGTGGTTTGAATTTAGGATGTTGGATGCGTGACTTGCTTGGTTTTGGTTGCCGTTTGATGTAATTTCGGTTTATGCCTATATTTTACTTACTTTTGATATTGAAATATTGGGCTCGAGGTCGTGCTTTCGGTACACCGGAGTCTCAGATTAGTGATTTGGTTCCTTTGAAGGGAATTTTTACTCGGCTTAAGTGATATATGATTTTGACATACTACTTATATTGATTTGCCTCAGCGGTGTTAAAAACCCTTTTTAAAGAAAGAATAAAATAGTGATATCAAGACTTTTGGTTAATGAATAAGTGTAATGATTTTAAAGGAAATACCGAAGATACTTTTAATTATGGTAATTCTTATTGAGAAGATCGAGGCGTGAATTTCGGGCGGCCCATTGATATATATTTTAGGTTATTATTATTATTATTATTATTATTGAGAAGCTCGAGGCCTGAATTTCGGGTGGCCCGTTGATACATATTTCGGGTTATTATTATTATTATCATTGAGTATCTCAAGGCGTGAATTCTAGGCGGCCCATTGATACATCTCTTGGGTTATTGTTATTGTTATTAATTAGAAGCTCGAGGTTAGAATTCTGAGATCCCCATGACTCTTTTGAGGAGTATTAATCCATATCTACTACTTTTTATTCATGTATTTCTCGGATATTTTAGGTTGAGATTTTTAATGTGGTTATATGCTTGGTTGATTTTACTTGACTATCGTATGATCTTTCCGTACTTTCCTTTCCTATAGTCGTAGTTTTATGCTTCTCTCTTATTATTATTATTAGTATCATCGTGCAGCTTATTATATATTTATTCTTTTTGAGCTCGGTCGATCTATGATGCCTATTGAGCACCCCGTGTTTTGATACTCATACTTCACTTCTGTATTTTTTGATGCAGCTCCCAGTTCGAGCCAACCCCGGTGCGTGCCTGATCGTTCGTAGCGGTGCTAGATTCGAATTGTGGTGAGCTCCCAGCGTTTAGAGACTTGCCACTTTTCTTCTTTTGTACTGACTTCACTTGTACTTTTGAATAGTCATATCTGTATTGTATATTTATACATATTGTTAGCTTTTGTACTTAGTAGCTCCTGTGTGGGTGACACCAGGTTTGGGATTGGTCTAGTGTCATTTTGTCATTTTGGTCACTATCGGACATTTTGTATATTTTCGTATCGTATTTACATATCTATACCCTAGCCTAACTTTTTTTGTTATATTCTTTTGCTTCCACCTTCTTATGTATTAATTACTTAATTAGATTGAGATTATTTTTCGCTTATCTTGGGTTTGTCTTGCCTACTCAGGGGTTATAGTAGGCGCCATCATGGCCCGAATTCGGGTCGTGATAAATATTTTTGTAAGTCCTTCCTCCTAGAATGATGTTTTCATGCATATATCATTCGTCCGACGCTTATCATCATGATCATTGTCTAGATGGATGACATATATGGTTCATAGCCGCTTGCCGGCAGCGAAAACTCTTTGATTCTCTACTAGGATCGTAGAAGCTCTGATACCAATTTGAAGGAAAATATTTTATTCATAAACTCAAAATCTCTACTCTTACTACAAGATCTCTCTTCATCTTTCTTTTTTGTATATTCTGTATTTTTCTGTATATTTTGTATTTTTCTGTATATTAAAACTAACCTAGCAAGATCTCTATTTATAAAAGTAAGAAATAAAATTAAATTAGGACTAGAAAATCTATTCCTTTAGGAATTAGAGCAAATAAATCCTAACTATACATTAATTAAATAAATATTAAAAATATTAAATTCTAAACAATTTAAGATCCCTACTCCAATTTTAAATTATTATTCCAACAGTGTGTGTATTATATATGTAGTGCAGTGCGTGTGTTGTATTTTATAATGTGTGTGTAGGGAGTAATGGAGAAGATCATGTGAGAGAGGGGAGAATTTTAAGGATTGGTGAGGCTGTTTCTAGGTTCTTTTTATAAAATTATTTCTTTGCTTTTGTTCCCCTTCGAGAATAGACAAATGTTTAAGTAATGGATGATGTAGCTATTCACATGATTGTATTATTTTATTAAATTATATCACCAGTTTGACCTTTTTCGTAGCTTTATTATATTGTTTATGTTTTGCGGAAATGAGTGATACAATTTCTGAGGTGATCAAATTATTTTGAGGAAGATTTTCAGTTTTGAAAGTTAAAAAATTGAAAAGTTTGATCAAAGCCAACATTCTAGATTAATGAAGTCGAATTAAAATTCTGACAAATTTGTTAGGTCTGAAAGGTTATTTTTTGACCTAACTAGATGATTGGATCCTAAGGTATTTAGGAGTGATTTGAGCATTTAGTTGTATTTTGAGTTTTAAGAAAGATAAATTTGACCACAGTCAACTTTTGATGAAGATGGCGTTGTATTAATAGTTTGACGATTCCAACAGGTCTGGAACATATTTTATAATCTATATGACTTTTGATTTATGTGCGGGGGAGATTTCGGATGAGTTTTGGACATTTGAGTTACATTATATTTGAATTTAAAGTTAATAGTTGAGCCTGATTATATAATTGACTAAACAAGCTCAAATTTATAATTTGAAAGTTCCAACAGATTTTTATGATGAATTTGGACTTGTCAATAAATTCTGGTTTAATATTGGTGAGCTTCAGATAGATTATGAAGAGATCAGGTGAATTGACATGATTTTAAGCATACAAATGTAATGAAGCAAATGTCAATTTTTAGTTCTAGAAATCAAAATTTTATTTTGAAACTTCTAGAAATTTGAGGATAAATTAAAGACTAATCTGAAAATTTTGGAGTAATATTGATAAGTCGGGGTCGAATTTTTATTGTGAAACATGAAATAAATTATTAACAAGAAAAAATAGTATCTGATTGAAAAAACGAGCTCAAAATTGAGTTTCGATTGAAAGAGTAGGTTCGCATCATTATTTTAGACTCACAAAATAAAAATCGTCGAATTTCGATATCGTATGAGATAGTTATGATCATTTTAATGCTATATAATGTTGCAGATTTTTCTGATGCAACAAATATGAAAAATACTAAATGTGTCCCTGTTGTAAAAAAACCCGATTCGAATTAATTCATTTAGGAGCACTTTTGGGTGATCAAAATATGAATCAATGGGTAATCATTCATAGTATGTTTTTTTTTTTAACTCGAATCTATGAGTTTTACATGAATCTATGCTATAGTTAAAAAAATTGTTGAAACAAAAAAAGAAAAAAAATGCTAGAATAAATGTTAAAGTTGATGATTTTTAAGATAATTTTTGGTGGAAGAACTACATGTTGATTTTGAAAGATTTGTGAGCGATTCTTGATCAAATTGAAATTGTGAGTATAGATTTTTGATCCTTGCAATGAGAGCTTTTCATTGATATATGATTTATCTATTTTTGATATTGTTAATCGAACATCTAATTTAAATCGAATATTAATAACTTAACAATTCATCTCAAATTTGACGATTATGATGTCTATTAACTCAAATTTTCTATTCAAAGAGGGGTAATATTCCAACATAATACTTATTATATTTCTCTGCTATTTCATCACATATTTAATTGATTAACCACATATTGGTAATGAAATTTGAAGATTTTCATCATAAAGACGATGTAATTTGATGATTTGAGGGTCGATTTAAATTTTATTTTTCATAAAATTTCAGATTTGGGTTCTTTATGAGTAAACTGATTTTGAAAGAAAATTATTATTTTTCCCTAGGAGGCTCAAATTTAGCTTTTGGGCCTAAGATAGAATTATAAAAATATGAGTGTCTACGGATTCATATACTTATCTGAATTATATATTTGATTAGATTAAGACTGTTCAAAAACGTTGTGAAAGAGCAACTCCATAATTTATCTTTTAGACTTGGATTAAGGTAAATTGAGATTTTCTTTACTCTTTATAAAGTGTTAGTATATCGATTAACTGATTAAGTGGATAATGTATAATATAAATCCCATGTAGATGATGAGTCGGTGTCATAATATGGATAAAAGGATAATTTTATTTCTGATTTGATAAATTTTATGATTATGTGAGCCTGATTCTTAGTATGTTGACTTGGTTAAATGCTTATGTTACTCACTAGATATTGGTGAATTGATCCCTAACTGGAGACTCGTTTATAAAATGCTTACTTGAGTATTCTTTCACTTCTTACTCTCATTGTTAAATGATTTGAAATTATTTGTAATTGTGTGTGATGAAGATATAATTTAGTGTAGATTTTTTTGTGTTAAAATAACATCTCATGCATACTGATATTGTGTAAGAAAGCGGATAAATCTAGATAGAGGGTTATTCAAAGTATTTTCCGTATAAGGTTATCCGGTATCGGGTGAGTTCATGATAGGGATACTTGATAAATTTTGATAAAGGATCATCAAGGATATTTCAATGGGGTTATTTGGTACAAGGTTTTGCATTCAAGGTATTCATATAGTGTTGTCTAGTATATGGTGCATAAATGAATGTCATGAGTCCCCCATGAATTCTTATTATTAGACATAGAAAACAAGTGTATGCAAGTTATTAGCCTATGCATGTGCATTTGCATTTTATTTCATTATCGTACTTTACATGTTAATTCAGAATGATGAAATATGCTAAATGTTTATGAAAGTGATTTACTTTTATCCAATTTAGTTGAGATGATTGAGATAGCTAGAATGCTATGGATGATTCTTATTGTGAAATTCTCTAATACTAGCTAATTTTGGATATTGTTTCTATCTTGATATATGTTGTCTTTAGATGCTAAATTGCCCATGAATCAAAATCTTTTAGCTGATTTTTTGTGGTAAGTATTGAGAAAGAAAAGTCACTTCATATAAGGGTCGATAACCGATGTTGCTGGGTACACGTGTTTTTTCATACTCATCTTTATTTTTTCTGCATTTTGTGTGTCTAGAGTGTTGCTATCAAAGCACACACAAGTGTACGCAGTCTCACACGTAGTAAAGTGACTCTTTTCAAAGTCGTATTTTCATATCCAAAGGACTTTAATGAGGCTCTTGCTAGCTTTTCAATAACCTAAATTAAATGCGTGTGTTGTAAAGAGTTGATATTTTGTTACTTATAATTTTAAACAATCGCAAACTACTACTAAAAGAGATCCAATGATTTTACTAGAGATTTAATCAAGTTAAAATGAATTTCAGGGCTATAGCATTTATAGATGTCAGGCATAATATCCTTTACTTTGTTATCTAATGGGTCATCAAATTACCGATTTACAGGGTTGATATTACAATCATACTCTTCCGGTCTCTAATTTCTTACCTTTGTTGACAGCCTAAACACATCGTTGAGTGGGGATATGTGATGTACCATTGATTTACGATACTTTTAATACTTTAAAATTGAAAAATTGTGTGTCTTTTAATCATTTGTTACTAGATTGTCAAATCCAAAGTCGGAGTATTAAATGGAGGAACACAACACTGATTACAGGAATTTTGGAGTCTACGAGGCCAACCTATGAGTCGTAATAACTTCTACGAGTCGTAGGTGGCAGTCATCAAAAAAATATTGAGGAATAAAGGCAAAGCTGGAGTTACGAGTCAAGTGTAGGACTCATCCAAATGTCTACAAGTCGTAAAGACATATGCAGAAGAAACCACAGTAGTTGAAAGCCACGACCTGATTTACGAATGAAGTACAAGAGTTGTTTTGAAGATTAAGAGTCGTAGAAGTCATCCGTGAAGAAGTGTTCATCAGTGCAAAGGTCTGTGTTACAATTTGGTTCTACGACTCGTCAACCTCTAGACGATCCGTAGAAGTGAGTCGTAGAACCCAACTGACTTAAAGTTTCCTATTTCTTCCAAGTTCATGTTTAATTAGGATTAGTTGTCTATAAATACATTCCTTAGTTTTGTTTTTGTATTATGCAAGTTTTGTATTGAGAATAAAGCTTGAACTACTTTTGACTTTAATTCTTGAATTTCCGGTTTTAGTTATCAACGATTACGTTCGGATTTTATTTGGAGATTTTGGATTCTCATATTCGTTACCGTAAGTGCATGATTTATTTTAAACCAAATATTATTAATTGTGATCACACAGTTATAAGTAGCTAATTCCACAACTAGGGTTGTGGGAACCATAAAAAATTAACGATGTTGACTTAATAAAAAGTAATTCTTGAATAGTGTGCATACATGTATTGTTTTTTCCTTCGCTTTAATTGCTTTTTAACGATGACCAGCATTAGAACTCACCTTATTCTTACTTTCTGGATCAAGGAAGTAACAAATGGGAAAATGGATTAAACAACTAGATCTGGGGCTAATCATCCTGAAATAATTAGCTAGAACGGATCAAGTGATAGCTAAATCTAAGATCATAGATAAGGGTTAGTAAAGCATACACTCGTAGACGATTCAAGTTGCGTAGTGAAAATCACTTATTTGTCGGATCAAGGACTTAGGAGAACTTAACTTATCGATTCTACATATAACACACTAGAAAAGGATTTTTAATAATAAAAGGGTCTACATAGTTAAGGATTTGTGGGAAACACGTACACCCAATTTTCATTTCATATTGATTTAAAATCATATTAAATTATCGCTTTGTTACTTGATACTTGCTATTTGCTTTGTTAATTACTTTTACTTAAAAAAACCCTCTCTTTACAAAAATAATCTGATTGCCAGAACAAATAATAAACTATTAACCTAAGTCTAAATCATATTCCTCGTAGGATCGACCCTAACCTCTGTTAGGTTTTATATTTGATCAACGACCGCTTTATACTTCTTTAGGGAGGTGTAATTTGGGCGTATCAAATTTCTGTACCATTGCCGGTGAAATAAGGCTTTTAGATTAGATTAATTTTTATTATTTGATTTGTGGTCATTATTTCCTTATTTTACTTTCTTTTCTTTTTGTTCGGGCTAAAACAGATTTTGAATCCTAGTGCATGCCAAATATAAGGAATCGAGGCACTCCCTTGAATCCCTTTAATCCCAAAATTAAAATAGTACTACGTAGGATTGTGAACAACAAAAATAACACTGATGGACACGAAATTGGTGATGATGTAGAATGACTTGGAGGGAAACAAGAGAATGTACCGCAATATCTTCCATAATATCAGCCATAGAATGTTCTCAACAATCAACCAGTAGAGGGAGAACGCCCTCCACCCAGACAACAACCTGACTTCGACATATGGAAAAACTATGGAGTCTAGCCATGACGCCATCAGAACTACTAGTGCCATTGTGTTACCTCTATTACCGCATGGAACTAAGTTCAGCATTACAAACGGACTGATTCAAATGCTTCATAGTCGAGGACTGTTTGTTGGTTTGGCATCCGGAGATCTTCACACCCATCTCAACAATGTGGGATACGCTTGCAAGAGGAGCGTTGGCGACCCAAAGCTAACCATGGATGTCATCAGATTGCACATTTACGTTATCACTTACTGGTAACGCTAAAATTTGGTTTTCTGATCTTCCATACAACTCCATCATGACATAGTATCAATTACACAAAGCGTTTATCGAAAAATATTTCCCATTGTCAAAGAAGCTCAAGCGGAGAGACCGAATCAACAATTTCCAACATATGCCCAAAGAGTCAATTAGTGAATCTTAGGAAAGATTTGTAAAGTATCTACGAAGAATGCCAAATCATAGAATATCTGATGAGTCACTTCTTGAGCTATTCTATCGTGCACTTGATGACAACGGAAAAGCTGTCGCAGACACCATCACTGGAGGAGCATTCTTGTCCAACACTTTTCAAGAGTCTACGGAGAAACTTGATCGTGTTACAAAGACTAACCGAGCTTGGAGCACTAGGGCTACCAAAACTTTAAAAAACTCTTTTTCTATTGGTAAAAATCAGAGTTCCAAAATTCCAAACGAAGATGTACTAGAAGAGATTTCTCAATTGAGAACTGAATTCAAACTGGCATTCAAGAACTTGCGACAAGAAAAAATTAATGCAGTCGACTAACACGGTAGGCCACCAAGTCATGATGACTATAGATACGAGGAATATGCATATTATGTGAATGATCAAGCGGAGGGTTTTTAGACTAACGCATAAGCATCTAATCAAGATTTTTGGCGCCAAGGTCAAGAAAATAAAGGTCGGAACTATAATAACTTCAATCTAGAGGGACATTACAACTGCGACAACAACTACAATGGTGAAGGAAACTTCAATCATGAGAACAACTACAATCAAAATGGATACAATGATCAAAACTGAGGGCAAGACAGAGAAGGCAATTGGGGAAGGAGAGATAACTACAATAGTGGTACATACATTCCACTCGAAAATCGAGATGGGGGATCCGGACTTGCAAGAATCAAAGACATGATGATAAAGATGATGAAAAAGTATGACACAACTGAGGATAAACTTAAGGAGATGCGTAATGATCTTTCAAGAATAAATAAAAAGGTTGAGTCACATTCTACATCCATAAAACTCATCGAGCAACAATTAAGACAGATTTCGTCATCTTTAAATCCATGCCAAAAAGGAACTCTTCCAAGTAATATAATTCAAAATCCAAAGAACGATGGGAAATGCATGGCTGTGACCACCCAAAGTGGCACTCGAATGGTGGATCCACCAATGCCTGAACTTGAGGATGATGCACACGACTCGACTATTAGTGAAGATGAAATAAAAAGCAAATCCGCGGAGATTGCAGTGGGTGAAAATCTAGGCATCAAATAGCTTGAGAAAGGAGATAAAAAGCATGATGAGAAAGCTAGTAATGAGAAAGAAGCTACTCCAACTCCAATTCAATGCCACTACCTCCTCTACCTTTCCACAGAAATTGAAAACGAAGGCCGAAGATGGGAAGTATCTTAAGTTTATCTCCATGCTGAAATAAATTTCTGTGAATGTTCCTTTAATGGAGGCGTTGGAGAAAATGTCTGAATGTGCGAAGCTTATGAAGTATCTTGTCACAAAATAAGAGAACGTGAGCTTTGAACTGGATGACAACTTACATCATTGTAGTGCAATAGCTAGTCGCTCACTTGTGCAGAAAAAATAGGACCTTGGAGCATTCATCATGCCATGTACCATAGGGGCATTCAACTTTGCAAAGGCATTGTACGACTTGGGTTCTAGCATTAATGTGATGCCGCTAGCAGTATTTCGACAACTGGGCTTAGGAGTCCCCAAACCAATGTTAATGCGGCTCTTGATGGTAGGTCGTACTATGAAGAAGTCCGTGGGAATAATTTATGATGTTTTAGTAAAAGTCAAATAATTCATATTCCCTACAAACTTCATCATTCTTCACTGTGAGGTAGATTTTGATATCCCTATCATTTTGGGTAGACCATTCTTGGCAACTGGACATGCTTTAGTGGACATGGAAACTAGTCAATTGAAGTTTTGACTAAATAATAAAGAAGTGGATTTCGATGTATGCTAATCAATGAAGCATCACAATGCGCTATGAGTAACATCCATGATAGATGTTGTTGAAGATATGCAACCAGAGATACCTATTGAGGAGAGATTGGGGGTTAAAGCTCTAGGTGTTGTCATTATGAACTTTGATGGAGATCATATCGAGGAGTATAACAAGATAGTTTGTGCACTCAATGGCCTTGGAACGCTCAATCATGCACTAAAAAGACTTGACTAAGACTTAAAGAATAGAACTATCTCGCCTGCAAAACCATCCATCGAGGAACCTCTGACAGAATTTATTCGGAACCTCGCAAATGCAAACGGACTATGCTACCTAATCAGAAACGACATTCCGGACACAGTGGAATTGACAAATTTTCCAACAGAGGTTATTTCGTTGGAATGTTGACCAAAGTCAACACTTTCCAAAAAAAGCTTTCAAAATACACAAACGGCCTAAAACTCATTTCGAGCATCTAGGAACTGAACTAAAGGTCGTTCTAGACCAAACTCAAAGTTTCAGAGCTAACTACACTGATGAAATTTTCATTCGAGCACATTTACTTAAAATGAACGAAGTCAAACTTGGCCAAAACTTTAAAGTTAAAATGACAAATCGCATAAACTCAAAACGAATACTCCAAAACCAAAACCAACCTTCCTTCTAAAACAAAATGGACCTTACAGAGCTATTGGAACTGTCAAAATTTTCTTACGATGCTTGAATCTCTTAATGTTGACTAAAACCAACGTTTTCAACCCTTAAGCCTCAAAATTGGCCAAACTACCTCAAAACTCATCCGAATACCTTGGAGAGCGTACCACCCATCCCAATATCATATAAGAGCTATAAAGAGGCTAGAGAAGTGATAAATAAGTAAAAATGCAGAAAAACACGAAAATGACCTTGGGGTTATTACAACATTGCAGAGTTAAAGAAGTGCAAGCAAACATGTGAGAGGGCAGAAAGTTTTTCTCTAATTAAAAGTTGGAGAAAGTTAAAAAAAAAGGAGTGATGGGAAGGGCATCAACAAGAGTTGGAGATAATGTGCTCCAACACTTGGAAGTTGGAGAGAAGTGCTCCAACACAACCAAGAGAGAAAGTATTGTAAGTTGGAGACAAAGTGCTTCAACACAATGAAGAAAAAAATTAATGTTTGTTGGAGAGAAAGTGCTCCAACACGTGGAAATTGGAGATAAAGTGTTCTCTCACGATTCTATTTCTCAGGTCATGATGACACCTGCTACACCAACCCACAGGTAAGCCTTATCCAAAACCCTTAGCCTGGAACTAGAGGCAACGAGCTACTAAGAGGAAGTTGAACAAATAAAATGGAAGGTAATAGCATTAAGAAGTAAAAGAACAACTAAAATAAATCATAAGGAATCACCCCAAGACCTGGCATCGGTCGGTAATCGAGCATCTAAATCCAATACGAATACAAGGCTTTTTAAAATACAAAATAAGTACGGACAGTCTTCAAAAGCAAGTAAAGACTAGCCTTAATCCAACATAGAGGGAAATCAGCAACTCCGAACGCTAGGAGCTCACCAAATCTCTGAATCAAGCTGCTCCACACCAATCCAAATCAATGGAGATAACCCAAACTATGATCTATAGGGGGTAGAAGTGTAGTATGAGTACCAAATAAATGGTACTCAGTAGGCATAGGTCGACTGAGCTCCACGAATAAAGAAAGTACAAACAATATATAATCAAGTAAATATTTCCCAAGTAACTAATCAGGAATTATTACAATAATGACAGGAAATAGACAAAGAGACATAAGGCATAGATAAAGAAGCAGAGTCAAATGGCATACTTGAAACGCAATCCAACAATCTATTTGCAACAAGGAGTCAACTAATCAAGGAAAGATGTCTACCATTGCTAATCACAATGCCACCTAAGTACTAAACCAACTGAAACTACCAGGTAATACCAACATCAACCCAGAGTAAGACACATGGTAAACCTACTATCAATAGGATAAGAGACAAGTACAGATATAATCAAATAATAACTGACCGCACTCCCATACCTCCAGAAGGTACAAACAATGATAAACATAACCTCGACCTCCATAAAATTGAGGGATCACACCATACAAGTATATTGGTGATAAGTGATGCTAATGAATGCAAGTTTGTAGTAAAATCCATTAACACTATTGGTGGCTCTCAGCGATAAAAAACAACAAGTGTATAGACCTACCTTGTCCCTTGGCCAGCCAGGTGGAACCTATGTAACTCCCTCATCTAGTTTAGTGGTGCACTGGACAGAGGGGCGGCTCATAGGGGATGCGGGAAATCTGTATACACTGCCCGGGTCCGAATCAGGTCTTACATAGACATATAATATTCCTATAGTGGTACAGAAAAGTGAGTGTCCAAGCCGATGTAGAAAAGGGTGACGCCGTGTCGGATAATCAAGTATAGGCTAAAGGTATCCCAGATGCAGCCAAAGTATAAAAAGGGCGACGCCACGCCGGATATCAACAAAAACTTAGCACATCCTCGATGCCTCTGAATCCACTAAGAAGAAGCTTTCAACCTTTGAATCATCTCCAATTACCGCCATGCTAAAAAAATATTAATCACCTCATCAATACGATCATTTTGATACTAAAATTATCGAATTCGAAGATGGGCCAATTTTGGAGTCAAAATTGGAAATTATGGGACTCACTCCGTAACTTATAGAATTGACTCCGAGAATAGGTCCTAAATGCTCTAGCTTTTATTCAAAAAAGGAACATAATTCCTACACCGACATAGCCACAAACTACACATGTAACACACTTATTAACCTTAGCTCAAGAACACTAAAATTGCAGGGAAAAGGGAAAATTTACCTCAAATGAAGCCGTTATTCATAATTCTAAGCACACCGCTGGACTCCACACGAAAATCCACGAAACTTAGCCTTTTAAATCGCCCCAATATTGAGAGAGAAATTGAGTCCTAAATATTGAACACTTGAACTTAAATTATGAAACATAAAATGACCCTCAGGTGTCACTTAAGTGGACACCTGATAGTCGCTTAAGCGACCTCCTCAAAGAAGTGGACCTCGATTAAGTAAGGACCTAGTCGCTTTAGCGACCTACTGTCACTTTAGCGACACCCACCCATGATTAGCAACCAGGAGTCGCTTTAGCAACGACACCAAACTTAGCTAGTGCAAAAAGGACTTGGCATGTCCAAATTCTTCGAAGGGGTGCTCGGAATTTATTCGGAACCTCGTGCGGGCAAATGAGATATATTACCTCACCAAATTCGACTTTTCACACTCAATGGCCATTTATAATTCCCATATAAGGTCTTTTTAATAAAAAGTGTATCCCACACCTAAGTGTCATTTTGAGCCAAATTCCATAATGGGCCACAAGATTAGACTAGAAGCCCAAGAAGCGAACGAAGGGTCGTTGTAAGCCAAACTCAAAATTTTCGGAGCTAACGGTGCTGATTGAAGTTCAATCTGAGCGTGTTTCCAAGAATGTTGACCATAGTCAACCTTAGGCCAAATTTTAAAGGCAAAAGTGCCAAATAGCCCAGAACTCGTACCGATTGCCTCGATACTCTTGTACACCATGCTACTATCCTAATTTGGCCATTTTGGAGCTAATGGAACCATCAAAATTTCGTACTGAGGTTGTTTTCCTGAAGTTATGACCAAAGTTAACTTTTCAAGTCAAAAGATCCAAAATAGGAAAGTAGGCCTAAAACCTAAACTAACGACCAGGCGACCGAACAGTTAGTGCCAGCAAGGCATAAATGACTTGGGGTCGCTAGAGGAAAGATCTAAAAGCTAAAAAGGTCAAAAGATGAAAGAAATAATCTAGAGGGTCATTACGATATCCACTATTAAAAGAACTTTCATCTGCAAAAGTAAAGTAGAGCCACAACCTTAAGGCACAAAAGGATGAGGGTCCCAGGACCGCATGCTTCGCCCGAACCTCGAACACCCTCTCAGGTCGAACAATGACATCACAGAATTTAGGTTTGGAGGGAATCCTCAAACTCGCTTCCAACTTCCAAAAGCTCCCCAAATCCCTTTTTAGGATCCAACTCTCACTCGCTTAGCTCAAATTTGACTAAAAACATTAGATTCCTTTGAGGAAGACTAAAATACACTGAAACTACCAAAATAAGCAATACATGACCATGGGATATACAACTCAAAGCAAAATTCCAAATACTTGCCTTAAGCTCCAAATCTATTTTCTTCTAGTCGGAAAGGGCGTTCTGCCAATCCTTAGCAATCTTGAAAATCTTCAACGCCATCCGAACATTGCCTACCAAACCATATGACACCAACCTTGAAGGAGTTACATACTCTATCCAAAAATCATAGGATGAAAACAACCAAAATAAGGAGACAACCCGGGCAAGTCCCCAAAATCCCAAGCTCAACTTCAAAAACCAAAAACCCAAGATGAAACTCACCTTCTGGAACTGAACACTCCTCTCCAAAGGACTAATTAGGAATTATCACAATAATAACCGAAAAAAGACAAAGAGATAGGAGATATAGATAAAGGATAAGAGTCAAAGGACGCACCTGAAATGTAATCCAATAATCTATTTACAACAAGAAGTCAACTAATCAAGGACGGATGTCTTCCACTACTAATCACAAAGACACCTAAGGACTAAACCAATTAAAACTTACAAGAACTACCAAAAAAACCTAGACTAAGAGACAAGGTAAACCTACTATCAGTATGATAAGACACAAGTACAAATATAATCACATAATAACCGACCAGACGTCCATAACCCTAGAAAGTACAAACAATGACAAAAATACCCCCGACCCCCATAAAATTAGGGGACCACACCATACAAGTATACTGGTGATAGACGGTGCTAATGAATAAAAAATTGTAGTAAAAACCTGTAACATCATCAGTGGCTCTCAACGATCAACAATAATAAGTGTATAGACCCACCCTGCCCTTGGCCTGCCAGGTGGGACCCAGGCAACTCCCTCATCTAGTTTAGTTGCGCACTCGCCAGAGGGGCCCATAGGGGAAGCGGGAAGTTTGTACTGCTTGGGTGCAAAAAAGGCCTTATATAGTCATATAATATACCTGTAGTAGTATCAGAGAGTGAGTGGCCAAGCTAATATAGAAAAGGACAACGCCGCGCCGGATAATCAAGTAATGGCTAAAAGCATCCCAGATGCAGATAAAGTATAAAAAGGGTGATGCCGTATTGGATATCAATAAAAACTTAGCACATCCTTACTGACTCTAAAATTGTCTGTATAAAAGAAGCACATCCTTGATGCGTCGTATATCTCAAAACCAACATCCAAATATCCCAGGTGGTATGACTCCTATTAGAACTAGTTTAAAAGTAGTAAAGGGGTGAGAAATCCTTCTCAAAATTAATAGTGAAAATCCAATGAAACTATTGAGCTCGTACCACAAAATGACTAAATATGCTCAATCAATGCAAGCAAGCCATAACCAGGATCCAAACAAGACACTCACAATCTAAATAATAACATCCAACTATACAACATTATCAAGACAAAGGAACTAACTTAGGATCCAAATGCTCCCCGAACACGACCTTTAGCCCAATAATAGATAATAGATATAGGACAACAAAAGTGTACCGCTAAATAAGAGCGACAATTGAGACAGGGATCAAAATTAGATAGGGGGAGAAATATATTTAGGAATGATGCCTTACCCTAAAGTATGCCATCTCTGCTCCCAACAAGAACAACTAAGCCCAACCTACTACTACGATAAGCCTCAGAGGTCCCTGACAATAACACTAATTTACACCAACCATCACACGCCCTTCTGAAAGTTACGCCTAGCTATAAGGGCAATAGAACACAAACTAAAGTATCTTAGGTTCAAACCTAGCCTAAGGACATCAATACCAATCCTAAGAAGGATAATTTCACCCAAACCATACTGTCATCAAAACCACAAACCTAAAATAAGGGTCTCAAGAGAATGCACTAGTCTAAGGTTCAACCGGAATTAAAGAAATGAGATAAAAGGAGGAAAACTCTAAACCCAGCCAATGCCAACCTAAATCACATAAAATATATACTAAATGATATCTAATAACAATAAGTCAAAAAGGGAGATCGTAGCCTACCTCGAAGCCAAACACGTGCACTCTGAATCCACCAAGAAAAAGCTTCCAACCTCTGAATCACCTCCAATCGCTTCCATGCTAAAATAATGTTAATCATCTCATCAATACGAACGTTTTGATACTAAAATTATCGAATTTAGTGACAGGCTAATTTTAGAGTCAAAATCAGGAATTATGGGACCCACTCTGTAATTTATGAAATTGGCTCCAAGAATAGGTCCTAAATGCTATCCCTAGCTCGTGTACCAAAACAAAACACAATTCCTACACTAACATAGCCATAAACTACACATGCACCACACTTATCAACCTTAGCTCAAGAACACTAAAATCACTGGGAAAAAGGAAAATTTACCTCAAATGAAGCCTTTACTCCTATTTCTAAGCACACCACTGGACTCCCCACAATAATCTATGCAACTTAGCCTTTTGAATCACCCAAATTGCCCTAATATTAAGAGAGAAATTGAGTCCCAAAGATTGAACACTTGAACTCAAATTTTAAATCATAAAATGACCCTCAGGTGTCGCTTAAGCGGACCCATGATAGTTGCTTAAGCAACCTCCTCAAAGAGTCGGAACTTGCTTAAGCGAGGACCTACTCGCTTTACTGACATTCACCTATAAGGGCTTGGTTGCTTTAGTGACCACCTGGCCGCTTAAGAGGCATAGCGACGACACCAAACTGAGCTGGTGCTAAAAGGATTGGCATGTCTAAATTCTCTAACGGAGTGCTCGGGATTCATTCGGAATCTCATGCATGCAAACGTGATATGTTATCCTACCAAATTTGAAGTTTCGGACTCAATGGCGCATTCAAAATTCACATACAAGGTCATTTTAATGAAAATTGAATTCTACACCCAATTGTCATTTGGAGCCAAATTCCACAATGGGCCTCGGGATTAGACCAAAAGCCGTGGGAAGCAAACGAAATGTCGTTCTAAGCTAAACTCTACATTCAAGAGCTAACCACGCTGATAAAATTTCAATTCAAGTATGCTTTCCAAGAATGTCGATCAAAGTTAATCTTAGGCCAAATTTCAAAGGTAAAAGCGCCAAATGGCCTCTAACTCATATCGATTGCCTCGATACTCGTGTTGATTATGATACCAACCTAATTTTGCTATTCTAGAGTGGATGGAATCATTAGATATTTATTTTGAGGTCGTTTTCCTAAAATTATAATCAAAAGTTAATTTTTCAAGTTATAAAAGTTCTAAAATAGGAAATGGTCCTAAACCCAAACTAACGATCAGGCAACCGAATAGTCAGTTCCATCAAGTCATAAATGACTTGGGGTAACTACAAAAAAGATCTAAAACTGATAAGGTTGGAAGATGAAAGAAATGACATGGAGGGTTATTACATATTCCAATACATCCAAGAAAAAAAAGTAAAGATTGAAGAGAAGTTCTCCAATACAACAACAATGACAAGAATGAAATTGAAGATTGAAAAAAGTATTTTCCAATACAACAACAATGACAAGATGAAAAAGGCAAGAGTATACAACTTTAAATTACAGGAGAATATTGGAATAATAATTCAAAGTTGGAGTAGGAATCTTGAGTTATTTAGGATTTGTTATTTTTGATATTTATTTAATTAATTTCTAGTTAGAATTTATTTGTTCAAGTTCATATAGGAATAGATTTTCTAATCCTAGTTTAATTTGATTTATTACTATTATAAATAGGAATGTTGCTAGGTTAGTTTCAATATACAGAAAAATACATAATATACACAAAAAAAGATCAAGAAAAATCTTATAGTAATATTTAATAGATTTTGAATTTATAAATAAAATATTTTCCTTCACATGCGCGTGCCCAGCAGGTGACTAAATGAGAGGATAGACAAAACTCATAATAGCTATTGAATGCCTCACATTCTTCACTAGATACTCATTATTAAACAAATTTGTAAACCACTATCCATCTCTCCTTATCTACTACTCGTATTTAATTTTGTTGATCATCCGTAAAATAAAATATTTTTTCGCTAATATCCTTAATGTTCTGAGTTGAATGATTGAGTGAACTAATGTTTATTATTGCATATGTTTGGAGTGTGCATCTTAGTTATGTTGTTACGTTAGTTGTGTAAAATCACATTTCTTGATGAGAATTTTTGTCATCAATACAAGTCATTTTCGTTTGTATATTCATTCACTTCTTTCGAACGGATTAATGGATTATTTTGAATTTCTAATAAGAATGTTTTTAGGCATATACCAATGTTTTAAAGTGCAATCATTTAACATTATGAGAAAGAGTGAGTTGGGGTGCAAATTTATCTTAACTCTATTGCATCGATAAAAAAATGAGTTGGCAAAAACAATTGTGATGGAGTGAGATAGTTACAGGTGCGATACATTCGAGCGAAGAAAATAGTTAAACTTTTGAGTCGAGGTATGTCCAGACCGAGAATGTTATTATATATCTAGGTTGAGATCAATAAAAATTCAAAAATTAAAAAGGCGAGCAAATCATGGTTAAACTCAATTCATCCAACAATTAGTTTAAGTTTACCAGACCTTTGAACAATAAATAAAAAGCCATTTCCTTTTGATTAGGAATTCAAAAAGGTAACTTGGAACACCATAACTCACTTTTAAGTGGCAACTCTGAATAAATAATATAATTTCTTTTCAATACCATTACAACACATTTTCTCTTTCTCTTAATAAAAGTTTGTCATGCGTCTATGGTGATGGTAGAGAAAAAGGAGTGTGACAATCGTTAGTTCATCAAAATCCACCATAGTCACTACAATCCGATAATTATAGTCGAAATCCATTGCCAACTTTTGTACCAGTTTATATCTCGATCCTACTAATATTGCTTTCACATCTTTCGGAACTATCATTACACCTATGATACATTTTTTTGGTACGGTTCAAAAGGGACTATCCTTGGCTGAAGAACCGAAAATAACTACCAAGGAACCCAAAATAAAAATGCACTAAAACAAAATCTATACAATAATACAGTATACGAATTCCAACTCCCGCCCCACACTTAAACTAAGCATTGTCCCCAGTGCACAAATTAAATACATGATGTCAGAGTGAAAGAAGAAACTCCCTGATATGCTCAGTCATCATCTCCACCATCAGTGGTGACAGTGTCATCAACAGTCGTAAGAGTAGTGGCAGCATCATTCTTTGGCTCATCATCTTCATCATCATTGCTCATCTCATAAATCATAGGCTGATCATCATCCAAAGGCTCCTAAAAGGTTGGGCCTATCTAGCACATATACATAGAACTATTCGTAAGAGGATAGTGATCTGCTAATTTGGCCATCTCATCATTCGTTATCGGACGGCCACCAATTTGCAACTGCAGCTCCACCATACCAAACATATGGCCCATCCAACTACCATCACGCGCTTGCTGGTCAGTGGTAGATTGACCAGCAAGATAACACCGACCCATGAGCTATATCTTAGGCCTTTATCTTGGTCACATCAACCAAATTACACACCAAGTATGGGACCCTTGGTGCACACAAATCATGAACCTCTTCTTCAGCCCCCTCTGATCGCAAAAGTTGGGTGATTACACTACCATAGCAAAAATTCCACCTTTTGTTATTCAAAACTTTATCATGTTGTGGCGTAGTGCAGACCCAACATTCACCTTCAAACCCTTCATCAAGAGATATACCACCTTCTCGCGTAATACCAGACATGTGTTTACCAGGCAAAAATACACTACAAACTATTTTCAACCACATCCTAGCCTCCTATTGAGATGTGCATATTGCAGCATAGAGTGCCTCCCGATATTTTTTCCCCTATCCCAATGTGTAGTAGAAGTGACACCACATAAGGTATGATGAATGTCTTTATACGGATGTTGTTATTTCATGTCCAAATACTCAGAATAGTTATAATGAGGAGTCCCAAAAAATTCATTCAATGCACACATAGTAAAACAGATTATTACTAAATTGTTCAGTATTCAAATTTGCATAAAATTCATGTATGCGAGTCAGATTGCACTCAACTTAGTCCTCAAAGATGTATTGAAGACTCAAGTTGTACACCATCTCATGAATTTAGGAAACTCAGCCTGTAACCTGCCCTCATTGACATACTCATCTCCTATATACTTGGCCTCTTTCTAGGACTCAAACCAATCCAAACCAGACTGCTCTACTGCTTGCTTGCCGAAATGACGCGGTGGTAGTCTCAAGTTTATTGGTTCCGCAAATGAGGAAGCTCCACTTTTTTGAGACCTTTTGTTACCCACTCCTACTTCTACTTGTTTACCCTTAGGTGCCATCAGAAAATTGGAATGAAGAGTTTAAATAGAGAGAATCAGATTGTCAAAAAATAGTGGTGGTTTGAGAATGGCGGGTGACTAGAAAAGGGAGACAAAGTGGTGCTTTGGAGTTTTAGGGGTTGTGTTAATAATGTATTGGTGGGGAAGGGTTTTAATAGGAGAAATTAGAGTGGGAAGATGAAGAGAAAGGGTTATGGAGCTAAAATATTGGTAGTGGGAGGGTGAAGGGTCGAGGTAATGGGGTAGTGGAAGGTTTTTGGGTTATTTGAACTAGTAATTTTTTGATTTAGGCCCTAACTGCGCATGGAGCGTTGGTTGCATGGCGCACCAATACCACACCCTCCTGGAGATTCTTTCACTGAGGCTTGGTACGAAGCGCCAAGATAGCACCCATCCTAGCCTTTTAAAGTTTACCCCCTGGCGCGGCGGACCTGCAGAGATCCCGACCAGGACTTCAGTAGTTTAGGTCTTGGCATGGCACGCCAGCAGTGTACCAGCCCAGTAGCTCACTATTTTTTTTGCATTGCATGTCTGCTTCCTCTTACTCTGAATTTCTTCTATCACTCTACACATCAACCACACAATATTAGAACAAATATGGTGGGTTGCCTCCCACCCAACGCCTTGTTTTTGGTCTTTGGAACGAAGTATTTTTTTTAAAAAAAGTTATCCTATTTCTAAAATTTCCAAGAAAATTAATATAAAATTAAATTCTACCTTACAAAGAAAAATTACAAAATTTTAAGTCCTACTTGTTAATACAACCACAGGTTCCCTCCTGTGTAGTGCCTGGTTTACCATCGCGGCACGACCCTGCTTCTTTTCCACTCATCTTCAAGTTCTATAGATTCCTCTTTATGGTTAACATCTTTACCAAAGTAGTGCTTGACTCTCTGCCCATTAACCAAAAATGTGGACGTCTTTGTTGCATTCCACAGTTCCACAACTCCATGAGGTGTCATACGCATTACTTCAAAAGAGTCACTCCACTTGGACTGTAACTTTCCTGGAAAAAGTTTGAGCCTAGAGTTAAATATGAGTACCTTTTGCCCCGGTTCGAAGTTGCGGGTTACAATATGCTTCTCATGCCATCACTTTGTCTTCTCTTTGTAGAGCTTGGCATTTTCAGAGGCATGAAGCCTAAACTCTTTTAACTCATGCAATTAGTCCAACCATTTTTGTCCTGCTAGCTCTGGGTCGAGATTAAGCTTCTTGATTGCCCAATAGGCTTGATACTCCAACTCCACTAGTAGGTGACACGTTTTACCAAATACTATCTGATATGGGGAGGTTCCAATGGGTGTTTTATAAGTAGTTCAGTATGCCCATAGTGCCTCATCCAACTTTGTTGACCAATCTTTTCTTTGTGCATTAATAGTCTTTTGCATCATCTACTTCACCTCCCTATTGGAGACCTCAAGCTGCCCATTGGTTTGCTGATGATAAGTTGTAGCCACCTTATTCCTCACCCCATACTTAGCCAAGAGATTCTTCACTATTTGATTTATGAAGTATGTTTCTCCATCCCTGATAATGGCTCGGGGAGTACCAAATCTAGTGAAGATGTGCTTCTTCAAGAACTTGCTCACCACTTTTAAATCATTAGTGAGAAGGGCTATGGATTCAACCTATTTGGACACATAATCCACTGCCACTAATATATATTGATTCCCATAAGGCAATAGAAATGGTCCCATGAAGTCCATGCCTCATAC
This sequence comes from Solanum dulcamara, assembly GCF_947179165.1. NCBI lineage: Eukaryota > Viridiplantae > Streptophyta > Magnoliopsida > Solanales > Solanaceae > Solanum > Solanum dulcamara. The sequence continues at coordinate 64,485,241 of NC_077240.1, forward strand.
ATCAAATATTTCAACGTCCAAAATGTTGTTCAAATGCATTTCGTGTCTCCTTGATATTGTGCCCATTCTTTAACACTGATCACAGTTCTTCACATACCCTACAATATCTTTAAATAATGTGGGCCAAAAAAACCCGATTACAGTACCTTATGGGCAGTGCGATTTCCTCCATGATGGCCACCATATTGTTATGAGTGACAACTATCCAACACTTAGCGCACCTCAATTTCTGGCACACACCTCCTTACCATATGGTCAACACCCTGCTTGAATAAGTAAGGCTCATCCCATACATAGAATCTGGCCTCATGCATCAACCTTTTCTTTTGTTGTGAGGTTGCATCTGGTAGGAACAATCCACTAACCAAGTAATTTACGATATTTGCATACCAAGGCAATTCAGTCACCTCTAGAGCAAACAACTGCTCTTCTAGAAATTCCTCTTTGATCTTCATCTGTTCCCCAATATGTGTCGAACTCTCTAACCTAGAAAGATGATTGGCAACTTGATTCTCACAACCCTTGTGATCCTTAATTTTGATATCAAACTCTTGTAGCAATATGATCCATCTTATGAGTCATGGATTTGCATCTTTATTGTTAAATAGGTACCTAAGAGATGTATGGTCAGTGTAAAAAATCACTTTAGTACCTACCGGATAGGATCTGAACTTATCAAATGCATAAACTAGCGCCAACATCTCCTTCTCTATAAGAATATAATTTTGCTTGGGCTGAATCAATAGTCTTGCTTGCATAATAAATAGAGTGGAAGATCTTCTCTTTTCTTTGCCTCGCGACTACCCTTATTGCTACATTACTAGCATCACACATGAGCCTCTTTTTCAACAGCTCGAAGGCCCACACACACTTCTCATCGAATGTGAACTTTACTTCCTTCTCCAACAAACTGCACATGGGCCTGGCTATTTTTGAAAAATCATGAATGAACCTTCTATAAGACCCACTATGACCCAAGAAGCTATGGAATCCTTTTACTGAAATCGGGGAGATAGCTTCTCTACTTCCAACCCTTGTTTTGACACTTTGCGACCCAAGACAATCCCCTCTTTTACTTGAAAATGACACTTTTCCCAGTTTAGGACAAGATTTGTCTCTTCTCACCTTGTTAACACCCTATCCATATTTCGCTAGCATAAATCAAAGGACTTGCCAAAGACTGAGAAGTCATCCATAAAAATCTCCACAAAATCCTCAACCATGTCCTAAAAGATTACCATCATACACCTTTGAAAAGTTGCAGAGGCATTGCATAATCTGAATGGCTACGCTTGAAGGCATATGTTCCATAGGGATAAGTGAACGTAGTCTTTTCTTGATCCTCAGGTGCAACAGAGATTTGATTATACCCTAAATACCTATCTAGAAAACAATAGTACTCCTGCCCAGCCAACCTGTGTAGCATTTGATCAATGAAAGGAACTGGGTAATGATCCTTCCTTGTTGCCTCATTTAGTCTACGATAGTCCATGCAAATTCTCCATTCAGTAACTGTCCTAGTGGGGATTAGCTTATTCTTCTCATTTGTAATCACAATCATCCCACTTTTTTTTAGGTACACATTGGACTGGACTCGCCCATTTACTATCTAAGATGGGGTAGATGATGCTTGAATCCAACCAATTAATGACCTCATTTCTCACCATATCTTTCATCACCGGATGCAATCTATACTGAGGTTATACGACTGGTTTGTAACCTTCATCCATGAAGATCCTATGAATGCACAAGGCTAGACTAATCCCAGATCAGCCATTTGCCATCTATAGATTTCTTTCTTCATCTTAGCACCTCCAAAGCTGTTGTAACCTGTATTTCAGATAAAAAACAAAATAATTATCGGTAAAGAATCATTGGGATCAAGGAATGCATACTTGAGATAAGATGGAAGTGGTTTCAATTCCAGTTTAGGAGCTTTCTCCATTGAAGGTTTGGGTGTAGGGCCCAATACTCTATTCAATGGTTCCACCTATTTTTTCCATATTATTACATTGTGAGCATCTAACACACTAAAAATTTCTTGTGCTAGCACATCACCCTGTATGTCTTGACCCATTAACATTTTCTCCATAGGATTTCTTGATTCCACATATTACTCTGCCACTACTTTATCAATCACCATTATTGCAGATAGCTCTTCATATACAACAGGCATTTTCAATGTGTTATACATATCAAATACTTTCACCTTGTCATGAGTTCTCATTGTGAGATGCCCAGCCCCTACATCTATCAATGCCCCTCTTGTTACCAAGAATGGATGTCCCAAAATGAAAGGTTCCTCTAGATTCAGCTCAAAGTCTAGAATGACAACGTCCACAGGAAAATGAGCGATCCCACCAGGACTAAGACATCTTCAATGATTTCATCCGGTCTGACAACTGAGAGGTCTGCCAGTTGTAACAAAAATGGTAGTAGGCTTCGGATAACATAGAGGTGGGCATAAAGTTGATGCTTGCCCCCAAGTCACATAGCCCTCTTGCATTCGCACATCTACTAATAGTAAACTGTACCATAAAACTCCCCAGATCTTTCTACTTGGTTAGGAGCTTAACTTTATTCAGAATTCCTGAACTGCGCTCCTCAATGAGTGCCACTGTTTCATATTCAGCCAACTTGCTCTTTTTGGCCACAATATCCTTAATGTACTTGTCATACTTAGGAATTTCCTTCAAAATATTAATCAAAGGTAAGTTAATTTGTACATGTTTTAGCAAGTCGATGAACTTCTCAAAGCACTCCTCTTCCTTCTTCTTTTTGAACTTTTGTAGGAATGGAGGATGAGGTTTTGTTTTTGCTTCTTCATCTACCTTTGTCCTATTGGATTCACCTTCTTCCCCAACTTGGTCTTTACCTTTAACCTCAGCTAATTTAGTTTGAGGAGTCAATTTATTTAGTGGGCAGCCACTACGGGTACTTATTGCATTCACCTATTTGGGGTTTGGTTAGTGTTACTTGGCAAACCACCTTCTTGGCGAGAGTTCTGTACACTTGCTAATGGTATTCATCGACTTAGAAAAGGCTTATGATAAAGTCCCATGAGAGATACTATGGAGATGTTTGGAGGCTAAAGGTGTACTGATAGCGTACATAAGGGTGATCAAGGACATGTACGAGGGTGCCAAAACCAAGGTAAGGACAGTAGGAGGGGACTCAAAACACTTCCCAGTTATGATGGGGTTGCATCAAGGATCAACTCTTAGTCCATTTATATTTGCCTTGGTGATGGGTGTATTGACGCGACAAATTCAAGGTGAGGTGCCATGGTGTATGCTTTTTGCGGACGATATAGTCCTCATTGATGAGACTCGTAGCAGAGTTAATGCTAAGCTGGAGGATTGGAGACGCACCTTGGAGTCTAAAGGGTTTAAGCTGAGTAGGACCAAGACAGAGTACCTAGAGTGCCAGTTCAGTAAGACACCTCAGGAGGTTGGCGCGGAAGTTAGGCTCGGGGACCAAGCCATCCAAAAGAAAAGTAGTTTTAAGTACCTTAGTTCTATAATGCAAGGCAACGGGGAGATCGACGAGGATGTCACACATCGTATTGGGGCAGGATGGATGAAATGGAGGCTCGCCTCTGGTGTGTTGTATGACAAGAAGGTGCTACCACAACTTAAGGGCAAGTTCTACAAAGTGGTGGTTAGACCAGCTATGTTATACGGGGTAGAGTGTTGGCTAGTTAAGGTCTCCCACGTGCAAAAGATAAAAGTTGCCGATATGAGAATGTTGAGATGGATGTGTGGGCATACCAGGAGCGACATGATTAGAAATGAGGCTATTCGAGACAAGGTAGGAGTGTCCTAGGTGGAAGACAAGTTACGGGAGACGCAACTGAGATGGTTTGGGCATGTGAAGAGGAGAGTCCCAGATGCACTAGTGCGGAGATGTGAGAGGTTGGCCATGGATAGTTTCAGAAGAGGTAAGGGTAGGCTGAAGAAATATTGGGGAGAGGTAATCAGATAGGACATGGCGCATTTACGACTTACAGAGGACATGACCTTAGATAGGAGGGTGTGGAGGACACACATTAGGGTAGAAGGCTAGTACATAGTGGCATTATTCCCCTTTATCCATAGGCATATTAATGCACTATGATTTCTTGTACTCTAATTTATGGTATTTATGTTATTATCTAATAATACCTACTATTTTTTGTGCTTTGATTATTTCGTTATCTACTTATGTACTTTTAATATTCTTGTCTGACCTTTTTCTATGCTTCTATTGAGCCGAGGGTCTTTCGGAAATAGCCGTCCTACTTTGGTAGGAGTCAGGTCTGCGTACACTTTATCCTCCCCAAATCCCACGATGTAGGATTTCACTGGGTTGTTGTTGTTGTTGTTGTAAGTAGCTAAATGATTTTGAAGAACATCTGCAGCTTATATGTCTTGGTCAGTCATGATCTATTTCAACATATCCTCTACACTCATGTTTTCTAATTTCTTAAGCTTTAGTTACCTTGGACTTGATTATTGTACAGTTGCCCACCTTCTTGTGGTCTGAATTGGGTTTTCCCTTGATATGGTTTTTCTGATTTCCACCTCATGAAAAGTTTGAGTGGTTTCTCCAATTTGGGTTGTAAGTATTTTCATATTTCAGGTTACCCCTACCCATTTGTGCATTACCCATAAATTTCACGGACTCCGAGTTAGATCCACAATTTTATGCCGCATGCTCACAACTTCTACAAACCTCAGACCATATTGGTTGCAGTTGAACCATATTCACTGACACATGTTGCTGTCCCAATGCCAAATTATTAAAATGTGTGGACATCATATTCGACATTGATGCAATCTCTACAGTCAAGGCTGCCATAGCATCAACTTCCAACACTCCTACTTGTTTCTACACCACAGGCCTAGAGTTTCCTATATTCCACTCAGGATTTCCCTGAGATATGTTATTCAGTAGTGTATATACCTCATCATAGGTTTTCTCCAATGCCTTTCCACCCATAGTAGAGTTAAGAAGAATTTTGGTGTTGGGTTCCAATCCCTCAATGAAGGTATGGACCAACACTTCGTTAGCTTGATGATGGTGGGGATAATTGGTGAGTAGATATTTAAACAAGTCTCAAGCTTGATATAGATTCTCTCCAAATTTTTATTTAAAGCTCAGGATTTTGCTTTTCAACTTTGATGTCTTTTCCCAAGGAAAGAATCTGATTAGAAATTTACGAACCAAATCATTCTACGAAGTAATAGAATTTGGTGATTTCTACTTCAACCACCTCTTTACTTCCCCCAATAGAGAAAAGTGGAACAACATTAGCCTGACATAATCAGGAGATACCCCTGTTGGTGTGTAAGTATCGCTAATTACCAAAAAGTTTTGGATGTGTACTTGGGGATCTTCGTGAGGTAAACTAGTAAACTGCCTATTATTGTGCAACTGTTAAACCATATTCTATTTCATCTCAAATCTGCCTTCAGCCGAAGGTCTCTGAATGTTGGAAGTGACATTTTTTGTGAGTGGAACTGCCACATAACACACTGTCCTCGCTGCCATCTCTACAGGTACCTTTTTTAGCAAATCCTGATTATCCTCCAAATTGAGTGTTTTTATTGGGTATTGAGAAGCCACTCTTCGCCTTTACTGATGTAAGAATCATTTAGGCTTAGATAATGTATCTACAAGCTCTCTGTTTCTGCCTAGTGTATTATCTGAGTCACCTGCATAAATTCACAACTAAGATGAAATTAGCACAATCAATATAGAAACTTCAAAAAGAACAAATTGACTAATTAAAAACCTTCGACAAAGGCATGAAAAACTTGTTGCGACCAAATCGCACATGCAAATGTACACGATCTCATAACTAGTGAAATGGCCCTTTCAAGCCAGATATCGAACCCACAGGGATTTTAATAAAACTACTTATTCTATTTTAATCAACTATACCAATTATGTGTATTGTAAAAGATTGAGATAAATCTACTACTACTTTAGATATAAGAAACATTACTACTATTAAAAACAATGCACTAGTTACGTAGGTTAATCAGATCACAAGAAATTCCAGGGCTGTAGCATAAGATGAAGTCAAGCATAATATTTCTTATTTTAGTCTATGATGGGTTATTTAATTATTGATTTATAGGGTTTTTGATAAAATCGTGGTCTTCCGACCTCTAATTGCCTATCTTTATCGACAGCCTAAATACATCATTGAGAAAAGATAGGCATGAATCAATAAAAATGCATTAAGATATCTTCCTATTTCTTAACCAAACGTGGTACACAGGAATGTGTCACTGGCATCCAATATACGAATCACCCTAAGTTACCCTAACATGAACATGTTCCCTACATTCTTTGTTCTATCCCCTTATCCTCTTCTGAATTCAAGGTAGATAATATATGTATGCTAATGCTAGCAAAACATTAAAATAATAAAAATGAAAATGTAGGAGTAATTAGAATTAACAACCCATCATCGACTAAATATCAGATTATATTATGCCATAACTTCGAAGCTACAACCCTAGAATTAGGGCTATTAACTACTCATGTTCAATGAAAACACAAAGTATATAGTTTCATACACTTTAATCGTCAAAAGAAAGAAGAAGAAAAATAAAACCTAAACTGCATGTGTTCTCGTCTCTCTACTCTTTCAAAAAACCGCGTGAACTCCTTCTCAAAAGCCCTGGGGGTCTATTTATAGGGTTTTTAAAATAACCCTCTTTTCCTAGTAAAAATTAACAGACTTCAGGGTTTCAGTGACACAGCGCGCCAGGATCACGCCAAGTTGTTCCCTCAGTAGTTTCACCCCTGGCGTGGCGCGCCAGCAGTGCGCCAGGAATGATCTTCAGTTGTTTATTCTTTGGCATGGCGTGCCAGTAGTGCACCAGTATCTATCCTCTGTAGTTCAAGAACTGGCGCGGTACATCATCAACGGCCCCAACCCAAATTTTCCAATTTTGCTTTCTTCTTTCGTTCAGCTTTTACTTCTTGTTCATTATTTTCTTCTAAGCACTGGCTTTTCTCCCAAAATCCCTACACTCACTAAACACACACCTTAGTGTATACTTTTTTTTCATTCCGTCTACAACATGTGATTATGCTTCTAAAATATTCTCAAAACAACTACTAAATATGGGAAAAACATGGCACATGGGCACATAAATATGCCCAAGAACAGTGACCTAGCACTATGCCCTCTTTCAACATAAAGTGAAACTTCTCCCAATTTTAGTACATCTTAAAGATGAGCCAAGCAATCGTCGAATGAATCACCAACCACTAAAAAATCATCCATGAAAACTTTGATTGTATCTTCCACTATATCTGAAAAGATAGACATCATACAATGTTGAAAGGTCGCCAGTGCATTACACAATCCGAATGGCATCCTTTTAAAGGCGAATCTCCCATATAGACATGTGAAAGTGGTCTTCTCTTGGTTTTTGGGTGCTATAGAGATCTGATTGTAGCCCAAATATCCATCAAGAAAATAGTACAATCCTTTGCCAGTGAGATGGTCAAGCATCTGATCTATAAAAGACATTAGAAAGTGATGTTTTTCTGTCCATGAGTTTAGCTTGTGATAACCCATGCACATCCTCCAACCAGTGACAGGCCTCATTGGTACACATTGGACGAGACTTACCCAATTACTATTTTTGATTGGGTAAATAATTCTAGCATCTAACCACTTGATGATCTCTTTTTTAACTACCTCTTGCATAGGTAGGTTGAGACGCCATTGGTGTTCAATGCTTGATTTTGAAATGCCTCAAGACATATGTAAGAGCTTCAACTTGCTCTTGGTAAATATCGGCAGCTATTATGACCGGCAGCATGTTGTTGGGCCCCAAGAATGCATATTGTAAATGAGATGGTAGCACTTTGAGTTACAAATTTGGGGGTTCCTCGATGGATGGTTTCACAAGCGGAGTTGCTCTATTCTTCAAGTCTAAATCGAGTCTCTTTAGTGCGTGATTGAAAGTCCCAAGGCCATTTAAAGCACACACTATCTCATCATACTCTCTAATATAATCTTTATCAAAATTCATGATAACAGCAACTAGAACATCAACACCCAATCTCTCTTTAATAGGAATTTCTGATTATAAATCATGAACAACATCAATCACGGACACTACTCGTAGCTTATTATGATGCTTCATTGCTTGGCATATGTCGAAAACCACTTCTTTATTATTTAATTGAAACTTCAGCTGGCCCATTTTTATGTCCACCAAATTGCATCCAGTTGTCAAGAATGGTCTTCCCAGAATGATAGGAACATCAAAATCTACCTCATAATCAAGAATGACAAAGTTAGCTGGGAATATGAATGACTCGACCTTCACTAAAATATCATAAATAATGACTATGGGCTTCTTCACAGTACGATCTTCCATCAAGAGCCGTATTGATGTCAATTTAGGGGCTCCTAAGCCCAATTGTCAAAACATTGCTAGCGGCATCAATTTAATGCTAGCACCTAAGTCGCACAATGCTTTTCCAAAGTTTAATACCCCTATGGTACATGGTATAGTGAAAGCGTGGGGTCGTCTTTCTTTAGCACAAGTAAGCAAGTCGTTATTGCACTACAATGATGCAAGTTATCAGCCAGTTCAGAGCTTACCATTCTCTTCTTTGTGATAAGATCCTTCGTAAACTTGGCATATTCAGGCATTTGTTCGATGTGTCTCTATCAAAAGATCATTCACCAAAAGTTTTTTCAATATGGAAATAAACTTAAGAAACTTTCCATTTGGGGCTTTCTTTTTCAATCTTTGTGAAAAAGGAGGAGGAGATCGTGGCATTGGGATTGGAGTTGGAGTAGAGACTTTCGCATTGCTTACTTTCTCATTATGCTTTTCATCCCCTTTTTCTGGTTGTTTGGTGCTAAGCTTATCACCCAATGCTTCTTCCTCATTTTTGCTCTTTGTTTCATCCTCACTAACAGTTGGGTAGTGTGCATCGTCTTTAAGTTCTGTCATAGGTGGATCTATTATATGAATGCCACTTCGGGTGGTCACATCCATGCATTACCCGTCATTCATTGAACTTTAAATTGTATTACTTGGGAGATCTCCTTTCTTTAGTGGATTCAAATATGATAAAATCTGCCTTAATTTGTTGCTCAATAAGCTTTATGGATGTAAAGTGTGATTCAATATTTTAATTCATTCCACAAACATAGTTGTGTATCTCCTTAAGATTATCCTCTACTGCATCATACCTTTCCATTCTGTTTGTCATCATGTCTTCGATTCTTGCAAGTTTGGATCCCCCATCTCTATTTCCAAGTAGGATGTATGCACCATTCTTATTGTTATCTCTCCTTCTCCAATCACCTTCTCTGTCTTGCCCCCAGTTGTGATCATTGTATCCATTCTATTATAGTTTTTCTCGTGATTGTATTGCCCTACACGATTGTAGTTATTGTCGTGGTTGTAATGGCCCTCTCGATTGAAGTTGTTATAGTTTTGACCTTGATTTCCTTGACTTTGGCGCCAAGAATCCTGATTGGATGCTTGGGATTTAGTCCGGATACCCCCCGCTTGATCATTCACACAGTAAGCATCTTCCTCATATCCATATTCGTCATAACATGGCTCCCTACCTTGATGGTCAATTGCATTGATTTTCTCTAGTCCCATATTTTTGAATGCCAGTTTGATTTTGGTTTTTAATTGAGCAAGCTCTTATAGTACTTCTTCGTTTTGTATCATGGCACCTTGATTTATGCTAACAGTAAAAAAAAATATTTAAATTTCTATATCCCTAGTGCTCCAAGCTTAGTTGGTTTTAGAAACACGATGAAGTCTCTCTACAGCCCCTTGGAAAGTGTTATCCAAGAATGCTCCGCCAGTTATGGTGTCTGCAACAACTTTTCCATTATCATCAAGTGCGCGGTAGAATAGCTCAAGAAGTGACTCATCGGCTATTCTATGACTAGGCATACTTTGTAGATACTTTATAAATCTATCCCAAGCTCCACTAATTGATTCTCCGGGCATCTGTTGAAAATTGTTGATTCGGTCTGTTAGTATCTACTTCTTGGACAATGGGAAATACTTCTTGATGAATGCCTTGTGTAATTCATCCCAAGTTATGATGGAGTTGTATGGAAGCTCGAACAACCAAATTATAGCTTTGCCAGTAAGGGATAATGAAAAAACACGCAATCTGATGATATTTTCATAGTTAGTCCTGGGTCTCCAACACTACTCTTGCAAATGTAAACCACATTCTGGAGATGAGTGTGTGGATCCTCGTATGCTGATCCAGCAAACAGTCCTCTACTATGCAGCATTTGAATCAAGCCGCTTGTGATACAAAAGTTAGTTCCAGGCGGTAATGGAGATAACACAATGGCACCAGTAGTTTTGATGGCAGCATAGTTGACCTTATAGTTATTCTATATGCCGAATTCAGGGCACTGTCTAGGTGGAGGATGTTTTCTTGCTATTGGTGGATTATTAAGAATATTTTGTGGTTGATGTTGCAGAGGATGTTACAGTGCATTATCCTATTTTCCTATAAGATGTTCCGCGTCATCATCAAGTGCGTGTCCATCATTGTTATTGTTGTTGTTCTCCATCCTACGTGGTGCTCTTTCAATTTTGAGAATAAAGGGAGTCAAGAAAATGCCTTAACTTCTCGTATTTGGCATGCACTAGGAATCAAAACCTGTTTCAACACAAACAAAAAAAATAACATAAAATAAGGAAATAATAACTACAAATCAAATAATAAAAATTAATCTAATCTAAAAGCCAAATTTCCCGGCAAAGGCGCCAAAATTTGATATGCTCAAATTACACCTCCCTAAAGAAGTATAAAGCGATCGTTGATTAAATATAGATACTAACAAAGATTAGGGTCGATCCCACGAAGAATAATGTTTAGACTATAGATTAATCATTTATTATTTGCTTTAGTAATCAATTTATTTTCTTAAAGAGAGGGGGGATTTTTATAAAAACTAATTAACAAATCAAATAACATGCATCAATTAACAAAGTAACGGTTTAATGTGGTTTAAATCAATATGAAGTAAAATTAGGGTTTACGTATCCCCACGAATCATTAACTATGTAGACCCTTTTTATCAGTAATACTTTCCTAGTGTGTTACATGTAGAATCGGCAAGTTAAGTTCACCTAAGTCCTTGATTCGGCAAATAAACAAATTTCACTACGTAACTTTATCCACCTACGTGTGTATGCTTTACTAACCCTTACCAATGATCCCAGATTTAGTTATCCCTTGATCCGTTCAAGCTAATTGGATGAGGATGATTAGCTCCAAATCTCATTATTTAATCCCTTCTTCCATCCGTTACCTCCTTGATCCAGAAAGTAAGGATAAGGCGAGTTCTAAGTTGACCCCCGTTAAAAAGCAATCAAAATAAAGGGAAAAACAATACATGCATGCACACTATTCAAGAATTACTTTTTATTAAGTTCTACGTCGTTAATTTTTCATGGTTCCCACAACCCTAGTTGTGGAATTAGATACTCATAATTATGTGATAATAATCAAGAATATTTGGTGTAAAAGAAATCATGAACTTACAATACCAAATGTGAGAATCCAAAATCTTAAAATATATTCTGAATGTAAATATCGATAACAAAAACCAGAATTCAAGAATAAAAGCTCAAAAGTAGTTCAAGCTATATTCGCAAACCCAAAAATGTGCATAATATAAGAATAAAACTAAAGAGTGTATTTATAGACAACTAATCCTAAATAAATAAGTATTTGGAAAAATCAGGAAACTTTAAGTCAGTTGGGCTCTACGACTCATTTCTACGAATCGTAATGACTTTGACAAGTCATAGACCCTACTCATAATTAATCACATTGTACTGAGGAACTCTTCTTCTTCATGATAACTTTCTACGACTCATAACTTTGAGGACGACTCGTCAAATGGAGTCATAGACACAATCCTAGTTTCATCTTCAGTAACTTCTTCTACGAATGCATTTGATGACTCGTAGGAATATGAACGAGTCATAGCTTGAACTCAAAAAATTCAAATTTGACTTCATGATTCACTCCTATTTTGACAATTACAACGATGAATCATAAGAATAAGAACGAATCGTAAAATGGACTCATAACCTTTGACTTTAACTACATTCTTATTTTCTATTTAGATGTTTAGGACCTACGACCCATAGAAGTAGCTACGAGTTGAAGGATGAACCCTTAATCTCCAAAAACTCCTTACTTCAGTGTTGTGATTCCTCAATCAATTCATCGACTCAATTTCCTGAAAAATAAATGTAACTAACATCAAATATGCTAACAATCACTTTAAAAAATACGCAAATTCTCAAGTTTAAAGAATTAAAAGTACCTTAAATCTATGGTACATCAACCATAATTAGGATCAACCAAATAAACAAGTAACTCAAACCAATTATCATTATCAACGATGAACAAAAGAAAATTTTACTAAGCTCACAATCACAATGAACCTATCAAGGCATTTCATCAAATACACATCCATATTAAGATCAAGGAACTTAACATTTTTTATCACGTCAATAGCACACATAACCTTTTTCTTTAACCCCATTCATTTGTTAAGGTTAGTTCACTTGCCTTATTCAAATACAATCAATTCAACACTTCAGTCTTCCCCATCCGAATAGAAGCCAAATCACCACGATCTAATAAAATAGTGATTCACAATAGGATTCCAAAACTAAAAACACCAATTTCATAAAATTCAGGTAAAATGGTCCAAACAGCTCAAAATTCTGATTCCAAAAATGAGGTTCAAATCTAAAAATTTATACAAAAAATATTCCTTAAGGAAATTGAAATTTATTAGAGAAAACCATTTTTAAATCGGAGTTAAAATTAGTACTCAATCTATATTTTGATAAAAATCAAGTTCTTGAGAAAACCCATGAAATTTAGGATTGAAATCATAATTTTAGCTATAAAAATCACAAAAAATCTATCATGACCCGACCTAGGGCCTAGTCATAACACAATAATTAGAATCCCGAAGGACCCCAACCAATACTCTTAGCATAACATTCATGAGCATACATAAAGTAATTAAGTAATAAACCGAAATCAAGATACGAAAGAAAAATCTCAAATAGAACATATCTCGAAATAAGAAAATAACAGCATAGACTCTTTTCTATCTAACATGCCTCTACTACTAGATGGATGCATGAGACAATCTCTCAGCTCACCCAATAGACAACATAGGGAAAAATGTCATATCAATGTCATGTCCTCGAATTGTGAGGACTAACCAACAAAAAGCTTATAGCAAACTCTAGCCACGAACATGAGGAGGATGAACGTGATCGTTGGTCCCTATATTATGATACAAAGTAGGCAAAAAGTATGTGTTAGTTCATGGAATTCACTAAGTATGTGAGAATATGTATGAACAATAAACATATAGAATAATCAATATGAATCATAGATGCAAGACCAAATCTTTAAAATATGAATAAAATCATAGAATCATTAAAATATTTATCTCATTGGTCAATGCATCAAAAGAACCTCATAATCATCATAAGAACTAATAACTCAACTGAAACTATGTAGAATAGGACCTTTAACCAACAATAAGACCATGCAAGCTAATACATAGAATCCGATGACTCCTACATCGAGACAGACGAGGCTACCTTGCCAAGGCATACTCAATTAAGTAACTCTTTTAACTTTGCTATGTGGATCCACTAGCTTCGCAATATTGTCATATTTTTACCTACGTGGAAACGTAGTTTGGGACTAAAGGTTGTTACTAGAATTTCCTTCGGTAACTAAATATATTACCGGACCGAACCCTACCTAAAAGTACTCTTGGTGCTTAGTCATTATCCCAATGAAACTCATAAAACTTGATCATAAACATCATAGGGAGAGATAATAATAAATATCAATCTATATTTATAAAACATCATAAGAACAACTCATCTAGCATCATCATAGAAAATCACAGGGTTAGTTTATCTATCATATAACTCATGCAATGTGGGTGTAGAGCTTCCATCATTATATATCTTTGATCATAAACATCATTAGGGACTTAACTTTCCCTATCATTAACTTTGCTTGAAACATCATAGAATCATCATTCATAAACTTTTTTGCATAAATCATCTTTAATGTCATTCATAAAGCTTTCATAGAATATAACTTAAAAATCATGATTATATCTCATAAATCATACTTGAAACTAGCATATAGCATGGATCATTGAAATTCAACTTAAAATTATGTAATTTGATGTGAATTATGTATAATTAGGCTAATAATATTGAAATATATTATAATTAAGATGACCCAATGCAAATCATGAAATTAGGGCTTTTAATTAAAGAAATCATAAGAGAATTAAGAATAAATCTTTGGGATTCCATGGGTGAAAGTTACCCATGGATGAAGTCCCACTTACATTGGCCTTTATGAGCCCTAAATAGAAAATAACGGAAGCTTGACCTTGAAGAAACCTTTTGAATTTCTTGAGGGAGAAGAAGACCTTGGAGAGAAAACTTGGGAGAGAAGGTTTTATGATTTTGGGAGTTATGGTGAGAATATGAGGGTTAGAAGACTTTAGGGTAATTAATAGTTAAGAATCTAGTCTCAAAAACCGTCCACATTCATTAATGAAATAAGGGGAGAAGACCAAAATACCATAACTTAAAACTGAATCTGAAACAAAAATGCCCATCACCACGGCACGTGAAGGCCAATACAGGTCATGGTCCCCATTGTGGTGAGGGACATAGCTTTTCTGAAAAGGGGGTGCCCACCATGAGACGCACCACGAACCGTGAAAGGAAATAAGGCCTGTGGTGGTCGTCCGTGACATGAGACTTGAACATAAATTTTTAAGGTTGTAGGAAAGGTTTCAGGACTTTCTCCACGGATACCTTCACAGTTCGTACAACATGGGCATGAAGATGACCTGACAGGAGCCTGTAAGAGGGGTTTACCATAGAGGACATGAAAAACCGTGGTCCGCACCATGGGTTATGGTCTCTTTTCGTGGTCCTTACCTCAGGAAACCACTTAGCTGGGTATGGACCACCGTAGCCTTTCACAACCCGTATTGGGTTTTATGGAGGACACTTGGTTCCAAAAGCTGAGTTTTTCTGGAAATCCTTATTTTTAGTCTTTCCAACTTTCGGGATCTTACAATATCTCCCCTTTGGGAATATTCATCTTCGAATGAGACTCAACTAGAATGAATGGAATAGAAAAGGAACATAACAGCTAAACATGAATGCAAAACATCTCGATAATGCATAAAACATTAAATCTTTAATCTCAAGATAAAACATGACTTTAAAACTCATTTCATGAACATGAATGCATATGAAACTAGGAGAACAACTAAAACATATGATTTGGACTGATAGAATCATGAAGGAACTAAATACCTTAATTAGGCACGGAAGGAAAGAGATGAGGATATTGGGACATCATATCGGCTTCGGCTTCCCATGTAGCACCCTCAACCTCCTGGTTGTTCTATAACACTTTAACTGAAGTTATTTCCTTGTTCCTCAACTTTCTAACTTGCTGGTTCAACATCTCACCCGGAACCTCCTCATATGAAAGACTCTCATTAACTTTAATGTTTTTAATGGCACAATGGAGTTAGTATCACCAATAAACTTCCTCAACAAGGACACATGGAACAATGGATGTAATCGATGTCAAATCAGAAGGCGAATCCAACTCATTAGCCACCTTACCAATCCGCCTCAAAATTTTATATGGCCCAACATTGCAGGGACTTATCTTCCCTTTCTTCCGAAAGCGCATCACACCATTCATGGGTGAGATTTTTTAGTCAACCCAATCATTAACCTCAAATTCAAGTTTCCTTCTTTTTACATCCAAATAGGATTTTTGTCGGCTTTAGGTTATTTTTAATCTTTCTCTAATGAGTCTAACCTTCTCCATAGCCTGAAATAACAACTCGAGTCCTATCAAATCAACTTCATCTACCTGGAACTATTCGATAGGGGATCTACACCACTTACCATACAAAGCCTCAAATAGAGCCATATCAATACTAAAAGGATAACTTGTTATTATAAGCAAACTCTATAAATGGCAAATGATCATCCCAAATTTTGTTAGAATCAATAATGCATGCTCTCAACATATCCTCTAATATTTGAATGGAACGATCGAGCTGACCATCCATTTGTAGATGAAAAGTTGTACTAAACTTCACTTGAGTACCAAAACCCTTTTGGAAAGATCTCCAAAATTGAGATATAAAGTGAGTACCTCGATCCAAGATGATAGAATGGAATACCATGAAGCTTAATCAACTTTCAGATAAATAATCTAACATAGTTCTTAGCTGAATATGAAGTCTTAACAGGAAGAAAATGAGCCAACTTAGTCATTAGGTCAATAATCACCTAAATAGAATCACATTGCTTATGAGTACAAGGAACACCTGTAACGAAGTCCATATTCAAGAATTCCCACTTCCATGTAGGAATCTCAATATCTTGAGCCAAACCGATTAGTTTTGTATGCTCAACCTTCACTTTTTGACAGTAGGGACACTTTGCCACAAATTCTGCAATATCTCTTTTCATGCCATTCCACTAATACACTTCCCACAAATCTCGATAAAACTTTTTGGAACCAGTATGTATATAGTGCCATAAACTATGAGCTTCAAAAAATATTATATCTTTCAAGCCATCAACATTCGGGACACACGATCAACCTTGATATCTCAAAACACCATCTTCCTCTTAGGAGAATGCCTCTATGGCCTTTTTGGCAACTGTTTTATTCAATTCTAATAAATAAGGATCACTATCTTATTTTTCCTTAACATCTGCCACAAGAGATGATTCGAAACCATTTTTCACAATGACACCGCCATCCTTGGAATGAACCAATCGAATCTTAAACGGTCTAATCTATGCACATCCCAAACTAACTCTTTCTTATAATCCTCAATATGAGCAACACTGTTCATGGACAATCTATTAAGAGCATCAGTAACCACATTTGCCTTACCTGAATGGTAAAGTACACTCATATCTTAATCCTTCAACAACTCAAGCCATCTTCTTTGTCGAAGTTTCAAGTCCTTCTGAGTGAACATATATTGCAAACTCTTGTGATCGGTGAAAACATCCATATGGACACCATAGAGATAGTGTCTCCATAACTTTAAATCAACTACCATCGCTGCCAACTCCAAGTCATGAGTTGGGTTATTCCTCTCATGTGCCTTGAGTTGCCTTGAATCATAAGTTATCACCTTGTCATTTTACATTAGCATGCAACCAATACCAACTCGTGAAGTATCACAATACACAGCGAACCCATCAGAACCTTCCAGTAAAGTCAACACTGGAACGGAGGTAAGTCTATCCTTCAACACTTGGAAGCTTTTCTGACATGCCTCGGACCATTGGAATTTCACATTCTTTTGGGTCAAAGTAGTCAAGAGACGATACAATGGAAGAAAAACCTTCCATAAACCGTCAATAATAACTGGCTAAGTCCAAAAAACTTTGAATATGGAAAGGATTCAACGGTCTAGGCCAATTCTTAACCTCCTTGGTCTTCTTTAGATCAACCATAATTTCTTCATCGAAAATGATATGACCAAGGAACGCAACTGATCTTAGCCAAAATTCACATTTACTGAACTTTGCATACAACTGATGGACCTTGATAATTTAGAATGCAATCCTCAAATGTTCAGCATGCGCTTCCTAACTCCAAGAGTAGATGAAAATATCATTAATGAATACAATAACGAACATATCCAAATATTGCTTGAACACCCTGTTCATCAAATCCATAAAAGTTGTATGGGCATTCGTTAGTTCAAAATACATAACCAAAAATCCAAAGTGACCATACCGAGTTCTAAAAGTCGTCTTCAGAATGTCACATTTCCTTACTCAGAGTTGATAATAACCTGATCAAAAAATCTTTGAAAAATAGCTTGCTCCTTGAAGTTGATTGAACAAGTCATCAATCCTTGCAATGGGATGCTTATTCTTAATTGTGACTTTGTTCAATTACCAATAATCAATACACATACGAAGAGATCTATCTTTCTATTTGACAAAAAGGACCGGAGCACCCCATGGAAAGATACTCGGTCTAATGAAACCCTTACCTAGCAAATTCTTCAACTGATCCTTTAATTTTTTTAATTTTGTCGGGTCCATTCGATAACGATGAATGGAAATAGGCTAAGTATCAGTAAGAAGATAGATATTGAAGTCTATTTCCCTTTCTGGATGAATACTTGGGAGATCACCGAGGAAAACTTTTGAAAGTCATTTATAATTAAAACTGACTCAAAAATAGGAGTTTCGAAGTTAGTATCCCTAACCCGAATGAGATCACAGATGCAATCTTTGGAAATCATTTTTTGAGATTCAAGAAATGACATTAACTGACCCTTAAACACGGAATTACTACCTTTCCATTCTATGACTGGCTCATTAGAAAACTGAAACTTAACCACAAGGGTTCTACAACATATAAGGCATAACATGCAAGAAACCAATCCATACCAAGAATAACATCAAAATCGATCATATCAAACTCTACTAGATCAACGGAGGTGACTTTATGAATATCTAAAATTGGAAAATTTCTATAAACTACTTTAGCCACAACTGAGTCACCAATCGAAGTATAGACCGAAAAGAGTTCTAGCAAGATCTCGGGACTAACAATGAATCTCATAGCAAGATAAGGAGTAACAAATAATAGAGTAGCACCCGGATCTAATAATTCATAAACATCAAAGTCAAAGACTTTCAACATACTAGCCACAACATCGGGTAAATCCTTTAACTCCTGACGAGTCTGAAAGGCATAAAATATGTTTTGGCACTGACCGCTACCCGAAGTAGTAGCATACTAACCCGAAGGATCGGTAGCTTGAGTCTGAACCATGGGTCTAGCCTCACTCCTACACTCTCTTGCATCATGACCGGGCATTCCTTACTTAAAATAAACATCCAATCCCGCTAAGCATTCTCCCCTTTGGTTTTTCCCACACTTCTTGCATGGGGGGATGACTTGACCACCCGGAGCTCCACCTTGTGCCTTAGGATTTGACACCTTGTTCTTCTCAAATTTTGGAGCCGAAGTGTTTGAAGAACCTTGGCCTTGTCGGAAATGACCATTACCACCATCAGATTTTTTTGAGAAAACCCACCTTTATACCAAGCCCTCTTGTCTCCCTTGCATTTCTCTCTTTAATCTTTCTCTTTCAATTTGCTTAGCATAAGTCATGAGCCTAGAGATGCCCATCTCCTTAATGAGCATAGTGGTTCGGCATTCCTTTATTACCAAGTCCGACACTCCTAAAATAAACTTACTCATTTGAGCATGAGAGTCGGCTACCAAGGATGGATCATATATGGACAGCCATGTGAACTTTAGGGCATACTCTCTCACACTCATATTTTTTTGCTTGAGGTTAATAAATTCCAATACATTTGCCTCCCTAAACTCGAGTAGAAAGAAGAGATCAAGAAATGCAACTTTGAATTTTTCCCAACCTATGGGACCATCTTCAGCCCTTTCATCCTTCCATTGGTTGTACCAAACTTGAGCGACACCTTTGAGTTGGTAGGCCACCAATTCCACCTTCTCTTCCGAAGACACTCACATAATCTTAAAAATTTTGTACAATTCATCAACAAAGTCTTGGGGATCCTTATCAACCTTGAATCCATAAAATTATGGAGGGTTCATCCTCATAAAATCTCTAACCCTTAAAGCCGTATAGACATATTAGGAGGAACAACTACTCCTTGGTTCACTTGAGTAGTCACGGCTTGGACTAGCATCTAAAAAGCAGCTCGAAACTCCGCATTAGTCACTTGATCATTCAAAGGAGCATTTGGAGCTTGTGGATCCTTTTCAACATTAGGATTTGGAGCTTGTGGCTCCTTTTCAATGTTCCTTTGGAAAAGAGATCTTCATGGAGGCATGATTCTATAATTGCAAAGACAAAGTGTTAGAGAAGGAAACCATAGGGTTCAACTTTATAGCACGATGGGATCATAAAAGAAGTGAAGTGTTTCCTAAGACACCTTATAGCCTCTTATTCATAGATATGACGTGCTTCACAATGATGAACAAGACTCTACTTGACACATCATGTTAGACTCCCTAGGACACTTAAACCTTGTGCTTTGATACCAAATTTGTCATGACCTGACCTAGGACCTAGTCGTAACACGATGATTAGAATTTTGAAGGAACCAAACTAAGTCTCTTAGCATAACATTCATGAGCACACATAAGGTAATTAAGCAATAAAGTTAAATTAAGCTACAGAAGCAAAATCTCAAATAGAACATAAGTCTCATAACGAGAAAACAACAACATAGACTCATTCCTATCTAACATGCCTTTACTACTAGATAGGGGCATGAGAAAATCTCCCATCTCATATAATATAAAACATAGGAATAACGAATTATAACTGTCAAATGTGAAATAAATGTCATATCCTCGAACTATGAGGACTCACCAACAATAAGCTAATAGCAAACTCTAGCCACGAGTGAAAGGAGGATGAACGTGATCTTCAGTCACAACATTATAATACATTGTAGGTAAAAAGTATGTGTAAGTACATGGAATGCACTAAGTATGTGACAAGATGCATGAACAATAAACATATGGCATAATCAATGAATCATGGATGCAAGACCCATATCTTTAAAACATGAATAAAATCATGGAATCATTAAAACATTAATCTCATTGGTCAATGCATAAAAATAACCTCATAATCATCATAAGAACTCATAACTCAACTAAAACTGTGTAGGACCTTTAACTGATAATAAGACCATGTGAGCTAATACATGAAATTCGATGATTCCTGTATCGAGGCAGGGGAGGCTACCTTTCCAGGGCATACTGCATTAAGTAACTCTTTTAACTTTGGTATGTGGATCCACTAGCTTCATCATATTGACATCTTTGAACCTACGTGGGCAACGTAGTTTGGGACTAAAGGTTGCTACTAGGATTACCTTGGGTAACTAACTGTATTACCAGACCAAACCCTACCTAGAAGTCCTCCCGGTGCTTAGTCATTATCCCAATGGAACTCATAAAACTTGACCATAAATATCATAGGGAAAGATAATAATAAACATCAATCCATCTTTATAAAACATCATCTGAATAACTCATCTAGAATAATCATATAAAATCATAGGATTAGCTCATTTATCATATAACTCATACAATATGGGTGTAGGCCTTCTATCATTACATATCTTTGATCATAAACATCTTTAAACACTTAACTTACCCTATCATTAACTTTACTTGAAACAACATAGAATCATCATTCATAAACTTCTTTGCATAAAGCATCTTTAATCTCATTTATGAAGCTCTCATAGAATATAACTTAAAATCATGATTATATCTCATAAATCATACTTGAAACTAGCATATAGCATGGGTCATTAAAATTAAACTTCAAATCATGCAATCTTATGTGAATTATGCATAATTAGGCTACTAACATTAAAAGATATCATAATTAAGATGACCCAATACAAATCGAGTAATTAGGGATTTTAATTAAAGAAATCATAAGAGAATTGAGAAGAAATCTTTGGGATTTCATGGGTGAAAAGTATCCATGGATGAATCCCCACATACCTTGGTATTTATGATCCCTAAATTGAAAAGAATGGAAGCTTGACCTTGAAGAACCCTTTTGAATTTCTTAAGGCAGAGGAAGGCCTTGGAAAGAAAACTTGGAAGAGAAAGTTTTGTAATTTTGGGAGTTATGGTGAGAATATGAGGTTTAGAAGACTTTAGGGTAGTTAATAGTTAAGAATCTAGTCCCAAAAACCGCCCACATTCATTAATGAAATAAGGGAAAAAGACCAAAATACCCAACTTAAAACTGAATCTGAAACCAAAACAGCCCATCATCACAACCCGTGAAGACCAATACGAGTTGTGGTACTCATCGTGGTGAGTATCTTAGCTTTTCTAAAAAGGGGGTGCCCACCACGAGATGCACCATAGACCATAAAAGGCAATACAGCCCGTGGTGGCCATCCGTGAATGAGACTTGAACTCGAATATTTGAGTTGCAGGAAAAATTTCAGGGCATTGAGGACAATACGGTCCCTAGAAAATGGGCATGAAGATGACCCTGACAGGAGCGTGTAGGAGGGGTTTACCATAGAGGCCATTACGGATCATGGTATGCACCATGGGTCTTGGTGGCATGTCGTGTTCATCACCTCAGGAAACCATTTGGCTGGGCGTGGACCATGCCCTTCATGGCATATGGTCCTCTTCACGTATAGTACTGGGTCTCGTGAAGGCCACATGGTGCCAAAAGCTGAGTTTTTGGAAATATGTCTTTTGATCCTCGTTTTCCATCTTTCCAACTTTTGAGGTCTTACAGAATCAATGGGTAATGAAGATTATAGATTGAAATAACTTACCCAATCAATAACACTTGAAAATCTACTTCATTTTCGCCTATCCCGAGCTCTAAAGTTCCAACAATGGTGAAAATGGGGAAAAACTCTAAAACTCAGTCAAAAGCCCTTTCAGGTCTCGCTAAAGCAACTCAGGGATCGATTTTGTGACACTCTCTTAAGCAACCCCTGATCTCTTTCACGAGGCCCACAAAAACCCCAATTTTGCTTTTGCGACCCACCCTCGCGATCGCGAGGCATGCAACCAGGTCACATTAATTCTTTTCACAAGGACCAAATATTCTCTGACAGGACCTTTGGAATTCAATTGAAACCCTGTACATACAAAATACATATGAAACCCTACTAACATCGATGTTTCAACTCAATGGAACCATCAAAATTTGAATTTGAGGTTTTCTTGAACTGAAATCCAATAAGTTACAACTAAACTAAAGCTGATCATGAAGACACTGGAAGTGTATGAGCAGACTTTAGGCCAGCTTATTAACACACAAAAGAGTCAGTGCATGATCCCTCTGAATGCTGATCCTGAGATCACTGAAAGGGTCACTTCTACCACTGGTTTCAAAACAACTCATGGCCCTATTACTTACTTGGGTTGCCCCTTATATATTAGAGGTCAAAGGATCATATACTTTACTAGTATGGTGTCCAAAGTAATATCCAGAATTAGAGGATGGCATACCAAAATCCTCAGTTATGGGGGGAGAGTTGCTCTTGTGAAGTATGTGTTGCAGTCCCTCCCAATTCATCTCTTATCTGCTGTGATTCCAACTTCCACTACACTCAAACAAATAAAGTCCCTTATAGCAGACTTCTTTTGGGGATGGGATAAAGAAAAAAGAAAATACCATTGGGCATCATGGGAGACCCTCAGCTACCCAACAGATGAAGGAGGTGTTGGCATGAAAAATCTGAAAGATGTCTGCCTAGCAATGCAATATAAACAATGGTGGATTTTCAGGTCTAAGAAGACTCTATGGGGGAGCTTTCTGAGGGTCAAGTATTGCCAAAGGGCAAATCCAGTAATCAAGAAATGGGACACTGGTCAATCAATTATGTGGAAACACATGATGACAAACAAAGCTGAGTTTGAGCCTTATATACAGTGGCACCTTAACTCAGGCTCTTACAGTTTTTGGTGGGATGATTGGCTAGGAATTGGCCCCCTAGCTTATCACAAAGACTGTCTACCTAGACTTAACAATACCACTGTCTCCAAGTTCCTGAAGAATGGAGAATGGGATGAAGAGAAGGTGAGGCAACATGCACCACAACATCTGATACAGAAGATTCTCAGTTTTTCCTTCAAGTATCAACCTAACATCCCAGATACAGCCTACTGGAAGCTGACCTCAGATGGAAACTTCACTTGTGCTTCATCTTGGAACAAGATCAGGCCAAAAAAGAACAAAACCATGACTGACACTTATGTATGGCATAAGAATATACCTTTTAGGATATCCTTTCTTGTTTGGAGAACTCTCAGAAGCAAGTTTCCCACTAATGAAAGTATTGAGAAATTTGGTCATGCACCTGTTTAGTGCTCTTGTTGCTACAAGTCAGGATGGGATAATATAGATCATATATTCATCTCAGGACACATGGCTAGATATATATGGAATTATTTCTCTGATTGTTGGGGTATATATCACATCAACAGCCCCATGATGAGCACTTTGATGAAATGGTGGTTGGTTAAACCAAATAATGAAGTCCATAAACTATTAATGCAAGCTACCCCCATATTCATCTGTTGGAACCTATGGAAGAACAGATGTGCTAGCAAATATGGAGGAAAAAAGTCAAGCAGTACTAGAGTGAAGTTCTCAGTTATCAAAGAACTTTACATGCTGATCTTCACAGCTTTCCCTTACCTTAGCTGGCCAAGTGACTGGAAGGAGCTAATAATTATGGTGGAAAGCTGCAGTCAGGAGCTGAAAATCACCCAAGTTAGTTGGCACAAACCAACTTACAATGTGGTTAAATTTAACACTGATGGAAGTGCTTTGAATAATCCTGGGAAAATTGGAGCTGGGGGCATCCTAAGAGACCACAAAGGAAACCTCCTTTATGCATTTGCTGCACCACTTGGAGTTGGTTCTAACAACCAAGCTAAGGTACAGGCTGCACTTCTGGGCATCACTTAGTGCATTCAACATGGCTACAGCAGGGTCCTACTGGAGGTTGACTCTGAATTACTTGTGAAATGGCTAAAACAAGAGATTACATCACCCTGGACTATCAGGAATTACATCACAGACCTGCAGGAGCTGATCATAATGCTGGATTTCTTTCAATGCAAGCACATCTGTAGGGAAGCTAACTTTGTTGCAGATACACTTTCCAAGCATAGCCACAGTGTAGACAACATGGTTCAATTCTACAGTGCTCAATAGCTTCCTAAGGAAACAAGAGGATACTACATCCTAGACAAAATGGGGATGCCAAATTTTAGGAGGACAAAACTGAAGAGGATCAAACAACTTCCTTGAATTGTATACCATTAATAGTAGTACAGAACTCCCTATGTATAAATTCATAGTTAGGAGTTTTGTAAAGGGGAGAGTCTCTCTTGTTTATTGCCTTCCTAGAGCAATCAACCTACCCCTAGAGGTAAGGATTAGAGTAGATAGTTTCTTTTTTCTTTTCATTCTTGATTGTGTAGGTACCAGCAGATTTGGAAAATGGGAACAAACAACTGCAAGCCAGGTGAGGTTTGCTTCTTGGCACAGCAGCTGCAAAATGAACCAATGGATAACTTGGAGATGGCCTTGGAGCTGCAAGAATGTTGTAGAGATGCAGCACAGGAATCAGCAAAGGGATTTTTCCTTTTGTTTGTTTATCTAGTGCAGGTATCATGAAGCTTTGAGCCTGGTATTGGAGTTTCAGCAGCTGAGATTGGAATTCTTGGACCAACAACCTACCATAGACCTGCAGCATCTCAGCAACATCACTTGCATATGCTACATTACACCAGCAGCAGTGAATGTAACTGAGCCACAGCAACAGCAAATTAACAAATGCATCATGACACATCAAAAGACGTCCAAACTTTGCAGGATTGCAGAAAATACTATAGGGATAAGGCCCAAGAAGTTTCATCACAAACGGATAATTGGAGACATTAGGCGAGCGATCTTGAAAAAGTTAGCCGACTTAAGTCTCCAAATGGAGCACTCCACAACTTGGAGCTTCCAGCTTGTCAAACAGGCCTCCAAATATTGCAAGAACATAGAAAATACTGTAATTACAAATCCCAAGAAGTTTCATCCCAAACGGATAATTGGAGACGTTAGTCGAGCGACCTTGAAAAAGTTAGCCGACTTAAGTCTTCAAATAGAGCAATTCACTACTTGGAGCTTCCAGCTTGTCCAAAAGGCCTCCAAATGTTGCAAGAACACAGAAAATATAGTAACTACAAGGCCCAAGAAGTTCTACCTCAAATGGATAATTGGAAACGTTAGTCGAGCGACCTTGAAAAAGTTAGCCGACGTAAGCATAATGAGAAGGTTGGTGTCTATTTGTTTTTGGTCTTATTGGCTTGTATCTATGAATTTGCAGGTATCTGGAGATACATTAAAGCATGTTACAGTTGGGGACATGTTTACAAGCCACAACACACAAAAACTCCAACAACATGCAACATACAAGGACAAACTACAAGTCCACAATGGACCTGCAGAACCACAGCACAGTGTTTGCTGTGCAAGAGTATTGGAGGTACTTTTCTTCTTTCCCTAAGAACAAGTACTTCAGCATACAACCACTCACTAGAACATAAAGCAACATCAAGACAGACCTGCAACAGATGGGCTACAGCTGCAGCAACAGCAGTGGCAACAGGGTTGTTTTTCTTTGCAGATGTAGGGATTACAAAGTGCATGGTTTCACTTGTAGATGCAGCCAACAGCTACCATGCTACAACACCTGCAACGGCCCTCCTGGATTCTGTGCAGGCACACAAGAACCCTCCAATATCCAAGGCACCATCTGTTAAACCTCCTGGCAGCAGCAGCACCCATCAACACTCATTATGGGAGTCTAATCTGGGAGGCCATTGTTCTTGTTTGTGTGGTTGTTTATTTGTGTATGCAGGCTGCTGGAACATCAAAAGATGCAAAATCCATGAAGCTGCAGTTGCAGATATCATGCCACAGAGTGCTGAAGCTGAATTTTCAACAAGAGGAGTTGCAACCAGCCACAGCACCTTGGAGCTCAGAAGATACAGCAGGAACCTTACAACTACAACAATCCAACACCAACAATCTTCAACTTCCATCTACTTGCAATTGAGGAGCCCTCCAATGGGCACCACAGAACCCCCACACACTGGTTTGCTTCCTTGGCTATTTCCTTGTGCAGGTCCACAAAGAACCAAACAAAGGGAGACAGCAACCATTCATGCAGGGGCCTTCTTGCAGCAGCTCCAAATCATGCAAAATGTAAGGAAAAACACCCAAGCAACTGCTCATGCCATGGCTGCATCATCTACAAGTTACAATTTGCTGCTCTTTAGTCACTCTTTTTCTCAACAACAACTACAACGTTGCTGGTTACTATAGCTCCATCCTCCTTAGCTGATAATCATGATTGCGATGTTGTTGCATATTTCCTTTGGACTTACTTGGTATGACAAGACGAAAAAGGGCAAAGATGAAAAGAGCTTCTTCACCCCATGCGAGATAGAAGGTTCATATACTTGTTCTGCTTCAATTTAGCTATGTATTATACGTAGTGCAGTTGAATAGGACTAGTGTAGGCTACTTTCTTGTTTTCTCATGGAAGGGGAGAGTCTCCCTCATTTATGCTTTCTTAGTCGACTTGTACTGGGAGGAGTCCTCTCATAGGTTTACTGCTTTCTAGTTATAGATAGCTCTTTATGCTATGGGGATGAGTTAGCCGACCTTAGTAGGTTAGCCGACTTATGAACCAACATAGGATCGGAGGTAAGGTTTATGCCCCCCTCCTTGTATTTTCTGTTTTATTATTATGTTAAGGCTTGGGGGTGATGCTCAACCCCTGACTGTGCACGAGAGGTGGGAGCCTCGTGTAGGGTCTGTTCCCATAAAAAAAACAAAAAAAAACTAACTTAAAGGTCAAATATACTCAATCAAGCTCGGGACCGCTGAAAAATCAACCAAGACATCATCTAGGCCTAAATTTATCTTTTGGATCCAATGAAATCATCAAAAATCTGTTTTGAGTTCCCGAACTCCAGATGTTGACCAAAGTCAACTCAAAGTCCAAAATCTCAACAAGTTCCAACTGAGGACCGCGAATCCACGATACAATTCCAAATCTAAAATCAAAAACTCTCCTAGACCAAATTCCACATTCCAAAGCTGATGGAATCTATAAAATTCTATTCTGAGACTCGAAGATCCAAAAAAAAACTGAAACCACTATTTCACAACTTAAGCGTATAAAACTCAAAACTCTCCAAAATTCACAACTTTCCAGAATTCTCAAAACCAACTTTATAAACTAATCAAAAATGACTTGGGGCAACTATCGAAATGGGTAAAATGGTAATTTTACGTAAATTCTCAAGAATGACCTGCAAGATTATTACACCTAAAGGGCCCTAGGTAATCGGGATTATGTGACGGTGTGATGAATCAGTTATGACTTGTTATAATGGTGGGGAATTTGTGATTGTGAATGTTAGGTTCAGGTTATGCCTCTGTCAGTGGTTATAATTGTAGGCTACCTTTTTACTAAATTGAAGTTACTTGTTCATTTGGGGTAAGCTTGTTCACTATCTTGCACTGTATTGTCGGTCTGGATGGTCTGAATATATCTGATAAAGGAAATTTGAGCCAAGATGGTTGATACGAGTGTAGTATGTTGATTCCCCTAGTTGGTGGTCTTGTATTTTGGTAAATCCCTATGTGATAGAAGGATTATATCATGGTATAACAGAACTCCTGTGCGATAGAAGGATTATATCATGGTATAATAGAAGGGTGCGATGACAGAAATATTATAGTTGGCAGCGAAAAAAGGCAAAAAGTATGGCATTAAAAAAGATACGTGTTATGGGTAGTGATTCCGAAATAGTAAGGGCTTGGTGACTGGTTTGTTGTGCAAACTATCATTTCACATGCTTTCTCTTGTCTATTTACTTGATATTATGGTGATGGATTCGAGTTGCTGGTGATTCATACCAATACGTGTTGTTTGTATTGATACTTCTCTTACTATACTAATTGGTAAAGTCTGGTTGCAAGATCAGTGTTGTTTCTTAGGTGAAGGCGGTGATGATCTCTGACAGCTTCTACTTCTTTTTTTCTTATGGTGGGAGTTGTGTCTTATTTATTTTTAATCTGTTATTCTTTTAGAAGCTCTTGTACCTATTTAGACTAGTTCCTTGGGAGGGTTTTCTTTGTATTTTCAAAAGGTTGTCACTGTATTTTCATGATTGTTTAAAATTATTAAAGAGATTTCTTATGTTTCTAAATTTCCACATTGACTTGCTTTTAAATTGATGGAAGGGTTCTCCTATCTAGGTGTTAGATTAGGTGCCCACACGGATCAGTGGATGGCTCACGACAGCAATATCGCTTAAGTGCATTAAAAAGAGCTAATTTTTTCAAGTCTTCAGAAAAAATAAATCATTCCCTGAAATATTATACCAAATTAACTCCAAACTAATTATGCTTCCCCTAAGTTGAAATCTTTAACATTTAAACATTATTCAGAACATTAAAAATAAAAGTGTATTATTGGAACAATAATTAATTACTCAAAAAGAAGTGTTGAAAATAATGTCCAAGTTAATCATATTATATTTCCTTTTAATATATTATTCAAACGGGTGATAATTAATATTTATAACGGTTGGACAGTTAAATATTTATCATTTTGTTACAATTGAAGTTGTTCTCACTATTTAGCTATCAGATTGAATGTTAGCATATAACTACTCACATTCTTCCTATTAACGTAATAGCCACATTAAAGTGCCATTATTTGGCAATCGAATTGGTATGTTGGTTGACTATTGAATTTTGTTTAGAGGGTGGTAACGTATCGTTTTATAGTGTATCATATAATATTATGCCGTATTATATTATTAGGATAAATAAAATATTTGAATAAATTATATTATTTTTCGTCATTACATAATATCATATATCAATAATTTAAAGGGTAAAGTTTTATAAGTATTAGCTAGTCTTCTCTGTTTTAGACGGTGTTCAAATAGTTGTTATGTCTTCAAATTGCACAGCTTACACGTGCCTTGATAGAGTCCGGGGCTCAACGAATTTCTCAAAATGTAAGCATGAGCAGAACCATGCAACGAAGAAATCAAATAACAAGTGATTAACCTCTCTCGTCGACGTAGTGTGTCCCGTAATCGAGGAGGGCCCTCTAGTTGCGAAGACACTGAGAGTGATGATGAAGACGAATACATACCCTTCACCTCTTAGCATCCCATTTGTATTATCATTTTATGACTTTGATACTTTAGTGGACATTTTGTAGTTTTTGGAACTAATTTTGAAAGACTTTATAAGTCTTTATGTTATGATTTTAGTGTTTAATGATGTTTGATAAGTTTGTTATGATGTTGTGTGCATATTATTAGTTGTTTGGTTTGTTTGAAATGACTGGATTGAATATTTATTAAATTGTATTTTAATTACAATGAGCATCAGAAAAGTGACGGACAAGATCCCTTTTGTCCGCCGCTTTTTTGAAGTAAAAAAAAAAATGCAGAAAAACAACGGTGTGTCACTTTAAAAAAAATGCAATGTTGTCCATTACTTAGAAAGAAAGTATTTGAAAAAAAGAAAAGAGAAAGCAAACGACGCAGTCATAGCTTTTTGAAAAGTGATGAGGACAAAAACGACAGAAGTGGTTGTGTCGCTTTTTTGCCATTTTTAACCAGAAAACCACGTCGTTCATGTCGTTATTTTTGAAGCAGTTTTTAGTAATGAATTGTAATTCAAAACTTAAATGGCCACATTTTGAAGCAAAAATTTTAAATGGGTCACCTCATTACGGAATGGAAAAATTACTTGATTGAGTGCTTTTTAAAAATTAATTACTGATTTTAGCAATATTTTTTATTTATTACCATTTATAGCAATACATAGCAATATTATGATAAATCTACACTTGTATTAAAAGTGAATTATGCATACAATATAAATGTATTATAAGTATTTTAAAATATATATTATGTTTGTATAGTAAAAAACTAACATAATGTATTATAAGTCTATTAAAATATGTGATAAATGTATTATCCATCTATAAAACTTGTATTATATATGTTTTATAAGTAGTTCTCTGCAATATGTATTAAAACTGTATTATAAATATATTATAAGTGTTCAGTGAATTTTTTTTTTATTGCTATAAATGGTAAATATTTTTTTAATATTATATATTTATGTAAATTCCCTTACGGAATTGACCAAAACGGGCAAATCGTCCGTATTTGAACGAGGGTGGGCCCCTTTGTTTCCGTAAAACTTTCAAGTTAGAACAAGAATCCTTAATTTTTTTTCTATTTTTTTTAAATGATTCATGTATCAACGAGTTGGCATAAAGATTTATTGGTTATAAACATCTTAAGTTGGGATATGCAATGAGGGATTTGCTCGTTTTTTCCTTAAAACAAAATAAAAATACGCCCTTCATCTTAGTTACATGGCAAAGTTAAAATTTTGAGATTCAAACTTTTAAATTTTGAATGGGGATTATATTGAGTCTGGAATATCGTTTTCAATTGAGTAGCATATTCGATATGCGTTGATGGGGTTCCAAATGAATTTTGAACCCTCAACGAAAAATTTTGGCATCCTTGTATTTTGCTTATGCTGTGCTACTGGTGCAGCACTGTTCATCTCTTTGCACTCGCGAAGCCACATTGTCAGGCCTCCGCAATCGGGTTTGCGAAGGGTCTCCTCGCTAGGCCTTCGCCGGGATCCTCGCCGCATTCATGAAGGGTCAACTTGGCTGATCTTTGCGTTCGCGAATAAGACTCCGCGATCACGAAGAGCAAAGTGTCTAGCAATTTAGTCTTTTAAAAGATCACTGGCAGCTTGCGTGTCTCATTTCAAGACTTAACATTTTGGCAATTTTGGGAGCAATTCTTTGTTAACTTGAGTGATTCTTGTTGGAGGATGTCGGGAATTTGCCTGGATTCATTTCGGGGTTGTTGAATCTTTCGTTTTCCTTGGTAATTCGTGTAGATTTCCTCTATGTTCACTGATTTTAATTCCTTTTGAGCTCAAGAATGGGGGGACTATTTTGGCTCAATGGTAGTTCGGATTGTGCTCATTTTTGGAGCACAAGTTCCTTGAGAAGTTTGAGGCCTCATGACGGAGTCCATGTTGCGACCCGTCTACGGGTTTTTGGATTTTATTCCAATTTCGATTTCCCTCATTAATATTGATGTTTTGTTCTTATTTTTGCATTCCTGTGGTCTTGTTGATAGCTTGGCACCACTCTGAGGATCTCCGAAAGAGAAAAGCTTCGAAATAAATGTTTCGATGTGGTTTCGACTTTGAGGTAGGTTATGATCTCTTCTCTTAGACTTGGCTCGGTTAATTTATATATATAAAGCTTAGTTTTAACCGGTAATTTTTGGGTGTTTTAGCTTAGTTTTAGCCGCTAAGCCTTAGTTTAAGTCGATTCTTCGATTGTTTGTAATACCCAAAAAAGTTTAAGCTAAGACCTGAATTATTCTTCATATGCGTATAAGCTTGAACCCGATGACTTCTAATTATATATATGTGTTAGGGTCAATTTCTAAGTATTTAAAGTTTTTTAGATATGGTTTAGAGTCATAAAGGATTTCTAACACCAAGTCAAGTTTATTTCTATTGGCTAAGTTTTCGCATAAGTCTATATAAGGGTCAACTTCAAATGACTATATCTCTCAGCATATAATGAATTAGGTATCATGTAACCTATCAAATTAAATGTTTATGAGTTTTCTTTTCAACGCCGCCAATTTTGCATTAATTGGAGTTTGGAATAAAAAGTTATGTCCATTTTACTGGACATTATCTTGCCACACGCCTAAATAATTTTCCACGCGCTAGCTCACCGAGGCAGCGGTTATTGCCTCCTGCGTGTTGGCTGCTAGCCCAAAACGTTTTCTGTGCGCTAGCATAGGCGTGAAGCTTTATAATAACCCTCCAAAGAGGTAGTTCAGCTTCCTAGTTCAAAAACTTGTCCCAGAAAGAGAAGTTCTCAAGAAACTAACTTCCTCTAAGGTTCATCTATCATCAAGGTAGGATTTGACCATGGAATTCCATAATTTCTTCATCTTAACACCAATTAATATCTTCTACCAATAGAATCCAAAGGTTTTCAAGAAAATCCACCTCTAAGGTTCAAGAAATGAATTCTTGCCATCTTTTCCTCCAAAGATCTCACCTTTCTCAAGAATTTGGAGTGTATAAGGTATGTAAGTTTTCAATAAGAGTATTGCTTTCGCTCTCATGCCTAAAGTATTTTGATTATATAATGAATTATGTTTAAATATAGGGTTTTACCCAATCTTCTTCAAGCCATGATTTTTATGCAAAGTTAGAGTTTTTATGAAAGATTTCTCATGCATATCAATGAATTACTATGAACTACATGTTTTATTATATGATTATAATTCTCCAAGAATGTGTCTAGATTATTTATGAAGTTATGAAAGCTACTTTTGAGTATTTACAGAGTATGCGTGATTCAAGTAAGTTGTCTCATGTTTAAAGTCAATTTGCATAGAAGTAAAGATATGTTTATGAAAGAGATATTTGAGCATTGCTTCACAATACTTATGATATAAGATATAATTTTTGAGCTTATACTTTTATGGATTTGGCCCCTACGTACATTGCTTCATCTAGTCTTATGTGATTGTGCTTTTCTGTGTACTTGGATGCTCTCTTCTTGATAATGTGAGTTTCTCTATCCTTAGTACATTGTTTCTCCTATTGAGTACTCTGTATTTTTGTACTCGTTCTGTACTTCTGAATTTTTTTCTGATGCAGCTCCTAGTACGAGCCACCCTCCATGAGCGTTGGATCTCCCTTGACCGTCACAAACTAGGATCGTGGTGAGATCCTGGAGTCTAGAGACTTGTTACTTTTTCTCTTTTGTACTGACTTGTATTTTTGTATTTTGCTTAGTCAGTTCTCTTGTATATATGACTTTCCTTTACTTAGTAGCTCCTGTATATGTGACGCCATGTCCGGAAATTTGATGGTGTCAGTTTGTCTGTTTGATCACTTTCGAGCCTCGTTTATATATTTTGTATGGAACTATGGACTTATGATATGTCATGTTTTCTTATATGATATTTCTGCTTCCGTTATCATTATTGTTATTATTATATTTGAGTTATTGTCTTCCGCAAAGTTGTCTTTTGGGTTTTAGATTCGCCTACTTAAGGGGTATGGTAGGCGCCATCATGATATGCTTTCGAATCGTAATATTTTTTTATTTGAACTATATTAAAAGTCATCGATAACACTTTTCCTAACTTATAACAATTATTTATTTATTAAACTAGCAACTGTAAATTATTCCAATGGAAGTTCCAACTAGAAAAAAGTGGAGGCCATTCAGATTATTTTTTTCGTGTAATTCTTAAATAATTAATTATTTTTCAAATGTTAAAAATAACATTTAATAGATGGAGGAGGGGTATATTTAAACCTTTTCAATTAGTGTAAGGGTATTTTTGGTCCTTTTCCCTTTAAACTTATACAATAATAGATAACATAGTTTGTTTATTTTAAATGATATTATCAAGAGGGTGTTATTGCTCCTTTCTTTTTTTTCTTTTTCTTTATTAATTTCCTAGTATTTTAATGACATAGACTTTTTTGTTTACATTATAGAAATGGGCATTTATTACTTGGATCGTATTTGCAATTTATATACATACTCGAACAAATAGAAATTTGCGGGGGGCAAATTCTGCAATTGTAGCGTCTATAGGCTTTCTTATAATTTGGATATGCTATTTTGGGTCAATCTATTAGGAATAGGGTTACATAGTTATGGTTCTTTTCCATCAACATTTAATTGAATTCAAGACAAGTTATTACAAATACAAGAGCAGGCGACGCATTGTATGAACCAGCATGCAGACCGTGTGAATCATCAAAATCCCTATATCTACAGTTGTGGCAATAGGGGCGTGATTTAGTAATATGCTAATTTGACCACTATTAGTAGATAAAACAATTTCTTCCACTTCTGAATTCCAAACAATTCGATTAGGGGTCAGTACACTAAGATTTAAGGTTTTTTTTAAAAAAAACTCTCTCCTATATTCTATTGTGCTGATTATTTTTCCTATTTTATCTTAGTTATTGTTGTGCCAAGTTTATACTAAAAATAGCTCGTTGAATCCTAGAAAACATATTTTCACCAACGAAATATGCTTAAAGGATAATGTCTTGAATCCTAGAAAACATATTTTTTACCAGTAAAATATACTTAAAAGGATAATGAGCCCGTTTGGATGGACTTATAAGTTGGTCAAACCAACTTATAAGCCATTTTTAGCTTATTGTGGTATTTGTCTACCAACTTAAAATGTTAAATTTAAGTCATAAAGTTCTTAAAGTCACCCAAAAATGAAAAATTAAAAATTCTAACTTTTTTTGGAGGGCTTAAAGCCATTTTCGTTGATCATGGAAATTACTTTTATATCCCTTATATTTTATTTTAATTTTTAAAGTACCCTCTCAGCTAAAGCCCTAAAATTCACATTTGTTCCTCATTTCTTCAGCAACAATGCAGCTTCCACGATCTCTGTTCATCATCTTCTACAACAGCGCAGCCTCCAAACCCAGTGGTCTAGCTTGTTGATTCTACAACGTTGCCACTAATAAAAAGGCTTCATCTGATTACTTTGCTTGGGCTGCTAAACATGCTTTCAATCTTGGTGACTAGCCAAGAAATTCGAGCATAGCCAAGAAAGGAAGAAGAATGAGGCGACAGAGAAAAATGGAATTTTCTGTAAAAGGGTGGTTGCCCATCTCTGCTTTGTCAATGATTTCTCCATTAATGGAACAAAAAACCAACAATCCTTTGAAATATATAAGAAAAACAAACATTATACCTTCATCCAAACACACGTTAATACTCTTCTTGCTCTTGTTTTTTCTCTTTTTCTTTCTCCTTTCTTTGAGCTGCTGATGTTGTAAAGGGGCTATGATGATTGAGGCTATTTTTGGAATGAAGAGTTGTTTATTAATTATGAGAATATTATGGTGTTAACAACTTATTATGGTGTTAACAACTTTAAGAGTATTTCAGTCATTTTGACAGAAAATAAGTGCTTAACAACACTTATTTGTCAAACACATCAACAACTTATTTTCAGCATAAATATTTTTATCCAAACACTCAACTGCTTATTTATAAAAATAACTTTCAGCACTTAAAAGTTTTAAAAACACTTCATATTTAAAAGTCATTTTTAAGTCCATCCAAACGGGCTCATTAAGACTTAGTTATTGATCTTATTGATTCAGGTCTATTCAGACCCATTAAGTGATTGTAAAATAAAAAAAATAAATGCACTTAATGATTATGATCTGAAATGATTAAGATTCAGATTTTGAAAACAAACACACTTAATGACTGACATCTGAATGATTAAGATTCAGACCTTGAAAACAAACAAACTTAACAATGACTAAGATTTGAATGATTAACATTAAGACCTTCATTAAGTGCAAACAAATAAGGCATAAAATTAAGATCTTCATTAAGGGTAAACAAATGAGGCCTAAAATGTTATAAAAGTTATCCAATAGGATATTTTGGTCAACCCACGTAATAAATATAAAAGATACATGTAAGGGTAAATATATGGAGAGAGATATAGTAGTATTTAACACATTAAGATAACTCTTTAACTGCAAATCCTTATTAATTTTCGTAATCCTCTTGTATCTACGGTCAGAATCCTCCTCAAAGACAATCACAGAGCACAATGACAGAGGAGAAGCAAACCCCAGTCTCCACCATGCCGGAAAACTCCGAAGAACTCCCCATAACCACCACGAAAACTGTCAAAAAGAGTAAAAAACTGAGCCTAATTCCTCTCATCTTCGTCATCTACTTTGAAGTTGCCGGTGGCCCTTATGGTGAAGAGCCAGCCGTTCAATCTGCTGGTCCTCTTTTTGCGATTCTTGGTTTTCTCATATTCCCTTTTATTTGGAGTGTACCTGAAGCTTTAATTACTGCTGAATTATCAACAACATTCCCTGGTAATGGCGGTTTTGTTACATGGGCTTATACAGCTTTTGGACCTTTTTGGGGTTCACTTATGGGTACATGGAAATTCTCGAGCGGTATTATCAACATTGCATCTTTTCCTGTTTTATGTATTAGTTATATGGAGAAACTTTTCCCAATTTTCACTTCTGGCCTTCCAAGATATTTAGCTATTTTGGTATCTACATTGTTGCTATCCGTTTTGAACTATACTGGTTTGGCTATTGTGGGTTATGTTGCTGTTGTTCTTGGGATTGTATCACTTGCACCATTTATTATAATGTCGTTGATCGCGATTCCGAAGATTCAACCTCATAGATGGATAAGTTTAGGGCAAAAAGGGGTGAAAAAGGATTGGAATTTGTTCTTCAATTCATTGTTTTGGAATCTCAATTTTTGGGATAATGTGAGTACTTTGGTAGGAGAAGTTGACAACCCCAAAAAGACTTTTCCTAAAGCACTTTTTTCATCAGTGATTTTAACTTGTTTTGGTTATATAATCCCACTCATGGCAGTTACTGGAGCAGTATCAGTTGATCAAAGGGAATGGGAAACGGGGTTTATGGCGAACGCGGCGGAGATGATTTCTGGTAAATGGTTGAAGTTTTGGATTGAAATTGGGGCTATACTATCAGCAATTGGATTATTTGAAGCTCAGTTAAGTAGTTCTGCTTTTCAGCTTTTGGGTATGGCTGAATTAGCTTTTTTGCCTAAATTCTTTGCTTTGAGGTCAAAATGGTTTAACACACCATGGGTTGGGATACTATTATCAACAGCAATTTCATTAGGTATGTCTTATATGAACTTTACTGATATAATATCTTCAGCTAATTTCTTGTATAGTTTAGGTATGTTTTTGGAATTAGCATCTTTTCTTTGGTTGAGAAGGAAGTATCCATTGATCAAAAGACCATATAAAGTGCCAATGAAGATGCCAGGATTGATGATTATGTGCTTGATTCCTAGTGTCTTTTTGGTGTTTATAATGGCTATTGCAACCAAGATTGTGTTTCTTATAAGTGGATTGATGACTGTTGGAGGAATTGGATGGTACTTTTTTATGAAGTTGTGTAAATCCAACAAGTGGCTTAAATTCTATGATCATGTGGAAGAGCCAATAGTGGGATGACTAAATCAGAGCACAGGCAGGCAGATTCAGAATTTATTATTTCCAATTATGTATAGACATAGAATTAATTAGAATATCGTTGTTACATGGATGTTACCTTGGAGAGAACTTTCTTATGGTTATAGTATATCAAAAGATTAATTGCATGTTCTTTATTTGATGTTTGTTTATTTTTTCTTCTCTTTTTCCTCAATCTATCGTGTATACATTTTTATATATAGATATGAAAATCAGGAATAAAATAACTTAGGAAAAGTACAAGCACTTTTTTGGAAAATACTAAAAAAATTTTATAGTTTGAGACGTGTTAAAAGACATTTATGACAGTTCACCGTTACTCTATCTATTTTCACCCACCACACACAATCACTATCAATCATCACCACCTATTATCCACAACACCTATCCTCAATCCAACCACAACTATCAACAATCACCACCGCTTATCATCCACAACCATCATCCTCAGCCGCAACCACAACTACCGTCAATCACAAAAATCATCCGTCACCACAATCAGCCACCAATAACAATCATCACCACCAATCATTATTGCATTCACTAATTACTATCGATAATTATCACCATTAGTTGTTATTATATATCACTAACCCCTATTATCATTCACCAATATTATTAGTTATTAGTATCATTTCACTATTAATTATCAATTGCTACCAACAATAATCACGTTAATCAAAAAGTAACAACCACTATATCATAATACTACCCATAACCGCCATCATCCTGAACATTAGCCCAAATTGACACATACGATCACCATTATTAGTCAACACCACCACTAATTGTCATATTAATATTAAATTTTATTGATATAATATTAAATCAATTCAGTATTTTATTTAAATTTTTTATTTATTATTTTTTAAATAAAGACAATTTTTATACATTAAGATGTTTAGAAAAAAGATAGTCTTAACTATTTAATATTCAGATTTTAATGTAACATCTTAATATTCAGATGCGTATTCAGATTCAGACCTTTAAATCTTAGTACACATCTTAATATTCAGATATGCATTCAGATTCAGACGTCTTAATCTTAATGCAAATCTTAATATTCAGATGTGCATTCAGATTCAGACGTT
Organism: Solanum dulcamara; assembly: GCF_947179165.1. NCBI lineage: Eukaryota > Viridiplantae > Streptophyta > Magnoliopsida > Solanales > Solanaceae > Solanum > Solanum dulcamara. The sequence goes on from NC_077240.1 coordinate 64,524,231, forward strand.
TAAATCTTAATGAAAACAAATGAGGCCTTAGTTATTGGAGCGGTTGTTTCAATGGGCTTTTTAAAAGTGATTTATATAAATTAAAAATTAAAAGTTAAAAGTCATAAATTGGGAATATTCAAATTTTTGGCTTTATTTTATTGAAAAAAGAACACTTACATCCCAAAAAGGAAAAATATTTATCATTAAATGTCTCGTTACTTTCATACTCCCCTTTTTATATTAAAATAACATAAATTTATTTTAAAATTCGCGCGCTGAAGTTATGCTTACGTCAACGCCCACTCTATGATAACGATAAGGTATCTATATACCGATGGAGTCACAAGAGATTAAACTCAATCTTATATGATATCGATATAGTATCTATATACTAACGAAGTATCAAAAAGAATATATTTTCTACTAATTTAGAGTTTAATATATAAGATTGTGACTTTAATAATTTTCTCTTAATTATTTCTTTTTTATTTCTCAAAAAATGAGTCTAATCCTATATGATACCGATAGAGTATCAATATACCTACGAAATATCAAAGAGAATTAAGCTCAGTCTTATATGATACCGATATGATATCAATATACCGATGGAGTATCACATGATTAATTCATAGTAGTGATGCTGACGTCATGTGCGAAATAAAAAAGAAGAAAGTGAGGTGAGAGGATAAATAGTTTGGGTCATGGGTCTATTAAGGATAAATAGTTTAAGTTGAGTCTAATTTGGATAAATAGTTTAATAATTTGATCTATTTTATATAGTTTTCCATTTTTTCTTTCACGTTTTCAACTTAAATAAAAATGTTTAAAATCAATTTTTATGCTACCCAAACATTTTTAAAATTAAAAAGGAGTTTAAAATTCAAAAACCACTTAAAATAAATCAAGGCAAACACCCACGTAATCTTCTAAATTAAAAAGGAATGAGTTTGTGATAATGCTTTAACTAACTAATTAATTTGAGGTTTAATACTATTGGACCTTAGTGCAATTCATCGTATCACCTACCTGACAAATACCTTTTCGATTTTTAATACTAACTAGTGATGCAAGTGAGTATAATGACAATATAAAATATTGCATATAAAAATAATAAAGAATAAAGTATAATTATAGATGCAATAATATATTTATTCAAATGAAATTACAATATATGCAATAATGTATGTATTTAAATGAAAAATGTTTTTTTTTTTAATTTTACTATATATGTGTTATTACACGTGTATGTCGTGTTAATTAATTAACAGTAATACATATAAAAAGAATAGATTGTTGAAAAATAGCATTTGACGTTGAGAAAATTCATGTATAAGGCTAATACTATAATAAATACGGTGCTCTTGCACCCCCAAGCCTAAATCCATCAAAATGTGAGTCAAAGTTCAACTATTTGCTAACTTTCTAACCTAATCCACGAGCTCCACACTCTCATATCTAAGGTCTTGTTTTCGATAATCTAAAATTGTGTCATATCCTATCTAATTATCTCTCCCAAATACTTCATCGGTCTACATCTACTTTTCCCCATATCCACTATATTCAACCTCTCACATCTCCTTACTGTCATTCAAATATCTCTCATGCTTTATTTGCAGAAGTCCTGTGTTATTTTTTTGTTGATATCAGGTAGAAAATGTCATAATGACTAATATAATATTTGTATAGACTATATTAAAAAAAATGATGTATGACTTAAAAAATAATTATATTTAACTTATAATAAAAATAAAGTTTACAAACCTTGATGTCGATAGTTTCATCTACTTGACGTTTTTGTTTCATTCACTTCATGGTCATGACTCATGGGTGAACTGCGTTTAAAACGAAATTGAAGTTTATCAATATGTACAAGAATTGTATGCACTATTACTTCTACAGAAATTTCAATTGGACGCATATAAATAAACATAAAAAACATATCAATCACACAAATCACACTAACAACAAAAATACTTAAATTGACGATTATAAAAGAAATTTTAAAATACAAAGAAGATACGAATTAAATTGAAAGAAAAAACACCGAACCAGATTTCATGTAAGCAAAAAGATGGTCCGAGTGCCGAACTATATACTTTTTCTAATTTACTTGAAAAAGAGGTCCAAAAACTCGTTCAACAATACTAAAATAAAAGAATTCTAATTATGGTACAGTAAAACCTCGATAAAGTAATATTCGATAAAGTAATAATCTCGCTAAATGAATATTTTTCTCCGGTCCCGACTTGGGTCAGTTAGAAACATTAAACTTCACTAAATTCTCCGATCCTGACATAAAATCTCTTCATATTCTATATACATGAATACAATTAGAAACATTAAACTTTACTAAATTCATTTAACTTTCCTAGATTTAAATAATAAATATGCAAAGACTACACATTTTAGTTTCCTAAATTTAAACTTTTGAAATTCTTAATTCAAATATTTTTTTTTTCTTATGACACATACTGCAAAATACTCTCTAAAATAATAAATATTTATTTATCGATAAATAAATATTTTATGCATTTATCGATAAACTAATAATCACGATAAATAAATATTTTTTCCCGATCCCAAGCATATGCATTTATAGAGATTTTACTGTAGAACATTAGAAAAAACCCTAACAAAAAAACTCTTATAATTGGCAACAATTAAATGACCAAACTGTAATTTATTTGTACGAAAAACTCTTAAACTCGTACGAATTAGTATACTAATAGTATTAGTAATTTTATAACAAAAAGTTCCTAACAAAAAGGCTCTAAAGGAATTTACTAAAAGATCTCGTGTAGGCACATCGAAAAGCAAAAGAGTACCCCTATATGGGAAGAAAATCAAAACTTTAGGGATATATAATTAATGTCTATCACTAAATATTAAAAAAATAATTAAATTAAAATCTTAAATATCAAAATAATAATTATTTGAGAAAAATGGTGAAAAGACGATTTTATTTAAAGTAGAGTCTTTTAATAAAGGACAAAAAGTTCAATCAATATTTTAAGAATCTTCGTACTTTTAATATAATATAGATAGATAGATTGTCTACACGAATATAAAAAAAAAAAATCAAAACTAGAAGAAAAATTATATAATTTAGCAAATATTTTTAGTATATTCACTAAATCATATGCTATTTTAAAAAAAAAATAACACAATCATATACTATTTTCTAATTTTTTTTAGTGGGTCGCATAAATCCTCTTTCGCTCGCACTCTCTTCTTCCTTGCACCCCCCCCCCCCCCCCCTTCTCCCCCTCTTTCCGGATCTTTTTCATCTTCTTTTTTTCAGTAGTCACATTAATTGATCGTGTTACCAATCAATTGTAGGTTAAGATTCGGAAGACTAAGTTGGAAATCAGATATAAATACTTTATTTTGAAAAGTCAAGAAGGATGATATTGTAGTTATTACCTCAAATTTGTAATGGATTTCATTAATATTGCTGCAGTTAATCTAGGTGATTTTTAGTGTATCTTCTTTTTTTAAGTGTGTATTTGTGCACAAATACATTTGATATATCAATGTATATATGATATTGGCTTATTTGATTAATATATTAATGCATATTTGATACCAGATATATGTATCAATGCAATTCAAAATATATTGGATATACTAGATGATGAAATTGCCACTATATACAAATACACTAGTAATCATGGAATTGATACTGGATACACAGATATACTTATACAAATTATATAAACATATACATATATAGTCAGATACATGCTTTCAAAAGTAATACTTGATACACATATACACACGTAGAAATTGATACAAGCCTTATGTGTATATATATATATATATATAATATAATTAGATATATGCTTTCTTATTTATCGGATACATTGATAGAAATTGATATTTGAATACACATAAATACAAGTACGTTATGATTAGAATATTGTACATATTGATTGATGGAAGCCCAAATATCAAAGAGCTCAATGTAAATCATATCTTCAACTATATATCCACTAATTAGACATACATCCATATCATATCTACTAATTTGATCTATAGTTTCAAATAATTATATACCATCTCACTTTTTAATAAGTAAGGACCAAATTTAGAGTCAGATACATTGAGATAAACCATTTCTTAAAATTAATCTAAAATAGAGTCATATCCACTTAATCGTCTGCATAATTTACTCATTCACTCCAAATCAACTCACTATTCTCTTCTAATTTTCTCATCCCACGTTTATCACCTAATTCTCTCACACATCTTCTTCAGTCAAAGTTTATTAATTTTAATTTTTTTTTAATCTATTTTGATGGTAGAATATTGTTAATAGGTGTACAACGCACCATCACTATTAGGCAGACCTTTCTTCCTAGATGTAAATTTTTTCAGCTTAGAAAATGGTATGTAGATGGTGGCTTCAAAGCTTCTGAGGACTCATTAATAGAATTCAAAATTCCCAGCAACTTAACACCTCCAATCTTTAACTACAATTCAAAGAATGAATTCAAAAGAAACTTTCGATTGCGAATGCACCCTGAAACTGTATTTGAGATCCGAACATGGTCTAAATAGTAGCAGCACACAAAGGAATGAGATAATTTCTTGCCATATCCACTTCGGCACAATAATCACACACGAACAATGGAGCAGTGATCTAGATGAAAATGGTGGTTAAAATATGTATCTAATTTAGGTTAATATGTATCTGATAAAATATGCACATGTATCTAATTAAGAGTTCATGTATATGATAAAGTGTAAATATATATGAGTTAAGATTATATGTATCTATGGGAAAAGAATTTCTGATGCACGAAAAAAATGGGAAGAAATTTGAAAATTTTGAATTCTTTTGGAGAGAAAAATTCATGATAGACTTGGAGAGATTCAGGGAAGAACGCGTGATTTGTTCTTAAAATTGATGTGTTTTAGTTGTATTTCATATTTAGATATACATAATTAGATGTACCTTCTTAGCATGTATTCGAAATACAGTATTTAGATGTGCCAAATACATGTATCTGGAGATCAAAATATGATAGGAATATTAATATCAAAAACTCATGAGAAGACAAATAGTTAATACTTAAACTAATAGATTTGTGTTGTTTGCCCATAAAAATATTCCTAAAATGTTAAGCAACTGTTACGCTCCTAAAAAGCTAAATTATTTCTTCAAATAAGTAATTCACATGGAATAAACTAAATTGTAGTATTTAACTTTACATTTAAAATATTTCATTCAATAAATATTTTAAAATTGTCACTTTACTAAAAGAATGTCTTATGTCAAGGAAATTTAATAACTTAGATATATTTTTTTTCAAAAATTTTCTATTTGTATTGTATAATTTTCAAATAAAGGAGATTCAATTGAGTCTTCATTCTTCAACCTTGTTGCGCCTAAAAAATATTTATGCATCGCATGAACATAAAGCTAATATACACATTAAAATGTTGATCGATATTTCTACCCTTATAGTTTTTAGCAAGTCAAATAGAAAGGATGGGTAAAGCACAAAATAGAAGAGTCATTGTTGATATAATCATAAAAAGATAATTTTCAAAAAATGAATAAACTTTGAATTTTATTGATTGCCCCGTCTTGAAAATTGGTATGAACAAAGAATTATTTAGGGTTTTGAATCCCTCTGATCTCTTTCTTTTTGCTAATTGAATAAAAAAAGTTTTTTTTAGTGATTTTGCCTAATCTGCTATTCGAAAGAAAAGGAAATGGCTCGGCTATCCCACCTAGCCAAGTCAGATAGGATTTTTGGTTAGAAACGTGGAATGACTTGTAATGTGAAGCTATAAGGTATTATATCATGGAGATTACAAATTAACGAAAAAGTAAAAGTAATAGAAATGTGAGGGAAAATTTTTTGTTTAACATTTTCGAAAAAATCACATATTTGTGTGATTACCAAGTTCAGCACGAAATCATAAAAAAACTTGAAAAACTCGCCACATAATTTTGTAACTTCTTGGCACAAATATTTTTCAACTTTTAGGCATTTGTTTGAAAATCTTCATTGCAAAAGATTTTTTTAAAAAGTTTTGCAACTCCATTTGTCAGTTTTTTCAAATCGAAAATCTTTAATAATTCAACAAAAGAAGAAGAATTTTTTAAAAAGATTTATAAGGTTGAATTTGAATTTTTCAGGAAAAAAAAATCATTCCTTTTTTTTCCTTTTAATATAAAAAACAATTTTATCAAACATAAATGTTACATACCACACATAATAAGCGCGCGTGCTCTCTCTCTCTCTCTCTCTCTCTCTCTCTCTTTTTCTTTTTTTTTTTTGCAAATTTCAAACAAACGCAGCAGTATAGAGATTTTTTTTTAAAAAAACAAACTTTTGCAACTCCATTTATCAGTTTTTTTTTCAAATCGAAAATATTTAATAATTCAACAAAAGAAGAGTTTTTTTAAAGATTTATAAGGTTGAATTTGAATTTTCAGAAAAAAAAATCATTCCTTTTTATCCTTTTAATATAAAAAACAATTTTATCAAACATTAGTAATATGCCATACACAAAATAAGCTCTCTTTTTTTCTTTTCACAAATTTCAAACAAACGCAACAATGTTGAGACTAGTAAATTACTACGGTTGAGATTACACTATCCTTGTCTCAAAATAACACAAAACTGATACTATACTTAGAAGTGAAAAGTTTATTAATGATCTATGTTTTTTTTTTTTTGACTTCCAAATTTCGAAGAAAGTAAAAGAAAATCATATTTTACCATTAATATAATATTATAGACTGTATGTGGGGGGGGGGGGGGGGGGGAATTGTGTCGTGGTTTCAAACGTGAGACTAAAATTAAGCATGTCGACGTGTGTTATGGAAACTGAAATTTGAACTTTATTGTAAGTGGAAAGTAAATATTCAGTTTATTTGCTATAGGAAAGTAATCATATTTTCGTATTTCCAAGGATTTGCAAATGTAATGCTTTTTTGTCGAAACGTAGCTAAATAAAATGCTTAGCTATATTTAAGTGATTATTGAATTTGAATAATTATAAGGATCATATTTATTAAAAATGGCTATATTTTCTATTTAAAAATAGTTGAATTCGTGAATAATTTTTTTTGGTTAATTTATACAGATATATAAATATTAAAATAATGTATTAAATAAGATAACATCAGTTACAATAATTTACTTTCCTATAATTATGTCCTTAAATCTCCTAACTTTCCATTATTAATATAACAATTACTATTATAGATAATTACGGCACATAGTATAAGATTTAAATAAGACTGACAAATAAAAATGTGATACAAATCTTCTTTCTTTTTGGTCTCCATTTTTTTCTTCAATCTGCATGAAGTTTGTAGGCATTCTTGTTTTTTGGTAGTCACTAACTTTGTAAAAGTATTCACTGAATATTGTATTTAGTAATTTTTTTAATTATATTTGATTAGTTCATTAAATTTATAAAAACGTATTTTATAAATTTTCAACATATTTTATAAATTTATAAAAACGTATTTTATGAAAATGTATTTTATAACCGTATTCTAGGTATTCTTGTTGTCCGGTAGTCACTAACTCATGCATGCGTGTATATACTCCAAAGCATGTATTCTTGAATTTATTAAACTGGACAGTGGCAAATTTATCCTTCAAATCTTGAACTATGTATAGTTTGTGTATATCTGCATATGCGGAGCTTGAATCGGACCATTCACCACATAAAATCTGATTTCCTACATACGAGAAGACGTTTTACTTGTACAGTATCATAATAATGATAATTTTGATCTCAAATGAATACAAGTATTAATATAACTAAATGTATTAATATAGCAAGAATACAAATCATCATATAACTTAATAAATTACACTTGTGAATACTATTATACATCTAAACAAACATTTGATACATTCAAAAGAAGAAATATAAAAAGTATCAAATTGTACTAAAGAATACTTTAAATTCAAGTTATACATTGTACATCTTAATGTATTAGTATATCACACAAGTTAAAGTATAGGTCTATCAAACTGTATTAGAGAATATGTTGAATTCAATTTATACATTGTATACCTTAATGTATTAGTATATCAAACAAGTTAAAGTATTAGTATAACAAACAAGTTAAAGTATACGCATATCAATATATTAAACAGGTTAAAGTATTATTATAACAAATAAGTTAAAGTATATGTATATCAGTTTATTACTTGTACATTTAGCATAATAATGATACTCGCCATTTTTTTTAATTTTAAATGGATACATAAAGGTATTATTTCTACTAATCTCCTAAACAAAACACACTTTTAAATACTATTGTATCTATTGTATTCAAGAATACTCAAAAGTTTCTCGTGGCACAGATTGATAACCCTCAAATTGTATTCAAATATATATATATGTATCAATATGACACTAGAAAAAATTCTCAAAAAATATATTAAAGTATCCAGATGTATAAAGTTATTTTTCGAGATTATTTTGCATGTCTAAAGATTTTGAATCTTCTTCCCACTATGTGGATTTTGCCGATTCAATTTCATCCAATAAATTCAAAGGTATAGAATTATTAACCTTCTTTGTTCTTCTTTCATTCTCCAATGCAACAAGAGAGCCTGAAAAATGGGCTTGCTCTTGAGTAATATTATACGTGTTGATTTTTAAAATTTATATTATTTATACATGATTAAAATAAATAGTATAAGTTTTAACCACAAAACATGTTGGTTTTTAAGATTATTTTGCTGGACATGTTATATAAACCATAATAATTAGAAGATTTAGCGGATTAATTATGACTCACCTTTTAATTCAATCCATTTTAGTCCAATAATTTATGAACTCACCCCATTTTAACCCCAAATTCACTCCTGCCATTTAATACCCTCCTGCCATTTAATACCCTTATTTACATTATTTCCTCTAGGAATTAGAAAATTCTAGTGTATTAAGCTCTTTGATAGGTTCTTAAATATGATACAATTAGTTAAATTCTTTCAGTAGCACTGGTTTTCTTAAAGATGACACAATTAGTTAAATTCTTTCTGAAGCACTGGTTTGTCACGTTTAGCAACTTTTAAAAATCAACGTGTTTTGTGGTGCAGTAGCGAGACTACTTTATTCTTAATCAGATGTCTCGGGTTCGAGTCCTGAGTATGGAGAAAATCCTGTTAAAACTGTCATTCCTGAATAAATCTTGCAGTGCAAGATCCAAATTTAGTCGGGGTTCTAATACAGACTCCAAACACTAGTTGGGAAGCCAAAAGGGGAAAAAAAAACTTTTAAAAACCATAGGGCACTTCTTCATAAATTGGGAAGAGCTGCAAGATTGAATTTTGATTGGTTTTTGTTTTGTTTTCATTATTAATATCAAAATATGTAATTTGGATTGAAGAAAAGAGACAGGAATACAACTAATTAATGTTAAGAAATAGAAAGGACAGTATATTTATTCATTAACAAATCAAACGTCCTTGAAAAAACCACTATATACAAAATTAAAAATTATGCAGGGAGTAGAACCCGGGTCTATTACTTGGAAGGCAATTAACCCAACCGCTAGACGTATTATTGTACTGGATATTACTAATATAACAGATTGCAAAAGTTGCTGAAATATTCATCTATAACTAAAAAACGAGGCGGCATGGTTTAATCATTACATATATAATAGAGGCAAATCTAAACGTATGAATGCGTTATTTAATTGGGGTGTTCAGGGACAAACAAAAATAAATAAATAAAAAATTACCTATACATATAATTTATTTTATCGTATTTTTTAAAAAAATTACAAAAAACTCTACTCTCTCTTATTCTCGGATACATCACTCTATGTGATATATCAATCAAATACATCACTTTATATTATGTATAAAGACATTTTGAGATGTAGCCAAATTCCACCAAATTTAATTTTTTTTTTGTAATTTAAAAAAAAAATAGGAATAAAATGTAATTGACTCTTAACACTATAAGATTTGTGCAATCCTTCCAAAAAAGAAAATCAAATCAAAAGGAAAAAATAGAAACTTTTTGATTTGATTTTAAATAAAAAATAATAGAAATAACATAAATAATGTGTGTACTTTTACATATTTATTTTTTGCATTTGTGGTACATATTAGTTTATTGCACTCATTATCATGAATTTTACCGATGTTGATACCTCAATTGTCACGTGATTATTATCTCCGTCTAAGTTTTAAAAACACTCATTTCAACTTCTTTAAAATATCCACTTAAAGTATAACAATAATAACAATTATGCTTCAATCCTAATCAAATTTCAGCTATATAGATTTTCATTTTTCATGTAACTCCATTTAAGCATGTCTTAGTTCAATTTCATAAGAACTTAACAGGCACATGAAAAAATAATGAAAATTTATTTGTATTTGTGACTATCCGATTTCGAAAACTAAGTTTCAAAGCCTTTTCACAACTTAGCGAAAAACTCTCATTTAAAATATATAGTTTTTTATTAGAAAAAATAGGAATTAGAGTCGCCACTTAATTTTAGAAAAATTAAGAAAACCATTGTAAACATTAAAATTATATTGGATTTAAATCCGTAAATTAATTTGCACTATATTAAATTCAAGAAAATAATTCAAATGATGTGGCAATCCAAGTCAAATTAAATGAGCCACTAAAAGCACATCACGTGTCAAAGTTATGTGGCAATCCAAGTCAAATTAAATGAGCCACTAAAATCACACCAAGTGTCAAAGTTATATGACAATCCAAGTTAAATTAAATGAGCCATTAGAATTATGTCATATGCCAAAATTATGTAGCAATCCAAGTCAAATTAAATAAGCCGCTAAAATTATGTCACGTGTCGAAATTATGTGGCAATTTAAGTCAAATTAAATGAGCCACTAGAATAATGTCACATGTATATGTGACATGTTCTGACCAATCAAATTAAAACTCTTCACCAAAGAAATCTGATTGGTCAGTTCAAACCAATCAATCAAATCACACCCCCATACCACTCCCTACAACTATAAATAGGGGTCCTCATTATTTTTAGAGGTTTTTTTTTAAGAACAAGAAGCAAGAAGAGAGCTTGTGGATCAAAGACCGCAAATTCTCTACAAAGCTACAAAGTTCAAGTAATCAAATTTAAGTTCAAGTTCAAGATCAAGAACGAAGAAAAATATCAAGAAGATCAAGATCAAGTTACTTGTTCATATTTACTATTCGTCATTACCATACAAATGTTCGTGACGAATAATTCAAATTCAAATTTGAAGACGAAGATTCAAGATCAAGCTATTCAAGCCCTTGACTCTAAATCAAATTCAAGTTCAACGTGTTTCATATTATTTGAAGAATCAGAGGATTATCATAGAGATTGTAACATGTACTACATTTTGAAATCAAATATTATACTTTGTTACTCCAATTTTCCGGTCTTGATTATTTATTTTTCAAGGCTCAAAAATTTGTTGTTTACAAATTTTGGCACGCCCAGTGGGACCAAATCTACCCTTCATCTCTTCTCTCACAAATCAAATATACAAATTCGAAGCCACAAAATCGCAAGGATGGAAGAATGAATACTTCAAGCCTCGTCTTTGAGCTTCATCTACACTTCGACAAGCCATGAAGTAGGGGGCATTTGTAGACATCAGAATTTTGTACGACTCTACAAGATGAGTCATATTTCAGTTAGGGTTTCTTGGAGGCTACTCTACCTAAATCCTAATTCATGCCTATATAAAGGGTATTATATTCATTTGTAAAGACATCTCAAAAATTCCATAAATTCATGGAATATTCATAAAGAGATCAAAATATGTCACTCTTATTGATAATTAAATACTTGAAGAAGATTTATAAATCTTTTCATAGAGATCAAGTTCAAATCATCCTGGCTAGTTCGAGAAATACGCTACTAAAGGCCCTCGAATCACGATGTTGATCAAATCCAAATCATCTTAGTTCGAGTAATACGCCACTAACGATCCTCGAATTACGGAGAAACCCAGAGAGAAGAATCAAGGGAGGAACAAAATTGTACCCACATTGTTTATCAACAAAATATTTTTTGTTTCTTCATATTTTATTTGTGATTGTAATTTATTTTTCATCACTTTAAAATTTATTGCAAACAACCATATTTTTTAAAAAAAGAACTTTGAAAAGAAACCTTTTAACAAACTAATTAATAAAATATTTAGTTGAAAATAAAATCTTTTTTTCTTGAGACGATTTTCAAATAATCATAAAAGATATATATATCATTCAAAAATTATAAAAATTACATAAAAATAATTTGAAAATATTTGGAATTTTTAAAAAGTAACTATTTCAAATTGTTTGAAAATTGAATAAGCTCGATAACTAATTAACGTTGTAGAGGATCAAAATTGAGTGTCAACAGTGTTAAATCGTGACAGGTGGAGAGCAATAACAAACAACACACATGGTTGAATCATACCGTAACACAGGGAAGATAACTAAGGCAACAACATTTACTACAGAAGCCGATAATACAACTTACTTTTTGTAAAGCATACGACCTAGGCTCAAGACACCTACAAGAAAAGTCAATGACCAACAATAGCCGTTATGAAATCGACCAAACTCGTTTGGACGGACTTAAAAAAAGTAACTTTTATGTATGAATTATTTTTAGAATTTTAAAGTGCTGAAAGTTATTTTTATAAATAAGCAGTTGAGTGTTTGAATAAAAGTGCTTATGTTGAAAATAAGTGTTTGAATTTTAGGGTTAAAAGAATAAAAAGGGTAGTTTGAGAATTTAGTTAAAATATAAGGGATATAAAAGTAATTTCTATGGTCAAAGAAAATGACTTTAAACACTTAGAAAAAAAATTAGAAATCCTAACTTTTCATTTTTGACTGACTTTAAGAACTTTATGCCTTTAAATTTAGCATTAGACAAACACTACGATAAACTAAAAAAGACTTATAAGTTGGTTTGACCAACTTATAAGCCCATCCAAACGGGCTCTAAACAAGGTATGTTATTTATTTACCCTCAATGTCATTCAATTAAGAGATAATTACTTAAAGTACAACCAACCCAAATAAATTGCCAAAATGGATCAATAATTACTTAAAAGTACAACTAACCCAAATAAATTGCCAAAATGGATCAAGAATTTTAAATTTAGAAAATTTAGCCACTAACCTATTGATTTCTCTTTCTTCTCTACACCCAAAATACACACACACATAACTCCTTGCACATTTCATTTTTTCTCCATTTTAAAAATTCTCAGATGTGATTTTTTTAGTATAGGAATTTGTTGATAGCTAAGTCGCTAGCGTTTTCTCTGATGAAGGCGGCAACTAACTGATTTATTTGTTTTTCTTTTTTAGAGTGCAATGAATGGTCCCATATGTATAGATAGCTGAGTGATTGGTAAAGTCCCCTACTTTTGAGAAATTTACATATTAAGGGTGTGTTTGGTACGAAGGAAAATGTTTTCCACGAAAAATATTTTCTTAAACAATAAGTGGATTTTTATTTTCTAGTATTTGGTATGTAAGTAAAAAAATATTATTCCAAAAACATTTATATGTTATCTAGCAAAATACTATAATGATAGGATGATATGGGGAGTGGGGGTGGTGGGGTGGGATGGTCAAGGGGTGAGGGTTGGGGGATTGGTGGGTGAGAGGAAATAATAAACTTGAAATGCCACTTATGCAACTTGTTTTCCCTACTTTCATTATGGAAGTTATTTTTCTCATTTGTAATGAACTTGTTTTTCTAGAGAAAATATTCTCCAAACATTATGACTAACCAAATATAGGAAAATTGGACTTTCCTCCATACCAAAACATGGTCATTTCTTTAATTTCATTATTGAAGTTATTATGAAGTACTATTGACATTTCATTGAATCCATAGACAACCATTGTTGAAGCTCGGACTTCAAAATTTGAAAATTGAATTTCCAAAAATAAGCTTTGTTTTGAGTGGCTATTGTTGCAAAAGATCGGTTACGTTTAAAGGAGACTAAATATGAAATTTTGAGTTATTTGGTGTAGTTTTTGAGGTATTATTTTGATGAATCTGATGCTTGTATTCAATAAAGAAGACGACGTCCGTTTTTGTATAATAATGTATATTATTGTATATGACCATATAAATATCTCTTATAATTTTGTACAAATTGTACATTGAGTGTATAATATTATATATCAATTTTTTAAATATTTTTTGTAAAAAATAAAATATGGACATTTTATATATTATTGTATACCGGATGTATTATGTTTTATTCCTAATTGTGTTTGGGCTAAAAAATTTAATGTAAGTTTTGGATTATATTTTGACAATGTAAGAGGTAATTGTATATTTCTGAAATTTTTCCTTCAATTAATCATTTATCATGATAATGAGGGGTAGGGCTGGACATAAAATATCAAAAATTAAATTATCGAATCGAATCAGCTATTTTGATATTTTGGTATTCGGTACTTGGTAATTCGGTTCGGTATTTGATACTAAAATATAACATTTTGATATTTTGATTTCGATATTCGGTATTTATAATTATAACGCAATACCAAATACTGAAATTAAATGACTGAAATTAAAGGGTTGTAGGCCCATTGTAAAAAAAAAATTAAGTCCAGTCCAATAACCAATTGCCCAAATCCCTAAGACCCTAACCTTGTAAGGCAATAACCCTAAGAGGCTAAGAAGACTTGTTCGGTAGTTTCTAGTGGAAACTGGAAACAGGAAAAGTATTTCAGTTGATCTTTTACTCTCTTGTGTGGGATTTTTGGCTCCTCCAGAGTTATCTTTTTACTTGTAAGACCTCAGTACTTCACTTATTCACCACCTTCATCTCATTGAGTCATTTCTGATTTTCCTTTCTATTCATCCAAATCGGAGACATTGAGTGAAACAACAAGGTAAGCTGAAAGCATTGCCAATCTGCCTTGAGGTGAGCCGTGAATTTATTGATCCTGGTTTTACAAATTGGACATTGATTAGCAATTTGTAGTGAATTAATGTGAAAATGGTCCGATCTGACTTCTTCTTTTTTGTTGTTTTCTTTTTTTGCGACATAGCACGATAGAAGTGTATTTTTGTTATCCGCTGTTCTCTGTCTACTTTTTGGTCCTTTCTTGATTTGTTTTTTTTCTAATCTCTTCTATGTTTAGATGGAAGATGAAACAAGTCGAACAACCAATGTTAGTGGAAGCGCACCTCTTACTTAGTCTCTTGATTCAACACTGGAAGTTGAACAACATTCAGTGACTGTAAAGAGGAAAGCCATAGAATCAAGATCTGCTACTTGGCCGCATTATGATAAGCTCATAGAAGATGAAATAAATAAAGCAAAGTGCAAGCATTGCGGTAAAGTTCTCTTAGTTGATTCAACTAAAGATGGAACAAGTGGACTGAATAAACATTTGAAAACTTGTCCTAAAATTCCAAATAAGGTTAACACTTCCAATTTTAAGTACAAACAATCAAATTTAAACTTTCCATTAGAAGGTGAAATGCGTGATGGGGTAATTTGGACTTTTGATCAAGAGGTAGCTTTAGTTGAGATGTTAATCTTTGATGATCTTCCTTTTCGTTTTTTTGAAAAGAAAGGTTTTAAGAAGTTTATGAAAAAAACCCAACCTTTATTCCGAGTTCCCTCCCGTAGAACAATGACTAGGGATTGTTATGTAGTTTTTGGTGAAGAGAGACAAAAGTTTATGAAGTATTTAAAAGAAACATCACCAAGAGTTTGTCTAACCACAGACATATGAACTTCTATACAGAGAATAAATTATATGTGTTTGACAGTACACTTTATTGATAGTGATTGACTCTTGCATAAACGAATTTTAAACTTTCAGATAGTTACTAGTCATAAGGGTGACGAAATGGCCCGTTGTATTAGTAAGTGTTTGCTTGATTGGAAATTGGAGAAAATAATTACTATAACTGTAGATAATTCTTCTTCTAATGATGTCATGGTGAAAGAGTTACACAAACAAATGGTTAATTGGGGATATAACATGAAATATGGTAACCATCTTCATGTGAGATGTATGGCTCATATTTTGAATATTATTGTGCAAGATGGCATGAAAAAAGTTGGTCCATCTATCAAACATGTTAGGCAAATGATGAAATATGTTAGACAATCTGCGGCAAGGATTAGAAAATTTGCGGAATGTTGTGAACTAAAAAATATAGACAATAAGAAGTCATTATGTTTAGATATTTCAACCCGATGGAATTTGACCTACTTGATGTTGGATGCAGCACAACATTTTGAGAGTGCATTTGATAGGTTTGATCTTGAAGATGGCGGATTGTCAACTTATCTTGCTAATCATGTTTGCGCAGATGAAAGTGTTGCAGGTGTACTTGAAAGTGATGATTGGCAAAAGATGAGAAATATGATAATATTTCTTAAAAGGTTTTATGATCTAACTGAGAAGGTTTCAAGTTCACTCTATGTCACTTCTAATGGTCACTTTGAAGATATAGTTGAGATTCACAGTCATTTAAGACAGTGTATGGACAAAATGATCCTTCTTTGACAAAAATGAGAGAAAAAATGAAAGAAAAGTTTGTCAAGTATTGGGGTGCTCCTGAAAAAATAAATAAAGTGCTTTTTATTGCCTCTATCTTATATCCTCATAACAAACTTGAGTATGTTGGCGACGCACTTGAGGATATGTTTGAAGATGAAAAGGAGAGTGAAATAAAAGATAAAATGGTGACTTACATGAAATCTATGTTTGAAGAATATGTAGCAAAATTCTCTAATACATCTCGACGCTCATCTTCTCTCTCTGATTTATCAGGTCAGACATTGAATTCATCTATCTCTAACACTAGCACAAGATCAACAAAAGTAAAAAGTAGGATCCAAATGAAGAGGAAAAAATAAGATGGTACAGGTTTGGATGGTAAGTCGGAGTTGGAAAAGTATCTTAGTGAAGAACTAGAGCCGAATGATGATGAGGACAATTTTGATATCTTATTTTGGTGGAAAGCTCATTCTCCTAGATATAAATTTTTTTTCAAGATGGATCATAATGTGTTGGCAATTCCAATTTTTAGTGTGGCATCGGAATGTGCCTTTAGCATTGGAGGCCGTATTCTTGATTCATTTAGGAGTTCTTTGACTCCGAAATTGGTTAAGCTGTTATTTGTCTTCAAGATTAGCGTCGAAATGAGCCTTATCCCATAAATATTGAAAAAGATTTTAATGATCTAATAAAACTTGGACTTGGTATGTTTTTCAGCTTTTGTATTTTATTTTTAATATTTTTTTACTTAGTTTAATTGTTGACACATTTTAAATTCTTTTTAGATATGGATAATATTGGTAGCTCAAAAGATTCCCTCGTTCTTGATTTGAAATCGCAAG
The DNA here is from genome assembly GCF_947179165.1 of Solanum dulcamara. Classification (NCBI taxonomy): domain Eukaryota; kingdom Viridiplantae; phylum Streptophyta; class Magnoliopsida; order Solanales; family Solanaceae; genus Solanum; species Solanum dulcamara. The sequence goes on from NC_077240.1 coordinate 64,541,570, forward strand.
ATGCCTTAGGTATAAGGCTCTGAATTTTCATGTAATTATTCCATATTATTTACACTGGTACTTTTAACTTTTGATAATGCCAAATGTTGCTTCTTATGATCACCGATCAACCCCATTAACATCGTTTTTGGGGGAGTATTAATAATTTTGATGTGGTTGTTGATAATTCAAGTGCTTGTGCAGAATCTATGGAGGTGTAGCCTTTTGTATGCTTGTCTCTGTTATTTGGCAGTACTAATAATCTTTTTCATTCCTGCAGGTTAAGACATTATTGACAAAAACATGGCCAAGCATCACCCTGACTTGATCGTGTGCAGGAAATAGCCAAGAATAGCTATTGGGCGTCTTTGCGAAAAATGTGATGTGCAGAAAGTAGCCAGGATAGCTTTCTTGTTTCTAAATCAGAATATATTGGAAAGAGTTAATCTTATGTGCTTGAGAACTGGATTGATATGTTGCTGTTGGACCTTAAATTTTTCAAATTGGAGAAAGTGATGTACACGTATCTTCATGGTTCATGTTATCAGAATGAAGAAAGATGATAGTGTGTGAGCACTACTTCTCTAAGGCTACCTGTTAATACACATACTATTTTTTTCTATTTTTCTATGATTTTTGAAGGGTTGCAGTAATCACAATTGATCCTTCATGTTGAGTTAATCATGCAAATGCAAGTGCTTTCTTCGCCTTTCTTTTTCTTGTCTAAAAATTAAGCACAGTTGATATTTTGTTCTGCACGTATTATCTTGATATGTAAAAATGATGATGTTAACATGATTGTCACTACCTCTGAGGCACAACTTTTTTTTTTTTGGCATTTCAATTTGATCTTGTACTCTCTTGTGTGGGATTTTTGGCTCCTCTAGAGTCATCTTTTTGCAGGTATTGCTCATTTTTGGTATAAGCCCGATGATTGTCAATTAAGAATGGAGATTCGAATGTTGCTATCTGTTGAAGTCTTCTTTTAAGTTGGGCTGCGGTGGCATTACATGTGATAAAACTTTCTTACATATGATGAAGGCTTTTTACCAGAAATAATCAGATATAGAGTTTTTTTTATCTATTTGTCTTCAAACTTGGTGGATTTCTTTCTTGCAGATGGATCTTGTTATCCGTAAGATTGATCTGCTGGATCATACTGTTAAACTAACATGATAATCATCTCATCATTGTTATTCTTAATGCGTTCTTTTGAAGAAAACCATGATAAACTGCAACATCTTTTGAAGAAAACCAAAAAAATGGAACAACAGCTTCCATTGGTAGGTTACCCTCAGTGATGTTTTGCACAGTTTCTGCAATGCCAGGATTTTCATCATTGGGGTTATATGCGGCGTTGAAATTGGGATATTTTGAATAAGATGTAATGTACATATCTTTTACAATTAGTTTGAGATCAGTTGTATTCGATCTATTGTTTAGTTTGTTATTAAAAATCTTCACATCTCTTATTATTTCTGTTGTGAATATGATCTACTAACATATTCTGTGTGGACTTCGACTTCAATATGGTATTACCGAATACCGTACCAAATCGAAGTTTGATTTACCGATTACCGAATTATCGAACCAAAGTTTGAAAGTTCAATATTTGGTATATACTTTGAATTACCGATTATTGAGTTACCAAACTCAAACTTTGAAAATACTGAACCGAATACCGAATGCCCAACCCTAATGAGGTGTCAATACTTAGCAATCGTCTCTAAGAAGCCAAATAAAACTTGTAGGATCATCACCTTATATTATCACTGAATTATTTTTATCAAATACTTGTACTTTCTCTAGCATCACAGTTCTAAGTTCATCATTGTCGAGTGCTAATCATGCTCTACTGAATATCTCTTCGTCGAGGATATCATCGAACTTGGACAAATAAAAGTTATATCTGCTTAATATATCATCTATTTCAATTACTTTACTTTTCTTTTTATTTACAACATTACTTGCATATTTTTCTATATTCGATCAATTCAATTCACTTATCCTTTAAACCTCACTTACAAATTTAATTTTACCTTTTTCAAAATAAACAGTTTGGTGCTCATCGTGGAGGTAAGAACAATTGTGATATTGATATGATCTTTTAAGATTGCTACTAACAATCTTTATTTGTGTGAAGCGATATAATCAAATGATTCAACGATTGGCACTAGAAATGCTAATCAAGTCAACGTCAATGCCAACCCTATGTTGTTTAGTACTACAAACAATGAGGTTGATCCAACTATAACAAAATATCAAGTAAACGGGAACGAGTCTTCTCATCATGACCAAACTCAAGACGAAAGCATTAGTAATATGAATGTGATTAGAGTCACCAGATCAAACTTGAAAAAATCTTTGCTATAATGAAAATCAAGTCAAAAGCACTATTGGATTTGCAAGAGAAGGTTACATCAGGTTTGGCGGTTCTGCTAGAGAAACCATCACACAATACTAGGGTTGAAGTTTATGGAGAAAATAATGCAACCATTCCTCATAACATAGAGTCTATCGAACTCATGAAGTGCCTAATTGTATTGACTAACCGGATGTATTGGAATGAGAAAGAATTTTACTTCTGAATAGATCAAAGGGGCAATGACTTGGTATTCCTTAATACTTGAACACTCTATTAAAACTTTTGAACACTTTGTAGATTCTTTCATACAAGTGCATGCCAAAGCAAAGAAGGTACAAGCAAGGTAGGCTGAAATCTTGAAGATTGTACAAGGAGACTCTAAGTTACTCGGGAGTTTGTGATCCGCTTCAAGATAGAAATTATATTTTCTATCCCTAGTTCTAGATGAATGGGCAGTGAAGCTTTTACAAGGGACTTAACCCTAGAATTTCAAGTGTATCATATGTGTAGAGTTTTTTGGCACTTAGACGCTTAAAATATATAAACTTTGTGCATTCTTAAGTATATGTATGTGGATATGATGTGTTTTTGTTGTTATTGTATAGGAAAATAGGTTTCGGAAGTAAAGAGTGAGAGTGGTGAAAATTAAGCCAAGCACTCCATGGAAAAGTCTGAGTACGAGCCATAATCACTAACCACGAGCCGTACTAAGAGGTGTGGAATAGATCATAGGCTGAAACATTAAAACCCATCTCGTACAAAATAATGTACAAGTCGTACATTCAGACTACTAGCCGTGGAAGGTGAATCGTGGAGAACTTCTGAGGATGGTGACTTCTGATCAAGCAGGAATGAGATAAGTTATAATCCATACATTGTTAGTACAAGCTCTAAGATGATGTTTGTAGAGAAGTAATAAGGTTGTGCAACTTGAGTATCAATTGGCACGATGAAAGTTACGGGCCATACTTTCTTTGTACGAGCCTCACCCACGAGGCTTGAGAAGGCTACTTAGTGAAGGGAAATAGTGACCATGACTCATACCAAGAGTCATATGTCCTTAGTATAAGTCGTATGATAGACCATCATGACTATCGAAGGATGTTGAAAGTTGAAGACCATGGGTTGACCAAAGTGGACCACGAGTCATATTGACTCTCCACGAGTCGTACGCAACTGTTGAGCCTGAATTCCTACTTTGTTATTCGGAGAACTTGGTATTTAGCAATTGCTTGTAGCAAACGTTGATTGATTTATCAAGTAATTTCAATACGTTGGTTCTTAATTATTGTTTCCATGTTGATATTCAAGTTTTTGAATTTCAATTATTCTCTCGTAAGTTCATAATTATGATTTCTATTGCAAATTCTGATTTCGTTCTTGCAATAATGAGTAGCTAAATCCCAAAACTAGGGTTATGGAAATCATGATGAATTAACAAAGCAAGTTAACTTAAAAAGTGATTTTTTAATGGTGTTCATGCATGTATTGTTTTTCTCTTCATCATGATTGCTTTGTAACAGATTACAAATGTTATAACTCTCCTTAATTCTTAATTTGTTTGACAAGAGGAGTCTAGAATAGGAAAATTTATTAAAAATAGAGACTTGGGGCCTAATCCTCGTCTAATAACTTCAGCTATGATAATTAAAGTTAACCATAGATAATAGTAAGGGTCATAATACAAACACCCAGACTGTATCAAATTTAGAGTGAGATGCTTCTAATTAGGGCCTGCTGATGTTTAGATGTACTTATCTTATCGTTTTGCATTCTGAGCACCGAGATAGATCACTAATAAGATATACTTGCTTCGTTAAGAAATCATGGAAAACATAGTCCTAGTTCATTCTCATACTTAGCTAAAAGTATTAGATAAACATTGATTGTTATTACAGAAACCTCTTCAGAAATAATCAGTTTGAAAACTTAAATAACTGCATTGACCTAGTTTCTAGCCATATTCGCTGTGGGATCGATCCCAACATAGTTGGTTTCTATATTTGACTAATGAACACTTTATACTTCACAATTATGTGTAATTTGGGTATATCAAATTTTGGGGCCATTGTAGGAAATATGATTTTGGAATTCAATTGTGATTACTTGACTCTTAGTCTGTATTTGCTAATTTTACTTTTTTTTTCTTCTAAAGGGGTACATGTTAGTGTATGCCAAACACCCCCAACAAGGGTGAACCATTGAAATATGTCACGCCTCTAGTCTACACCTTAGGCTTGACCGACACTCAGAAACCATTGCTGGTTCCCAAGCGAACCCTTGGCCTGACTCACTCACTGAGAGAAAGACTTAACTCATAAAAATGTAGCTCATGATGGGCATGCAATTTATGAAAGTGCACTTCTCATAATCAATTTATGAAAGTGCACTTCTCATAATTAAATCTCAAAATATACTCTGTATATAATGTAACTCAATATTTGCAAGACATGATCTCAAAAGATGTAACTGAATAAACTCAAACTCTCTTTGTGACTAGTCTACGAAGCTTCTAAAACTGACTCTGAAAATAGGTACTAGGCCAGGCCCACAGTTACCTCAAAATGCTAGTAAGTAAAGACTAAATAAAAGAATCAAGAGCTCCTCTGAATGCAAAGAAGTCTCACCAAAAGCTGAATAAAAATCTGATCTTCAGCGATGCGCCTGTTCAGGATCTCTATCACCTGTGTCTGTATCATAAAAGGATGCATCGCTAAATGGCGTCAGTGTGTTGAATGTATGGTATGTAAAATAGCTAAAAAGAAACTTACTCAAGAATAATCAACTCAACTCAACTTAATGAAATAATTCAATTCAATAAAACATGCAATATATCTATATAAAAGATAGTTGTTTAAATGCAACTTAGTATGAAAATAAAAGTTTTACTCTTGAGGAGTTTTTCTAACCAACAACCATTACCATGACCTTTGTGATGATACAATGAACTATTGTCGTTGCCACAATTTTTCAATACCTTGTCAAGATAAGGGACGCAACTCATCTCATGGATTTAATAAAATCCCTGAATGAGGATAATGAGGAATCACCCAAATGAACGGCACGATCGTATCCTACGCTGACTACATAGTTTATATGGTTCAAGTTATTTTATACTCTTACCCAAATCGGTGCTCAATACTACTCCCAAAAATATATTTATTTTGCTCATATCTCAAGTAATTGGATGTACTCAATAACTCATTTAGTCTCATTAGACTTTACTCAATTAGCTCAACTCTTCTCAACACAATCTCAAAATAAATGTTTAAATGCATTGTACTCAAACTCAGTTTGACTCAATAATGATCCTGTTTAAAATAATGAACAAAGAATTCTTCAAACTCGAACTCATTCTCATATTCTTTACTCAATGAAAAGACATAAAATATATAATTTTTTTAATCTCAAAAGCTAGTATAATTGTTGATATGGAATAGCCATTCTCTAGTGATGCATAGTAATAAATAATATAAATACTCAACTAGGGTTTATGTTAATCCAAACATGAACAAACATCTCCAAAACTCAACTCATCAAAATCATCAAAGTATACTTAATTATGTACAAGAACTCAATAAGGAATTATATAGATAAACTCAAGAACTCAATATATTGGGATTGAAACTCAAACTTGAAACTCAACTTGTCTGAATGAAGATGTAGGGAATGATGAATAACTCAATCCAACATTATGATTAGCCTTACATACCTGAAAGATCAATGATCTAATCAAAACTCAAAGAAATTGGTTGAAACGCTTGAACCCTAGCTTTTCCTCTTTTCTCCAATCCTTGCTCCCAAAATATTCTAAGTGTTAATGAGAGAAAAAGTTCATTGGGAATTGATAAGGGTTAATTGTAGTCCCAAAACCTCTTAATTTTTTGTTTGGAAAAGATGGGAAAATATTAGAATACCCCTCACTTAGAACTGTCTGGGCCGTCTATAAGGCGTAGAACTTACTACGAACCATTGAAGGTCAATCGTAGGAACTAGGTCCAAAATTTGGACTTCACTAGAAATTTTTGAATGGGTCTATGACTACCTATCATAACCCAACTCCGTAAGCAGTGAATGGGGTCCGAACTGAACCCCCGTATACATATATCTTAACTATAAGAACTATATACAAGAATCCAGAGGGTGATAGCAAATTCGTCTGCATATAGCCTCTTTTATTTGCACCATGTCATGCAAGGGCCGACAAGGTTGTCTTAACATAATAATATTTATAATATACCATATAGGCACAACTGAATCAAACTCGTAAACAACCCACCTATATATGTCTACAGACCTTTAAGAATATTAACAGTGACATATAGTGGGACATAGCCCCCGCCGTACCCCTGAATAAATAACTATATACATTATACAATCAGTACTAAAAGCTAGGCTCCGGAATAGTGGAGCACTTCCGACATAGATGAGTGGGAGTCCTAAGTTGGTGGATCTCCAAAGTAAGTACCTGTACCTGCAGGCATGAAATGTAGCCCCCCTCCCCTCTGAAGAAAGGGAGGTCAGTACAATATATGTACTAAGTATGCAAAACATAACACATCATAACTGAGACCATAACTGAAATAAGGATCTAAGGGAAAAGTGTAACAATTAACAAATTAATGTACCTGCATCTTAGAACACGTAGTCATATACATCATCATATACTGTGCCCGGCTCTCTAAGAAACCAGGTATCATAACTATTTCATCATATTACCATATCACCATATCATCATCCCCTCTCATTATGTATATTATTTCATCAGGTCATCATATACGGCACCATATCACCGTATACAGCATAATCTTATCATATATGTCATCATAGTATATCCGGTCCACTATGGGGCTCAGGGTCATAAGTTTATCCCTATATTTTCATATGCATGCCTACATAAGTATCCGACCCTTTAGTGAGGGACTCAATGAAAGAGTAGTGTACATAACGTACCATACCCGATCCATAGTAAAATATACCGAGGAATGTTCGGCCCGATTCATAATTTAAAACAATGCCAAGGAACGTATGGCTTGATACACATTTTTATCATATCATCATATATATATATATTTCCGGCCCGGGACTCGGTGAATAACTTCATCACATACAGCATCATCGTATGCTTCAAATTCATCATATACGACATTTCATCATCGTATACTTCATACATACATATACATAGCTGGCCTAGGACCTGGTGAAGGAGTAATAAAGTTGTGCACGATAAAGTTCCCGGCCCATTGTGGGACTCAGTAGAAGAAGGGTTACCGTATGCAAGAGTAGAGTAGTGAGAAACCATATGCAACTAGGTCATCTCCTGAGACTTAATGAAACAGTCAAGTGAACCGTCACTTGAAGACCAGGAAAGTAATTCTCCGAGGTACCCTTTAGATGTTATTAGGGATTTCATCAATTAGGGCCTCAGGAACCACAGACGTGTACCAAGATAATGCCACACAGTTTATGCAATCAAAGATATAATTTATGCAATTAGAGATACAACTTATGCAATCAGAGACATTTATCCTCTCAGAGCCTTTTAGAATATGAGCTTATATTTCCACTTACTATTCAACATATAGGTGGCTCGGGAGTAGTAATCTAACTACTTTAGGACCCTTAGTATTCAGAAGTGACTACGAGTCATGAATTATATCCGGAACCTATAAATGGAATTATCTCTAAACTCATATCAGACATCATTTCCCTTACCTTAAGTCCCTTTCAAAGAGAGAAATAGGCAAGCCTTATATGTACTACTTATCATCCTACAACAGACTTGAAAGGCGAGGACTTCACTTATTACAGGAGTTCTAACATCCAGAAGTGAACAGGGGTCTTGACTCCTACTCAACGCTTTATAAATGGAATGACTCCCAAATTTCGTATATATATAACTTAAGGCTAAGACATGCCAAAAAAAAAGGGTAAGCTTCGCATACCTTTTGTGGATTAACTGTAATCCAGCTCGCCTCGTTACCTCCTTGACCTAATAACATAAGATTAATACTGAGTTTAATGACCTTTCACTTTCTGATTTTCAACTATACAACCAAGTACCCATAGGAATCATTTCCTTATCCAATACTCTCAACTAGTTTGTTATTAGTTCTAAAGTTACCAAAAATCGGGCAGCATCTCCCCTATAACTTCAACATCCCCGAGATTTCACTCAGAAAAAATGTCAACAACCATACCAACAACAACAACCAGCAGCATATATATAAATAAATTACTTCAACATTACCCAATACAACTCCAAACAACTAGCTCAAAACTACGATACCAAAATAGAGTTTTTAACCTTTATTTCGTAAAACCTTTAACCATACTAAATGGGGGGTCGTGTGGATTCAAACAGAAGAACCCACACCCTTTTTAGAACCCTTTACATTCCTGAAACACACAACCACACCAGCTACAACCGTGGCCCATAATTACAACACCCTACGCGACTTCGATTTAGCTATGACGACTTCAATTTAGTTTGTTTCTAACGCCAAGCATACTTATGCAATTTTTAAACTTCCAACCTTATTTAAAACATGTAATATAACTTATAAAATCATCCTAAACTCCAATTTTAAAGAGAAAATCTTACCTTGCCCGAAACTCGCCAAACTCGCCAAAACTTGCCTCAGAAGTTCCTTTAGCGCGACTAAAACTTTGTGGCTGCTTGCTAACATTTTGGTGCTGCTCCAAACCATAAATTTAAATTACTAATATATTCATAACATCATGGTATACCCTATAAAATTAATTCACAGAACGAAATCGGAGGCTTACCTTTCTTTCTCCTTGGCCGAACCTACTCTCTCTCTAGTTCTTGATTTTTCTTCTCTTCTTTCTTTCTCTAGAAGTCTCTTGAAATAGAAAGATAAATGAATTTCTTATAGATAATAATGAGTCATAACATATATATATAGGCTACTTTAGGGAGGTGACACATGTCAACTCCTAAGTGGTGACACATGTCAAGCCCTCATTGGGCCAACACATCCCTTCCTCCTACCATAGGCTGCCACGTGGAAGGTGGGGTCCACCCCCTTTCTCTAGTTTCTTCCACATGGAACTCTCCCTTGCTTCCATGTGGCATTCTCTCATGCTTTCACGTGTCACTCTCTTTTCCTCCTCGTGGGTTTATAATCTCATCTTACTTTACGAACCTATGTAATCTTTGCTACGTAAGCTTGGTATGTAATCAAGTAGCTTAAGTATGTAAGATTTCCAAGTTGATAGCTTACGTAAGTAAGTTGATTCCTATGACTCATTATTTGGTTTCCAACTTTTTTCAGATTCTTACAACGCTATTTCTAATCTTCCCTATCATGAGGTGTCACATTCTCCTTTCCTTAGAGTTGTTTGATAGTGTTATGGACTATCTGGCTCCCATGGTAACTTCTAAGAAGCTTGAAAAGCTTTAACAAGCTTTAAGAAACTTAAGAATCCTTCCAAAAATTAAAGAACCTTTCAAGATACTTAAGAAGCTTAAGAACCTTCCAAGGTACAAAAGTACGGGGTGTAACATTTATACGGGTTGTAGACCCTAGGATGGGTCATAAAGACCTCCCGTAGAAGTCCACTAGGGGATTGGGACTTGGGGGCCGTTCTACCGTCTATAGAACTTGTTACGTATTGTAGGATTGGTCATAGGTTTGTGTACACATTCCAGTAGCTACAAGAATGTGACACGTTATTCTATGATGGAATTACAGATCATAAAAGACTTGACGGGCCATAACTCTAGCGTGTAGGGTTGATCTTAGCAACCCAAAATTTGGTTAAGTGTCAAGAGGTTCTATGAGTCCTCCTACGACTCATAGAAAACACTCTATTGGTCGTAGAGTGTGTCCATTGACCTCTAACATTTCACTTTTCTCAAGTTTTCTCTTGGGTCCTCTGGATCGATCTACGTTAAAATAATATGGGGTATTACAATATATCTCCTTTGGTATTATTCATCCTCAAATGATGACTAAGCTAATAATTTACTCAAGGCATGAATACAATGCAAGAACTCAAAGACTCAAATTCAAGAATAACTACTCAAAACTCAAGAAGGAACTAAACTCTGAGATAGGAATAAGAATATTACCTTCAACATCAACTCTAGGAAAAACAAATAGACATGGGTACTTGAATCTCAAATAAATTAATCTCTCCACAAAACTTTGACTGAAGCGACCTCTTTGGTCCTCAATTTGCGAACCTAATGATCAATGACAAAAATCTCCTCATAAGACAAACTATCTTTCACTTCAATGTTTTATGTAGAAACAATGAGTGAAGGATCTCCTAATCACTTCTTAAGCATGGAAATATGGAACACTGGATGAATGACAATTAACTCTGATGGTAGCTCTAAGTCATATATGACATTGCCAACTCTCTTAATAATCTGGTAAGGACCAATGTATCAGGGGACTTAGATTTCCTTTATTCCCAAATCTCGTAACACCCTTCATGGGTGAAACTTTCAAATAAACCAATTATTCACCTCAAATTTTAAGTCTCTTCTCCTAATATCAGTGTAGGTAGTTTGATGACTTTGCACAATTTTCAACCTCTCCTAAATAATCTTCACCTTCTCTATAACTTGATGAACCAAGTATGGACCTATCAATATCTTCACCAACTTCGAACCAACTAATCGTCCATCTACATCTCCTCCCATATAGAGCTTCATAAGGAGCCATCTAAATACTCAAATGGAAACTATTGTTATAACCAAACTCAATGAGAGGCAAGTGATCATCCCAATTACCTTTGAAGCAAATGACACAAGCTCTCAAAATATCCTCAAGAGTGAATTTTACACTATGCTTGACCATTTTTTTGAGGTGGAAAGTGGTGCTAAGATTTACCTTTGAACCCAAAACTCTTGAAATGAATTCCAAAATTGAGCAGAGAATTGAGCACCTCTATCTAAGATGATAGACAAAGAAACACCATACAATCTGACTATCTCACGAATGTACATTCTGGCATAATCCTCTTTTGAATATATAGTCTTAACAGACAAGAAGTGGGCTGATTTGGGCATCCTATACATAATCACCCAAAGTAAATCATGTTGTCTATGAGACCGTGGTAAATCTATAATGAAGTCCATATTAATCATCTCTTATTTCCACTTGGGTAATTTTATATTTTGAGCTAATTTGAAAATGTGAAACGCACAAATTAGAAGGAGATTTTATAGAGTTAAACTCTATCACACGAACTTGGAGTATGAAAGAAGTGAAATAAATTCAAAAGTCTTGTAGCCTCCTCGGTATAGATTTGGTATACTTCACATCGATAAAAAGAACTCTACTAGACTCGACTTCATAGACATCCTACGTTCCTCGAGGTGGTTGGGTGAGCTTGGTGCGAGTTTTCCTCTTTTAGAAGCTTTAGGTATAAAGAGTTGACTTTAGTCAACATCCAGAGATTCAATTGTCTTTTGGGAATTCTGATAGTTCCATCAGCTCTAGAAGGTCTATTTTAGTCTAGAAGGAAGGTGGATTTGGGTTTTGGAGCCTATGTTTGAGTTTGTACGATTTACCATTTTAACTTTAAAGTTTTGGCTATTTGACTTCAATTAATATTTTGAGTAAATGCGTTTGCATGAAAATTTCGTCAGCACTGTTAGCTCTATAATACTGAGTTTGGTCTAGAACGACCTTTGATTCAGTTCCTGAGGTGATCAGTGAGTTTTTGGCCGTTTGTACGTCTTAAGTGTTTTCTTTGAAAAGGGTTGACTTTGGTCAATATTTAGACGAGACGAACTATGTTGGTCATTTCATCGAGTTTGAAATGCCATTTTCAATGTGGTAGCATAGTTCATTTGCTTTGGCAGGGTTTCAAATGAATTCTGGACCCCCGATAGAGGAAATTCAATTCCTCAAAGTTTAGCATCAGTTGAACTACTGGTGCAGTCGAAATTGGTATTCGCGTTCGCGATCCAGGGGTTGCGATCGTGAAGGGTAGGATCATTAGTCATCGTGATCACGAGGATGGGTGCCACAATCGTGGAGGACATTTTATTTGGGCCTCACGATTGAAGACCTAGGTCCCGTGATTTTGAAGGGTAAATTCACTAGCTTCAGTGAATTCAATGCCCGTTCTAGCAGTCTAAGTCCCATTTTGGGACTTAGAAAAAGTGGGATTTTGAGAGCAAATCTTGACCAATTTTGATCATTCTTGTTGCGTTGTGTTGGAATCTCTTTCGGGGATGTTCCAGACCTTTTCTCATCCTATAAACCTTGTAAGTCCCGCGTATTTTGTTAAATTATTCCATTTTTCACCCTCTAAGGGTTTGAAATTGGTGGAGTTGTTTTTTGCTCTTCTAGTGCTCAAAATGTGCCTATTTTTGGGGTACAAGTTCCTTGAGCTATTTGTGACCTTGTGACGGAGTTGGCTTTTCGATTTCATGCACGGGTCCCAATGTTGAATTTTGACCTAATTTTGGTTTCAGTTTTAATTATTGTAATATGGATATCGTTGGCTTTATTTTGATGTGTTCTTCTATAATTTGATAGACTAGCATCATTTGGAGGTAGCCCAAAAGGCAAAAGCTTTGATTTAGCGGTTCACGTACAGTTTCAACCTTGAGGTAGGCTATGGCTTCTTATTGTTAGACTTAGTTTGATTAGAATGGATATATTATGAGTAGTATTGTATGATTAGGTTGGTTCGAGGTGTTGGTAGCCCTTTTAATGAACCGTTAGGTCATTTTGAGAATGTGTCCTCCTCCTTTCATAGAAGACCCTTTTCATAAATTTAAGTTGAAAATTTTTGGACCTTTCGGTAACTTCGGTTAATTAGTTGGGGGATAATTTTAGAGAATTAATTTAATTGGTGGGCTAAAGTGCTAATTTATTCAATATCCTATACCACTTTTCTTATATTTATTAAAATAGGTTAGTAGGATTTGTTACCTTACTACATAATTAAGGAAACAAAAAATCTCTCACATGCATACACTCTCCGCAGCCACACAAACAAAAACTCACGGAGAGAAAAACAAAAGAGAAACCACAGACATACACCAACACCAAACATAAAGAAAAGACATCAGACACATAAGCACAGGAAAGAAAAAAATACGGAGGAAGAAAGAAAAGAAAGAAAAAAAGAAAAATAAAGGAGAAGAGAAAAATAGGGATTTTCAATCCAAAGTGTCAAGGTAATTATTCTCATCCTTTCCATTAAATTTTTATGTGATTATGAACATATTTTTAGGATATATTGGTGAAGAAATAATGCTGAAATAAGAAAATATGACCGTAAGGTTCTTCACATAAAATCTTGATTTAGGGTATATTGGTCGAACAACGATCCGGTTTAGCTAAAATTTGACATGTGAGTTTATTTTATTATGAGTGAACATAATCGGAAAGAAAATTTCAGATTTGACTTCAATAATTTGGGATGACTTTTTGATCCAATTTTTATCCAAAAATAAATATAGCAATATGAGTATTATTGGATTCGTATTATTATGAAGATTATGTATTTGAAATGATTTTGATTGTTCAGAAGCATTATGAAAAGCTCAAGTTTTAAAGTGATTATTCAATTTAATTGAGACAAGTGAATTTCTAAACCTCAATTTAAGCTTGTAGATGCTTGTATTTCTGTGTTATGTGTATTGGAGAGTAATGAGAATTGGATCGGTTATTGATTGTATGAGTGGTCTTAAAATAGAGATGAGGGGTATAAAATAGTGATCTAATGACTTTTATTGGTGTAATTGATATGTTGTGATTATGGATTTATTTTGGACATGTGAAATAACTATGTTGATGTGAGATAGGAAAAATTATTGTTGTTGTCATGTTATTATCGTGAATCATATGGACATAAATTGATTGCACTGGTTCTGACATACTGTGCTAAGACTGAAAATAATATAAAACAAAGGGGTTGGGCCACATGCTCCGTGGTAGGTATTATAAAACAAATGGGTTGGACCACACGCTCCTTGGTAGAATATCTATATTGAGGGGATGGGCCACATGCTCCATGGAAGGTGACATCGACAGAAATATCCCTCATGGGTTCGGTACTATAATTCAACGGATGTGTACCGATAGGACAAACATGCATTATCTCACTGCATTGCATCGTATTTTGTTGATATTTGTAAATTCGTATTTACCCCTTTATTGCTCTGCATATTCTGAACTTGACTTGATATGATTCATTGATGAGACTATTGATGAGTATTCGTGGACTGTATTACTGTTATTATTATTGTACAAGTGTAGAGTTGGACTGGTTTTATGCAGGTTGTAGTTAAGGAGGTTTGGTTGGGAGGACGGGAGTACTTGTATCTATTGAGCTTTGTTTAGTTTTAGTTGTCCACTTGTTCAGTACCGTGTTGTTTGGTTCTCACTCTTTGCTTCTACACTTGTGTAGGCTGTGAGCCCGGACCTGCATGATCTCCTAGTGTTTACTACCACATCCGAGACTATCATTATAACTGTATTTTCTGTTGTACTTTGGTAAATTATTAGTGGCTTGTATATGTGACAACCTGTCTTGGGGAATTTTTAGATTATTTATTTACCTTTGTCGAAGTTAAACCTTGCTTTATCTCAATTACTTCCGCATTACTTTTTATTGAGTTTTAGGCTGACTTGTCTCGGTGGGTTGAGATAAGTCCCATTGACCTGCATCTGTACTATTTGATTGACCTGCATCTGTACTATTTGATCCAAGGTCTACATTTTCCTATGTATCTGCCTATTTTGCATCTGACTTTGATTTGACATGTGATTGTATGTCCGTGCCTGTTCATGTTTCTACACCCATGGGTGAACCCTTAGTGGTGGATCGAGTATATCGATCTTGTCTTGTTTTCTTGGCCGGGTATGATACTTGGGTAGATATGATTATTCTGGGAATGGTAGATTTTGATGTGATATTGCGTATGGATTGGGTTTCTCCCCATCATGTTGTTCTCGATTACTATACTAAAACTGTTACCTTAGCGATACCTGGTGCCCCGAAGATTGAGTGGAAGAGTACTAGTGGCTCCTATCCCAGTAAGGTTATCTCATATATTCATGCTCAGAGGTTGATTGATAAAGGGTATATGTCTTATTTGGCCTTTATTCGAGATACCAGTATTGAGTCACCTCCTATAGAGACTGTTCCAGTGGTTAAGGAATTTTCTAATATATTTCCTACTGATCTTTCTGGTGTTCCTCCGGATAGGGACATTGATTTTGCTATTGACTTAGAGCCTGGCACTAAACCCATTTCTATTCCTCCATATCGCATGGCTCCAGTTGAGTTGAAGGAGTTGAAGGATCAGTTGCAAGACTTGTTGAGTAAGGGGTTTATTTGCCCTAGTGTGTCGCCTTGGGGTACACTGGTTCTGTTTATAAAGTAGAAAGATGGGACTATAAGGACGTTTATCAATTACAGGCAGTTGAACAAAGTAACTATTAAAAATAAGTATCATCTTCCCCGTAATGATGATTTATTTGATCAGCTACAGGGAGCAGCATTGTTTTCCAAAATAGACTTGAGGTCCGGTTATCATCAGTTGAAGATTAGGGTGTCAGATATCCCTAAGACAGCTTTTTAGACTCGTTATGGTCACTACGAGTTCTTAGTGATGTCATTTGGGTTGACCAATGCCCCCGCAACATTCATGGAGTTGATGAACAAAGTGTTTCGCCCGTACTTAGATTCTTTTGTAATAGTATTCATTGATGACATCTTGGTGTATTCCAAGATTGAGACAGATCATGTCTGCCATTTGAGGTTGGTACTTCAGAAGTTGAAGGAAGAAAATTTGTATGCAAAGTTCTCTAAGTTTGAATTTTGACTTGATTCTGTGACATTCTTAGGACACGTGGTGTCCAAAGAGGGAATTAGAGTGGATCCAACTAAGATTGAGGCAGTTAGAGGTTGGACAAGGCCTACTTCTCTTACTAAAATTCGTAGTTTTGTGGGGTTAGCCGGTTATTACAGATAGTTTGTCCAGGGCTTCTCCACTATTGCAGCTACATTGACTAGATTGACTCAGAAGGACGTGGATTTTCATTAGTCCAAAGAGTGTGAAGCGAGCTTCCAAAATCTCAAGACTTTATTGACTTCAGATCCTATTTTGATGCTACCCGAGGAAGGTGTGGGATTTACTGTATACTGTGATGCTTCCAGTATTGGTTTAGGCAGTGTGTTGATGCAGAAGAGGAAAGTGGTTACCTATGCCTCGAGAAAGTTGAAGGCCCATGAGAAAAACTATCCTACTCATGATTTGGAGTTAGCGGTTGTGGTTTTTATGCTTAAGTTGTAGAGTTATTACCTATACGGTGTGCATTGCGAGGTCTTCACCGATCATAAGAGTCTTCAATATATATTCAGCTAGAGGGATCTGAACTTGAGGCAACGTAGATGGCTTGAGTTGTTAAAGGACTACAACATGACTATTTTGTACCACCTAGGAAAATCCAAGGTGGTAACGGATGGCTTGAGTAGGAATTCCTCTAGTATGGGGAGTCTTGCCGCGATCTGAGTTGAGGAGCGACCATTGGCTAGAGATGTTCAGAGGCTAGCTAATAGCCTTGTTCGGTTATAGATTTTAGATGATGGTGGTGTTTTTGCCTTTGTGGAGGCACGTTCTTCCTTGGTTGAGAAGATTTGGGAGAGGCAATTTGAGGATGAGAAGTTATGTATCATTCGAGATAAGGTATTAAGAGGTGAAACTAAGGAGGTAGTACTTGATTCGAAAGGCGTATGGAGGATTGGCGGCAGGATTTGTGTGCCTAAGGTAGGTGACCTGACTATACTTATTTTGGAAGAGGCTCATTGTTCAAGGTATTCCATCCATCCGGGAGAAGCCAAGATGTATCATGATCTGTGCCAGCACTATTGGTGGTGTGGGATGAAGAAGGACATTGTAGAGTTGATGTCCAAGTGTTTGACTTGCCATCAGGTAAAGTGTGAGCACCAACGGCCTGGAGGTGTAAGTTAGAGGATGCCTATTCCTACTTGGAAGTGGGAAATGATCACTATAGACTTCATTGTGGGTTTACCTCCCACCGTGGGTGGCTACGACTTTATATAGGTGGTGGTTGACAGACTGACCAAGTCCACCCATTTTATTCTAGTTAAGGTGAGGTACACAGTAGATAAGCTAGCCCAATTTTATATTAGTCAGATCGTTCGGCTTCATGGTATCCCAGTATCCATCATTTTGGATCTGGGTTCAGTATTTACTTCACATTTTTGGCAGGCATTACAACATGGTTTGGGCACTAGACTTGATATGAGTACACCTTTTCACCCACAGACCGATGGTCAGTCCGAGTGGACGATTCTGGTGTTGGAGGACATGCTCTGAGCTTGTGTTATTGATTTTGGTGCTATATGGGACCAACATTTGCCCCTAGCGGAGTTTGCCTCCAACAACAGTTATCACTCCAGTATTCAAATGGCTCCATTTGAGGCTGTATGGTAGGCGGTGTCGATCTTCTATTGGCTGGTTTGACTTAGCTGAGATGGACTCCTTAGACACAGACTTTCTTAGAGATGCTATGGAGCAGGTTTGTAGGATTCAGGGTAGACTCTTGACAGCCCAGAGTAAGCAGAAGAGTTATGCAGACCGGAGAGTTCGACCATTGGAGTTCATGCTGGGCGATCATGTTTGGCTTCGAGTGTCGCCCATAAAAGGCGTGATGCGGTTCGGGAGGAAGGGCAAGCTAAGCCCTCGATTCATTGACCTATTTGATATTTTGGCGTGAGTTGGAGAGGTGTCTTATAGATTGGCCTTACCACCTAACTTATTAGCTGTGCATAATGTGTTCTATGTTTCCCTGCTCCAGAAGTATGTTCTGGATGAGTCCCATGTGTTATCACTTGATTCAGTGGAGTTGGGTCCAGACCTGACATTTGAGTAGGCGTCTATAGTCATTCTAGATAGGCAGGTTCGTAAGCTTAGAACCAAGAAGATAGCTTCAGTAAAGGTACAATGGAAGCACCGTTCAGTCGGAGAGGCGACTTGGGAGATGGAGGCTGATAAGCGTGCTAGATATCCCTAGCTTTTCGAAGCTTCAAGTACTTTCCTTTACTTTATGTTCGAGGACGAACATGGTTTTTAGTGGTGGATAATGTAATGACCCATTAGGTCATTTTGAGAATGAGTCATCCTCCTTTCATAGAAGACCCTTTTCATAAATTTAAGTTGAAAATTTTTGGACCTTTCGGTAACTTCGATTAATTAGTTAGGGGATAATTTTAGAGAATTAATTTAATTGGTGGGCTAAATTGCTAATTTATTCAATATCCTATACCACTTTTCTTATATTTATTAAAATAGGTTAGTAGGATTTGTTACCTTAGTACATAATTAAGGACAAAAAAAAGAGACCTCTCACATGCATACACTCCCCACAGCCATACAAACAGAAACTTGCGGAGAGAAAAACCAAAGAGATACCACATACATACACCAACACCAAACATAAATAAAAGACGTCAGACGCATAAGCACATGAAAGAAAAAAAAATACGGAGGAAGAAAGAAAATAAAGGGAAAAAGAAAAATAAAGGAGAAGAGAAAAATATGAATTTTTATTCCAAAGCGTCAAGGTAATTATTCTCATCCTTTCCATTAAATTTTTATGTGATTATGAACATATTTTTAGGGTATATTGGTGGAGAAATAACGCTGAAATAAGAAAATATGACCTAGGGTTCTTCACATAAAATCTTGATTTAGGATATATTGGTCGAATAATGATCCATTTTAGCTAAAATTTGACATGTGAGTTTATTTTATCATGAGTCGGATTGACTTTTTGACCCAATATTTTATCCGAAAATAAATATAGCAATATGGGTGTCATTGGATTCGTATTATTATGAAGATTATGTATTTGAACAGATTTTGATCGTTCGAAAGTATTATGAAAGGCTCAAGTTTTAAAGTGATTATTCAATTTAATTGAGACAAATGAATTTCTAAACCTCAGTTTAAGCTTGTAGATGCTTGTATTTTCGGGTTATGTGTACTAAAGAGTAATGAGAATTGGACTGATTATTGACTGTATGATTGACCTTAAAAATGGAGATGAGGGGTATAAAATGATGATCTAATGACATGTATTGGTGGAATTGATATGTTGTGATTATGGGTTTATTTTGGACATGTGAAATGACTATGTTGATGTGAGATAGGAAAAATTATTGCTGTTTTCATGCTATTATCATGAATTATATGAATATGAATTGATTGCATTGGTTCTGACATACTGTGTTGAGACTGAAAATGATATGAAACAAAGAGGTCAGACAACACGCTCCGTAGCAGGTATTATGAAATAAAGGGATTGGGCCACACACTCTATGATAGGATATGCATATTGAGGGGATGGGCCACATGCTCCATAGAAGGTGACATGGACAGAAATGTCTCCCATAGGTTTGGGACTGTAATTCAGCGGATGTGTACCGATAGGACAAACATGCATCATCTCATTGCATTGTATCGTATTTTGTTGATATTTGTGAATTCCTGTTTACCCCTTTATTGCTCTGTATATGCTGAACTTGACTTGATATGATTCATTGATGAGACTATTGATGAGTATTCTTGGACTATATTACTGTTATTATTGTACAAGTGAAGAGTTGGGCTGGTTTTATGCAGGTTGTAGTTAAGGAGGTTCGGTTGGGAGGACGGAGTACTTTTATCTATTGAGGTTTGCTCAGTTTTAGTTGTCTACTTGCTGAGTACTGTGTTGTTTGATACTCACCCCTTGCTTCTACACTTGTGTAGGTTGTGAGCCCGAACCTACTTGATCTCCTAGTGTTTACCACCATATCTGAGGCTATCATTTTGAGTGTTGAGGTAGCTATTGCATCTATCTAGCGGACACCTCTTACTTTTTTATTATATTTTAGTCCTATTCTAGAGACAAAGACATTGAGTGTTATGTGATTTTTGACATGTTAATGCCTTGATTACCCTGTCGATGTTTAAAATCTTTTTAAGGGAAGAATAACCGATGAGACTAAGATTTTGTTTAAAGAATAAGTATAAGAAATTGAAGAAAATACTGGTGATATCATGATCATGGCATTTCCTGATGTTGATAAGCTCAAGGTATGATTTCGAGTGGTCCGTTGATACACATTTTGGGTTATTACTTCGATATTAATGAGCTCGAGTTTTTTTTTGGATGATCGATGATACTTTTGAGATTTTTGTTCTATATCTACTAGCTTACATTCATGCATTCTTTCGATATTTTATGAGTTGAGACTATTAATGTGATTACCTGATTTGTTGGATTTACTTGACTTTTGTATGATCTTCTGTACCTTTTCCCCCCGTAATCATAGTTTTATGCTTCTCTCCTATTATTATTAGTATCATCATGCCGCTTATTATATAATTATTCTCTCTAAGGTCGGTCGGTCTATGATGTCTACTGAGTACCCCATATTTTGGTACTTATACTGCACTTCTGCATTCTTTTGATGCAGCTCCTAGTTCGAACCACCCCCATTTATCGCTTACTCATCTGTAGCAGTGCCAGATATGGATTGGGGTGAGCTCCTAGCATTCAGAGACTTGCTACCTTTCTTTTTTGTACTGGCTTGTATTTTGCACTTTGGACAGTCGGTTCTGTAATGTATATAGATATTGTTAGCTTTTGTACTTAGTAGCTCCTATATAGGTGACACCAGGTCCAGAGTTGGTCTAGCTTCAATTCATTATTTTTGGTCACTTTCAGACCTTTTTGTATATTTTGTATTATATTTACATATCTGCTATACCCTAGAAATTACGAAAATAATCCTAGAGGGTAGAGTGCTCACATAACGTATCATCCCTAACTTTTTGGCCAATTTGAGGCTAGAATTTTGATGGGGGGAGGGGTAAAATCATATGGAAAAGTGGTCTCAATAGAATTTTAGGCCAATCAAATTAAAAGATAATTTTTTGGGGAAAAATTATATTTTCAGAAGAGAGTGTGATAGGTCTGCGTCGTGGACCTATCCCAACATAGTTTATTTTATCCTTTCTTCATAAAATGCATTCGTTGAATGAGATTTACCCTTTTCTTTATAAAGAGCATTAGTGGAGTGCAATTTATGTGTATTATTTTTTGTACGTTTTTCAATTTTAGTGAGGGGCATTTCGGTCTTTTCACCACCCCTCCTATACTTAACCCATGACTAACATAGGCTATTTTGGACCTTATAAGGGTATCTAAACTCATTCATTAGACTTTTTATGCATTTAAGCAAAAGAAACCAGGGCTAAGGAGGGGATAAAAGGATAGGATTTAGGGATTTCAAGCCAATTCTTCTTATTGATTGTCCAACCTTTGTTCGAGGTATGTAAGCCCAAACTAAAGCATGGCCTTGTTCTTCCATGTGCTCCGTGATTGTGATAGGTTGATTTGTGAATGAATTGAGTCCCCATGATTGTATTTCTTGAGAATTTTATTAAATTTAATATATTTTACATAATAATGCATAATTAATGTTTTCCATGAACTTGTTTCTTGAACAAACAATTTTGAACTACTTATTTCATAAATCCTAATAGTATTTTGACTAATATTGGAGTATATTCCTAAGGATTGAGTCTATAGACATGAACTTATGAATATATGATTGTGATTGGGATGTGAACTTGATGATAGTCTTGATGAAACTTGATAGTCCTTTCCATCTTCATAATTAAACCTAATCGAATGGTCTAAACTGAATGTTGTCATTAATAATTATACCAACTACTCTTAAATTATTGGGAATGATTGGATTATTGATTGATTGAAAGGATTGATTGGATAGAACTGATGAACTGATAAAAGTCCATATGAGACTTATTGATTGGGATTGATTGTCTTATGAGCATTGAGTCTTAGGAAAAGTATCGAGCACCGAATTAGGTAAGAGTAAGTAATAAATCAAACTTAATAACTACATTTCCAAACATAGTAGAGGATTGAACCGTTAAGTCAGATATTTCCCTATTTTATTATCCTGACATGATAGGACTTGATTGATTGTTGGATCAATGATTGGTTGATTCGTCCTTTATCTTGGAAAAATGTTGGATGGTTCTGGAAACAACAACGAGCTTGTTGTACAATCACTGGCTCATAAGTTATTGTTGTCGGATAAGAGAAACTCCCATATAGGTCTTGATAGTATTTTGATTGGATTGGAATGTATACGATTGGTCTCTGTCTAAACCTTTACTCTTGCTTTAGACTTATGACATTCTAATTGAGTTCCTTGGTCTTGATTGAGTTACATGAGTTGGTGTTATTCTATCTTACGCATGTTTCACTCTGCCATATTACATACTCATATATTTTATGTACTGACGTCCATTTGGACTTGCATCATTTCATGATGTAGAGACAGGTTCTAGAGATTATCAACAGGCATTCCTTTGAGAATCTGTTCACACTCAGTTGATTGGTGAGTCCTTCCATGCATTCGGAGGATACCACTTATGTTATTCTTTCTTTGAGTTTAGTCTTTTTATTCTGATTTGACGGAGCCATGAACTTGTAATTGGCACCATTTAGATAATAGTGATAGAGGCTTCATAGACTAGATAGAGATGGGTTGATTGAGTATTTCTATTCCTTAAATTGTTCGTGTCAGACTATTCTCATGACAAAAATTAGAGTGTGATATGTTGTCCTATGGCCTTTTTTTCTTGAGTTAGATTATTGATTGGAATTTCCCACCTATTTATCTCTTATTTTAAGTCTTTCATTGATTGAATGAATGAACAGATGTATGACAAGGCCAAGTGGTTCGCTTGAGAGCCAATAATAGTTTCTGAGTGCTGGCCATGTTTAGGGTACCATCCTGAGTCATGACAAACTTAGTATCAGAGCACAAGGTTCAAGAGTCCTAGAAAGTCTATAAAGTTGTGTCTAGTAGAGTCTTAATTATGGGTGTGATGTGTTCCATACTTATAGTTAGGAGGCTATAGTACATTAGGAATTTTTTCACTTGTTTCATATTCTGAGTTCGTGCGATAGAGTTTAACTCTATAAAAGTTCCCTTCTAATTCATGTGTTGGTCAAATCCGTCTGACTAAACCCTTATACTCAAGGTGATTGGAACAGTAAATCTCAAATTCTTATTAATGAGTTTCTTTTAGATAAAGTATTTAGAGAGTAAAGACATGACACCAAGCTCGAGAGGAGCCAATTAGTATGCTTAAGTCTATTGATTCGAAAGAATGCACTTTTATTCACTTGAATCGTGCATTGAGCCAAAGCAAGATTTACTCCAGACTCTTTTCCTTAAACCTTGCTTCAGATGTTATCTTTGAAAGGGAAGTTATGTCCCAAATTATGTAGTGTTACCACCCGAGAGAATGTGGTTTGAGGTATTGTAAGCTATAATTGGTAGAATTATCTTAGACCTAGAAAGATGGAGTTAGAGGAGTAGAAACCAAATAGTGAGAAGGGTGGTTGGTTGAGGCATGTAACTAGAGTTATGTATATATAAGGTAGGTTATGGGGTCATAAGTTAAGTCCCTTTGGTTTTGACTAAAGAGTAGTAAGTATCGTCTAACTTTCATAATAAGAGGTAGAGGAAGAGTTGTTAGTTAGGATGAGTTAGATTGCACTCGAACCATGAGAGGAGTTTTATATTGAGGTGTCTTTGTCTTTAGTAAAGACCTAGTATAGGTGTTGAACGAAAGGGAAGAGTAGTAATGAGATGATAGATCTAAGCTAGGGTTATGATTTTGAAGAGAGAGGCCCATGCTATTTAGAGAGATATGAATATAACTACGCAATGAGGTATAATGAATGGATAAATAGTACTTGGGTTATGAAAGGAGATGAGGTAATAACTTGTAATTAGACAAATAGTGAGACAAGGATCGATTAATTGTCATGAGGTCTTAGTAGGATAGTGTTTCTTAATTTTACCTAATAGTTGTAAGTTGGTATAGTATGCGAGCAGTATGTGATGTGCGTGTTAGTACTAGACCCTAAGCTTGAATTTGAGATGAGTGGTATGAAGAAAGAGGGGATAGCATTATGAGTCTGATAGTGTTAGTTTTAAGATTTGATTTAGTAGGCTTGACATGGTGCATGCAAAAGATTAAGATATTAACTTGCGAGGAATATGTGTTACGAATGAGGGTTATGTAACCCTCAGATGTAAATAGGCTTAATATACGTATCCGAGATACCATAAAGTTGTATGAGGCTCTAATTTTATGAGTTATTTGAGTGACTAGTTAGTATCCTTTAACTGCTAATGTGGAAAAGGCTGGATGTGAGTTTTTCTTTTTATTTAGTATCCATAAAAATTGGGTCAAAGGGAGTTGTATATAGATAATGATGAGTCTCCTGTTATAGTTCAAGATTTCTTCAATTAAGCTAGGAATATGTGAACCTAGAAGATGAGTGTTAGCAGACTAAAGAGAAGAGGTTAGATCATAAGAGTTAGATAAAGTGGATGTGAATGCCAATAAGAGCAACAAGTATAGAAAGATGCCTAAAAGATAGAAGGAAGTTAAGGGAAGTATCTTAGAATGAGGCCCTAGTAGAAGTTTGGTATCTTCGGGTATAGTACAATAGGAGAGTTTAAGGGTTCTTGTGAATAGTGATACTTTACCGTGTGGAGCAGTGTGCTTATAGCTAAGTGTAGAGAATCGGTCTGCAGGCTCAGAGTACTGACCTTCGAGCTAAGAAGGAGATGATGAGGTAATGAACTAAAGTGGGTCTTGAGTTTTAAGAAATGATGAGTTGACCAAGATGAGATATTATTGTTTTTCCATCTCTTACATTCCTTATACTTCAGTTGAGGTGATACCCTACACTGTCTTGTGTATGAGAGCCATACCTGTGGTCCAGACCCATGTACTTCATGTTGATTCGTGTTCATGCTCAGCTACTAAAGTGAGAAGTGGTAACTTCCTTCAGCAATCCGGATCCTACCCCTTGGATCTACAAATTCCCAGCCATATGTTATATGGGACATGATATATGCTTTCATGTTTTGATGTATGCTCAGTTTCATAAACCCATGATAGGCCTTAAAAAGATAGTGTGATCATGTTACATTATGAATGTTCTCAGATCAGATTTATTGAATGAATCGTGCTTATGATCTGTCGCTCTAATCCTTTCCAGTGATACTTTCTTTTCAACCTTGATAGTGATGTTGATGTAAGTAGATAAGTGGTGGAATATAGGAGAGAATGGGCATTCCTTATTGTGATATTTGTGGTGTGCTTATTTCATTTAATGTTATAGACGTAGAGGAAGAGTGAGATGGGGCCGTGTTGTATGAAATAGATAGGTAAGAGTATTTTGGTGTACCTCTTGGTATAAGTTAATCCAATTGCTGATGTAGAGATGCTAGGATTACCATAAGAATTCTTAAGAGATGTTAATTTCAAAGAATCCATAAAGTGGTTAGAATTATAGGCTTGCATGTGTGGTGGTCATTATGTGAGTGGTTGCAGTAGGCTATTGATGATTTCTTGTTGAGGGTTTCAAGTAAGTGTATTGGGATGGTTATAGAACTAGGCTTGAATGTGTTATTGATGGCATGTGGATGAATGCACGATGCATTAGGTGCTTCTTGATTTAGACTTGAGGTTGGTTGAATGTAATGGAAATGACTAGTACTCTTGAGATGAGGTTCTCTATAGAGGTATAGAACATGAAACTTGTGGTTTAGATATAATTATATTATGTGTAGTACCATGTGACTTAGCATTAAGCTTGAACATAATAAGAGCATGTAGTTAGACTTGGAGTCCTAGGCCTTGGTGAAAGTAGTCATATGTATCCTTGTGGGAGTTATGGGTTATAGCCAAGAAAGAGTTGTATGTAGAAAGAAGAGTATTTAAGCTCGAAAGTTATCGTTCATGTCACTTAATTCATAGTATTCATACTCTTATATTATGCTCATAAGCCTCTTTCCCAGAGTTAAGAGAAATTTCGATGAAAACGTTGGAGATTATATCCCTCCTCTCATTTTTTCTTCAGTGTCGATGTTGAAGGTAATGTTTGTCGCACCCTATTTTTGAACTTGTCAAAATAGTTCACAACATAAAATGGCTATGCCTCTGATGTTGACAAATGTTTAGAGTCGCCACCTAATTTTAAGGAAAATATTAGGAAACCTATTTTTAAAAAATGTAAATGTATACTCTATTTTGATTTACGAAACCGGTGAGATTCTAGATAAGGGTTTTGGTTATTCGAGGGGAAGGTATTAGGCATCCCTCAGAGCCTATCTGAAGATAGTGCTTAAATTTAGTTTTAGAAAAATGATTAGGAATATTTATGCATTTATTTGATTTTAGAAACTATTTACAAGAAAAGTTTTACTAATTTTTGAGAAAATCATGAAAATACAAGGTATGTCACCAAATTAAGTAGTAATATATTCATTGTATGGTAAAAATAATAATAACGAAATATACTTGAAATGTATGGAGATTTTATGTATTGAAATATAGATGTATGTTTAAAGTCATGAACAAATAAGCTTACCTAAATTTATGGTAACTAATATGAATGTCGAGTATTAGAATTCAGTACTTTATTTGTAGACACGATATAAAAGAAAATAAATAAATAAGTAAATACGATAATGGACGAGTGTAGATATATATATAATATATAATTAATATAATTTGGGTGAAACTTCAAATAAAAGTAGTGTGCCTAAAAATCATTAAGTTTTTAAAATATTAAACTACCTCAAATAGATACAAACGAAATATTTAAAGTTGACAGGAAATAAAATATGTACATTCTTATTTTCTTCGGATCAACGCTGACTTATTAATCGGAAGACAAAACATATATAAAGTTTTGTCATTTTTCTGCTCGGGTCAATTTTCATCATTTCCGAAGGGCCTAACTACCCCTACCCCTCCTATGTTCATTTGTTATTATAATCCTAGAGCGATCTAAAAGAAATAAAAACTAACGTCCTAAAGCGTGCCTAACGTCCCAACTTAATATTCAAGAGGCATTGAATTTACTAATTGAATAAGTTCTAGACTAAAAGAAAATGTAGGTTTCTTAATTAGACACATCGTCAAACAAAACAAATAAGATGACATTTAGCACGTAAAATATCAAGTAAGCCTCTAAATTAATTAATTAGCATGCTTGAAAATACAGATAAATTGTAAAGGTCATAATAATTATGTGTGTGCATACAATCAGACATAGGTATCATAAATATAAAAATTTGAATAACATTAGACATATAAAGGCACTTTAAATTACTAAAGTGACTATAATAAAAGAAGGCATGCTTGATAATTTTAGTTATTAACTAATAATGTTTATATAAAACCTATTGACATGATTTTAGTTAATAGCATGCTGAAAATTTATTAAAATACTATAGATATGGTTTCTAAATAGTGTTGAAAAATTATCAAAATGTCACAGGCATAATCTCTTTATAAAATAATATTATGAAAATTTATTTAAAATCCTATAAGCATGATTTCGAACAATATATTGAAAATTTATGAAAAATAGTAAGCATGCTTTCTAATACAATTATATGCCAAAATATTTATTAAAATATTGTTGGCACGGTTAAAATATAAAATAATATGATAAATAATTATTAAAATCCTATAGGCATGATTTCTATACATAATATCATGATAAACATTTATTAAAATCCTATGAGCATGATTTCTATGTATATTAATATGTTGAGAGTATTAAATTAAATCTTATTAACATGGTGTCTAAATTGATGAAATATATGTCACCAATATTAGGCATGATTAATTAGGGAGGTCAATCTTAACCTATAGGCATGATTTCTACCTAAAGTAACATTCTGAAAATATTCATTACATCCTAATAACATTCTAAAATTTTAAAATGATTTATAATTACAAAAATATTCGTTAAGTTCTATAGACATGATTTGCCACATGATATTAACATAAAAACCCTATGAACATTACGTCTATATAACTAACATGTTAAAAATAATATTAACATATAACCATGGTTTCTAAATAAAGTATATATTGAAAACATTTATTAAATCCTATAGATATAATTTCTTTATGAATTAACATGATAAAAATATTTATAGTCCTATAGGCATGTTTTCCTAGGCGATACAATATGCTAAAATTAAATCCTATATTCGTGATTTCTAAATTCTATATGATATAATATGCTCAAAATATAATTAAATTCTATAGGCATAATTTTCTAGATGATATAATATGTTGAAGATACATTTAAATCTATGAGCGTGGTCATAAAAATAGCATTATAACTATTTATTTGAATCTTATTGATACATGCTCTAATGTAAACTTGATCATTTAATTATTCTAATAACATGAGTTGGTGATTTTAATTTAAACAAATGTAAACATGTAAAATTTAGGCAAATCATTTTGAAATGCATATTATAATATACAATAAGGCAATATTAGGATTAGACTATCTGTATATTAAAACTTTAGGTCATTTTTCAATTAAATAAATAAATATCTATAGAAATAGTACTCCAACCCAAATTTAGAATTTTATCTAAACATGATGATAATGACATGATTTTAAAAGTTACCTTCAAACACTTACTAATATAGCCACATGCACACACAACACATTATTTAAAAATAAAATAAATATAGATAGCACATTAGTTCTCATCCCCCCTTAAATAGTCCCCAAATATTTATTATTATTATATGAGCAATTTTTTACATACGGATTATTCTAGAGCCAAAAGAATATATATATACAATAAAATACATAAGCTTGTCAAAAACTTAAACTAAATACATCCGAAAGTCTCCTCCCGGCAATCTTCTTATCTTGAACCTCTAGAGTTCAAAAACCTGCTTAAAGGACATGAACAAGTAATATACGATAACACACACGATATTATTAAATTTTACAGGCAAACAGATCTGTAAAATGAACAAGTATACACAAAGAGAGAAGGGATTTAGATACTAACCTGGATGCTTTCCATATTTTATTTAACAAGCTGTATTATGCAAGAACTTAAAGTAAAGACTATTAATAGAATAACAAAAAGAAATACTAACAGGTTAATAGGAGTTTTATCAATATGCGAAAGGAAGGCAGTAATAATATCTCAAATCCAAACAAGTAATGGAGTAGCAAAACTAAAAAAGAAAAGAACTTAAGAGCAATGACTAATTTGTTTTAAGATCTCTTTTGTCCTAAGGAATAGAAAATGAAAGAATTATGTGTTCTTCTTTTTTCTTTCTCTACTCTCTATTTTTGTTCTTGTGTTTTTCTCTCTATCTGTTTGCATGTCTGTATATCTATGTGTCCTCCCCTTTTATAATAATCAACCATTAAGAAGCAAGAAAATCAACAAAAATGGTCTCCTCTTTTTTCAAAACTTTGGTCCAACAGTCCATCAAAAGAGCCAATATTTCAAAAGAGATCCCAAATTTTAACAACAAAATCAAACAAAATTTCAACCACCAAATCTGTCAAGATTTTCAACAAACAAATCAATTATTAGTTTGGTCAAATAATTCAAAAATTGGTGAAAAAGTCAAGAAACACAACTAAACAATCATCTAAAATTATGGCAAGAGAGGCCCTTATCAATAAATGTAAAAGAATTATTTCCTTAAACGAATAAAGACTAAGTAAAAAAAAACAAAGGCTACCATAAAACCCAAAAAAAAAGAATTTGTTCTTGCAACAACAAGTTACTTGAAAATAAGGAAAGTTGAAATTTAAGGCCAAAGTCTATTACGTAAGTAGTAGACATGTAATCACCCCTCCAAATAATTAAAGTAACCAAATTATTTTAAACTTTATTTTAAAGTAGTGGGGTACTAATTTTATTTAAAGTGGTGGGGTATTAACTTTATTTAAAAGTAGTGGGTTACTAACTTTATTTAAATTTTAATAAAGAGGCAAGATTAATTATGATAAATTCCAAAATAAATATTACATGCTAGCAAATTAAGAAAATATTAATTACTAAAATTATTTCTCAACAATCAAGCATTTCAATCAACAAAATATGCCATAATCAGTAAGACGCTAAACCTTCTTCCCAAATCCAATCGAGAAAATAAAATATTATTTATCAATAAACTAATCAAACAGATACCCAAATTAATACTTAACAAAACTAAATTCAAATTTAACTAAGAAACATCAAGAAGGCAAATAATTGAACGAATTAGAGTGACTAAAATCAGTCACATACTAAATTCAAACCTCTTACAATCGATTCAAGAAAGAGTAGTGTATGCTAGTATCAACATTAATAAGAGATTGTCAAATATTTTCGAACCCAATTAATATGCAATTTAAATCAATATGAAATGGTGATACGGATAAGCACGATAAGTTGGTCAAGTGATCCCACATCCAGAAAGATAAAGCATAAAAAATAAATACTAGCTACTGCATTATCACAAGGAATTGTCGTAATAGAAATCCGCAAACTCTTAAAGTTATATCCGAAATAAGGATACCCACTTGAATATTTCAACAATGGCAATTGGTAGAGAAGTTGTTGTAGAGCTCCATATTCACATATGAAGGTTATTTAAACACAATAATATGAACATAAGCCATAATGTAAATATACTTGAACAAACATTTATGAATTTCAAACTTAACAAGCCATTTTAAGATAAAACAAAGAACTGAAAAGTTAAAATACGAACATACCTGGGACAGATTCTTATAGATCCGTCTCTAAACAAAATAGATCCGAAAATATGTACACCCAAATCTTGGGTTTTGAAAGAGCATTCGACTGCTGGTCGGAGTTGAAGAGAGCATCGATGCTCATTTGTCGTTGTTGCCACCGGCTATCGACTGCTGCTATTGGTGTTGCTAGGCGGCGGCTGGCGGTTGCTGCCGTCGCTGGAGGTTGCTGGTGTAGTTATGAGGGAGATGATAGTGGCAACGATGAGAGAGAGATGATAATGGCAGCGAGCAGCAACGTTAATGGAGGTTGTTCCCCGGTGGTTGTGTTCACTATTGTAGCTGTGCATGCTACTGTTGCTGCTATGTGTCGTGGTTACTTCCTTCGCTGGGGCTGCAGCTTGCATATCTTCACTGGTGGCAAAGATAAAAGGGAGAAGAGGCAGCAGGCAGAGGTGGGAGGTGGAGCAACGGCGTGTGGTGAGGGTGTAGAGAGAGAAGACGCCGTGGTGGCGAGGTTGTGAAGGTGTAGAGAGAGAGGCGGCGATGGTGGTCTTCTCTTTTGAGAAGATGAAAGGGGGTGTAGAGAGAGAGTGAGATCTTTCTTTTTTTAGGAAGAGAAAGAATAATAGTCAAATTAGTTTTAGAGTTTTGGGTGTTAGAAAGAGATAAGAATGAATGGGAGACGTTTGATTAATCAAATGAACGGATGAGATTGAAATTGAGATTTAAAATTAGACCACATTAAATCTAATTAGGCTAGAATTATAATTAATTGTCAAGAAAAATGTCTAAATAAATTGGATAAAAGGACTATGCTTTAAATAAAATTAGAGGAAAATTGAATATATTGTCATGTAATTAATTTCCATAATATGTGTATTGAATAAGTAAAATCATAAACTTTATCGAGTAATAATTTTTATATATAAAGTAAATACTTATGTATATACCATGTAAATATAGATGTATAATATATATTAACATAAACAAGTAAAATATATAATAAACCTAAGTAATAACCTTTTATATACATATATACATAAGGTGTATTAATATATATATATATATATAGTAAATTATAAAATAAACTTAATCAAGTAATAATTTTTCTATAAAGAAAAATGTACACACACATATAATATATATACTAAAATAGACATGTAAAAATATTTGAACGTATGAAACTTGTTACTTTAATTTTCTAATTAAGAATACCAATAATAAAGATAATAGTAGTAGTAGTAGTAGTAGATAGTAATAATAATAATAGTAATAATAATAATAATAATAACAACAACAATAATAATAGTAATAATAATAATAATAATAATAATAATAATAATAATAATAATAATAATAATAATAATAGTAATAATAGTAGTAATAGTAATAGTAATAATAGTAATAGTAATAATAGTAATAGTAATAGTAATAATAGTAATAGTAATAATAATAATAGTAATAATAATAATAGTAGTAGTAGTAGTAGTAATAATAATAATAAAAGTAGTAAAAATAATAATAATAATAATAATAATAATAATAACAACAACAACAACAACAACAACAACAACAACGAGGAGGAGGAGGAGGAGGAGGAGAAGAAGGAGGAGGAGAAGAAGAAGAAGAAGAAGAAGATGAAGAAGAAGATGGAGGAGGAGGAGGAGGAGAAGGAGAAGGAGGAGGAGGAGAAGGAGGAGAGGGAGGAGAAGGAGGAGAGAAGGAGAAGAAGGATAAGGAGAAGGAGAAGGAGAAGAACAAGAAGGACAAGAAGAAGAAGGAGAAGAAGAAGAAGGAGGAGAAGAAGAAAAAGGAGGAGGAGGAGGAGGAGAAGAAAAAGAAGAAGGAGAAGAAGAAGGAGGACGAGGACGAGGAGCGGAGGAGGAGGAAAACGAGGAGGAGGAGAAGGAGGAAGAGAAGGAGAAGAACAAGTAGAAGAAGAAGGAGAAGTAGAAGGAGAAGGAGAAGAAGAAGGAGGAGGAGAAGAAGAAGCAGAGGAGGAGGAGGAGGAAGAAGAGGAGGAAACGGAGGAGGAAGAGGAAGAGGGGGAGGAAGAAGAGGAGGAGGAAGAAGAGGAGGAAAAGGAAGAAGAGGAATAGAAAGAGGAAGAAGAGGAGGAGGAGGAAGAGGAAGAGGCAGTTCGCGGATGTTGAGTACAAGGTGAAGATTAGCCAAGCTTCCTCCAACAATCCTGTCAAGGCAGTTGTATCAAAGGGAGCTTCCCAGAGATGTCGATTCGTTTTCCGCCCCCAATGAGTTGGTAATATTCTATTTTATCTTTCCTAATTTAGAAATTGTGGCTCATTCTACAACAAGAAAATTGTCTTTCTGACATAGGTGGACTATTTTTGTTGGAGATGAAATCCAAAAGACCATTATTAGCGTGTAGTAGATTGGTGAAAGAAGAGGAGGAAGAGGAAAAGGAAGAGGAGGACGAAGAGGACGAGGACGAAGAGGAGGAGGAGGAGGAGAAGGAAGAGAAGGAGGAAGAATAAGAAGACGAAGAGGAAGAGGAAGAGGAAGAGGAGGAGAAAACAGATGAGGAGGAGGAAGAAGAAGAACAAGAAGAACAAGAACAAGAACAACAAGAAGAAGAACAACAACAATAACAACAACAAAATGTTGTAGAATATAAATGTCAAAATATACGGTTTATTGGTTAAACTAAATATAAATTCACTTATTTAATAAAGAATTAAATTTATGAAAAATGCCTATTTATTAAAATATCAATCCGTAAAGTAATTATAAGTCGGGCAAAATTGAGTGTCAACAATGTTCATATTCCTATCTCTGAGTTTGACTAATTGAGTGAGTTATTCACGAGCTTGAATCTTTGAGTTCTTGTGGTGCATTCGTACCTTCCAATGATGATATTAATGGTATTCACTTTTCCTATCTTAGAGTTGAAGCTCATTCCGAGTTTAAGTGTATGATGAGTATTCTTGAGTTCAAGTAATGATGGGTTGATTGTTTGATTCCTTGAGTATCTGAGTTCTTGATTTGCGCTCGTGCCATGTACAATTTCCTAGATTGGTCATCATTCGAGGATGAATGATTCCAAGGGGGAGATATTATTATACTCTGGAAATTACCAAAATACCCTAAGAAGATAACACATAACGTATCATCCCTAACCTTTTTTGGACAATCCGAGCTGAAATTTCGATCAGGGGAAAAATCATGTGAGAAAGTGGTCTCAATTAAATTTTAGGCTAAACGGATCAAAAGATAATTTTTGGGGGCAAAATTACATTTCTAGAAGAGTGCGCGATAGGTCAGCGACGTGGACCTGCCCAACATAGTTCATTTTATCCTTTCTTCATAAAATACATTCGTTGAATGAGATTTACCCTTTTCTTCATAAAAAGCATTCGTGGAATGCGATTTATGTGTATTTTTTTTGAACGTTTTCAGTTTCAGTGAGGGACATTCTGGTCTTTTCCTCACCCCTCCTATACTTAATCCATGACTGACATATGCCGTTTTCGACCTTATAAGGGTTTCTAAACCCATTGCTTAGACTTTTTACGCATTCAAGCAAAAGAAACTAGGGCTAAGGAGAGGACAAAGGGCTAGGGTTCAAGGATTTCAAGCCAAATCTTTATAGTTTGATTGTCCAACCTTTGTTCCAGATATGTAAGGCTAAACTAAAGCATGAACCTTGTTCTTCTATGTGCCCCATGATTGTGATAGGTTGATTTGTGAATGAATTGAGTCCCCATGATTATGTTTCTAGAGAATTTCCTTAAACTTAACATATTTTACATAATATTGCTCAATTGATGTTTTCCACGAACTTGTTTCTTGAAACAAATGATTTAAACTACTTATTTCATAAACCCTAATAGTATTTTGACTAATATTGAATGTATATGCCTAAGGATTGAGTTTAGATCTTTGAACTTGTGAATGTATGATCGTGATTGGGATGTGAACATGATGATAGTCTTGATGAAACTTGATAGTCATTTCCATCTTCATAATTGAACCCAATTGAATGGTCTCAACTGAATATTGTTAGAAATGATTGTGCCAACAACTCTTAAATGATTGGGAATGATTGGATAATTGATCGATTGGAAGAATTGATTGGATAGAACTGATGAACTGATAAGAATCCACATGAGACTTATTGATTGGTTTGATTAGTATTGATTGTCATATGAGTATTGAGTCTTGGTAGGAGTATCGAGCACCGAATTGGGTAAGAGTAAGTAATAACTTGAACTCAATACATAGGTCACCAAACATAGGAGAGGATTGAACTGTTAAGTCAGATATTTTCCTATTTTATTGTCCTGACATAATATGACTTGATTGATTGTTGGATCCATGATTGGTTGATTCATCCCTTACCCTGGAAAAGTATTAGACGGTTGTGGAAATAATAATGATCTTGTTGTACGATTAGTAGCTCATGAGTGATTGTTGTTAGATAAGAGAAACTCCCATATAGGTCTTGATAGTACTCTGATTGGATTGGACTGTGTATGATTGATCTCTGTATAAACCTTACTCTTGCTTTAGACTTATGACATCCTGATTGAGTTCCTTGCTCTTGATTGAGTTACTTGAGTTGGTATTATTCTTTCTTAC
Source organism: Solanum dulcamara (assembly GCF_947179165.1). Classification (NCBI taxonomy): domain Eukaryota; kingdom Viridiplantae; phylum Streptophyta; class Magnoliopsida; order Solanales; family Solanaceae; genus Solanum; species Solanum dulcamara. The sequence continues at coordinate 64,577,186 of NC_077240.1, forward strand.
GCATGTTTCACTCTGCAGTATTACATACTCGTACATTTCATGTATTGACGTCCATTTGGACCTACATCATGAAATAATGCAGAGAAAAGTTATAGTGATCATGAATAGGCATACCTTTAAGGATCTTTTCACACTCAGCTAATTGGTGAGTCCTCCTATGTATTCGGAGGATACCACTTATATTATTCTTGCTTTGAGTTTAGTCTTTTCATTCTAATTTGAGGGAGCCATAAATCAATCATTGGTACTATTTAGACAGTAGTGATAGAGGCTTCATAGACTAGATAGAGATGGGTTGATTGAGTATTTCTGTTTCTTGAATTGTTCTTGTCAGACTATTCTCATGACATAGATTGGAGTTTGATTTGTTAGCCTATGGCCTTTTTTCCTTGAGTTAGATTTTTGATTGGAATTGCCCACCTATTTTTCTCTTATTTTAGGTCTTCCGCTAACTTAATGAATGAATGGATGTGTGACAAGGACAAGCAGTTCATTTGGGAGCCAGTAATAGTTTCTGAGTGCCGATCACATCAAGGGTATCCTCCCGAGACGTGATAATATCTATACCTTGGCCTGATCTCTTTTGTTATATTCCTCTTACTTCTACCTTATTATGTTATTAGTTGTTTATTTAAAATTATGGTTTGACTTCCACATGAGTTAGGTTGACTTTCCTACTCGAGGGTTATAGCAGGCGCCATCATGGACCATATTCAGGTCATGACAGAGTGGTATCAGAATTTAGGTTAACTAGTCTTACCAATACAAGAGCAAGTGTCTAGTAAAGTCCCTCGGATCGGTAAGATGACGTTCGTATCCAATCTTTGGGAGGCTATAGGACATTATTAGGTATTAAGTTACTATTCTTTTTTCTGTTCATGTGCTAATGATGATAGAAATCTCTAAATCCTATTTGTTTCAGTCTTTCTTAGATGGTGAGGATGAGATCTATCCTAGGCGAACAAGGACACCCCCCTCCCCGCACGCCAGCAAATAGAGCCCCAGATCGGGGTAGAGGTTGAGGTCAATATTGAGGTTGGGGAAGATTCCTAGCCACAACACCAGTGCCGGAGCCAGATATAGAAATGGAGCAGTTTGAGCATCAGCCGGTGAAAGTAGATCCATCCCAGGCCCCACCTAGATTCGTGACCATATCATTGTTATAGGATACTCTAGCTTGGATTCTCAGCTTCATAAAGGGAATGTCCCGAGTAGGGACCCTGTCTACCATTTCAGTCGGACCTCAGATCCGAGAGAAGGCTAGACTTTAGGCTAGGCAAGGGCAAAGTATGATCAGAATCTAGTCCTACAGCCTACTACAACAGCTCCCGTCTAATTATTTAGCCTATTCCTATAGTCTTTTAGCACATGGCAGCTAGGCTGGTTATGATTGCAAAAGAGCAGAAGATGTTGGGGAGGTTTATCAGATTGGCTCTCCTCAGGTTGTCCAGTGCTGCGGACGAGGATGACCATGAGTTTTTGGTCAGTTTCTAGGAGAGGTTGCATAACCTTGAGTTGGTGGAGTCCTACGGAGTTGATTACACTATCTTCCAACTTGATAGATTAGCAAAGCAGTGGTGGAGATCCTACCTTAGCTGCAGACCCAAGGGATCACCGTTGATTTCATGGACTCAGTTCTCCGAGGCTTTCTTAGAGAAGTATGTACCCTGCAGTTTGAGAGAGAGGCTAAGGGATGAGTTCACAGCATTGGTGCAGGGATCGATGACGGTTAAAAAGTATGAGTCTCAATTCTTTGAGTTATCCAGGCTTGCTACCATGATTATGCCGATAGAGGATGAACGGGTGTACCGGTTTGTCATAGGGTTATCTGTCCCTTTGAGGTTGGGTACAGAGAAGATAGTTGCATCGGGATATTCATTCTTGTATATAGTAGATCATACCCATACTATTGAGGCTATTCGTCATGAGTCCTACGTAGGCAGCGACAAGAAGCCTCGTTGTCAGGGCAATTTTAGTGGATGCCAATCACATGGTAGAGGTTCTTTAGGCAGAGGTGATCCACAACGGTATCCACCTAGTAGGCCATTTTAGTCAACCTTATAGCTTACCGATGGTGGATAGTCGGTTCTAGTGGTCAAGGCAGCCAGACTTTGGGTTAGTCTTCTCGGGACAGAATTCTGGGTATTTAGGTCATGGTGGCCATTTAGATCCAGCTAGGACATCACAGGGAGGTTTATTCAGGTGGCCTTTCTATGAGTGTGGTGTGATAGACCACTTTTCCAGGAGTGTCCTATGATCAGTCACTACAGATGTTAGAGTTAGTAGAGTCAATAGGTTCAGGCCCCTAGAGTCCTAGTTCAGCCACCAGGTACCTTTTCTTCCTTGACTTTCGAGGACGAAAGTCCTTTTAGTAGTGGATGTTGTAATGACCTTCAAGGTCATTTCCGTGAGTTTTATGCTTTTACTATTTTACCCCTTCCCATAGCTTCTTTATAGCTCTTATGTGATGTGAGGATGGGTGGCACGCTGCTTGAGGTGGTTGGGTGAGCTTGATGTGAGTTTTCCTCTTTTTAGAAGCTTTAAGTGTAAAGATTTTACTTTAGTCAATATCTAGATATTTGGTTTTTGCTTGGGAATTCCAATGGTTCCATCAACTCCGAAAGGTCCATTTTGGTCTAGAAGAAAGGTTGATTTGGGTTTTGGAGCCTTCATTTTGAGTTTATACGATTTGTCGTTTTAATATTAAAGTTTTGGTTAAGTTTGACTTCAGTCAATATTTTTGAGTAAACGTACTTGGATGAAAATTATGTCAGTACGGTTAGCTCCAGAACATCGATTTTGATCTAGATCAACCTTTGGTTTGGTTCCCGAAGTTCTCGGAATGAGTTTTTGGCCATTTTTGCGTTTTAAGTGTTTTCTTTGAAAAGTGTTGACTTTGTTCAATATTTTAATGAGACGATCTCCGTTGATCATTTCGTCAATTCTATTGAGTCTGAAATTCCATTACCAGTGGGTTAGCATAGTCTGTTTGCTTTGTCGGGGTTCCAAATGAATTTCGGACACCTGGCGGAAGAAATTTAATTCCTCAAAGGTGCCAGCTGAATTGCTGGTGCAGGCCAAATTGCTCTTTGCGTTCGCAAGCCAGGGGCCGCGATCGTGAAGGGAAGGGTCATTGGTCATTACAATCATGGGGATGGGTGCCATGATCTCGAAGGGCATTTTTTTTGGGCCACGCGATCGCCAACTTGGTCCTGCCATCGCGAAGGGTAAATTCACTGCCTTCAATGAATTAAATGCTTGTTCCAGCAGTCTAAAAAGTGGGATTTTGAGAGCAAATCTTGATCATTTTTTATCATTCTTGTTGCGTTGTGTTTGAATATCTTGGGGAGGACATTTCGAACCTTTTCTCATCCTAGAAACCTTGTAATTCCTGCACATTTTGTTGAATTATTCTATTTTTAACCCTCTTAGGCTTGAAATTAGTGGGGGTTGTTTTAAGCTCTTTCGGTGCTCAAAATGTGCCCATTTTTGGGGCATAAATTCCTTGAGAAATTTGAGACCTTGTGATGGAGTTGGTTTTTCTATTTGACGCGCGGGTCCTAAGATTGAATTTTTACTCAATTTTGGTTCAGTTTTTAAGTATAGTAATATGGGTATTGTTGGCTTTGTTGTGATGTGTTCTTCGATAATTTGATAGAGTGGCATCGTTCGAATGCAGCCCAGAAGGAAAAAGCTCTAATTTAGTGGTTCACGTGCAGTTTTGTCCTTGAGGTAGGCTATGGCTTCTTGTTAGACTTGGTTCGGTTAGAATGAATATATTATGAGTAGTATTGTATGATTAGATTGGTTCGAGGTGTTGGTAGCCCTTTTGAGAAAAATTAGGATGTGATGGTCATCGTTAGTAGATAGTTGGAATTTTAGTCGTTGGAGCCTTAGTTTAGGTGCTTTCTTGACTTGTTTGCATCGTTTAGAATCCTTAGAACTTGCTTCTAGGTGACTTGAACATAAGATACCGCTTGTTTTCCTTGTTTGGTGTCTGTTGCCTGTTTTATTATGATTTTGACTTATGCTTATTTCTTACTTGCTTATGGCATTGAAATGTTGGGCCCAAGGCCGTGCTTTTGGTACACCGGAGTCTCAGGTTAGTGAATTGATGCCTTCGATTTTTACCCAATTTTGAGTGTTATGTGATTTTTGACATGTTGCATGCTTTGATTACCCTGTCGATGTTTAAAATATTTTTAAGGGAAGAATAAACGATGAGACTAAGATTTTGGTTAATGAATAAGTATAAGAAATTGAAGAAAGCATTGGTGATATCATGATTATGGAATTTCCTAATGTTGATGAGCTCGAGGTATGATTCTGGGCGGGCCTTTTATTGACTTTGGGCTACACTATTATATTCACCGTTGATAAGCTCGAGGTGTGAATTTCGGATGGCCCTTTGATACACATTTTGGGTTAGTACTTCGATATTGATGAGTTCGAGGGTTTTTCTGGACGCTCCATGATACTTTCGATATTTTTGTTCCATATCTACTAGCGTATATTTTTTGCATTCTTCCGATATTTTATGAGTTGAGATTATTAATGTGATAACCTAATATTTTGGATTCACTTGAGTTTTGTTTGATCTTCCGTACTCTCTTTCCCCGTAATCATAGTTTTATGCTTCTCTCCTATTATTAGTAGTATCAACGTGCTGCTTATTATATTTTTTTCTTTTTGAGCTCGGTCGGCCTATAATGCCTATTGAATACCCGTATTTTGGTATTCATACTGCACTTCTGTATCCTTTTGATGCAGCTCTCAGTTCGAGCCACCCCCAGCGCGTGCCTTTTCATCTCCACCTCTAGGGGTGGGCATAAAATACCGAAAACCGAATTACCGAACCGAACCGGCTATTTTGGTATTCGGTATTCGGTACTTCGGTTCGGTATTCGGTATCGAAATTTAACATTTCGGTATTTCGGTTTCGGTTTTGGTATTTATAATTTTCCCGTTTGGTATTCGGTATTTACCGAATACCAAAATTATTTCTGTTGGGCTCTTAAAAGATGACTTTTAAACATAAAGGGCTATAGGCCCATTCCTATAATTTAACTTGAAGTCCAGCCCAGTCCTTAACAGCCCAATTAAGTATGTTTTTCATTCACTACATCCAATTTCAGTAAGCCCAATTGAACAAGGGTTCCTATGCTTCTCTAGAGCAATATAAATGGCAGAAACTGCTGCATCTCTTTTCTTCTAGAGCCTCTGAAGTGAAGCTTGCTCTTTAGTAATAACAGCTGCTTGACGCTTCTCCAACATCTCTGTAGATTGAACAATTTTTGTCTCAAACTCCTTCACTTGGTCTTCCAGTTTAGTGAAACACCTTTTCAAGGACTTCTGAAGCCCATGAAAGTGTTCTTCAAGTTGCTTCCATTGCAAGTTGAGAGTAACAGCACGGTGACTTTTCCAACTCATCCCTTCAGCTTCACGCCTTCACCGCTTCATGCCGCAATCAGCTTTACTGTTTCACGCCGCCTTCACCTTCACCACTTCACTTGAAGGTAAGTTCTCTTTGCTTCTTCTCTTCCTCTTCCTCTTCCAGTCTTCCTTCACATTCTGTCTCTATTTTCCCCCCAAATAATACACGTACCCTAAATTCCATTTCAAATAGATTATGAAGTTTTTGTCCTTTTTTGAGTTTAGTTGAAAAAGTGGACAAATATATCTATACACCATGATTTCTGACTTGTGTGTTCTGAAATCTGAACCCATATACGAATTGCTTCTCACTCAGCAAAATACCACACTGACTTGTGTGTTCTGAACCAAGACTCACATATTTGTTGTATTGACATTTTCTGAACCAAGACTCACATATTTATTGTATTGATATATTTGCTGTCCTGTTGTATTCCTTCCCATACATCAACTACAGTGGACATCGTGTATTGAGTTTTTGTAAAAGTAAGTTGTATGTTTCCAGTAGCTAAAAGTTGGTGCATTTGACAATCCAATCTTCGAAACTTCCACTCTGGAGTTATGTTGAAGCAGAGATCACTGTATCAACTCTTAGGCTCTACTCTCTTTAGCTTTCACTTAGTTGGTACATTGCAATTACAATTTGGTACATTACAATAGCTAAAAGTAGCTAAAAGTTGGTACATTCCAGTAGCTAAAAGTTGGTACATTACAATTTTTCTCATGCTTTTAAATAAAATCTTCACATCTTTTATTGTTGCTAATGTGAATATGATTTGGTAACATATTCCATGTGGAAATCAACTTCAATATGGGATTACCGAATACCGTACCGAACCGAATTTTAATTTACCGATTACCGAATTACCAAATCGAAGTTTGAAAGTTCGGTATTTGGTATATACTTTGAATTACCGATTACCGAATTATCGAACTCAAACTTTGAAAATACCGAACCGAATACCGAATGCTCAGCCCTATCCATCTCTACTATCAACTGAGGGACAATTTCTTACTCTATGACCCATCTTACTACAACCATAACAAGCATAGGAACCCGCCAAGAAATCACCACGATGGTTCTTCACACACTTCTTGCATGCGGGAATAGTCTAACCACTCTCTTGAGGCTTAGGGGTAGGCACCCTATCCCTGTTGAACTTTTGAGTTGGAGTAATAGAAGAATTTTGTCCGAAGAACTTTGAGCAAAATTGTGAATGGCCACCATTACCAGACTTCGAATGTGAGTAGTCACCAACATCGATCCTTGCCCTCTTGGACTCTCTAGCTCTATCCTTTAGCTTTTCCTCATCAATCTACTCGGCGTATGTCATCAACCCCAATATGTCCATCCCTTTGATAAACATGGAGGTTTTATACTTTTTGACCACCAAATCCAAAACACCCAATACAAACTTTCTCATACAAGCTCTAGAGTCAGCAATAATGAACAGAGCATATTTTGACAATTGAGTGAACTTTAAGGCATACTCTCTTACACTCATGTTACCTTGTTTCAACTTGATGTACTCTTGGACTTTGGCCTCTCGTAGTTCAAGAGAGAAGAAGTATGTTAAGAAAGGCACACTTGAACTCATCCCAATCTAAGGGACCCATATCCTAGCTCTTTCTTCTTTCCATTGATCAAATCAAAATTAGTCCACACCCTTCAATTGATATGCGGTTAAGTATTCCTTCTCCGCCATACTTTCTCCCATGATTTCAATGATCTTGTCAATACCTTCTATGAACTCTTATGGATCCTAATCCACCTTTGAACTACAGAACTCTAGAGGGTTCATCCTTGTAAAATATAAAACCCTAGTAGATGTCGTACCCACATTTGGTTTTATGGGAGCAACCATCTCATGATTGGCTTGTGCCACCATAGCTTGGGCAAGCACTTGGAAAGACGCTCAAAATTCAGCATGAGAGACTTGCTCGGCTAGCGGATCATTAGTAGCTTGTGGAGCTTGTTTCTCCTCATCAATATTTATTCTTACAGGGGCTTTTCATAGTGATATGATTTTGTAATCACAAAGAACAAGAGTTTGAAGGAAAACTTAGAGAGTTCAACTCTATCGTACGAAATAAGGAAAAATGTAAAGTTTCCTAAACACCTCATAGCCTCCTATTCATAGATGTGGTGCGTTTCACACTCATGAATAAGACTCTACTTGACACGGCATGTCAAATACCCTTGGACTTTGATACCAAGTCTGTCACGGCCAAGCTAGGCCCTAGGCATGACAAAACGATTAGAATTCCAAGGGACTCCAACCAAGACTCTTAAAATACATAGCATAACATATAAAATATGAAATCAAGAGTAAACATAAATGCAGAAAATAGTCTTAACATAGAAATCTCGAAATAAAGAGAATTCAAACATAATAGTCAACATGAATGAAACATACTTCTATAGTCTGAAATTGCCTCTACTAAACTTATAGCGAAAAGCCCTAGCTCACCAAAATAAAGAGGTACATAAGTATGAACATAAAGGGAATACATAAAGGGTTCACCCTCGAATCATGAGTACTCACCAAAATAGATAACTCTAAGTAGAATTCCGATCTAGCCACGGGGATGGGTAGGAGCATCATAACCTATATTATAAAATAATATAGGCAAAAGTATGTGTTAGTACATGGAATGTACTAATTATATGAAAAATATATGCAACGTAAAAAAGGACACGATGAACATGAGAATGAGATGTATGACCAAAATATCTTGAAAAGCAAGAAGTCATAAAGTCATGTTATAAGGTCAATGCATCATAAAACATCATTTAAGAATTTGTAAGAAAACACAGTCATTTTATGAGATATGTACCGTAACCGACAATAAAACTATGTGACCTATAACATGGAGTCTAGTGTAACTTCTACACAGTAAAAGGAGAGGCTACTTTCCAAGGTAGAGTCTGTATCATTATTATCATGAGCTATTTGTGGATCTACTAGCTAAGTCATTTAATACAACCTAGTTTAGGACTAGAGGTTTATACTAGAAGCTTTCTCCCTAAGATTCTACCTCAAGCCCTCTCGGTGCTCAGTCAAATCCCAACAGAATAGATAAAATCATTAACATATCATTATGAAAGGCAATAACCAATCAACATTAATAAAAATATCATAAGAGTAACTCCTTAAATCGTGATTTCATAACATCATTCATAAGAAACTTACCTTTCCAAGCATCTAAATCATGATTTCATTCATATTGTAAGAAAACCTTTCACAATTTATTGATACATACTTGAAAACAAACTTGAAACAACAATTTATAGCTTTGGTAAATCATTCGTAAATTCTTCATAAAGTTCATGATCATAATTCATAGTACATAGTTAAAAATCATAATCATAATGCACGGTTTCATGTGAAACCAATTGAAAATTATGTATTAAAGTGAATTTATGCATTATATAGTAGAATAACATTAATTGCAATCAATTTGAAAGATCCGTGAAGAATTGAGAGGAAACCCTCATTGAATTGGATGAGAATAACTTTGGAGAATTTAGATCTTTTGGGACCCAATGGATGAAAGGAATTCATTGGTGAATTCCCAAATATCTGTATATCAAGGCCCTAAGATCAATGGAGATTGAAGATCTTAAACTTGGAAATCCTGGCCTTGAACTTGAGAAGAAACCTTGTAAAGAATTCTAGAGAGAGGATGTTTGAGTTGGGAGAGTGTTGAGAGAATGAGGGGAATTTGGAGGGTTTTGATAGTTATAGGTGTTGGGAAAAATAAACTAAAACAAACTTGCTTCAATATTAAAGAGTGGGGAAAAAGTCTGGATTACCCTTAGAAATAATAGTCCGGACCCTCTTTCACGGAAGACTCTACGGATCGTGTAACCCTTCATGGTCCGTGAAGGGGCTCATAGACCAGAGGGGTAATTGTCTCCTGAAGGGTCAACTTCCACAGACCCTGATACGGGTCGTGTAACCTCCCATGGGTTGTGCAGGGTCTTGTGAGGGAAGACTATTCCTGAGTTCTAGGGGTCGAGTTTCACGGAGACTCTTATGGGTCGTAAGGATCACCACGGGTCGTATAATGACTCGTGGAAGGTCCTTGGGTCTTTTGAGGTTTTGGTGCTATGGGTCGGTCTATGGTCCGTTGAAGCTTCCACGACCCATAGATTACCCTGTGGAACCTCCCATTCTCCTTTGAATTTCCTGTTCACTTCCACAAGTGGCCTTCATGGACTGTGGAGCTTGATACGGTCCATGAAGGACCTTGTAATACTTAAAAAGCTATAATTTTTGCACCAGTTTTGGTTTTTCTTCGTTTTTCCTTTTTTTTGACCTTCCAACTTTTGGGATCTTACATCTGGACCGACAAGGTCATAACTAAATAATTTGAAAAACATAAGGTGAACTAGGACATAATACAACTAAACTGAACAACGGAAAGTCGATAAGGCCATAAAACCAAACTGAACTAAATTGTATATACACGTCCACAAAAGCCTCTAAAGAGTAAAAAACATAGTACACATGAAAGTGCCCCAACCTACCCATACTAAAAATCAAAACTCAATAATGTCACACTAGAACATGGCTCCTGAAAAAAAAGAGCATACCAACTCTCAGCTGAAGTCGAACTCCTACTACAACTGATGACCAGAGCCTCTGCCTGCACTACAGCAAGAATGCAGTGTCCCCAGGCAAAGAGAGGCAAAGGGACGTCAATACGAATAACATGTACCAGTATGTAAGGATGAAAGCTGTAAACATAAGTATATCAAAGATACTAAAAGGTAGGGATAGAAACAACATATGTCTTTGGGAGCTAAAATCTGATAACAACCTAACCTTTCTATATGAATACAACCAAGTAAGAACATATACAAATCATACTGTACTAATGGTAAATTATATAATAATCCAGTCATAATGATGACCCTACTTAGCCGAGAGGCCATCTCAGTGGTGTAACAACGGAATAAACATCTGCCCACCAAACATGCCCACTGTGGTGGTGTAACAATGGAATAAACATCTGCCCACCAGACATGCATGTTGTGGTGGTGTAGTGAACTATAGTTCCACCTATTATTGTATCTGCCTATCGACATTACCCCATCGGTAGTATAATATAAAGTCATAACCATTATCATCTACTGAGTTGATGGGCTCATATCGAATATATCGAATAAACAAAGTGCATGCGTAGGCTGATTCCAAGACTTCAGCCTCAATAGGCCTCTTCAAGACTTGTGAACTGCAACTATGTACATGTAAAATATAAAGCTTTCAGATAGCATATAAGTACGTCTACTCAATATTTAAACAACCTTAAGAAGGTTTTGATGTCACAAGAAATCTAGTAGGCTTATGAATGATGTCCTAAGGACATTTCTGTTGTCTTAGCGTATGGCTTGAACAAGAGCACGTATATTTCTATTTCTATATAATCCCATAACATTTAGGGCCTGTATATATATCCTACCCATAAGGTGCTTCATTTACCCGTGTCAAAAATTATATAATTGGACTTCCATTATTAACTTATCATGTCGATGATCATAAATAGTTCTTAATTCATAAGTCTCACTCACATGGAAACATGGAACTCAAATACACAACTACTTTTTAATGAAAACACATGGGACCATCTCACAGTGCCCATGATAAGGGGTTTGTAAACTCGATTTACAACTACGACAACAATTGTATATATATCATTTTCGAAACGCATTCATATATCTTAAACATTTAACCAACTATAGACCATCATCATGTCTTTCCAACCTTTTAATAGAACCATACTATATCTCAATATGAGTTTTTAATATAGGAATACTAGTCCTATCAATGACGTAGATTCATGCTTGAAAATGAAGGAAAGGGGCATTTTTACATACCTTGATTTGAGTCCTTTAGCATACTACAACGGTTGAACTATCTCTTGCTACTTCAACATAAAAGAACATCCAATGAAAATTCAACAATAACAGTTACACAACACATCCAAGTCGTGTCGTTAGTTCAACAAACACATGGTGGGCGTAAACTCAAGAGACATTCAAATCCATCGGTGTTCATAATATTCAATACCTCATATTACTAACAACAATACACTATATTTAAATGACTTCTACACATTAACCATCAAATACCAGAGCACTCCACACACTCCTTCCTTACCAAATACATCAATTAATATGGGTGAAACTTTGATTCACGATTTTCTATCATCATTCCGTGAGTACTACCAGTAGAATATAGCTAGAACATGAAGAACATCACATACATGAAAGTTAGAGAACATGGCTTTATTGAAGAAAATACAGTCCCTTAAGCTTATATTAACCAAGGGGAAAGATTGTCTCTTCAATCCAAAGAGAGACTTGAGTGAACTCTAGATGTGGTTAAAGAACAACACTTGATTCTTGGTTGCTTTCTCAACTAGGGCTTTTGGAGAGGAGAGGGCTTGAAGAACCAGCAAGAACAAATTGTAGAATGTCGTAGGATCAATCTTTAATAAATTCAAAACATAAGATTCTGATTTATAAACATTAGACCGACTTAACATGGGTAAGTCACGTGGCTATCGCGGCCAATTTTGGTCTCTGAGCAGTTCGTAGTAAAACACGCATATCTTTTGTCTCCAAATTTGTATTGATGAACAATTTTATTCTTGGAAACTAAACTCAAATATCTTTAATTTGATATATAATAGACCTTCTAACTCTTTATACACCGGGAGATGTGCCCTCCCAAGTTAGACTATATATGAGATCATATGAAATAATATGTCATAAAGTTACCATCAATTTGTACTATTGTTACAACACTTCCTTGGGCCTCTAACTTTGGTATAACACTTATTGTGAAGTACTAAAAGTAATACTCAATATGATCATCCATTTAAAATCTTATTCTCCTGACAACTCATCAACCAACTACGTCAGGCGTAAAATACAATTTTTGGCGCGTCTGTCTTTAGCTTAGTGAATTAGTCACCTTAAAATACATAGGATGTTACAATACCTTATCGATTAAAATTAACCCTCCCAAAATATAACAACTTCTCAAAATCAATATTATCTCAAAAGCTCGTAAATCATAGCTATCTCGAAAACTCATAAATCATGATGATAAATCATGATCATATAAATCACATCATGATTTATATTATCGTGAAATAAAATCATGGTTCCTTTAATCATGTCATATTATCGTGAAATTCATATTTATTTATTATGGTTTGTATATCATAAATGATAAAGCTCCATCTTTGAAGAAAAAATAAGATGTTCATACCTGTCGTAGAAAATCATCAGAAATCATGTTCATGGCTTCATAAGAGTCATATCGTAAGTAAACTTCTTAAAAGGAATCATCAATTTCAATTTTCAAAGAGAATCATACTTTTCATATTTTTCTTTTATAATTTCATGGTGAAAATCATATAAATTATGGAAGAGGAACAACGTAGAGAATAAATAATATCGTAGGTAATTTTTGAAGTCCATAAGGAATCAATAAGAATAATACATAAGATTTTCATCATAAGCCCTAACTCATTTAGGGAGGAAAACTAGTAGACGTGAAGAACATAGCGTGGGGAAGAACAATGATGTCCCCGTGTAGAGGATAGACTTACATACCTTAGTGGCTCAAAATATCTAAGAAAATATGATCCAAGAAGTAGAAGAACCACACAAACTTTCTTGAACCTTGGAGATGAATTTTCTTGAAAATCTCGATTTTGATGGTAGATTCTTACTTAGAATACATAATGATATGTTAGAAACACTTAGATCGTGAAAGTATGCTTATATTGATGTGGAAGATAGTATAATTTACTATGATAGATGGTGGATCTTCCTCAAAATCAAGTCTTGAACCATAGGAGTGAATTCTTAAGACTTTTTCTTGAAAATGTATAAATTCCATGAGTAGGAGATTTTAATTTGTGTTAAGATAAATAAATCATCAATATTTTCTGGCCAATTCTTATCTTGGATGATTAATGAACTTTGGAGAGTTGGGTCCTTGAGAGCTTCTCTTTCTATGGAAAATATTTGGACTTGGGGGTGAACCACGATCTTGGAATACTTTTATAGTGTTTTCCATGTGCCCGATCATGCAACTGACACTCTGATCATGCAACAATGGCAGTAACACTGCCTTCCTTGTGCACGCGTGCTACCGATCACGCAAATTGCATAGTCTTCAATGAAATGGGTGTAACTTCTTCCATGAATATCATATAGACAAAAAAATTATTGTGTTGGAAACTAGACGTAAATATCTTTTACTTGATAGGTTATGGTCCACGTAACTATTTCTATTCTAGGAAGTATACCTGTTTGAAGTTGACTCTTATATGAATTTATACAAAAAACTTCATTGGTTAGGAAGCTTTCAACTCAACTTTGTGTTGAAGTTCCCTTATGACCTTAATTCATATCCAACACACTTCCTACACTTAATACTTGACCTTTACACCCAGGTACAATCAAATCCACCAGGCCTGAATCTAACTGCATACATAGAACGGTTCATATCTTAGCCCAAAAGTTTGAGGTGTTACAAAGACGACTTGAATCAAAATCAAAATAGGAAAAAAAATGTAAAAGTAGAAGAAGTTGTATGTTTCTTGTAAATATTGATCTAAAATATTACTTAAACAAAATCAATTGCAAAACACAAATATCAACGATTCGAATACTAAACAAAAAACATCTTTGAAATTAACCTTCCCATCCCTCCTTAAATTAATCTTGACGAAGTGAATGAACTCAAATGTATAAATACTCGATCGTACAATGTCCCTGAAATCTTTTCATTCCGATACAAATGTAACTCTTTCTCCCTAGACTCGAGTACCACCATACTAGGGCAACAAGACCTATCTTGACAGCAATCAGGATCAATTTCTCTATCTTATGCCCCATATTAGAGCAAGACATGTTTTCGAAAGTAGATTCACTTGTTCTTATAACATGTATTAGGGTGTTTGTGCGACTCGTTTAGATCATGGCTAGCACAAAAGCAAGATAATGACTTTTACAGCATCAGTAATCAGTATCGGTGAATGGGATAATCTTTTATTTGATTTTGATTGTATATATTACGATGCCTTCGTATGAAGAAGAATTGTAAAGCTTCATAACTACTTTTTGGTTATGAAAATCAAAAGGAATGATGACCTTAGGTCGTAGACAAGTCACTTTCATTTTCAACAATCTAATGGTAGGCCTTTGAAGAGTAGGCTACTAATCTAGCATTTTATCTATTTACCAAATCATCTACTTTATACTTGATCTTGTAAATTCTCTTGCAGCCAATTTTCAACAATCTAATGGTAGGCCTTTGAAGAGTAGGCTACTAATCTAGCATTTTATCTATTTACCAAATCATCTACTTTATACTTGATCTTGTAAATTCTCTTGCAGCCAATGGCTTCTTTCCCGAAAATGAGTTGTCATGCAGTCTTGGCCTAACAACCATCACTTTCCTAAAATTTAGCTTAAAGGACTTCTCGGAGAGAATATTTTCATAACCCGACTTTCATTCATCATAAAATGTGACATACAAAAACCTAATGCATTCACATGTTCTACTTACATCCAAATTTCCAACCGGATCTTGCATATTATTAATAGTGAGCAACTCTTGAATTACTAATAACTAAAAACAAGAGACCAGATAAACAAAAAAGTACTATAAGAATAAAGAACGATGTCAAAGTTCCAAATAAATTTTATAAATTGGTATGATGCGCTAAAACACAACTGAT
Source organism: Solanum dulcamara (assembly GCF_947179165.1). Classification (NCBI taxonomy): domain Eukaryota; kingdom Viridiplantae; phylum Streptophyta; class Magnoliopsida; order Solanales; family Solanaceae; genus Solanum; species Solanum dulcamara. Next base: position 64,592,390 of record NC_077240.1, read on the forward strand.
TTATCAGACGGTGATTTGCTGCGAAATACCTTTGGAGGATTAAACTCAACTAGAAAGTTTGAGCTAAAAACAACCATCAAAACTTGAATAAAACCACTTTGAGAAATCAAGAGAGTCTTGACCTCATAGAAAATTACAAGAACACTCATTGAAAGGTGTAAAAATGATTATCGTTTACCTCTAAAGAGCTTACACGATAGTGATTGTCCTTGTAAAGGGACAGTAATTATCGAGGAAGCAGATCATTGTCCTTTCTACAACTAATAACAAAAAAAAAAGAATATAGGATCAAAGGAAAAAAAGAGTTGAACAATGTTTGCGGAAAAATAATATATGCACCCTAACTGTCACTGGCTTCACCATCTCTTCACAGCATCTAAATGACGTTGCAACAACGGAAAGAAAGAAGTATCACATGTCTGATTTACATGCTTCATTCCATAGCATTTGCTCACACCATCATAGCAGAAAGAACTATAAGCTCGTAAGAGGCTCACAACATATAAAGCAGTTAGCAGGACCTTCTGCACAGAAATCAATAGGTTTGCACACTTGCATCATAGGAAGTAATCGGGTGTTCTTCGGGTTACATCTGGCTCCCCTCTCCTGGGAGCTGGTTCAAACTGCAAAAGAAATATTTTTAGACAACATGAACAAGTTGCAATTTTTTAAAAAGAACACACATTAATACAGTACACTAATTAGCAACATTACTTTTCTGACCCTTGACAAAAGAAATTTGTACCAGGATGGGGAAAGAAGGACCAACAAAAAAGAAAAGAAAAGTGCAGAGACCTGAATGAATGTACGGTCCCTGGCGTCATCCACTTCCAAGATGGAAGCCATATTACCACAGCGGTAGCAATAATTAGGTGCACTAAAGATGGTAACCACCTTTTGATCCTGCAATAAGAGCATCACTCATGAACTTTCTCTTGGATCAAACTTGCAAATAAAGAAAGAAGCATTATAAGGATTGATTACATGGGCCCAATTGAATCCCTCCATAACCAGCTGGTGTGCTCTAGCAATCAGATTCAAGTTGTTGGTGTGGTTAAATTGCTCAGAAATATCCTGTTGTAATTCAATTAACAAGATAGTGAAGCTTCATTTGCTGACAGGAACAAATACAAACTATTCATATACATCAAAAGAGAATGAAGGTACAAGCAATATGCAAGTTACCTGGCCAAATGTATATCCAGCACCCCTTGGTGAGATACCCCAACCACAACGATCATCAGGATCAGACCATAGAAGATCACACATGGCACCCTCATGTGGAACTTCTTGGACCCGGTCGAAATTGCGTATATTATCAAGAGTTTCAATAGTCGGAGACAAACCACCATGGAGGCAAAATATCTCTGACTCAACCTTCAAAATGTCCCAAAAGAACCCATTAAGACTCAAATTGTGTGCCAAAGGCAACAGTCGAAAATATTAACAAATCAGAAGATGACTTTAAGCATATTTTCCAGTTTTCTGAAATCATCCAGGAAGGCAACATCCGGTAATCCACACCGGCTTTGAAAAGAATCACCAAGGTCTGAGGCTTGCTTCCTAATATACCCAATATCTTTTTTGTATCAAGGTTGCACAAAGAGTAGCTCTGGTATCATATTAACAATCCAACCCACAGTAATACTGTTTGTTTGAACTTAGGCAATACGCTTAAAACAGGTCACTAGGGTCTAACACTTGTATCCTTATACACACAATATATACAGACATGTATGTATATCTACTACCAATATATAAGTGGCAATAAGAACACACCTCATGGTCAACATGTGTGCTTATTGGAATTGCCATTGAATTAGAGGGTGTTTATGTCAATTAAAGGCTTTCCATATTATAGCTTCATGCATTGATGATGTTGAAGGGGAGCCTTGGAGTAACTGGTAAAGTTGCTGCCATGTGACCAGGAGGTCACGGGTTCAAACCTTGGAAACAGCTTCTGGCAGAAATGCAAGGCAAGGCTGCGTACAATAGACCCTTGTGGTCAGGCCCTTCCCCGGACCCCGCGCATAGCGGGAGCTTTAGTGCACCGGGCTGCCCTTTTTATGCATTGATGATGTTGTACTAAATGTTACAATTTGTGTGTCTTTTCCTTATGGACAAAAAAGGACTACATCTATAGTTTATCTTCTTTGTTTTTACGTGGGCAAACCTCCATTCATTTCAGATTTATTGGCTACATGCAAATCCAATAATTATACTCTTCTTCCTATAAATTCTTTTGAAATATGTGGGGATTGTAAGAAAATAGTTATTATTTATTTCAAAATGTATTTGGGAAGCCATATAAATGATGTATTGGAAAAGCTTCAATTGCTTGAAAAGGATAGCAAAAGAGAGAAAGTGTTGGCATTCAAAAGGCACTTTTGTGAACAAGTTCATTGGTGCCTTTTTACTTGAAAAGGATAGCAAAGGAGAGAAAGTGTTGGCATTCGAAAGGCACTTTTGTGGACAAGTTCTTCTTTTGCTTCAGCTAAGCATTGAAGAGAAACAAAAAGCTAAAAACTAGCAAAAGTACTACTTGCTCTCTTTCTTCCTCCTCCCGTCCTTTCCTTTCTTTTCATCAAGTTTTATTGCTTTTATTATTTCTTTTAATAACTTGCTAGTGCTGATTAAATTTTGTTGATTTATGTATCCTATAATTAAATAGAGAAGGCTTGTTTAATTCTAGGAAACAATTCACTCTGCTAAAATAGTTTCTTAGATTGTTGGGGAACAATGAAAAATCACAATAACAATATAATTATTTATTTAACAAAATAGTAGTACTGAAAATTAGATAGATATTACTACAATAACATTTTAGGTATTCACAAATAATACTTGAGTCGTGATGGGCATTATCCTAAAAAACTATTTCAACAAAGTGAAATGTTTCCCCTGGATTAAACAAGTCTTCTCTAATAAATTAGAGGACACAGGAATCGACAAATTTAATTAACACCGGCAAATTATTAAAAGAGATAATACAAGAACAACAAAAAAAAAAACCTTGATGAAAAGAAAGGAAAGGACGAGAGGAGGAAGAAAGAGAGCAAGTAGTACTTTGCTAGTTCTTTGTTTCTCTTCCGTGATTTGCTGAAGCAAAAGGGAATATTTATAGGGAAAAGACACCAATGCAAGTAAGACAAGTGTCGAGACACTTGTCCTCAAAACTGTCTTTCAAATGCGAACACTTCCTTTCCTTTGTTATCCTTTTCAAGTAATTGAAGCTTCTCCAATGCACATATGGCTTCCCAAATATATTTTAAAGTAAATTCTTTTGAAATAAATAATAACTATTTGCCTATAATCCCCACATAGTTCAAAAATATTTTTAGGAAGAAGAGTATTAACTTGTTGGATTTGCATGGACAAAATGCAATAGGTTTTGTGGCTTTTGAACTATGAACCAAACTTAGATTGATAAAATTTAACTTACAAAATTACTGATGAAATATATTATTTCTATGAACCAATAGTTCTTATTATAAGCCAGAGACTTTATCAATCACATTTTGACCTTTGTAATTTTGTTGTTCAACGCGATTTTGCGCCAATACACCATGTGCGTGCCTGATTATTCATGAAAGCTCTAGATATTAGGCCAAAATCTCGTAGAAGCGGCCTCACTCTACTTCTCATATAGGTGAATTCATCAAAGTGTATACTGCTTTAGAAACAATATCCTTAAGGACTATGAACTCATTAAGAGTTAATATCTTATCCCTCATATTTACTAGCATTTCAAGCACTCTCTATTAGTGCACAATGTAAATATTGACTTGCTATTACCCATATGAACCTACTTCATGGGATCTCCAATCACATAGGTTGGGTTACCATCTTTAATGGCAATCATACTGGCCTTAACCCCATCTCTTTTGAGATTTAAAGAATTAATTCTCTTCCCACTGGTTTAGTCAGTGAATCGGCCGAATACAATTCTGAATTCACATAAACAATGGAAATTATGCCATCTCTCAACAGTTGTTTTATGACATCATGTGTCAATTTCGTGTGTCAGCTCTTACAATTATAAGATTTATTCTTCGCAATAGCAATTGCGGCTTGACAATCACAATGTACGGACACAAGAGGCAACACATTCTTTATTAAAGGTATATTTGTTAAGACATTTCTTAGCCTCCTTAGACAGCTAACTCCAAAGCTATAAACTCAGACTCCATAGTCGATCTAGCAATGATCGTCTATTTAGTTGATTTTCATGATATTACACCACCACCTAAGGTGAACACATATCTACTAGTGGATTTTGCCTCATCTGAATCAGAGATCCAATTTGCATCATAATACCCTTGTAATGTAGAAGGAGACACTATACAGGATACCATAATTCATAGTTCCTCTCAAATATTTCATCAGTGTAATTAATGCAGACCAATGCTCTTTATTAGGATAATAAGTATATCTACTCAATCTACACACAATATGAGCTATATCAGGCCTAGTAAAATTCATTAAATGCAATAGACTCCCAACAATTTGAGGATATATGTACTGAGCAATTGGGACCTCTATTCTTTTTCAATTGAGAGTTAGCATCGTAAGGAGTGGTGACATGTGTCACCTCAAAAAAATCACACTTTTCAAGAAGTTTTTCCACGTAATGTTCTTGTCACAACATTATACCATCTTCACTTCTTATAACTTTAACCCTTAATATCATATTTACTTCACCCAGATCTTTCATATCAAAATTAGTAAACAAAAATAATTTGGTACTTTTCACAATATTTGAACTTGTACCAAATATAAGCATGTCATCAACATATAAGCAAATTCTCACATAATCACTGTCTACCATTTTAGTATAAACACATTTATCCACTTCGTCTCTTGGTCAAACTTGTCTAATTTTTCATGTTGCTGTTTAGGAGCTTGTTTGAGGCCATAATGAGATTTAATTAATTTAAAAACTCTTTTTTCTTGTCCAGGAATAATACATCCCTCAGGTTGAAAAATAACTATAGTTGATAATGAGAATACATTAGGAACTAAGTAGTAAATTATCTCTTAAATTTTTAAATTGGACAAATAAAAGTGGATATCATACCCTCAAGTATAAGACAATTTTATTTAATTTGAATGTAAATAAATAATGATATTGTAAATTTTGGTGGAGCCCAGGTGGTGATGATAGCATGAGCATCAAAGTTGCTAGCCTGCTACGTGCGTACATATGTAGCCAATAAAGTCTAAAATGAATGGAGGTGGGTCTACGTAAAAAGAGAGATAAACTACAGATATAGTCTTTTTTGTCCACAAGGAAAAAGGCACAAAAATTGTAACATATAGTACAATATCATCAAAGTATGAAGCTATAAAATGGAAATCTTTAATTGGCATAAACACCTAATTCAACGACAATCCCAATAAGCACACATGTTGACTACAGTGTTATTAAAAGCGAGCGCTTCATCACTTAAAGCGAGAAGCGAAGCTACAGGGCTGCGCTTTACTGCCTTGAAGCGAGGTGATATTGAAGAAGCGAGCGCTTGTGTCCAAGAAGCGAGAAGCGCAAAGCACTTCTCTCGCTTACTAGGTTTTTTTTAAAATTTCTGTAAAAATACTTACTTCAGTTTTTCCAAATATTTTCCCTTCTTTGTTGACTGTTGCGACAGCACAACTGCTGCTAAGGCTAGTTCCTCTTCTCCTCTTCTCTTCTCCTTCTCTTTCTGTTTCTCTGCTGCGTATGTTTCTCTTCTCTCTTCTTCCTCCTCTTCTTTTCAATTTTCTATTTGTAATGCTATAAGTAGCGTTACTTTATTCTTTTTTTTCTTGATTTTAGGTTTTCAATTACTGTGTATGCCTGTTTGTAATGCTACTGTCATGCTCTATCTTTTTCTTTGTTTTGTTTTGCTGCTCTAGTCCGTCTCTTTTTTTTTCCTTTCGTTTTTTTGTTGTTCTGTGACTGAGTTATTGTTCTGTTTTTTATTATAGTAAGTTATATATTCTTATTTGATGGCACAAAAACGGGACTCTCAGCTTGGGCGTATGGAACTCCAATGATTGCTCCCTTTGTGATTTTTTTATGCATTTGCTTTATATGTTATGACTTATGAGGATTATTGACTATCTAGTTACTGTTTAATCTAAGAATTGAAAGATTGGTTTAATATGTTACCTCTATTGAGTTCATGACTATTTATCTATGCATATTTAATATTTTTTATTTTTATACTAAATAGCACTTTATTTGAGAAAAGTGTGTGCTTCGCTTCACGCTTCTGTGAAGCGAGCCTTTGTCGCTTTTTTCCGCTTTTCGCTTCTCAAAACACTGGTTGACTATGAGGTGTGTGCTTATTGCATATATATATATAAGCATAGAATTTTAAGTTAAGTGCAAGGTCAAATACAACAAAAACCTCCTTTCCCCCCTTAACCCCAACAGCAGATAGACAGGATCATAATCTCAATGTCTCTCCCTCCCTCGCTCCATCTCTCTATGTTATAGCCGCTTCCCGTTTGACAACATTATGGACAAACAAGATTTCATTATGAACTTGTAAAATAGCAACATGAATTTTTACATACACCAACCATAATCCTAACAGGATTACTGCTATAAATTATGACCAGAAAAATTATCCAAATTGTATCACAGAAAAAAGGTTATCCGGATGCACATATTTTATTCTAAATCCAATGAAATCAAGTTTGCAAAAAAAGCAACTTGATAAAGCTTCTAAGTGAAAATGAGTGATTTAGTTTGCCAGCTCTTCAAATCACTTTTTCACAATGATAGAAAACACTTCAAACCTCATCAAGTTCCAACTTCGATTCTGGGTTCTGCAAATGTGTTCCAGACAAGTCCACTTAACGCAATTTATTGGATATTCAATATATTACCTTAGCATAAAGAGCTCTCGTAATTCAGAATATCAATACATTTTGGGTCTATTTTCAAACATAAAGAATCAGCACAATAAGCAAAAAAGGAAGAACATATCATATCATCAAAAGGAAAGGACTTCAATAACATCAGCAATACGCATATTTAAGGGGAAAAATAAGAGACAAAGAAACATGTGTTACGAATCAAAATCAATCGAAAAAGGAAGGAAGAAACTAATTGCCTAACATGTAAGTAATCCACTAAAGAAAGTTAAAAAGATATCATACTAACCAAAGCAGTCAGAGGAAAGTAGTCAAACAGATCTGTGAAAGTCTTCCACACATTGGCATTAGTATATCTGTAAAATGCAAATACAGAAAATCACCAAACATTAATTGCTAAAAACTTAGCAATAAGATGAGTTAGAAGAGCATCCAATTTGCACGTTCGGTGATATTTTAAGATGAATTAGATGAGCTATTAATGGAAAATTATAAAGAAGTCAAAAGCGTTCTAACCTTTTCCTTTTGGAATAAATTAAATTCTAAGTTGCAAGTTTCAATAGTTGCTCTGCTTTTTTACTTGCATGATAATTGATAAATACTAAGGTTTTAGGCTTGGGAGCCCTATTTTAAAAATTATATAAATTCATGAGCATCAACATGTGCTACACCATTGACTTCTAACACTGCTTTCATGAACGATGGTACATCACACAGCTTGTGCCACTAATGTCAATAGGACCCGAAAACTTGTGAAATTAACTTTTTAGGTTCTGTTCTAGTATAATAACTCCTAAAATAGAATGATTCCTCTCTCCAAGAACTCTAATTAGTAAAACAAATATTGCTCCATATTATGATGTCCATTGAACATACCTTCATCTAGCTGACCCACTTCTGCACATTAACAATTACTTTAAGTGCATACCCCAATAACTCCAATGATAATATTTTGTCATTCTCAATTTCTATACTGTCCAACTGGATCAGCTTTACTGGTAAAGAGGGAATACTGTTCCGAGTTACAAACTTAATCCATCACTATCATATAGTATTTGAGACATAGACTTTTACTTTCTACACTCATATCGACTCTCTATGTTCAGATGATAAGTTACATCATACATCATATGCATAAAGGAAATAGGGTACTAACCCTTAAAACAACTCTAGAGACTACAACTTTAAAGAAGTTCAAATGAAAACAACGTTGAATATATCTTGAGAATGTGTATCTCCGGAACCTAGCTACACACATTGTGGAAAACTAACATATAAACAGCATACCTTAACTGTGAAATACCAAATCAAGGAATTTGTTTAATCCAGGTATCCAAACCCACCTCTCCCCTCTTCCCCAAGGCCAAAAAAGAGAAAAGGATGACATAATGTAACCTACAAGAACTAAAAATTAGGAGGCTTACTTTCGTAGGCATTCATCATAAAACCCATAAACCTGAGTAATCTGCATGAGACAGAGCCACAATCAGTATTCACCATCCGAATCTAAGCAAGATTAAAATTCATACTGGACCAAATGAATAAATACTTTTAACTAAATGAATGAAGGGATCCATTTCATGTGGTTTATGTTAAAATTAGAGAGACACGGAGAACTTTAATTCTGGAATGAAGTATACCTGGCGACTCTCATGATTTCCCCTTAGGATTGTAATTCGTTGGGGATAGCGAACTTTGAGAGCCACCAAGAGCTGGAAACGTGAAAACCAAATGAGTCTATAGTCAAAATGAGACCATCACTAGCAACAGCTACACAACAGTAAGCCCATCTCATTAGTGAAAAGATCTTCCAGTACAATAGTGAAAAACTCTTTCTTATGAATGTAACATATAAAACTTATGGTTTCAGACTTTCAGATTTCATACATTCCAGCATACCAAATTGCAAATTCAACAATGTCCCATAAGATCGAATAAGCCATAGCAGCCAATGACAATTTTCATAAGTGAACTTTTCTTAAGGTTTCAATTTTTCGTAAGTGACTATCATAGAAATGAAAAGCTTTGGACACTTCAGATAGCGAAGCGCAGAAGATATTTCTCCAAGTCTAAGAGATCACATGCAAAAGGGTACTGTCCTGAAAAGGTGTACTGTAACATGAGAATAACAGAAAGAGAGGCATTCGGAAGATGAGAAAGGTTTCAAGTATTACATGATTTTGTCAAAATAAACTGATATATCATTACTGCAGCAACTTGTTTTTAGAGATAGAGGAGTTAAAATCTCACCGAAACTGTTTCGACCGAATAGTATCCACGATCCACATAATCTCCCATGAATAGATAATTAGTGTCAGGACACTGCCAATAAAACAAAATTAGGATATGTAAGAAGATCAAATCTGATGACAATCACTTTCATGGAAATGTAAGAACTACTTGTTTTCAAGTAACATAGGAAAAAAATTAATAATTCAATTATCACATTAATTGTGACAATAGGCCACATTATTACCCATAGAAACATGCACTATGTAGCTGATGTCCTTAACAATATAGAAGTCCTCGGAGCTCGCTAATATAGTGACTAAACATACCATAGACCATTTCTGAAGAATTATTCATATCATGCACCATTTCTGAAGACTTCTTCTGTCCTTTTTTCTTTCCATTGCATATTGGTTTTGGTTTGCTCCATCGCAATAAAAAGAAGCTAACGGCTTAGATCTAAATTGTACTGTGTTCACATTCAGATTATTAACGCAGCAACAAAACTAGATTTCATCACTTGGATAACATTATATGCAGCATTGCATATAGCTTCTAAAAGCATATTAAACAAATTATTCTCCTTTCAGAAGAAGAGAGGAAGTCCTTCACAACCAGACGAGTAAGCAAATGACTAATATATTCTGAAAATGTTAATTGCCACCACGTATGCCTGTGACAAAAGACAATTACACAATTCTTCTTGCCCTGACATGTTCCCTAGTTTCACCATCCAGCAAGAACAAATCCGTAAAGGAGAAAGCAAGGCATAAAAAGGTGTGATACCTTCCCACCAATTCGAAAAAGCTCAGCAAGATCATGGAACTGCCCATGAATATCACCGCATATCGTCACAGGGCTTTTCACAGGCTGCAAAAAGGAAGTGGAAAACAAATCAGTCCTCCAACAATCAATCTACCCACGAAGTTGGAAATATTCACACGCAACATGTTCAAAGTGAATAGCGATGCAAAAGCTCTGAAAGTAACTAAACAGTACTCCAATTATTTAACATATTCGTTCATAAAATAACAAATTTACTTCACATACTCTCTCTATGAGTTGATAAAAATAATGAAAGATTCAGTACAGGCTATCAAACGCTGAATCAGTTTTGAGTGTTGCACTACCTTCTCATAGTAGATGTTCTAAATTGAGTCCTCATGGGGATGTCCCAGTGGTTGTGGCATGGAAGAACAACCTAAAATCCCAGGTTTGAATCCCGGCTACGACTATTGGTGTGAGCCTATCTGCAAGAGAGCAGTGGCAACCAATGTGTGTGGGTTGAACAGGTTGCTCGCTAAATCAGTCGAGGTACATGTTCGCCAGCTCTGACATTATAGATATACAAAAGAAAGGGATGTCCTTAATTTACTACCCAAACATTAATAGTAAAAAAAAAAACCTAGTTCCAGAAGCATCTTACATTCATAACTCTTTGTGGGAAAAAGAAAGTCATTAGATTGATATTGATAGAGAACTGTCTATTATAAGGATTTGACTTGTGAAAAAGTAAAGATATTAGTGGGAAAGATGCCACATCAAATTGAAATAATATAATATTGGCCCGGTTTGGAGGGAAAAGAATTGCCACTTCGGTCAGCTTTTTCACAATAGACTAGAGAGAAACGACGCGTCAAGTACAAAATATGTTGAAATCTTGATCACACTTATTGGCAGTATAGTTTCAAGGCCTGAAAGGTCTTTAAAAGGATAAAGCATGGTAGGCCACCTACTTTTGATCAAGGAACCTATCTAGAATCAAACTAGTTAAACTATTTTCAAACTACACCTCATAGTAGAGAGACACAAAAGACAAACAATCATATTTTAAGAAAATGGAGAAATCCATACCACATCACTGGCATCCAAGCAGGAGAGGATCACCCCATAATTGTCACAATTCTGATTTCGTTGAAAACTGATTTACAAACTTTTCACATGTAAAGGAGAAACACTGTTTCAACTGAAGCAAACATTTGAATTTTCTTTTGTGATAACCGAGATATACCTGAGGGTTAGTGGTGCATGGTTCAAAACTTGGTGAATAATGTGACTGTCCCTATACTCTTCTCCACTTAAATACTAGGCTTTTGTCTGCGGTAAGATATGAACCCATGGCGTGCCCCCTAAACCCCAAAATCACATGGTGTGCTCTTACCACTAGACAAAGTCTGGGGTAACTGAAGTAAATAGTTTATTTTCTTAATAAGTTTAAAACAGATCATAATGGAGTATTTTCGTACAAATGAAGTCGTGACCAGGTTCAACCTCTACCTGCCCTTCCAAAATGGAAAGAAACAAATAATATCTTAAACAGAAAAGAAGAGGCGAGAAAACATAACCAACCATAAAGGTATCGTACCTGCACATTACTCTCTTGCACTAGAATCTCCTTTGCTTTCTCGCACAGTCCTCTTACCTACACAGCAAGCACCTTTATCAGCCAATTCTTTTATCACTAATACAAGAGGAGGAATAAAAACGTGCACCATAATAAAAGAGCCACATGAAGCAAGCCATTAAATAAAAGCCTAACATAAGCTCAGATGCATAAGCTCAGAATAAAACAATTTCAGTACAACACCCAAATTATCGATAAATAGGGACCTGTACTTTCTTTCTTATAAGCTCAATGCCCAGCTCTTTCCCTGTATACAAGCTTCTGCAATAATATATGCCACAATCTTGCATTCTCAAAACGGTAGCTTCAACTAGCTACCTTCTGGCATACTGAAATTCATGTGAATGATCGTGACAGCTCTTCAAATCCTATTTCACTGGAAAAAAGTGATTCCATTCTGTTTTTGCTTTCTTTTCTCAGAGGAGGGGGAAATCTATCTAAAACTCTGCAATAAGCCACTACCATTCCTTTCATGGATTCCGTAGCTAACAACTATTATTAGGGAATTAGCAGATTCAATTACAAGCTCATGGAGCAAGAGAGATGGCAACACCATAAAAAGACCAGATTATCCAGTACAGATTAGTAAAAGATTGGTTATACAATCGGAAGTGAATAAATTCAAGAAATCCACTCCTAAGAGCTCGAGAGCACTAGGAAGTCAGCTAGTGACCAAGGAGCAAAAAAGGGTCGAAAATAAATATGATATCACATTCTATTTGATTGAAGTCACAGATCCAATCAACAATTCTATATGACAGCACTATTTCCATCTCTTATGACCCCCACCATAATCCGAATTCCCAGAGTAGCCATAAAACTACAAGCTCATGAAGGAAGACAGGAATCCATTGATTATATTAAGGGTCATAAACAAATTCAAGCTCTTTTTCTTTTAAAGTGGTTACCCCCACTCCCCCTCAGGAGTCACCAGTAGCCCTTTCACTCTTTGCTCCCTTGGTACACAAATCCCAAGGTTGGAAATGGAGGTCTTTTCCACTACCCTGTCCCTCACTTGTAGAAACAAGTTCAAGTTTTCAACTTAAAAAGATTAAGATTACTATATTTCCTTCATTGGATCTTGGAATTTTGAAGAAAAGGAAAGTGAGGACAATTAAAAGTGAAAATGACTGTCTGCCTTACTACAATACATAAGAAAAAGATAATAAACAACACTAAAATGAATTTTTCCATGTTTTTCCTACATCCAAATTGAAAAGAAACTGAATTTTATAAAATCTTGAAATCGAGTATCACAAATATGTGTCCTTTCTGGAGGGCAATTAAAAGTAAAATGACAATAACTGTACAGCATTGTCTGCCTCAGTACAATTCATAGGAAAATGATACTTAAGAACACTAAAATGAACTTTTACATGTTTTCAAGAAACTGAAAATATTTCAAAGTCTTGAAATTAAATTACACATATATGTTTCCCTTCTTCTAACCATCTAAATTATGAAAAATACATGGATCTGATTCGCAGAAACTTGAAATAACACCAAATTGAAGAAGAAAACCCATAAATTTTTCGACCAGAAACTCATCAATCTGAAATTGAATCAAGAAAAGGGCACGAAATCTAAGGGAAACCATACATCCAGATCCGAAAAAAATAAAATTGTACCTCCTGCTCGGACAAGGGTTTGCACTGCATAAGAAGATCAATTTGTTCATCAAGATTTCTATGAGCTGTGCTCGATGGCTCCGAATCCATGGTGATCTTTCTTCTTTAACTGCTTGCGGGTCCAGAGGTAACTCCAAGAAACCAACAACAGAGAGGAGGAAACTTTCTTCAACCACAGCAGAAACCCTAGATTTTGTTCACAGCGAAAAAGGGAGACGAAATCAAATGGAGGTTTAATTTGCTTTGATTTTCTCTCAGCTCCGCACTGACAGAGAGAAAGAGAGAGGAAGAAAGAGAAGTGAGTGCGAGTGGTGGTGATGAATCCAAAGGAGGAAAGGGCGAAATAAGTAAAACCACTTGTTGCCTTTGTCTTGTTTTCGAAACTTCTTCTACTTTGTTTTCTTTTTATTTAGCCTAGTGTTACCCGCCACTTGATCTTGAACAAGGTAGAAGAATCTAGAGTCTTGGAGAGGTTAGTGGAAGACTCTAGATCCTTATACAAGCTTGTAGAGAACTTTTAAAAGACTTGGAATTCTAGAGAGGGATTTCTTTGTAAATATGGAGGGACTTGTATAACAATTTTTATTTACACTTGAGCCCCTTAGGAATAGTATAAATAGAGGGGACATTCATTTGTAGAAAACCATCAAGCAATCAAGCATTCTTCCAAAGCAATATAAAAGTTTTCTTCATAAAAGCTCTCTTGTCTTTCTTGCAATCTAGCATTCCCTTAGCGATCTAGTCTTAAAGGCTTACTTGAGCTTACAAAATCATGAAAGATTCGTGAGTAAGTTGTCAAGTGCCGCACGGAAGTCTAAGTCCGTGACAACGTGGTATTAGAGCAAGGTTCTACTAAGGGATATGTCAAGTGAGGGAGACATTAACGCCACTACCACCACCAACGTCAAGCAAGATGTTGGAAGGAAGCACCGCAAGGGAAAGAAAAACTCTAAGAGAAATGAGGAGGTGCCGCTTGAGCCTACACCAAGCGAGGCCCTAACATCCTACTCACCCTCGGCCACTGAGGTGAGTGACTATGAGCGAAGCGAGGAGCCCGTGGACGTCACGCCCGGCATGGAGTGGATTGCAAGGGTGGATGCTGCCCGGCAAGCTGTGGAGATATTAGGCAAGCGCTTGAACAAGGTCGACGGCAAGTTCAACTCTCTAGAGGAGTTCACCCTTGAGGAGAACGACAACATCCGGAAGGAGTTGGAGGTGCGCAAGGCTGCCGAGTACGAGGTGAAGGAGGTGATCACTTCCCTGGAGTGTCGGCTCATGGACGAGCTAAGTACGATGGAGACCATGAAGGCCGAGATAGCAGCACTCAAAGGAGACATAGATGCCGGGAGATGCATGACGTCCAGTGTGGACCGGGAGGCCAAGATTGAGGCTCCCAAGCCACCTATGTTCAAAGGTGACCGTGATGCACAAGAGGTGGAGAACTTTCTTTGGCACTTGGAGAATTACTTCAAGTGTAACAAAGTGAAGAACGATGAGACGAGGATCAACACGCCATCTTGCTTTTGTGAGACCTCTTTGCATTCAGAAGTGCTCTTGAGTCTTATTTTAATGTTTATTTCAGTATTAGTGTTACATTTTGAGGTAGTTGTGGGCATGCCTTTGTACCAATTTAGAGTTAGTGCTTAGAGGCTTCATGGACTAGTCATATAGAGTTTGAGTTTATTCAGTTTGTTTCATTTGAGTTATGCTTTAAAAATATTGTGTTATATACATCATATATATTTGAGTATTGAGATTTAAACAGATATAGTTAAGTTTACTTATAATTATTGTCCCCATTTGAGTATATTTTGAGTAAATCTTTGGCTTAGTGAGTTAGCTAGGACAAGGGCTCGCTTGGAAACCAGCAATATTTCTGAGTGTTGGTCACGCCTAGGGTATAGACATGGGGCACGATAGGCTAATACTGAAAATTATATACACTTGATACAAACCATCGAGAAGAATAAATTATGCATTTGAAGAGACATGACAAATATCTTACATACTCTTTGAGAAATAAAGATTGTAACATACAAAGAATTGCTAAATGGAGAATTTTAGTAGCTCAATTTGACTAGCTAAACTTTCACTTTATCGGTGAGGATTCGACTCTACCTTTTAATCCCCTCCTCCATTTTCCCTTTTCCTAACCCCAATTTTATTTTATTTTATTAGAAAAAAAGAGAAAAATTTCTAGTTTAGAAAGTCACCATCAGAAATATGAAGTTTTTTCTCTTGAAAGATTTAACAATTTGACTTATCTTTATATTTTCCTTTTTAGTATTTTTTTTTCTCATTGTACAATAGAAACAGATTTACAAACATATATTTCGACAATAAAAGTAGCCAAAATTAATTAATAATTAAATGGAATCAATTATCAAAGCTAACAATTAATTGGTGCTTTTTATAAGAAAAACATGAACTAACTACGAAATTAGTTGTCAAAACTTTTGTAGCTATTATTATTGTTTGACAATTTTTCCATTAATATAATTAACCACAAAGCTTTGATGTTTAATGATAGAGGCTTTTTTTTTGTAATGATAATTTGAATCAAAAATATTTTACTTGAAAGAAAAAAATAAATATTTGAGTGCAGATTGTACCAATTAGTGATACTATATTTGTTCCCTAACTCATAAGCTTTAGAAAAAAATATATTCCTTTGAATATATTTTGTACCTCCTAAATAATTTTGTTTTTTAAAAAAACATCTTATAAATGTGGATCACACAAAAATTTAGTGAAAACCTACGATTCTGCAAACATCATAAGTAAGAAATAATCATAAAGGAAAAAAGAGGAATTTATGAAAAAGATAAATCATACTGAAGTGAAGTATCCCTTAGTTGGCTTCCTCTGTCCAATAATCTCTATAAGTGTTTGTAAGTGTATTTGGCATCAACTTTATGAATGAACATTCATCATCATCTTCTTTATTAATCTTTGTCTCATGATATAGACTATTCATAAAAGGTCCTTTTGAAACTTTCGTACTTGACCTGGCATTCTATAGAAGAAAATTGAAGAATACATCCATGTCGATTGGAAATGGAATTGGAGAATTCGGCAAACACCATTTTCCGATTTTCTAATCCACGGGATCACACCAAACATGCCAACACCATATCTTCATCAACTTTCTCCATTTTTGAAAGAACAGTTTTGAGTATTTTTGTCACGATCCGATTCCCCAAGTTATGATGGTTCCTACTATAACTCACAAGTACGTAAGTCAATCCGTATCCCAAAACTGTAAGTAATGGAATTAACGATAGAAAACTAAACCGAAATTACGCAAATAACAGAAATTACAAATGAAAGCGTGGAAGAAAGTGAAAAATATATGCACAATAAAAGATCCTTACTGAAACTTGAAAGTCACAAGTACAGAGCTACTAAAAAATGAATACAAGTCCCAAAATTTGACCACAAAAACAATACTTATCTCAAAAAGTAAAATACTAGTCATTATATATAGGAGACGGGTAAATCCAGGATGCCATGTGCTCACCCTCGTCTCCAGATCAGACTACGACAGGCTCGAACTCAACGCTGGTAGCTGGTGCTCTGACCTACATCATGGAAACAGATGTAGAGTATAGTGTGAGTACCAAAACAACAGGTAACAAGTAGGAATCATAGGCTGACTGAGCAGAGAAAGTAAAAGTACTATGAAATGCTAGAATTTACACACAACAAGAAACAAAGGGTGGGAATCTAATAGGGATGCACATGATTGTACTAAAACACAAAGAAAGAGAAAACAACTAACTAATTCCAATAAGGCTCTATAAGCCCGATGAGTACACTCACGCACAAGTTTAATTAAAACTAAATGGACCCCATAAGCCCGACAAGTGCGCAGAAGAATTAAGACCAACAAAGAGAACCTGATGATGTTTCCAAGATTACTACAACCTTCCACAGACTTGAACCGGACCAACTTAATGCCTAAAACTTTACTCATACAGAGTAGGAGCTAAGGACTTGAACCGAAGCGAAGAAAAATTCAAGTACTTTAACTAAGATTGGAATAACCAAAGACTCGAACCAAGGCAGAGGATAATTGTGGACTCAAACTATAACTAAGATTGGAATAACCAAAGACTCGAACCAAGACAGAGGATAATTGTGGACTCAAACCAAGTTTGTAAGTGGCCAAAGACTCAAACCTAGGTTGAAGATAGCGATGGACTTAAAAAAGGGTTGTTGGTAGCGGTGGTATCTAACCACAACTACAAATAGCGGTGGATTCTCACAACAACTGAAGATGGCGGAAGACTCAAACCGAGGCTAAAAATACCAAGGCATAGACTTGAACCGTACCCGATGGAGTGAATCAGGAAGTTAAACCACAGATGTAGTTGAATCGGTAAGATTTAGGATCAGTAGACAAACAAGCATCACGAGCAGAACCCTTAATTGAGTCTCATCAAGAAATCACTCCAAGCTTGAACCAAATCTACCCAACATCGACGAGCGGCTTCTAAATAAAGAACTAAGTACACCGAAACTGACATAATAGGGGAATTATGGATATAAGGTTCCAAGAGTGATGTTACTGCCTACCTAGGGCCCATATTATCATAATAAAGTTAGCTATATCAGTCTAATGTGAGCCAAGGCATTTGAAGCAACGTCAGAGAGATTTGAAGGCGTAACGGCTCTGAAAATATGCAATTCTATGGCAATCACTAGTCTAATCCTAAACTAAGGCCATACATGCTTCCAATATTAAATATGAGTCACAACTAAGCCACACCGCTAGGTATAAATGATAAACTAACACAACCAACTTGCTTTAATTGACCGAAATACCCAAAAAAGGCCTAACACAAGGATTCTACGAATTAAGCATGCTCAACTACCAATTAACCCCCAAATTCACACAATTCAACATACATTTACATATTCATGCTCAGTCTAAGGAGAGGGAAGCCGTACCCTACCATTAGGTTGATTGCTCGCGCTCCCAATCATTTGTTAGAGATTTTCTTTTATGTATGACCTCAGAACGTTGCCTCACTGTCATAAATAGAATCCTAATGTTATTACGGTCATTTAGACTCTAAAATCACTAAAAATTGACACAGATAAATTTTGTAGTCTACAAAAAGAATGTGGGACCCACACCAAAAATTCTTGAATTGACTTTGTAAAAAGGTCCTAATTAGCTCCCCAAACATGTCTTAAAATGAAAAATAACTTGAATACTTCAATTTGGAGAAACAATGTTCAGAGACGACATAAGCCACTCCTTAAGACACAAGAATGCTTTGACACAAGCATCGTCAAATTCAAACGCACTCTCCTTTTCAAGTAGATTGCAAAGAGGATATGCCACTTTAGAGAAATCTTTAATAAATCTCTTGTAGAAACCGACATGGCCTAAGAAGCTTCGGACACCTTTTACCGAGATAGGAGGAGGCAATTGAGCAATACCTTAAACCTTTTCTTGATCAACCTGGATGCCATCTCCAAAACATTTATGGCTCCACACAATACCTTCTTTTACAAAGGAAAGGATTTATTTCAACACACCTTTGTAACACTCTCCCAAGATGTTTAAGGCATGCTTCAAATATATCCCCTACAACTGAAAAATTATCCATGAAGACTTTCATTGTGTCCTCTACCATATCGGCAAAACTAGACAGCATACACCATTGCATAAACCGAAATGCATATGCTTGAAAGCAAAGGTACCATATGGACAAGTGAAAGTAGTCTTTTATTGGTCTTCCAAATCAATTGACATTTGATTATAACTGGATTAACCATTCAAGAAGCAATACCACCCGCGAGTCGATCAAGCATTTGGTCAACGAATGTCATATGAAAGTGATCCTTTTCCATGCAAGCATTTAACTTCCAATAATTCACATACACTCTCCACCCATTCACCGACCACATTGATACTAGCTCATTCTTTTCATTTGGAACAACGGTAATACCTCCATTCTTGGGAACACATTGAACAGGACTTACCCATTTGCTATCCGCAATAGGATAAACAACACCCGCATCAAGATACTTGATAGTTTATTTCATCATAACCTTTTGCATCGAAGGATTCAACTTTCTTTGGTGCTTAATACTTGGCTTACTATTACTAGCCAACTGTATTTTTTGGATGCAAATACTAGGAGGAATTCCCACGATATCGGCAATTGTTCACCCAATTGCTTTAACAAACTTTTTTAGCATGCTAACAAGTGCTTGCACTTGCCAATCGAACAAATCTGAAGAAATAATAACGGACAAGGTGATATTTGCTTCCAAAAATACATATCGGAGATGGAAAGGGAGAACCTTCAGTTCAATCTTTGTTTCTCATCGATGGATTGCTTTGCGGGTGGAGTCTCTCTCTTCAAATAGATATCAAGTTTCAAGGGGTTCTTAGAATAAGACCCAATACCTGAAATAACATCCACAACCTCATCATAATCGGGAATCTCTTCCCCATAAAAATTCAATAATACCTCAACCAATGATTCACCCACACTAGAAATATCATTCACACTCGCAACTGCCTCATCAATTACATCAATAAACGATATCGCATAAAGGTCATTTGGTTGCTTCATAGACTTACAAACATTGAATGTAACTTTTTCACCATTAACTCTAAACTTCAACTCACCACTTTCCACATCTACAAGAGCTCTACCGATAGCCAAGAATGGCCTATTGAGAATAATAGGGACATCAGTATTGATCTCACGATCAAGGATTATAAAATTGATGGAAAGATAAATTTATCAACTTTCACCAAAATATCATAGAGGATGCCGATGTGACGCTTTATGGGGCGGTCAGCCTTAGGGAGCCGCATGTGGTTGGCTTAGGCTCACCCAAACAAAGTTGCTTGAATATAACATATCGCATCATGTTTATACTTGCACCCAAATCAGAAAGTGCTTTGGCGAATTGATATAACCCATTAGAGTAAGGAATAGTAAATGCACCGAGATCATTCTTCTTTACTGCCACAATGCTCGACATGATGGTGTTACAACTATGAGACACCTCAATAGTCTCAAAATCCATGCTCTTTTTTTCATTACCAATTCTTTCATAAATTAAGCATAACCGGACATCTCTAACAATGACTCTACCAATGGTCTCAAGTCAATCTTAGAAAATAATTCAGCACCATGAAGATGATTAAATAAGTCATCATGTGTAGATTGGGGTAACAGTTCTTCACTGTCACTTTGTTTAGCGACCTATAGTCAATATACATCCTCAAAGTCCCATCCTTCGTCTTCACAAATAGAATAGGAGCACCCCATGATGACATACTCGAAATATAACATCTTACCCAAGAGGTGATCAAGCTGAACACTCACTGTCTTCCATCTCAAGGCGTAGGCTACTATATTTGCAGATAGGCCAAACAAGCTACACAACCCGAAGCAACCAACACTGATCCCGCATAAAAGAGATAATCCATATTTTTGTGGGACTATAAACACCCTGCCATAATACCGGAGGGATGCCAGGAATGACTAAGGTAACGGTCTTGGCATAGCATTCGAAGACCACATGGTAAAGGAATAACCAGTTCATGCCCAAAATCACATCAAAATCAAACATATCTAGAAGAATGAGATCAGCTCTAGTATCATAACCCTTGATAGTCACTAAGCAAGATTGAAATACCTGATCAACTACTAAGGATTCATCAACTTGGGTCGAAACATGAACCAACTCTGCCAAGGACTCTGACCTCATACCTAATCGGGGAGTGTCACACCATTTTCGACGGGTGTTTTCAGATTAGGGATTATTTTATTTTTCATTTGAGAGTCGTCAATTGGAATTGAGTTATGGTGTTTCAAGTCACCTTTTTGAATTCCTAATCAAAAGAAAATGACTCTTTATTTTGGTCTGCAAAAACAGAAGATCGAGTAAGGAATTCTGTTGATCGAGGGGATGATATGAGGCATCCCTCGAATCTCATGGTTCTACCATGGCTGTTTTTGTTAACTTATACTCAACTTAAATTATTTTTTGGTATATTGTTACAGACCAGGATGTGCTCGCATTTTATTGTCTAATTTTATTGTCTCAAATCAGATGCATAACTGCATTTTCGATTTCGATATACAATAGCTTAGAAGCATAACTGCTTTCTTCTCTCGAGTGCATCACCTAATATTCTCTATGTGTCTTGATTAATCAATGAAATTTAAAATATTATAGCAATTAAGGAAAGTCAATTATTGAACAAGGTACTTCATCGCATCCTTGAGTTTCTTTAACTTTCTAAAAAAAATCTACAACCGCATTCTTAATCAAAACAGATATTTTTTAATCGTGTTTATACTCATCTAACATTTAATGAATCTTAATATTTGCCAATTATTTTAAAGGTTTAGCAATTTCTTAATTATCCAAATAAACAAAAGAGACGAGATATTCGTCTGCCCAATAATTCTAATGAGCGCAACAACATTTTCTTTTTTTAAAAAAAAGAAATCCAATTTCCTTTGGAGTGTCATTTAGCGTGAATTCAATTTTTAGCAGCACCCAAAATCTAATAAATTGAGTTATAAAGTCAATTAACCTTTTCAAATCTAACTAAATCAATAAACCTCTTATTTCATGCTCCAAATTTATAATCACTGTCTTCAACATTCTAATTCAAGATATACAATCACAAAGCACACAACTAGAAAATATTAATAATGAAAATCAAGAATGCATTTTTCATTAAGCACCAAGTACAACGATAATAACACAAGAAAACTATGAACTTTAATAAAAGAGTAAGGCAAGAATGGACCTTCAATATTTCTTTGTAAATCACATGAAATAAAAATCGCAGAATTCGACTGAAACTGAACTGGAGATTCGACCAAAGACCTCAACTTGGAATCTGAAAATTCGACTCCATCCGCTCAACAGTGGTGAAGCTAGAGAAAAAGGAGATTTATGAGAATTTGTTTTCTTGAAAAAGGAGAAAGAAAAGGCAATTTTTGAATATGTTTGTTTTTGTTTTTCTTTCTATTTCCAACTAGTACGTGTGTTCCCTTTTTTTTTTTTTTTGCGCTTTGGGTTATGAAAGGAGTATATAGGTGCGAGATGTGAGGGTGAGAGTAGAGTGTATTTTTCTTTTGCAGGTGAGTGGAACGAGTTGGGGTAGTGTGGAGTGGAATATGGGTGAGTGGGGTAGTGTGGGTTAGTTAATTTTTAAAACTAAATATATATATATAAATTATAATAATAAAAACTATTAGCTCATTATTTTGAACTAATAAAAATAGAAGAAAAGCTAAATAGCTAATTTAAAATATAATTAATAAACACTAGCTTATTTACTAAATCTAGATTAGAAGATTTTTTTTTTGAAAAAAAAATAGTAATAATAAAATTGAAAAAAAAAATTACTCTAAAATATGACTCTATTTTTATAGTTTTCAAATCTTTAAAATAAAATTAATAAAATAAGATGAAAAAAATCAAAATGTTTAATTTAGATTGAAAAGAAATATTTAAACACTAAAAATGGTGTAACACCTTAAGTTCGGAAAAAATCATATGTCTACAGTTTGCCCCTCTTTTACTGAAAACCCGAAGAGTATGCAGACAAACAAGTAGACAATGTGACAAGTTTTGATCGAACTCTTATTTGAAAGAAAAAAGATGCGACCGAGTCCTGGTTTTAGACAATCTACATATCTCGAGTTATAAAGGAATCATGTCACGCGTAGTTCAAGGAGATGAAATAATGAGTTGGAAGTCAAGTGAGGTCCCATCATGGTTCCAGTTCGCGGCTCCTATTTATACATAAAGATGAAAGAAAAGAATAAAAGAAAATACAAGTACACGATTTTATCTATGTAGCTTATCTTGACTCGTGACTTGGGTCTTCATGCTACTCAAGTTATGAGATATTCATTTCATCTCGAGTGATCTTAAAGGTGAACTTGTTCTCCAGGTAGGCTTCTTCTACTTGGGCTTGAAAATTGACCTTGTTCTTAGCTTTGAATCGAGACTCTGAAATGAATTGATCTTTGTTTCAATGCATCCTTCAGATGACTTTTGACTTGTATAAAGTAGCTCAATTGATCGTGAAGATACAGTTAAATTGAATTCCGCTAGTCCCATTGTCCAAGAGGGTCCTGCTAGTCTCACTATGTAGGAGTTCTTGCTAAACTAAATTCTTTATGTAAGAGGGTCCTGCTTGTCCTAGTATGTAGGAGGGTCTTGCTAAACTAAATTCCATTATGTAAGAGGATCCTGTTAGTCCCATTATATAGGAGGGTCCTGTTAGCCTCATTATGTAGGAGGCTACTATTAATCTCATTATGTAGGAGAGTCTTGCTAATCCTATTATGTATGAGGATCTTGATAAACTAAATCCCATTATGTAGAGGGTCCTACTAATCCCATTATGGAGGAGGGTCCTACTAATCCCATTATGTAGAGGGTCCTGCTTGTCCCATTATGGAGGAGGGTCCTACTAATCCCATTATGTAGGAGGGTCCTGTTAATCCCATCATGTAGGAGGGTCTTGCTTATCCCATTGTGTAGGAGGGTCCTGTTAATCCTATTATGTAGAAGGGTCCTGTTAGTCCCATCATGTACGAGAGTCCTGCTAATCTAAATCCCATTATGTAGGAGGGTCCTACTAGTCCCATTTTGTAGGAGGGTCCTGTTAATCTCATTATGGATGAGGGTCCTGTTAATCTCATTATGTATGAGGGTCCTGTTTATCCCATTATGTAGGAGGGTCCTTCTAATCCCATTATGTAGGAGGGATCTATTAATCTCATAATGTAGGAAGGTCCTGTTAAATCCCAACAAGTACGTATGTTCCCTTCTTCTTCTTTTTTTTGTGTGTGTTTTATCGTATGAAAGGAGTATATAGATGTGAGATGTGAGGGTGAGAATAGAGTGTATTTTTCTTTTGCAGGTGAGTGGAAGGAGTTGGGGTAGTGTGGAGTGGAATGTGGGTGAGTGGGGTAGTGTGGGTTAGTTAATTTTTAAAACTATATATATATATAAATTATAATAATAAAATATATTAGCTAATTCTTTTGAACTAATAAAAATATAAGAAAAGCTAAATAGCTAATTTAAAAATATAATTCATAAACACTAGCTTATTTACTAAATATAGATTAAAAGAATTTTTTTTTTAAAAATTCCTTTCTTTTGAAAAAAATTAATAATAAAATTGGAAAATAAAACTTACTCTAAAATATGACTCTATTTTTGTAGTTTCCAAATCTTTAAAATAAACTTACTAAAATAAGATTAAAAAAACAAAATATTTAATTTAGATTTAAAAGAAATATTTAAACAGTAAAAATGGTGTAACACCTTTAGTTTGTTAAAATATCGTGTCTCTATAGTTTGCCCATTTTTGATTGAAAACATGAAGAGTAGCACAGTGTCGACCGCTCCGAAGATCCTGATTCTGACCACTGCCTCTAAAGCGAGGGGGCACTATTGTCACTAGTCTAGATACATGTGGTGTTGGTACAATTGCCCTCGCCCTAGCCGACGACACTCTCTGGAAAAATGGTCTAAGCTACCGCAATCATAACAACCTTGAGAAGATCGACCCTTAAGGATATGGCCACCACAACCTAAAGAACCTACATCTGATCCCCTCAAATTCTGGCTCGTACTATGACCACCCTACTGATGTTGGCTGCCCTCAGAAGAAGGTGATGCTACTTGAACAGGATAGTTAGAATGACCTTGCTGGAATATATGGTGGGGCCTATCATAAAATTCCCTCCCTCTAGTCTGAGACTCGCTATAACTGCCCTAGTAGATATCCCTCTTATCTCTTCCTCCTTGGTCTTCACGATGAATATTCTCCATAAATCAGGCATGATCAATCACAGTAAGAAATGAATGACCTACGGAAGCTAGATTCTTCATGTCAACCCTCAACTGGTACCGCAACCCACACATGAAGCAACAAACTCTCTCCTAATACTATGCTGAATGCATGTACTTGGCACCAACTAATACCTTTCAAATGCTCCTTTCTTGTTTGGAGAGCTCTTAGAAGGAAATTACCTACCAATGAGAAAATAACCAGCTTTGGCAAAGCCCCCTCTCAGTGCCATTGTTGTGATAGACCTGGCCAAGACACCATTGATCACACCTTTGTTGCAGGAACCTTTGCCAAGAATACTTGGAGGGTGTTTGCTGATTCTTTGGGCATAAAAAAGGATTACACACCTTTTAGAAATATGCTTATGAGATGGTGGACATCTAAATACAAGAATGAAGCCCATAAGCTCCTGTTACAAGCAGTCCCTGTCTTCATTTGTTGGAACTTATGGAAGAATAGATGTGCTTCCAAATATGGAGGAAAGAAATCTAACCTTTCAAGAGTCAAATTTTCTGTCTACAAAAATATCTCTAACCTGCTCATCACAGTTTTTTCTTATATTGAATGGCCAAATAACTGGAAGGACCTAGTCATTTCAGTGGAATAATGCTACCATGACACCAAAATTACCCCTGTATGCTGGATCAAACCAGGTGATCACATGGTAAAGCTAAATACAGATGGTAGTGCCCTTAACAACCCAGACAACATTGGTGGAGGAGGAATACTTAGAAATACTCATAGTGACCTTATCTTTGCCTATGCAGTTCCATTGGGGGAAGGAACTAACAACCAAGCAGAAATCAGGGCTGCTATCTTTGGTCTATCTTGGTGTATTCATCTTGGTTATTTACAGGTAGAGTTAGAGGTAGATTCTCAACTCCTAATCAGGTGGTTACAACAAGAAGAAAAACCCCCTTGGTCAATAAAGGAGATGCTGGACAATTTAAACAACATCATCAACCAATTCCAAACTTTCAGCTGTAAACACATCCTTAGAGAAGCAAACTACACAGCTGATGTCTTATCCAAACACAGCCACAAATGCAAATCTCCTGAACTCTATTTCACTGTGCATGATCTCCCCAAACAAGCTAAGGCATACCTTGAGATGGACAAGCTGGAAATGCCTTCTTTCAGAAGAAAAAAACTCAGGAGAATCAAGAAACCTCCCTAACTCATTCTATTTTGGTTCTAACTCAAACTTCAACATGGTTTTGTCTATGCATAGCTATAAATACCTTGAAGATCTCATAGTTAGAACTCCTGGTAAAGGGAAAATCTCCCTTCCTTATTACTATCTTTATTATTTTCTTAGAATAACCAGTCTAACTTTAAAGGTAAGGAGTAGAGTAGTTTATATTTTGTCTTCTCTTCTTTCTTGGCTTAACAGGTATATGAATCTTGATTGGAAGCCCAAGCTGGTTTCCTTGCACCACACATGGGACACATTCAAGTTCTTGTTTTTGTTTTTGTTTGCTGGTCTGTGCAGATACACCACATTACATATCCTGGATTTTTTCTACATCAGTAACAACAAGAGGAGCCACAAGGGAAGTGCTTCTTTTTGGGGTTACAGAATTGTTTCCAGACTTTGCTTTTTTGTTTTTGTTTCTATGCAGGTTACAAACTACAGCAGGAACAACATTCCAGCCTCTTCTAAGATTACAACAGTTACAACAATCCAAAAGCATTCATCAGGAACACCTCTCAGCAACTCCTACCAACCTGAAATTCCACCTCTTGAGCCATCTGTGTTTGTTTGTTTATCAGTACAGATTCACAATACACTCCAGCTGTGATAATTTGAACAACTTGTAGACATGCATCTCTACAGATTCAACAATATCCCAAGATCAAAAAACAGAGGAGCTATTCCTTGCAACAAGTTTGTCAAAACTAAGGAGAAGCAGATGCCAGAAACGACACACCACCTCAGCAGCAGCCATCAGCCCTCAACAACATGCATCATGCAACATCCAAAATCCTCCAAATTTTGCAGAATATTAACATCCCCAAAGATGGTTGTTCCCAAGAAATTTTAGCTCGAACAGATAACCGGAGATGTTAGTCGAGCGATATTGAAAAAGACAGCCGATGTTGCAGGCAGAACAGTAACTCTCAAGAGGAGCAATAGTATACATCATCAAAAATACTCTAAATTTTGTAGGAATATAGCAACTCCAACAATTGTAGAGCCCAAGAAATTTCAGCCCGAATGGAGAATCGGAGACGTTAGTCGAGCGACCTTGAAAAAGATAGCCGATTGTTATGGAACCCCTTTGTTTCTTCTTCTTTGGCAAAATCTGAATTTTAACAACTTTCAACAACTTGTATGTTAGCTATTATATGGACCCAAGAATTTAAAGCCCGAATAGATTCTCGGAAATATAAGTCGAGCATCGTAGAAGATATGACCGATCTCGACCCATGCAAAGAAAATTGGGTATACTTGATTTTCTTCAATTTAGCTAGGTTCTGTACCTTAGTTGAATAGAATTAGTTTCCTATACTTGATCTTCCTAGTCGAGAGGAGTCCTCTCATTAGATATCTTCCATTTTATTTTTGGAGGTAAGGCCTTTCACGTCCCCCTCCTTGTACTTGTCAGTTTACTTTTATATATATAAGATGAAAATTTTATATAAAAAAAAACTCTCTCCTCTTCCATGGGTAAGATCATGGTGGAATGGTGAGATAGATCATGGAACCTTGCCTCGTACTCTGAGACGATCATGGAGACAAGCTCTAACCTAGAGAATTGATCACGAAGCCTATCCATGATGCTCTATTGAATGAAACAGGCAGAGGAATCCTCTAAGAACTTGTCCCAAGATATAAGAGGCAACAAAGTTGGCCTGGACTACAAGTACGAGCCCCATCACTGCTTACCTAGCTCGATAAGCTGATGAGTGGTGAAGTCAACTCTTCTCTACACCACAAGCCCTAATGACTTAAGGTTTCCCAGGTATGTAGCAAAGAACTCATGGGCGTCCTCCCCAATATCCTCAGTAAATATTGGTGGTGAGAATCTCTGAAATACCCTAAGCATCTTTTATTGCATAGAAGCATAACCCCTTCCTCTAAATCCGACTGCGCAGCCACATGAACCGGTAGTAACTGAACCTCTAGGGCCACTGCTGTAGGTAGACCCTGTGGTGCTGGAGCTGGAACCAGAGCTGGTGCTGGGGCTGGAATTAGAGATGGTTCCTGCCGCATCTCCCCTATAGCGTCTAAAATTAGAGTGAGCTTGGCATAAAGGTGTGGAGCCGTAGTTGGTGCTGGTGGTTGTTGTGCTAGTCCGAACCTCACCAGTTATGAAGGTAAAAATGCATCCTTGTGCTCCTCCTTGGGATCCGGAGTCTCCGCTTAATAACTGGGTAGTGCTGCAACCCTCACACGACCTCTACATCGACCTTTTACCCTAGTTGGGGCTCTATTTGCGGGCTCAGGTACATCACCTTCGGCCATTACACAACACAAGCATACTATCTTATGAAAGAGTGGAACAAGTGAGATTTCAAGGAACCAAAAACAAACATGTTTCACAAAAGTGAAACAAAAGAGGAAGTCTTCCTAACGACATCCTATAGCCTCCCAAAGATAAGTCATGAACGTCTCTGTACCAATTTGCAGAACTCTACTAGAAGTTAGCTTTGTACAAGTGAGGCCACCGAACAAAGGGCTCCGATACCAACTTGTCATGACCCGACCTATCAAGTCATGATGACACCTACTACAACCCTCTAGTAGGTAACTCGATTCGTATCTCAGAACTGTGAGCAATGAGATTTAGGTTAGAAACTAAACTATACCGAAACAATAATAGGAACAACACTAAGAAGCGAAAGGACGATGAACAAAATATACAACAAAATATAAGATTCCTCCTAGAACCTAGAAGGACAATTACAGAGATGACTATATCAAAGAGTAGAAGTCCCAAAAGTGGACTGTAGAAATAAGACTTGTCTCAAAAACAAAATATTAGTCAATATATATATATAGATAGAGACAAGAATAGTACAAAACATCAAGTTCTCACCCCCATCTCCGTATCAGACTCCTGCAATCTTGAATCAGCATTGGCCACTGGTGCTCAGACTTGCATCAAGAAAATAGATGCATAGTGTAGTATGAGTACCAAAATAACAAGTACCCAGTAGGCATCATAGGTCAACTGAGCTTGACAAGTAAGAGCAATATGAATAGAAGGAATAGAACAAAACAAAGGTCAGGGGCAGAAGTCTAAAGTAAAGTAATGTAATGCACATAAGTGTACAAAGACCCTAGCTAAAAGTAATCTACAAGTTAACTACACGTAACTTACCCCCATAGGCCCAAAAGGTACACTCATACCCAAGTTTAAATAAAAACCTGAATGGCCCCTCATAAGTCCGACAAGTACACAAAATATCTCAAATTACCAAGAGAGAATCTTGAGGATCCCAAGGCCAGAGAATGTAGAACGAAAACCTCAATCCAAACCAGCAAAATCGGATAGTATGGAGATCGAACCTCTAATCGGATGCTCACATGTATTATCAAAGTAACCAACCAGATGTGTTAAAGTAACTGAGGCCAAATGTCTAATCAAATGCTCTTTATAAGTACCAGAGTGATCGAGGTCGGACCCTTTAACATCCCCTAAAAACGTTGTATACGAAGTTTCAATTCTCGCCTAAAAATAATATAACCTCTATATTTTGCGCATAACCTTTTATAGGATTGTCTAAATTGGGTGATTCAAATTTCTCAGTAACCACAAGATCATTACCTACAACTTTTGTGAAGACCATAATTTACTTTTCGGAGGTTAAGTAGGTCAAATAAATTAATTATTGTAAGACAGTGTGTTGTGACGAAATGGAGTGTTTGTAGAAGAAAATTCATACCTCGCTGTAGGATGCTCCAAACTAGTTGATTCTTGAACGACATGAAACTAGACTGCTATATCTACAATTCTTATGAGACACCGAATCCTAATAATGAATTTATCTTGTTCAAAAACAGCTTCAAAAAGGAGTATTCTGTCAAAGATAACTCATTTCACCTACCATGGAAAGATCTAGATACATTTGACATCACTCATGACATAAATTGCCCTCCAATTAACATCATCCATGGCATCATAATTTTCTACTAAATTTTTAGATTTTTTTATAATTATTTTATTTATTATTAGGTCACTCTTTTCCACCTATAAATACCCACCTTATTTTCTCATTTTATTCATCAAGCTTTCTCAAGCAAGTCTTCTTTCTATACACTTCTTTACACTTTCTCAAATATAGTTTTAGTTCTTAGTAGTGAAGAAATACTATTCCGGTGATTCATATACTCCGGATAGTACACAAAACGTTCCAGTGAGGAGAAAAGCTAGGACTCAAGAGTGTTCATTAACTCTTTCGGTTCCGACTAAAGCTTCGGATTCCAAGTATGCAAGGCTTCAATGAGAGTATTTCTTCCACTCTCATGTCTAAATTATTTTGATTATATGATAAATTATATTTATTTTCTTTAATCTCTACTCTAAGTTATGTGGGTATTTATCCATGGGTTCTTCCACCCATGTAGTCCAAAAACTCTTTCAATTAAGTCTCTTGATTTCAAGTAATATTTTCTTATGATAATTCTTAATTTTACTTAATAGTATGAATCATGGTTAAACTAATAATTATTGCTCTATTTTGATGCAACATAATTTCATATGTCTGAATTGATGGTTTATAAGTAATTCCTCTATTTATCTATTTAAAGGTTCTTAAAATTTATGGTGGGTTGTTTAAAGCATGATTTTTAATTAATGGATTTCAAAGTATTTATGTATATTTATTTACATACATATTTGCAAGTTGAAGTGATTTAAACCCACCTAGTTTTACTATGTTTTTAATAAAGTTTGACTTAAAAGTTTTGACTCCAAATAAATATTTATGAAAGCAATATCTATGATAAAAAAGGGAGTCTTATGAAATGAAAGAATAAGGAAATGATATGAATGATGTATTCTTTATGCAATAAGGACAATTCTTGCATATTTGAATTATCAAATATTTTAATGAGCTATTCTACCGAATATGATGTTTGAATTCTCAAGTTATATGCTATGAATATTTTGAAGTATTAAACTATTCCGTGGGATTGACTTAGCACCGAATGAGGCATTGAGGTGGGATTCGATAAGGGAATCCTAGTAGCAACTTCTTGTCTCATTAACTATGTGCCAACATAAGAGCCCTTGTAGGCTTAGAGTAATGGATCCATGAAATCCCTTAAAGTTAAAGCTAAAAAAATGAATGAAATTGACAGAGTTCTACCTGGCAAGTAGTCTCCCCGGCCAACGTAGGGGGTTATGTTGGATTCCATGTAATAGCTCGCATGGTCTTAAATGTCGGTTATGGTTATTTTCCCACAAAATGAATGTTTTAAAGAATATCTATATGATTTATTATGCATGCATTACCATATTAATAAATGTTATAATGTTTCCTCAATGTTCATGCATCCTTACATACTTAGTACATTCAAAGTACTAACGCATACTCTTTTGCCTACATGATATCACCATGTAGGGACCAGTGCTCCTCCTCGTTCTCCTCCACATGGCTAGTTGAGATTTCGGTGAAGACTACTTTTGGTGAGTTCCCATGTTCTGAGAACAATACTCCTTTATCTTTCTAGCTTATGATATGTTAAGATATTTTACTATGACATTTCTTCTATTATGATTGAGGGTGAGCTAGGGACTTGTCTTAGCCCCGTTAAATCTAATAGTTAGAGGTATTGTTGGACATATGTAAGTTGAAGATTTACTATTTTGATTTCCGCTTGTTTATTTATAATCATTACCTATGAAAGGCTAAAAGAATGCTAAGAGGCTTGTTTGAGGTACTTTCGGGTTCCTCATTCGCCATGTCACGTCTAGACCCTAGGCTTGGATCGTAACAGACCCCTAGCCATATGCTCTTCGAAAGTATTAGTGTGGTAGAGGCTGGAGCTTGATTTCAGATGCTCGCCAAAAGTACCAAAATAGCTGCTGAAAGTGATCCAAATGTTCTATATTCATAAATCACCATGAAAAACCATCCACACCTAGCCAATGATTTAAACTATTTGAGCTGAACCCAAAACAAATTTTGAATCATAGAACAAAACTCGGTGTCACCATCGAAACTCGCAAAGTCAAAAAATTAGGGAAATGAGGACAAAATATTCGAAGCAAGAGTACCACTTAGCTAAGTCTCAACTATCAGGCTTAATTCTGCTACACCGGTCTACAGGTATCTTAGTAGGCCGAAGTGACGCAAGGATAAGATTAAGGCCTCGCGGGTTCGAATTATGCATTTCTAACGCAAGAACTAGTAAAACCTAGACTAAGGTAAAAAATTCTTCAAATAAATAAGAAATTAAGTATTAAAATATTCCACAAGTTAATGATGACCAAAAAATGGCAAAAAACATGCTCACAAGTTCTTGATAATTCCAGGAAAAGGCCTAAAACCTGATTTATAAATGCCTAAGGATGATTCAATAGTTACCCAACCCAAATTCCAACTAATCAACAAGCATTCATATTCTCGAACTTAATTTAAAGAGAAGGAAGTCATAGCCGACCTCTAGGCAATATCACATGCTCCAAAATCATAAAACCAAAACTTTCATATTTTGAACAGCCTCCAAACACTGCTATGCTATCAAAAATAGGAACCCAATGTTAATACCCGGTGGTTTTGACAGTAGAATTACTAAAATTGGAGACGAACCAATTTTATAGTGAATAATGGGAATATGGGGGCCGCTTTGCTAATTTCAGAATTGCCTCTTTGAAAAGGTCCTAAATGCCTCCCTAAACTTGTGTTCCATAATGGAAGACAATTTAGAGCTCGGAATAGACCAAACACAAACATGTAAAATTTTCAATATTTAATCACAATTAAAGAGACATGGCAGCAGCTATAAATACGAAATTACCTCAAAAAAAGCCCCCCCTACACTCCCTAACTATGCGCCTACGAAGCCACAACAACTATAAATGCATAAGACTTGGAATCTCTTAATTTGGACTTGTAAAACTCAAGATGTGAATTTTTAAAGGCGAGGTCGAGCTAAAACATGTATGGTTTACATTAAAAAGGGCAGGCACAATGCTCTTCGCAATTGTGGATCCCTAGGCTCGCGAGCGTGGTCAATTGAAAGGTTACCCCTTTGCGATCGCTGAGGGCTTCTCGCATACGTAAAGGACTACACAGGTCAAGCATCATGATCGCACCCATGGGGCCTCCCGAACGCGATGGTCATATATGGTCTGCACCAGCACTGTGGAAATAAAGAGTTGTTGGAGTAGTCCAAGAATCTTACATGATTCTCGAGATTCGTTTGGAACCTCGTGCGTGAAAATAAGATATGCTACCCCACAAAATTTGACATTCTGGACTCAATAGTGCAGCCAAAATTTATATGTGAGGTCATTTTGATAAGAAATGGTTCCCACACCCAAATGCCATTTTTAGCCAAATTCTACAATGGGCCTTGGGATTAGATCAGAAGCCTCGAGAAGAGAATGAAAAATTGTTCTAGACCAAACTCAACATTTCAAAACTAACCATGTTGATGTAATTTTCATCCAAGCATATTTTCCAATAATGTTTACCAAAATCAACCCTAGGCCAAATTTCAAAGTCAAAAATGTCAAAAGGTCCAAACTCGCATTGAAACTCCAGGATTTGCGTCGACCGTTCTACTAGTCTAATTTGGCCATTTTAGAGCTGGTAAAACCATCATAATTTTATTTTGAGGCTATTTAACTGACATTTTGGGCCCTTCTCACCTCCTATGAGTCATCCTACGGAAAAGACTTTCTGAATGGGGTAAAAGAATTTGGGATCGTCAATCTCTTCCTTAAAGATTGGGATGAGTCAATGTCGGTCGATGGTGTGAAAATCAACTATTCAAGTATCAAAAGCTCCAAAATAGATGAACGGGTCAAAATTCCAAACGAACGATCAGGCAACCAAATAGTTAGCGCCAATGAGTCATAAAGGACTTAGGGTGACCATAAGAATGATATAAACAATGAAAAGAAGGCATTGCAAAAATGATCTAAGGACCTTTGGCGAGTTGCCAATTCCACTTGGGGAGCCTCAAGCTAAATGTATCCTAAGTTTTTATTTATAACTCAACGTTCTGAATTTTCAACTTTTGGGGCCTCTTTCATGTATGTGGTTCCATTTCTATCATCACAGATTATGGTAAGCTATTTTATTTCAAAGTTATAGGAAAGTTCAAGAGGAGTTGGGAACTCAAGTCACTTTCAACACAACCTTTCATCTAAAAACATATGGTCAATCGGGGAGACTAATTCAAGCATTCGAAGACATGTTGAGGACGTGCGTGATTGACTTGGGGGGGCATTGGGATAAGTTATTACCCTTCTATGAGTTTTTTTATAATAAAAACTACCACTCCAACATTGACATGACACCGTTTAAAGAACATTATGGGAGGGGATCTAGATCACCTATAAGAATTTTGGGAGTTGATCTTGTAAATGATGCTCATGTCACGCCCCGGGAGGGTACCCTAGACGTAACTGGCACTCAGAAACCATTTTTGGCTCCCAAGCGTACCACATAGCCTGATCACACATCCGTTCATTCATTCATTCAGCAGAAAGTTTAAAAATAAAGAATAATTTAGCGGGCAACTCAAATCACCCATCCAACTCAAAGAATAAAGGCCATAGGCCGACAAATAAACTAAAAATATTGTCATTTAAAAATAGTTTGACAAGAATAACTCAATCGACTCATCACTATCTAGTCTATGAAGCCTCTATCACTACTATCTAATTGGTGCCAATGACATGTTCATGGCTCTCTCAAATCAAAATGAAAAGGGCTAACTCGATGCAAGAATACACAGACGGTGTCCTCCGAATGTAGGGGAGGACTCACCAATACGCTGAGTGCGAATAGATCCCCAATGATACTTCTATTGACGATCTCTTAAACCTGTCTCTGCATCATGAAACGATGCAGGTCCAAATGGACGTCAGTACGTGAAATGTACTGGTATGTAAAATGGCAGAATGAAACATACCTCAAGGAAGAATAACATCGGTCCACATATCTCAAATCAGAAAGATAAGAGGGACTCAAATAAAGCATCGTAAATCTAAAGTAAGGCTACAGTTTAGACAGAGACCAATCATATACCATACAATCCAACCCAATTATGTATAATACAGTTCAACCAAATCATTTAAAATTCGATTCCTTTCAATCATGTACACTCCGATTATATACACTCAACTCAACAATCAACTCAATAATCAAATCCAATCTAGTCACATATCATTCTATTCAATCCAATCACAATTCATCTATTCCAATTCGACCATATACAATCTACTCAACATTCAACTCAACAATCAGCTCAAAGGACTCAACTTAGTAAATATGCAAATTAAATTATGCAACGTTTTACAATTTAACTCAAAGGACTCAACTAAATAAATAATTAACAACTCACTCAAGTGTCCTAAGTCTAACAAGAAATAGTTTAGACAGGACTAACTCATAAGCATATAGCAACTCACTCAACTCAACTGACTCAGAGTACTATCAAGACCTAAATGGGAGTTTCTCTTAACCGACAACCATCACTTATGAGCCAGTGAAAGTACAACAAACCGACGTTGTTGCCGCATCCGTTCATACCTTGCCAGGGTATGAACGAATCAACAAATCATGAATCCAATCCAACCAAGTCCTATAATGTCAGGACAAAACTCTCGGGGAAGTATCCAACTTTAATGGTTAAATCCCCCCTACGTTTGGCAACACAGGTATTGGGTTCGAGTATGGACTATACTCTTACCCAATTCGGTGCTCGATACTCCTCCCATGACTCCATGCTCATAAAACTCCTCCAATCATCTCAAACAAGCCCTCACGGCTAGTTTTATGTGGAACATTGCCACCTCATCAACTTTATTCTCATTTCAACTCAATTAACTCATAATGACAAGTCTCATTGGACCTTCTTTCAAATCGACTCATCTCAAATCATCAAACTCTCTTTAAAAATTTATACAATCTCAACTCAATGAATGCAGAGAAGATTATGTACATTAAAATATAATTCAACTCCTCAACTCAAACTCAAAATAGATACTTTAATGTAAAAATACTCAACTCATTTAAGGGCTCCTCATACTCAACTCCTACTTAAACTCCTTTCTAAATCAAAGATGAACTAATAATTCTTTAGACTCAAAATAGTGTATAAGTAGTTTATGCAAAAAGGTTCACAAATAATTTATTTAAAACTCCTTCTCAAAAGATCCTTTATTTCCAAAATACTCATAAGACTCCAATCAACTCAGATTATATAGATCACATATCACGTAATCACATTAGACTCCAATCCGGTCCATCACATAACATCCTCATCAATACACCTCTTCATCAATCATTCTATACATATTAAGTAAGCACCATTCACTTCATCACTCACATCGTCATCAAAACATCATCATCACATCATCATCATATATTATCATTTACATCATCATCAAACATTATCATCACATCATTGTCAAGTATTATTTTCATATCAATCATCAAACATCTACTCCAAAAATCCTTATTTTTGTCCTATGTTCATTTTATAGAAGCAAAGGGTCATTCTTAACTAACCAATTCATTCTTTTTATTCCAATCAATACATATATATATATATATATATATACAATTATCCATCTCAACCTCAAGACATTTGTGACAAAAAACCTCATCTTGGGTTCATATGAATGAAACATGAACTCATACTCTCAACAAAATCAACTCAAGAATATCGTCAACATCCATAAATCTATATACAAAGGTACATTTGAAATCAATAATATAAAAGATAAATATTTAGTAACTCAAGTCATTAAAACATCAATCAACTAATAGTACTTAAAAACATTCTATAGTTTAGGAAAACTTTTAAGAAAAACCTTCTTAGAAGGTTCAACTCTTTCACAACTCCTATCCAACACATCTATGGGCATATGGAAGAACTAAATCCATATTTTAGGTTAGCCTTACATACCTTAGTGAAGACTTGAAGAAAATCTTGTGGTTGGGTCTTCAATGGAGGACTCAAATCTTGAAGCTCTTAGACTCTTTTTGTTGGAAATGGAGAAGAAGAAGAAGAAGAAGAGAGAGAAGCTCCTAGGACTTTTTAGAGAGAGAGTGAGGCTGCAAAATGTGTTCCCAAAAGACCAAGGGTAACATATATATAATTTGGGTAAGTTCCCAAATTGCCCCTCCTCAAAAGTTCTGAAAAATAGGCAAAAACGCACCTGGCGCGATAGTGGCGCGTCGCGTCATTGCAGCGCCAGGCCAATTACGCCTAAAACCTGCACACCTCGTAGTGGCGCACCGTGCCAGAGACCGAACTACTGAGGCATGTTTCTAGCGTGATTGTGGCGCATCGCGCCCTTACAGCGCCAAGGCCAAAATTTCTGCTTTCTAGAAAATTAGCCTGAAAAACCCTGCACAACTTTTAGCAGCGCGTCGCGCCAGGGGCCAAACTACTGAGGCATGTTCCTAGCATGATAGTGGCGCATCGCGCCACTACGGCGCCAAGCTTAGATTTCCAGTAGTTGAACCCCAGGCCTGAAAATCTCTGTTGTGCCTGTTCATCTTAGGATCGCCACATCTTTCGACTCTGAACTCCAAAATTTACATTCTTGGCGGCGTTGGAAAGAAGACTCGACGACCATTAATTTACTAGGCCGTGGGCTACCCAGATCGTCATATGTCAAAGGATAGGGTCGTTAGAAGTCAACCCCTCATGCAAACTCCTCCTCAAACTTAGCCATGATGAACCTTTTGGCTTGATTTGGTCCTAGGGGTCCTTCATGACCCCACATCACCTCTAACGCTCTTTAATTATTTAGGAACTCATCCTAACTCATATGAAAAATTTCAAGTCCTCCGGTCTGAGTCTACACTCACGTGAAGAAATGTTCAAATCTTAGCGAAAAAAATTCCGGGGTGTCACATTATCTCCCCCTTGGTATCATTCGTCCTCGAATGATGAGTAAACCAATGGTGGAATCGAGGCACGAATAAAAATAGAGACTCAATCAAATCAACCAATCGATCATATTAAGCAATTTAGACAATTAACTATTTCGACTCAAGAATAGGCAAACCACTTCAAGTCAAGAATAAGAATATTACCCTCAACATTCTCATCATTAGGCACGAATAGAACATCGAAACTCTATCAACCGAATCATTCCAACCTCTAGATCGTCAATTGTCGAACTCCAACTCATGAGCGACATTCCTAATCCTCTTCACAATTTCATAAGGTCAATATATCGGTGTCCAAACTTCCCCTCCTTTACAAGCCTCAAAACACCCTTCATGAACCTCCAATATTTCCCCCAAATGCAATCGTTAGTCTACTACCATCACTCTCACAGTGATAACCATACACGCAACCTTATCACTCTAACTACCTTACTCGTATCTGAGAGTTCTCGAGATTACTTTAACACTTATACCCTCATCATCGTATGAGCTCTTTCCCGAAGACACAACAACATACTCTTACCTATCTATTGCTCATCACAAGGTCTCATCTCACTCCTCCTCCACACATTTACCCTCAACTAGACAAGTACAACACAACTATCACAATCAACAAAACTCACTCTTCCCCATCTACTCTCACTCAACTCCGCCTACTATCATCTTGGTCAACTCATCACTATCGAAAGCTCAAGACTTACTTTGGATCATTAGCCCATCATCTCCCCATTAGCTTAAAAGCATCAACTAAAGGACACTAACTAGTCACTCAAAGCGACTCACAAATTTAGAACCTCATTCAAATCTATACTGTTTCATACACACATCTTAAGCCTCTTCTTACTAAATGACTTAGCCTCAACTCACTACTTACATTTAAGGGTCACATACCCCTCTTTCCATGACACGTAGTCCTCATGAGTTAATATCCTAATCTTTTGCATATGTCATGTCAAGCCTACTGAATCAAACCTTAAACTAGCATTATCATAATCATTCACTACACCTCATTACTCACCCTATAGAGACTCCACTCTAGTTGTAGGCCTCAATCAACCACCATTCTTACTACTTCAGTTCTACTCCTCTAACTCCCTCTTTCTAACTCTACAATCATCCTATCAACCATACTTCTCCATGCCTCGGATTACACTCCATCGGATGGTGACACTTATCACTTAGATACACAACTTCCCCCTCGAAGGTGACATTCGAATCAAGATGTAGAGATAAGATTCTAGGATACATCTTGCTCTGACTCAACATACGATCCATACAAATGAGAGTACATCTTTCCAAATCAATAGAGTTAAGCACAGAATCGGCTCCTCTCAAGCCTTGTGCCGTCTCTTCCCTTCCTCAAGACTTTATCTTAAATCATCAACAAGAATCTCATATCTACTGTTTCAACTACCTTGAGTATAAGGGGTAGTCAAATGGATTTGAGCAACACACGAATTAGAAGGGAACATTCATAGAG
The DNA here is from genome assembly GCF_947179165.1 of Solanum dulcamara. Lineage (NCBI taxonomy): Eukaryota > Viridiplantae > Streptophyta > Magnoliopsida > Solanales > Solanaceae > Solanum > Solanum dulcamara. The sequence continues at coordinate 64,631,959 of NC_077240.1, forward strand.
TTAAACTCTATCGCACAAACTCAGAATATGAAAGAAGGGAAATAATTTCTTAATGTCCTATAGCCTCCTGATTATAAGTGTGGTGTACAACACACTCATAAGCAAGACTCTACTAGACACAGCTTCATAGACTCCCTAGGACACTTGAATTCTGTGCTCTAATACCATGTTTGTCACGCCCCGGGAGGGTACCCTAGACGTAACTGGCACTCAGAAACCATTTCTGGCTCCTAAGCGAACCACATATCCTGATCACACATCCGTTCACTCATTCATTCAGCAAAAAGTTTAAAAATAAAGAATAATTTAGCGGGCAACCCAAATCACCCATCCAAATCAAAGAATAAAGGCCATGGGCCGACAGATCAACTAAAAATATTATCATTTAAAAATAGTTTGATAAGAATAACTCAATCGACTCATCACTATCTAGTCTATGAAGCCTCTATCACTACTATCTAATTGGTGCTAATGACATGTTCATGGCTACCTCAAATCAAATTGAAAAGGGCTAACTCGATGCAAGAATACACAGACGGTGTCCTCCGAATATAGGGGAGGACTCACCAATACGTTGAGTGCGAATAGATCCCCAATGATGCTCCTATTGATGATCTCTTAAACCTATCTCTGCATCATAAAACGATGCAGGTCCAAATGGACGTCAGTACGTAGAATGTACTGGTATGTAAAATGGCAGAATGAAACATACCTTAAGGAAGAATAACATCGGTCCACATATCTCAAATCAGAAAGATAAGAGGGACTCAAATAAAGCATCATAAATCTAAAGTAAGGCTACACTTTAGACAGAGACTAATCATATACCATACAATCCAACCCAATTATGTAAAATACAGTTCAACCAAATCATTTACAATTCGATCCCTTTCAATCATGTACACTCCGATTATATACACTTAACTCAATAATCAAATCCAATCTAGTCACATACCATTCTATTCAATCCAATCACAATTCATCTATTCCAACCCGACCATATACAATCTACTCAACATTCAACTCAACAATCAGCTCAAAGGACTCAACTCAGTAAATATGCAAATTAAATTATGCAACGTTTTATAATTCAAATCAAAGGACTCAACTCAATAAATACGTAACAACTCACTCAAGTGTCCTAAGTCTAATAAGAAATAGTTTAGACAGGACTAACTCATAAGCATATAACAACTAACTCAACTCAACTGACTCAAAGTACTATCAAGACCTAAATGGGAGTTTCTCTTAACCGACAACCATCACTTATGAGCCAGTGAAAGTACAACAAACCGACGTTGTTGCCGCGTCCGTTCATACCTTGCCAGGGTATGAACGAATCAACCAATCATGGATCCAATACAACCAAGTCCTATAATGTCAGGACAAAACTCTCGGGGAAGCATCCAACTTTAACGGTTCAATCCCCCCTATGTTTGGCAACATAGGGATTGGGTTCGAGTATGGACTATACTCTTACCCAATTCAGTGCTCGATACTCCTCCCATGACTCTATGCTCATAAAACTCCTCCAATCATCTCAAACAAGCCCTCACGGCTAGTTTTATGTGGAATATTGCCACCTCATCAACTTTGTTCTCATTTCAACTCAATTAACTCATAATGACAAGTCTCATTGGACCTTCTTTCAAATCGACTCATCTCAAATCATCAAACTCTCTTTAAAAATTTATACAATCTCAACTCAATGAATGCAGAAAAGATTATGTACATTAAAATATAATTCAACTCCTCAACTCAAACTCAAAATAGATACTTTAATGTAAAAATACTCAACTCATTTAAGGGCTCCTCATACTCAACTCCTACTTAAACTCCTTTCTAAATCAAAGATGAACTAATAATTCTTTAGACTCAAAATAGTGTATAAGTAGTTTATGCAAAAAGGTTCACAAATAATTTATTTAAAACTACTTCTCAAAAGATCTTTTATTTCCAAAATACTTATAAGACTCCAATCAACTCAGATTATACAGATCACATATCACGTAATCACATTAGACTCCAATCCGGTCCATCACATAACATCCTCATCAATACACCTCTTCATCAATCATTCTATACATATTAAGTAAGCACCATTCACGTCATCACTCACATGGTCATCAAAACATCATCATCACATCATCATCAATATTATCATTTATATCATCATCAAACATTATCATCACATCATTGTCAAGTATTATTTTCACATCAATCATCAAACATCTACTCCAAAAATCCTTATTTTTGTCCTATGTTCATTTTATAGAAGCAAAGGGTCATTCTTAACTAACCAATTCATTCTTTTTATTCCAATCAATACATATATATATATATATATATATATATATATATATATATACAATTATCCATCTCAACCTCAAGACATTTGTGACAAGAAACCTCATCTTGGGTTCATGTGAATGAAACATGAACCCATACTCTCAACAAAACTCAACTCAAGAATATCGTTAACATCTATAAATCTATATACAAAGGTACATTTGAAATCAATATTATAAAAGATAACTATTTAGTAACTCAAGTCATTAAAATATCAGTCAACTAATAGTACTTAAAAACATTCTATAGTTTAGGAAAACTTTCAAGAAAAACCTTCTTAGAAGGTTCAACTCTTTCACAACTCTTATCCAACACATCTATGGGTATATGGAAGAACTAAATCCATATTTTAGGTTAGCCTTACATACCTTAGTGAAGACTTGAAGAAAACCTTATGGTTGGGTCTTTAATGGAGGACTCAAATCTTGAAGCTCTTGGACTCTTTTTGTTGGAAATGGAGAAAAAGAAGAAGAAGAGAGAGAGAGAAGCTCCTAGGACTTTTTAGAGAGAGAGAGTGAGGCTGCAAAATGTGTTCCCAAAAGACCAAGGGTAACATATATATATAATTTGGGTAAGTTCCCAAATTGCCCCTCCTCAAAAGTTCTGAACAATAGGCAAAAATGCACCTGGCGCGATAGTGGCGCATCGCGCTATTGCAGCGCCAGGACAATTATGCCTAAAACCTGCACACCTCGCAGTGGTGTGCCGTGCTAGAGACCGAACTACTGAGGCAAGTTTCTGGCTTGATAGTGGCGCATCGCGCCCTTACAGCGCCAAGGCCAAAATTTCTGGGTTCTGGAAAATTAGCCTGAAAAACCCTGCACAACTTTTAGCGGCGCATTGCGCCACTACGACGCCAAGCCCAGATTTCCAGTAGTTGAACCCCAAGCCTGAAAATCTCTGTTATGCCTGTTCATCTTAGGATCGCCACATCTTTTGACTCCGAACTCCAAAATTTACATTCTTGGTGGCGTTGGAAAGAAGACTCGACGACCATTAATTTACTAGGTCGTAGGCTACCCAGATCATCATATGTCAAAAGATAGGGTCGTTAGAAGTAAACCCCTCATGCAAACTCCTCCTCAAACTTAGCCACGACGAACCTTTTGGCTTGATTTGGTCCTAGGGGTCCTTCATGACCCCACATCACCTCTAACGCTCTTTAATTACTTAGGAACTCGTCCTAACTCATGTGAAAAATTTTAAGTCCTCCGGTCCGAGTCTACACTCACGTGAAGAAATGTTCGAATCTTAGCGAAAAAATTCTGGGGTGTCACAGCTCAGGATAAGGTAAGGAGTATCTAAGCCAAACTTTTAGTAGCCCAAAGTCAATATAAAGAATATGCATATCACAAGGTAAGAGAGATGAAATTCCATGTTACTGAACATGTACTTCTGAAGGTGTCACCCATAAAAGGATTTATGAGGTTCGGCAAGAAAGGCAAGCTTAACTCTCGCTATATTAGCCCATTTGAGATTCTGGATTGTTTATGTCTAGTGGATTATAAGTTTTCTCTACTGCCTAGACTATCTAGAGTTCATTCTTTTTTTCATGTAAAAAAAAGTACCATACGGATGGAGATTATGTTATTAAGTGGTATTGAATCTTGTTGGACAAAGATCTTGAGTTTTTTAAGGAAGAACTTATTGCAATCCTTGATCGTGATATTTGAAAGTTGAGGACTAAAGCGGTCAAGTATTGAGGACTAAAGCGATCAAGTATGTAAAAGTATAATTCAAGCATCGTCAAGTTTAGAAATCTACGTGGAAATCAATAGGGATATATGGGACAGGTAACCTCACTTGTTTGATGATGCAGGTATTACTCTACTCTTGCCTTAGCCTAGTTTTTCCTTTTGATCACTTAGGGATGAGCGATGGGTAAATTGGTATCTATTATAATAACCCATTCGTATTGTTATGGATAAGCCAATTAGGAATAAGTTTGGTCCAGAAAACTATTGAGTAGTAACTCAGAAATTTTTAGACTAGGCCTGACTTGGACAAAATCTGACACAAGTGAGGTCTAGGGCAATACTATAATAGATTGGGGTTCATTCTGAGTTTTAATTATTTTATCGAGTATGTAAGTTCTTAAGGAATACATAGGGCCTTATAGAGGTGAACTCGGGTGAGTAGTACTCCCAGAATCGAATTTGGCATGAAGGGGTAATTCTAGAATGTCAATTTCTGATGTTATATTGCAAAATGGGGGCTTAGAACACAGATTTTGAGTTTCCATATCCGCAAAAGCCTCCATAAAAGCCTAAATCCTACCATGCTAGGGGCTCCTATACCAAGCTTGTCTCATTTAAGTTTGATACACTTGGGGTTTTAAGTCAGAAAAGTGCCAAACCTATTTTATTTCAACAATTTCGTACACAGAGGGCTAAAGAAGACCTAGGGCTATTTATTTTTATTTTTCGACCAATTTCTTTGGTAAAGGTACGTTAATCATTCCTATGACTTGTAATTAAATTCTTACACCTTAGAATCTGTAGGAATTTTCTTATGGGAAGATTTTGGCCAGTAATTAATAGTGGAAAAAACCCTAGTTTGGGGATATGATCATGAAATTGGCCAATGATTAGGATTTTGATATAATCCGGGTAATGTAGGCTATTGATCATTGATTACTTGTATTCCTTGTTTCTTTGAGACCAAAAATGAGCCAAATCATTGGAAAAAGGAAAAACTGGAGATCTTAAGAGTTTTCAAGGCTTTTTTCGAGGTAGGTGATGCTTGTGTTTTTCATGTTTGTGTTATATGTGCATGTTAACTATTTCACTAGTATTACATGCATGAAAAGGAATTAGGGAAAAGGAAAGAACATGAAGTGAAATGATATCTTGTGATCAAAATATATTACTTAATTATTAAAGTGTGAGTGCTTATTCATTGTGGTTGTGATTGTGATGTGTGAATTCATATGGGATGAATACCAAATTGGTAAATTTATATTGGGTACCACACCGATACAATTGAATCGGGTACCACGTTGGTACATTTGGAATGGATACCACATTGGTACACTGACTATTAGAATTGGTACCATGCTGGTACACTAATAATTTGGATATCGGTTCTATTAGAGGATAATCGTTTGACTTTTGCATTGTGATTGAGCATGTTTAACTCTATAATGATTCAAGAGTTGACATAATAGTGATTTGATTGAATTTTTGTTGCTTGTAGTTGCTTGTTCACATTTCATTTAAAGGAAATGGCTGCATGATCCTACCAATACACTATGGTTGTATACCAATATTTCCCTTGCTCATTCTTTGTTCAGTACAGGTCATATCTCAGCGGCTGTTAAGAGATCTCAGTTAGAAGATCAATGATTGTTCGAGTTCAAGGGTGAGCCTGTTCTTTTGGGTTGCCATGGATCTATTTTCATTCTTAGTACTTTTTTCTTGAACTCATACTTTTATATTTTTACTTATTATTTTCAGGTTTTAGTGTAACACCCCAGAATTTGTTTTTGCAAAGACTCGAATATTTCTTCACGTGTGTGTAGACTCGAACCGAAGGAATTGTAATTTTATATGTGGGTTAGGATCAATTCCTAAGTATTTGAAGTGTGTTAGATATTTTTAGGGGTCATAAAGGATCACTAACACCAAACTGAGTCCAAAGAATTCCAATCGATTAAGTTTTTGGATGAGTTAGTATAAGGGTCAATGTCAAATGAGCATATCTCCTAGAATATAATGAACTGGGTGGACCATGACCTACCAAATTAAATTTCTTTGAGTCTTCTTTCCAACGCCACCAAGATTGCAATTTTTGGAGTATGGAGTCAAATGTTATGACCAGTTTACTACAGACTAGTACTGTAGGAATTTCAGGCCTGGGCGACCACTGCAGGAATTTAGGCTTGGCGCTCCAGTGGCGCCCGACGCCACTATAGAACCAGAAAATAGAATCAGTAGTTTGGTCCTTGGCGCGATGTGCCACTATTAGGTGTGTAGGGTTTTAAGCCCATTTTTGCTTAGCGCTGCAATGGCGCGACGTACCACTATAGCGCCAGCAAGATTTTTGCCCAGTTTTCCAGATTTTGAAGAGGGGCAACTTGGGCATTTTCCCTAAACGTATATACCCTAACATAGAATGTTTTGGGATCATTTGCTTTAGCCTTCTCACCTCCCAAAAACCCTAATCTTCATCCCCTATTCTCTTCCAAACATCTCCAACAAGATTTGTCCTCAAAAGCTCAAGGATTCAAGCTTTCCATTGAAGACCCAACAACAAAGTTTCTTCAAAATCTACTCTAAGGTATGTAAGGCTAACCTAAAATATGGATTGAGTTCTTCCGTAGGCCCATAGATGTGATGGATGGAAGTTGTGAAATATTTGAACCTTCTATGAATGTTTCTTAAATTTTTTTTTATATATAAATCCATATATTAATAATGTTCTTGAGTTGAGTTTGTTGAGATTATGGATTCATATATTCATTCACATAAAACCAAGATGAGATTTTCTGACTGGTCATAATTTATCTTGAGGTTGAGATTGATGATTTTTATGTATAATAAAAACAATATTATTTTTCATAGTGAAATGAGATATTCTTTTACATGAGTTTGATAAAAATTGATTTTTAGTTATATGAGAATTTTGGGATAATTATGAATGTGAAGGGCATAAAAAGAAACGAAACCTTGGTAGAGTTAGAATGTCCTTTTGTCTCTATAAATTGAACATAGAATTAAATAAGAATTTTGGAGTAGATGTTTGATGACGATGTGATGATGATGTTTTGTGATGATGTGAATGATGATGTTTGATCATGATGTGAATAATGATATTTGATGATGATATGAATGAAGAGGTTATGTTGATGAGGATGTTGTGTGATGAAGTGGATTGGAGTCTAATTTGATTATGTGATATGTGATTTGCATAATTTGATTTGATTGGAGTCTTATGAACATTTTTGCATAAACTATTTATACACTATTTTGAGTTTAAAGAGTGATTATTTTCATTCTTGATTTAGAAAGAGTTTAAGCATAAATGGAGTTTGAAAAAGTCTCTTAAATTCTCATTTTTGAACATGAGTATTTTGAGCATAAATGAGTTGAGCATTTTTACTTTAAAATGTAGATTTTTGAGATTGAGTTGATATTTTATCAATTTTAAAGAGAAAAGTTTGATGATTTGAGATGAGTCGATTTGAAATAAGGTCCAATGAGTCCAGATTTGATTTGAGTTTTGAAAATAGTCCAATGAGACTAAATGAGTTGATTTAAAAGAGTCCAATGAGACTAAATGAGTATTTTGAGTATTTTACTCACTTGATAGATATGAGCATATTGAGTCTTGGGAGGAGTATCGAGCACTAAATTGGGTAAGAGTATAGTCCATACTCGAATCAATAAACTACGTCGCCAAACGTAGGAGAGGATTGAACCATTAAAGTCAGATGCTTCCTAAATTATTGTCCTGACATGATAGGACTTGATTGGTTATTGATCCATGATTGTTGATTCGTTCTTACCCTGGCAAGGTATGAACGGACGTGGTAACAACGTCGGCTTATTTTACTATCACTCGCTCATATGGTGATAGTTGTCGATTAGAGAAACTCCCAATTGAATGGATTGTACTTGATATGATTGGTTTGATTGTGATTGTGGATGATTGAGTTGAATTATAAAATATTGCATAATTTAATTTGCATAGCTATTGAATTGAGTCCTTTGACATTATGGTGGAGTTGATTGTATATGATTGGATTGGATTAAATCGGAATATACATAATTGGATTAGATTGGATGATATGTGATTGGATTGTGTATGATTGGATCGGATTAGGTGATATGTGATGGATTGGATTAGATAATATGTGATTGGGTTGAATTAAATGATATGTGGTTAGATTAGATCGGATTATGTATGATTGGATTAGATCAGATTGTACATGATTGGATGGGATCGAATTGTAAATGATTTGATTGAACTGTATTGTACACGATTGGATTGGATTGTATGGTATACGATTGGTCTTTGTCTAAAAATGTATTCTTACTTTAGACTTATGACACTTTGATTGAGTCTCTCTTATCTTTCTGATTTCAGATATTTGAACCAATGTTATTCTTCCTTGATGTATGTTTCATTCTGCCATATTACATACCTGTACATTCCATATACTGACGTCTATTTGGATCTGTATTATTTTATGATGCAGAGATAGGTTTAAGATATCGTTAATTGGAGCACCATTGAGGATCTATACGCACTCAACATATTGGTGAGTCCTCCCCTACATTCGAAGGACACCGCTTATGTTATTCTTGCATTGAGTTAGCCCTTTTTATTTTGATTTGATGTAGCAATGAACATGTCATTGGCACCAGTTAGATAGTAGTGATAGAGGCTTTATAGACTAGATAATGATGGGTCGATTGAGTATTTTCTTTCCTTGAATTATTCTTGTCAAAGTATTTTAATGACAAATATTGGAGTTGATTTGTTGGCCCATGGCCTTTCTTTCTTGAGTTAGATCGTTGATTTGGATTGCCCGCTAAATTATTTCTTTATTTTAAACTTTTTGCTGATTGATTAATAGTGAATGGATATGTTATTAGACCAAGTGGTTCGCTTGGGGACCAACAATGGTCTTCGAGTGCTGGTCACGTCTAGGGTACCCTCTTAGGGTGTGACAAACATGGTATTAAAGCACAGAGTTCAAGATTCCTAGGGAGTCTATGAAGCAGTGTCTAGTAGAGTCTTGCTTATGGGTAAGTTGTGCACCATACTTATAATAGCAAGCTATAGGACATTAAGAATTATTTCCCTTCTTTCATATTCTGAGTTCGTGTGATAGAGTTTAACCCTATGAATATTCCCTTCTAATTCGTGCGTTGCTCAAATCCATTCGACTACCCCTCATACTCAAGGTGGTTGGAACAGTAAACCTGAGATTCTTGTTGATGAGTTAAGATAAAGTCTTGAGAAAGTGAAGATACTGCACAAGGCTTGAGAGGAGCCGATTAATATGTTTAACTCTATTGATTTGGAAGAATGTACTCTCATTCAAATGAATCGTGCTTTTGATATAGAGCAAGAAGTATCCTATAATCTCATCTCTAAATCTTGATTCGAATATTATCTTTGAGAGAGAGGGTATGTCTCTAAATTATTAGTGTCGCCATCCAATGGAATGTGATTTGAGGCATGATGAGCCATGGTTGGTAGAATGATTGTAGAGTTAAAAAGAGGGAGTTAGAGGAGTAAAACTCAAATAGTGAGAATGGTGGTTAATTGAGGCCTACAACTAGAGTGAAGTATCTATAGGGTGAGTAATGAGGTGTAATGAATAATTGTAATAGTGCTAGTTTTAAGATTTGATTTAGTAGGCTTGACATGACATATGCAAGAGATTAAGATATTAGCTTGTGAGGAGTATGTGTAATGAATGGAGGGGTATGCGACCCTCAGAGGTAAATAGTGAATTAAGGCTAAGTTATTTGGTAAAAGTGACTTAAGAGGTGTGTATGAGGTAGTATAGAGTTGTATGGGCTCTAAATTTATGAGTTGCTTTGGGTGACTAGTTAGTATCATTTAGTTGATGCCTTTGAGCTAAGAGGGAGCTGATAAGGTGATGAACCAAAGTAAGTCTTGAGCTTTTGATAGTGATGAGTTGATCAGGATGAGACATCGATATTTTTTCCATCTGACATTTTCCTAAAACTTTAGTCGAGGTGATACTTTATTCCTTCCGTGTATATGAGCACCATGCCCATGTACTAGACCCATGTGCCCCCTATGTTGATGATAGTAAATTGGGTTGAGTGAGAGTAGATGGGGAGAGTGAGTGTTTCTTCATTGTGATAGTTGCGTTGTACTTATCTAGTTGAGGATAGACGTGTGGAAGAGGAACAAGATAAGACCTTGTGATGTGCAATAGATAGGTAAGAGTATGTTAGTATGTCTCTGGGTAAGAGCTCATACAATAATTGAGGTAGAAGTGTTAAGGTATGCCTGGAAATTCTTAGGTGTGGTTGAGGTGGTTAGAGTGATAGGCTTGAGTGTGTGGTAGTAACTATGAGAGTGATGGTAGAAGGTTATTAATGACTTTTGGGGGAATGATTGGATGTACGTGAAGGGTGTTATGAGGCTTGGAGAGAAAGGGAATCTTGGGCACCGATATATGGGCCTTACAAAATTGTGAAGGGAATTGGGAATGTCACTCATGAATCAGAGTTCGACGGTTAATGATGTAGATGTTTGAATGATTCGGTTGGTAGAGTTTTGATGTTCCATTCGTTCCTAATGATAAGAATGATGAAGGAAACGTCCCTACTCTTGACTTGGAATAATTTAGCTATTCTTGAGTCGGAATAGTTGAACTAAGCTAAAGGTTTTTGAGTCTTCTTTCCAACGCCACCAAGATTGTAATTGTTAGAGTTCGGAGTCAAAAGTTATGACCATTTTACTACAGACTAGTATTGCAGGAATTTCAGGCCTAGGCGACCACTGCAGGAATTTAGGCTTGGTCCTTCAATGGCGCCCGATGCCACTACAGCGCCAGAAAATAACCTCAGTAGTTTGGTCCTTGGCGCAACATGCCACTATTAGATGTGCAGGGTTTTAAGCCCATTTTGGCTTGGCGTTGCAGTCGCACAACAACAAGATTTTTGCCTAGTTTTCTAGATTTTGAAGAGGGGAAACTTGGCCATTTTTCCTAAACATATATACCCTAACATAGAACTTTTTGGGATCATTGTTTTCAGCCTTCTCACCTCCCCAAAACCCTAATCTTCATCCCCTCTTCTCTTCCAAACATCTCCAACAAGATTTGCCCTCAAAAGCTCAAGGATTCAAGCTTCCCATTGAAGACCCAACAACAAGGTTTCTTCAAAATCTACTCTAAGGTATGTAAGGCTAACCTAAAATATGGATTGAGTTCTTCCATATGCCCATAGATGTGATGGATGGAAGTTGTGAAATATTTGAACCTTCTATGAATGTTTCTTGATTTTTTTTTGTATGTAAATCCATATATTAATAATGTTCTTGAGTTGAGTTTGTTGAGATTATGGATTCATATATTCATTCACATGAAATCAAGATGAGATTTTCTTTTTGGTCATAATTTGTCTTGAGGTTGAGATTGATGGTTTTATGTATAATAAAAATAATATTATTTTTCATAGTGAAATGAAGTATTCTTTTACATGAGTTTGATAAAAATGATTTTTAGTTATATGAGAATTTTGGGATAGTTATGAATGTGAAGCGCATAAAAAGAAACGAAACCTTTGTAGAGTTAGAATGTCCTTTTATCTCTATAAATTGAACATAGAATTAAATAAGGATTTTGGAGTAGATGTTTGATGACGATGTGATGATCATATTTGGTGATGATGTGAATGATGATGTTTGATGATGATGTGAATGATGATATTTGACGATAATGTGAATGAAGAGGTTATGTTGATGAGGATGTTGTGTGATGAAGTGGATTGGAGCCTAATGTGATTATGTGATATGTGATTTGCATAATTTGATTTGATTGGAGTCTTATGAATATTTTGAAAATAAATGATATTTTGAGAAGGAGTTTTAAATAATTGAGTGAACATTTTTGCATAAACTATTTATACACTATTTTGAGTTTAAAGAGTGATTATTTTCATTCTTGATTTAGAAAGAGTTTAAGCATAAATGGAGTTTGAAAAAGTCTCGTAAATTCTCATTTTTGAACATAAGTATTTTGAGCATAAATGATTGAGCATTTTTACTTTAAAATGTCGATTTTTGAGATTGAGTTGATATTTTATCAATTTTAAAGAGAAGAGTTTGATGATTTGAGATGAGTCGATTTGAAATAAGGTCCAATGAGGCCAGATTTGATTTGAGTTTTGAAAAGAGTCCAATGAGACTAAATGGGTTGATTTGAAAGAGTCCAATGAGACTAAATGAGTATTTTGAGTATTTTACTCACTTGATAGATATGAGCATATTGAGTCTTGGGAGGAGTATCGAGCACTGAATTGGGTAAGAGTATAGTCCATACTCGAATCAATAAACTACGTCGCCAAACGTAGGAGGGGATTGAACCATTAAAGTCGGATGCTTCCTAAATTATTGTCCTGACATGATAGGACTTGATTGGTTATGGATCCATGATTGTTAATTCGTTCTTACCCTGGCAAGGTATGAACGGATGTGGCAACAACGTCGGCTTGTTGTACTATCACTCGCTCATATGGTGATAGTTATCGATTAGAGAAACTCCTAATTGAATGAATTGTGCTTGATATGATTGGTTTGATTGTGATTGTGGATGATTGAGTTGAATTATAAAACATTGCATAGTTTAATTTGCATAGCTATTGAATTGAGTCCTTTGACTTTATGGTGGAGTTGATTATATATGATTGGATTGGATTGAATCAGAATATACATGATTGGATTGGATTAGATGATATGTGATTGGATTGTGTATGATTGGATCGGATTAGGTGATATGTGATGGATTGGACTAGATGATATGTGATTGGGTTGAATTGAATGATATGTGATTGGATTGGATCGGATTGTGTATGATTGGATTAGATCGGATTGTATATGATTGTATTGAGCCGATTGTATATGATTGGATGGGATCGGATGATACATGATTGGATGGGATCGAATTATAAATGATTTGATTAAATTGTATTGTACACGATTGGATTGGATTGTATGGTATACGATTGGTCTTTGTCTAAAAATGTATTCTTACTTTAGACTTATGACACTTTGATTGAGTCTCTCTTATCTTTCTGATTTTAGATATTTGAACCAACGTTATTCTTCCTTGAGGTATGTTTCATTCTGCCATATTACATACCCGTACATTCCATTTACTGACGTCCATTTGGATCTGTATCATTTCATGATGCAGAGACAGGTTTAAAAGATCGTCAATAGGAGCACCATTGAGGATCTATACGCACTCAGCGTATTAGTGAGTCCTCCCCTACATCCGAAGGACACCGCTTATGTTATTCTTGCATCGAGTTAGCCCTTTTAATTTTGATTTGAGGTAGCCATGAACATGTCATTGGCACCAGTTAGATAGTAGTGATAGAGGCTTCATAGACTAGATAGTGATGGGTCGATTGAGTATTTTCTTTCCTTGAATTATTCTTGTCAAGGTATTTTAATGACAAATATTGGAGTTGATTTGTTGGCCCATGACCTTTCTTTCTTGAGTTAGATCGTTGATTTGGATTGCTCGCCAAATTATTTCATTATTTTAAACTTTTTGCTGATTGATTGATAGTGAATGGATGTGTGATTGGATCAAGTGGTTCACTTGGGGACCAGCAATGGTCTTCGAGTGCTGGTCACATCTAGGGTACCCTCTTGGGGCGTGACATTTAGGGTTGCATCCTCTTATTCTAGACCTTAGATAGATTTTTGATACAATGACTTTCAGGTTCTAGGGAGTTAATTTCTCCAAGTTTTTAATAATGTTACCTGAGTTTATGAAAACTCAGCTTTTAAACTTTATTTAAACCGTTTTCCACTTATTAACTACTTATTTTATTTTAATTGCATGTCGTAGTTGGGTTAGTATTGATTCTCTCACTGGAGGGTAAGTTGGGTACCAGTCACGAAGGGTCAGGTTCATGATAGATATAGAGCTCTATACATGATATATGGGCGATATAGATAATCTATGGACCATATATGGCCCATAAAATGATCAACGACTCGTGTATTTTTTCTATGCAATTCAGGGAACATTTTGAGCCTCTGATTGAATTCTACGAGAAGGAACCACAATCTATAAATGATTTCATGGCCTATAATTGTTGTTCGTGGAACTTGGAACAAAATTTCAGACTAGAGTGTCTCTAGTAAAATGGTCATAATGTTTTACACCAAATTCGGATTTGCGAACGGTTGGTGGAGTTAGAAATAGGACACGTAGACCTTCAATTTGGTAGGTCATGAGCCACCTAAAAACGCATATTCTAAGAGATATGGTCAATGGAACTTGACTCTTATGATTTTGTGGAAAAACATAGCGAGTAGGAAAGACTTTCAACTCTACTTAGTGCTAGAGGTCCCCAATGATCCTAAACCACCTTCGATACACTTTATATACTTGGGAATGAATCTTAACACACATGAACATGTAGGAATCATACGATCCGATCCTATACACATACAAAGTACAGTTCAAATTTTAGCTTAGAATATTTTTGGGGTATTACAACATACAATCTTCGCAATTTATAATCTATTTTGATTGTTATTACATAATTTTTATAATGCATCATATCATATTGAAATATCAGGTGGTTTGATAAAAAGAGACAGATTAAATTTTTTGTATCACTTTTAAAAGTTATAATGTATTATTAAGTGTACGAGATTATTCTGAAGCTGTTTATACATGTTAAATTGCGTTAGGATTTAGATTTTCCTATTATGATATTCTTTCACTTTTTATTAGTTACAAGTATATATTACGAGTTTGCAAATGTTCTAGGAAACACACAAATAACTTAAAATTTTAAATTGAAGTGCTTAAATATTTTTGGAAGTTAATATGGGTTAGAAGAAAATATTTTTATACTGTTAAAGCTAATAATGGAAAGCATTTTATAAGCATGTCTACATTAAGAAATATACATATTTGAACAAGAGTAAATTTAGAAAATATACATATACAATAAAAAAAATAATATTACCTTAAAAATTATCGTCAATTTATATATTAACTTACTAAAACATATGTCACAAAAGAATGACACAAAAAAAACTTTTCCAATAATTCAATATCATAAAAATAACTTTAAATATAATCCATTTGCAATTCCTATCTTTGCGGATTGAAAATGATAAGACCAAACAAAAATAGAATATAGTTTAAATAATGATTTTCGGTCAAATCCTACCGAATAAGGAATCATCATAAATATTTTTACTTTCTTGTTATTTGAGTTTATTTTCATCAAATAATATGATGATTCTATCTCTATAAATACTTATTTAGAACAAATATCCAACATCATATTTTCTTATATTCTCAAATAAGAAGTTTAGCCATGAGAAGACCTAATGGCCGCACAAGAGTTGACATTGTGAGGATGCAAAATTGAATGAGCTTACAAGTAACATTTTCCAAATGACGTACTGACATATTTAAAAAGGCAAGTGAACTCTCTCCTTTGTGTGGTGCTCATGTTACTCTTATAACTTATTCTCCTAGCAACAAAGTAAATTGATGTGGGCACCCTTCGGTCGAGTTCAATATAGATAGATTTCTTGGAGTGAATCCTCCACCTGACAGTGATGCTCCAAATCCCATCATTGTAGCTCATCAAAATGCCAATGTTCATGAGCTCAATAGGAAGCTAAATAATTTGGAGAGTTTACTCTAAAAACAAAGAAAACATGGAGAAGCTCTTCAAGCGTTGAGGATAGAACCTTCACATGAAGCACTCAGCTTTCTTGACCTTAAAAGCTTGAGTGAGGCCTTGGAAGCTGCGGATGAAGAACTTGAAAGAGTAGCGAGCCAAATTAAGGAGTGTGGTATTGAATATCCATATAAGACCCTTGGAAGTTCCTTTACTCCTTTAATAGTTATGTAAAGCACTTCGTCTGATTTCGATGAAGGGCCATCTGAATCTAGTTAATAGAGTTTTCTTGCTTTATTTAATATTCAATGACATAATTTGGTACTTATAGAATTAAGTATATTTTATGGAAGATTAAGTCTATATTATCTTCCAGTATGTTTATCATGGAATGGAATAAGCTTTTATTTTAGTACTTTTCGTTTGAATATCTTTGTCTTTACTTTTTGGTCTATTTAAAAAAAATTGTATCTTTGCTTTTTGACAACCCTTATAAGTTTCTAATTTTATATGTCATATTTTAAAACACAAGAATAAATAGCATTTTTTTTTTATGTTTTACATATCTTGAATTTAAGAGCACAAAATTTAAAAATCTTCTTTATTTTCTTAAATTTTGTGCCAAGTTAAAATTAAATAAATAAATTAAAATAAAGGAAGGATGTGGTAATTTGTTATTTGTTAACATTGAAATTGATGTGTAAGTGTTGAAAGCACAGGGAGTAAAACATTATTGAATAAGTTACTGAAACTCATGGCAGATATCTTGAATTGCAACATCTAATTTTAAAAAATTATGTTCATATGGAGTATCACGTGTATCTATATCCACATATGATTATAATGATTAGTAAAGTCAGGCTGACCTCTTTAATTGTACATACCAATATAAAAAAATTATTATTATTATTGTTAATAAAAGGCAACTAGACATATTATCTAGCGATCAATAAAATTATATAAATATATCATAAACTTTAATTCAAACAAAGAATTAAAAGATCATCAAATATTTAAATTCATGTATGATAAATGTATTCTAGTTAGAGTTTTCAAATGACATAGCCTTAATAATCCTTTTGATTTTATTAGATTCTCCCTTCTTAATGCTGCAAAATAAAGGGAATATATCAGTATCTAAAATAAAGTAATATTTAGTCTATATCATACTTGAATTATGGACATCGCACTTTGGATATTCATATTATTATTTATTATGGTGAATGAGAATATAAAATAAATAAATATTTTTGTGTGTATAATTAATGAATCTGTTAATTAATTTCGTCAGAGAGGCTGAGGTTAATATCGTCGCATCGCCTCCGACAACTTCTTTTGCTTTGTAGATGCAGCTCTTATCCTTCCTAATTTATTCGTAAGTCTTTCTTAGTTAAGTTTTCTGAACACTTCTTGCACCCCTTATTCTGATGCTTCAAATACCTTGATATCTAATGTTGTGATAGATGAAGTTGTGGCGCTTTTGGAAAGGGGAATCAAACTAAGTTGTCAGTGTTCTAGAAGAGGAAATGTAACTGTCAGGACCCTGAACCGTCATGATTGACACCCGCTCTTAATCCTCCGGTGGAAGAACCATTACTACAACCCAATTAAAAAATATTTACAAGAGACAAACATTTAAAGATGTGAAAACATGTTTAAATATCAGTTTAAAAGCCAAGTTCTCATAAACTCAGTAAGTTAACAGAAAAAAACATAAACCTACAGTAGTTCAACGCCTAGAACCTATAAGTCATTGTACCAAAATTCTAGTAACCAACAAGTCTAATGAAAAGGATATGCAACCCCGAAAATCATAACATAAAAAGTCTGTCTGAAAGGATGGACTATGAACTAAGATAGATCCATGACATTTTGAAAGAGCTAGCTCACCCTTAAATCTGGAAAATCAATGATCTCCTAACTAAGGTCCGTCAGTAGGTGCCTAAAGAGGCCCTGTACTCAACAAAGAAAGAACAAGTGCAATATCAGTACACAAAACACTGTGTACTGGCAGGATCATGCGGCTATTCTAGTAAGTGAAATATAAACAAGTAACCACAACACAGTAAAAACATATATACATCATATTTTATCAATTATCATCTTATAATCAGTACATATACATATGCACAGGTTAACAATCTCAATTTCAATGCAATAGTTAAAGAATTGTTCACTCATGAAACCTACACCCAAACTGTTAG
The DNA here is from genome assembly GCF_947179165.1 of Solanum dulcamara. Lineage (NCBI taxonomy): Eukaryota > Viridiplantae > Streptophyta > Magnoliopsida > Solanales > Solanaceae > Solanum > Solanum dulcamara. The sequence goes on from NC_077240.1 coordinate 64,649,888, forward strand.
TATATTGGAACGTGATACCCGATTCAATAGTGTATCGGAATGTGACACCCAGTCCAATATTATGTAGGAACATGACATCCAATCCAATTATGTGTCGAAATGTGACACTCGATCCAATTATGTATCGAAACATGACATTTGATCAAATTTTGTGTCGAAAAGTAAAACCCGATCCAATCAACCACTATCATTATCACAATCACAATGAATAGTCTCACACAATCACAATCAAGTAATAGATTTATTGCATGCAATTGATCATAAATAGACATTTTCTTAGGTTCATTTTATCTTTCCCTATTCACATACATACATATATACAATGAAGCAGTTAACAAGCATATATCACACAGATAAGAAAACAAACCATCAACTTCCTTAAAACCAAGCCTGAATTCTCTCTCAAGACTTGAGCCTTCCTTTTTTGAAATCTCTCAGGTTGTTCTTGGCGAAAAAAAAGTAATTATTGCATATGATCAATAATTATCGCTTAATTTATCCATATCATAGAGAAATACTTTTGCCAATGTGAGAGTGGGGCCCACCATGGTGGAATAGTCACTACTTAAAGAGAAAAAGTCCCAAAAATGTTATTTTTCTGCAAACTTCGTTCTTGAAAGATAAGGGACAACCTAGGACAGTTTCTTATCAGCTTTCTATCAATTATTTCATTAAAAGTAAGTTAATTACTCATCTAATCCGTATTTTGATTCTTACAACCTTGATTCTTCACTAGAAATCTTTGGGGGGGGGGGGGTTGGCTTAAAATTAATGATGGAAAAAACACCTAGTTGGGCATTAAGATCCTGAGTTTAGCCAAGGGTTAAATCAAGTCAAGCTTGGCATGAAGTTCTGGAGTTGCAACTGGTGCGGAAGGTTGTTGGGCTGGTCCCAACCTCACCGGCTATGAAGGTACAAATGCAGCCTTGGGTTCTTCCTCGGGCTCTAGAGTCTCCTCTCTATAACTGGGTGATGCTGCAATCCTCACATGACCTCTATATTGGCCTTTAACCCTAGATGGGGCTCTACCTGTGGGCTTGGATGCACCATCTTCGGCCGCTACGTAATTCATGCATGCCATTTTTTGAAAAAATGGAACAAGTGAGATTTCAAGGAACCAAAAAGAAACACGTTTCACAAAAGAAAAACTAAAGAGGATGTCTTACTAATGACATCCTGTAGCCTCCCGAAGATAAGTCACGAACATCTTTGGACCTATCCACAGAACTCTACTAGTTTGCTTTGTACAAGTAAGGCAGTGTACCAGGGGTTTTGATACCAACTTATCATGACCGGACCAATCGAGGCATGATGACACCTACTATAATCCTCTAGTAGGTAACCCAATCTGTATCCCAAACTATGAGTAATGGGATTAAGGCTAAAAACTAAACAATATTAAAATAATAACAGGAGCAACAGTAAGAAGTGAAAGCACGATGAATAAAATATACAACAAAATATAAGATCCCTCCTAGAATCTCAAAGTGACAAGTATAGAGATGACTATATAAAAGAGTACAAGTCCCAAAAATGGACCCTAAAAACAAGACTTGTTTCAAAAACAAAATACTAGTCAATATATATATATATATAGAAGGAGACCAGAGTAGTACAAAATGCCTAGTGCTCACCCCCATCTCCATATCAGACTGCTGAAAGGTCAAATCAGCATTGAAAACAGATTCAGAGTATAGTATGAGTACCAAACTAACAAGTACCCAGTAGGCATCATTGGTCAACTGAACTTGACAAGTAAAATCAATATGAAAAGATGGAATAGAATAGAACTAAGGTTAGGGGCAGAAGTCTAAAGTAAAGTAATTTAATGTACATGAGTGTAGAAAGACCCTAACTAAAAGTAATCTACAAGATAATTACACCTAACTTACCCCTATAAGCCTGAAAGGTACACTCGTACGCAAGTTTAAACAAAAACTTTAATGGCCCCCATAATCCCGATAAGTATACAAAATAACTCAAACTACCAAGAGAGAAACCTGAGGATCCCAAGACCAGAGAATGTAAAATGAAAACCTCAATCCAAACAATTAGAATTAGATAGTATGGATCTCAGACCTCTAATCGAATGCTTACTAGTAGTATCAAAGTAAGACCAGAAGTGTGAAAGTAAATGAGCCGGAACTCTAATCGGAGGCTCTTCATAAGTATTCGAGTGATAGAGGCCGGACCCTTGAGCAGATGCTCCTTGAAAGTATCAGTGTGGTAGAGGCTGGAGCTTGAATTTAGATGCTCGTCAAAAGTGCCAAAACAGATGCTTAAAGTAATCCAAATAGTCTATAGGCATAAATCACCGTGAAACACCATCCAAACCTATAAAATGATTTAAACCATTTGAGATGAACCCAAAACTAATTTTGAATCACGGAATGAAACTCGGTGTTGCCGTCGAAACTCGCAAAGCTAGAAAATCGAGGAAATGAAGATAAAATATTCAGAGCAAGAGTACCACTTAGCTAAGGTTCAACTATATGACTTAAGTATGCTACACTGGTCTACAGGTATTTAAGCAGGCCGAAGCAACGCAAGGACAAGATTAAGGCCTAGCTGATCTGAATCATGCATTTCTAATACAAGCATTAGTAAAACCTAGACTAAGGTAAAACATGCTCCAAATAAACATGAAACCAAGTATTAAAATACACCACAAGTTAGTGATGACCAAAAATGGCGAATAACATGCTCACAAGTTCCCGATAATTCCAGTATAAGGCCTAAAACATGATTTCTAAATGCCTAAGCATGATTCAATTGTCACCTAACCCAAATTCCAACTAATCAATAATGATTCATATTCTCGAGCTCAATTTAAAGAGAGGGAAGTCGAAGCCTACCCGTAGGCCGATCTTGCATGCTCCAAAATCATAGAACACAAGTTTTCCCTTTCTGAACAACCTCTGAACACTGCCATACTATCAAAATCGGAACCCAACGTAAATACTCAGTTGTTTTGACACTAGAATTATTAAAATCAGAGACGAACCAATTTTATAGTGAATAACAAGAATATGGGACCCACTTTGGTAATTTTTAATTGACTCTATGAAAAGGTCCTACATACCTCTCCGAATATATGTTCCAGCTCATCATAGACCAAACACAAATATGCAAAATTTTCAATAGTTAATAACCATTAAAGAGACATGGTAGCAGCTATAAATGGGAAATTACCTCAAACAATGCCTCCCTTACACTCCCTGATAGTGCACCCACAAAGCCACAATAACTACAAACCGATAGGACTTGGAATCACTTAATTCTGACTTGTAAAACTCAAGATATGAATTTTTGAAGTGGCAAAGTTGAGATGAAACATGTCTGGTTTATATTAAAATGACCAGGCACAATGCTCTTCACAATCGTGGATCCCTAGGATCGCGATCGCTGACCATTGAAAAGTTACCCTTTGCAATTGCGGAGGGATCCTCGCAAATGCAAAGAAATGGCCAGTCAAGCATCGTGATCGCAACCATTAGGCCTCACGAACGTGATGGACAAATATGGTCTGCCCCAGCACTGCTGTAACAAAAAGTTATTGGAGTATTCTAAGTATCCGACATAGTGCTCGGGATTCGTTCAGAACCTTGTGTGTGCAAATGAGATATGCTACCCCACTAAATTTGATGTTCTGAACTCAACAGTGTAGTCAAAATTTGCATATAAGGCCATTTTGATGAAAGTGGTTCCTACATCCAAATGCCATTTTAGCCAAATTCTACAGTGGACTTGGGATTAGATTGAAAGCCTCGAGAAGCAAATGAAAAGTCATTCTAGAATAAACTAGACATTTCAGAACTAATCGTGTTGATGGAATTTTCATCCAAGCGTAATTTCCAAGAATGTGGATCAAAGTCAACCCTAGGCCAAATTTCGAAGGATAAAATGTCAAATGGTCCAAGCTCGAACTAAAATTCTGAGATTCGCGTCGACCATGCTACTAGCCTAATTTGGTAATTCTAGTGCTGATGTAACTATCATAATTTCATTTTGAGGCTATTTAACTAAAATTTTTACTAAAGTCAACTATTCAAGTTTTAAAATCTCCAAAATAGATAAACGGGGCCCAAAAACTCAAATGAACAACTAGGCAATCAAATAGTCAACGCAAATAAGTCATAAATGACTTAGGGTCACTACAAGAATGTTCTAAATAATAAAAAGAAGGCATTAAGGAAAACAATTGACCTGAAGGGTCATTACACCTCACTTGCCTTCTGGCGATTCGCCATGGCCCTTTGGTGACTTACCAGTTCCACTTAGCGAGCGTGAGGCTAAATTTTTCCTCAGTTATCATTTTTAACTCAACGTTTGAATTTTTAACTTTTGGTTCCTCTTTCATGTATGGGGTTCCATTTTCTATCATCTCAGATTATGGTACACTATTTATTTTGAAGTTATAGGGAAATTCACAAGGAGTTGGGATCTCAACTCAGTTTTAACACAACCTTTCTATCATGATCCAACCCCGTAGACTGTGACTGGGGTCCAACTTGAACCCTCATATACATATCTATCAGCTGTGGTCAAGTCAAACTATAGACATGCAATGCATATAAATCAAGTGTAGTCAAACTGGACTACAAACAGCACAACACCATGCATCAGAGACATATTGGGCGATAACATTCTTATAAACCTGTAGCCTCTTTTATTTGTATCACCTCATGAAAGGGCACGCAAGCCGACAAGGCTGCCATAATATAATAACATATATCATACCTCATGTAGACTCAGCTGAATGAAACTGATATACACAACTCACATATACCTATCTGCATACCTTTAAAATATTAATAATAACATATGACGGGATAGGGCCCCTACCGTACCCCTGAATAGATAAAACAATTTTATACATCAATGGTCAGTACCAAAAAATAGGCTCCGATACAATGGAGCCTCTTCCAGCTAAGCTGAGCGGAATTCAAAGCTGATGGACTCCCAAAACTTGTATCTATACCTACAGGCATGAAACACAGCCCCCAAAGGAAGGGGGGTCAATACGACATATATACTGAGTATGTAAAACATAACATAGCACAACTAGAAGCATATCTGAAATAGAGAAACAGGGGATAAAATATCAAATCAGAAACTTGCACCTGTACTATGTGAATTACAAAAGCATGCATGTTCAAATTATACCATATAGCTGGCCCTACTAAGAATCCGGCTAATATATCTGTAAAACCATCATAGGCCCCGTGCCATCACCATACATATCATCATATATATACATACGTAACCCGGCCCTCTAGTGAAGGGAAGTAAATAATGCAGTGAATTGCACGAATCTGATAACCGGCCCGGGACTCGACGAAGAAGTGTTACTGTATACACGAATAGAGTAGTGAGTAACTATATGCAATTTAAATCATATCGGAGACTCAACAAAATAAGAAAGTTAAGCTTTTACTTGAGGACCGGAGTAGTGGTGTAGTCATCTAGAGTGTCCTCTAAATGCCATTATGGGTTATCTCAATTGTAATCTCAGGGACCCTAGATATGTATTAACATATGGTCAAATCATTTATGGAATCAAAACACTTGGTGTCATATAGTCTTTAAGACTTGGAGCCTGTACATTCATTATCTCCTTAATACATAGAAGTTTCCAGGGAACTAGTTCAACTATTACAAGAGTTTGATATTCAAAAGTAAATAGGAGATGTTTAAGAATGGAGGTATCCCAGAGCTCGTATCATATTTCACTTACAACTAAGACATGCCAGAAAAGAAAGAGAGTAAGCTCTACATACTCTGTACCTCCCTTCATGTGTTCATCCTGTACATATTTCGTATCCGGCCCATCCCGGGGCTCGATAAACAACTATGGCATCATAGTCTCATTTTCATACCAAGTACATATCAAGATAAGGGAGATATAGCTTTCCACACACTACTTTTTGACACGTAGAAGCCTTAACAAGCAATACTCAATTCTTACAAAAGTTCCAATACTAAGCAGTGGATAGGGGTTATGAGGCATACTTGGAGTTCTGGGAATGGAATTATCCCTTAATTTCACATACCATTTACTTAAGTCTAAGACATGCCAAAAGGGAAGAAAGACAACTTTACATACTTATAACAAAAACATGCCAAGAGAAAGCTTTACATACCTCGTATGGGTTACTCTTTGCCACGTTCGCTTCATCGTCCCTTGAACCTATTCAACATGGAAGTAATACGAATATCAACCACTCTTGACTTCCCATCACCTTAAGTTACACCCTAGAATTCATGGAACCTATTTCCTTATTCGTCTCCTCGACTAGTTCTTTAATTAGTTAGGGCATTAACGCAAATTGGGCAGCACCTCCCCTATAATGTGCCCTATCCGAATTTCCAATTTCACTCCTAATACCTACAGACAACCAAAAACAAAAACCTGCAGCAAATGTTTAAGCAATTCACATCAATAATATACAACATAAACTCCAAACGACTCGCTCGAAACTACGATACCAAAATAAGGTTTCTAGTTTTCATTTTGCAAAACCTTTAATCGTACAAAGTAGGGGGTCATGTGGCTTCAACAAGAAGCTCCAACACCTCCTTTAGGACACTTTTAGGCCCTGCAACACACCACCACACGACCAGCAGCAGCCCCCACATGCATAACGCCTCATTTCGACTACAATTTAACTATAACGATTCCAATTTAGTTTATTTCGGGCGTCGAGCATTTCCACAATTTTTATTAAACTTAAAGCAGACTACAAGGTGTGTAATACACCCTATAACAGTACCATAAACTTAAAATTAGAAGGGAAGACCTTACCTTACTTGAAATTGGTCAAAATTCACCAAAATTGTACCTCAGAACTTCTCTAGCGCGCTTTAAATGCCGTGGCTGCTTGCTGTCCATTTGGGGATTCACCAAGCCATGATTTTATACTATTAATATCTTTATATGATCATGGTATATGCTAGATAATTAATTTACGGAGAGAAATTAGGACTTACCATATTTTTTCCTCCAAGCCATCACTATTTTCTCTCAACTTTAGGATTTGTTTTCTCTTATTTGCTGCTGAAGTTTTGGTGTATAAACTGAAGCTAAGTCATTATATACATGTATATTGGTAGACCAAGGAGGGGACATGTGTCATCCCCTAAGGGGGACACGTGTCCAGCCCTTATTGGGCCACCGTATTTATGCAAGCAAGGAGAGACTGCCACGTGGCAGTGGAGCCCACCTCCCCTAAGCAAGTGGGTCACCTACTTGACCCCAAGCAGGTGGGTCACTTGCTTACTTGAGGTTCTTCCATGTGTCACTCCTCCATTGGCTGCCACATGTCATCTTTTCCACTTCCTCATAGGTTCATAATCTCGTCTTATTTTAAGAGCCTATGTAATCTATGCTACATAAGCTTGGTACCTACTCCAATAGCTTAAGTATGTAAGACTTATAAGTTAGTAGCTTACATAGGTAAATTGAGTCCTACGACTCATTACTTGGCCTCCAACTCCTTCCGACTTCTCTTGACCCTATTTCCAACCTTCTCTACTATGGGCTATCACACTCTCCCTTCCTTAGAGTCGTTTGATAGTGTGGTAGATTATCCGACTCATTTGATAACTTTTAAGAAGCTTAAGAGACATTTCGAGCTCAAGAGTGTGGAGTGTAACACTTTCATATACAAACATATGGTCAATTGGAGAGAACAATTCAAGCATTAGAAAAACTTTGAGGCATGCGTGATCGACTTTAGGGGCCATTGGGTTAAGATCTTACCCTTCTATGAGTTTTTTTATAATAACAACTATCACTCCAATATTTACATGCCACCATTTGAAGCACATTATGGGAGGGATCTAGATCACCTATAGGATTGTTGAAGGCTGGAGATATGAAAACTTTGGGAGTTGATTTTCTAAATGATGCTTAGGATAAGGTAAGGAGTATCTAAGCTAAACTTTTAGCAAGCCAAAGTCAATATAAAAATATGCAGATCTCAAGGTAAGAGATATGACATCCTAGGCTACTTAACATGTACTTTTGAAGGTGTCACCCATAAATAGATGTATGAGGTTCGGCAAGAAAGCAAGCTTAGCTCTCTCTATATTATCCCATTTAAGATTCTTGATTGTTTATATCCAGTGGATTATAGGTTGGATCTACCGCCTATCTTATCTAGAGTTCATCTCGTATTTCATGTATCCATGTTAAAAAAGTACCATAGGGATGGACAATATGTTATTAAGTGGGATTCAGTCATGTTAGACAAAGATCTTAAGTTTGAGGAAGAACTTATTACATTCCTTGATTGTGATATTTGAAAGTTGAGGACTAAAGAGATCAATTATGTAAAAGTATAATGCAAGCATCATCAAGTTGAGGAAGCTACCTGGGAAATCGAGAGGGATATATGGGACAAGTACCCTAACTTGTTTGATGATTCAGGTTATACTCTACTCTTTTCTTAGCCTAATATTTCATATCACTTGAGGATGATCGATGGGTAAATTGGTATCTATTATCATAACCCATTCATATCATTATGGATAAGCCAATGATGAATAAGTTTGGGCCAGAAAACTATTGATTAGTAACTTAGAAAATTTTAGACTATGCAAGACTTGGACAAAATCTGAGTCAGATGAGGTTTAGGGCAATCCTATAATGGATTGTAGTTCATTTCTGAGTTTTAATTGTTTTAGGTAATATCTAAGTTGTTAAGGAATCCATATGGCCTTATAAAAGTGAACTCGGGTGAGTAGTACTCCCGAAATCGAATTTGGCATGAAGGGGTAATTCTAGAATGTCAATGTTAAATGTCTCATTTAAGTGGGGCACACTTGGGGTTTTAAGTCAGAAAATTCCAAAAACTATTTTATTTCAACAACCTTGTACACGGAGGGCTATAGAAGACCTAGGGCTATTTATTTTTATTTTTCCACCAATTTCTTCAGTGAAGGTAGGTTAATCATTCCTATGACTTGTAATTCGATTCATAAACCTTAGAATCTATAGGAATTTTCTTATGAGACGATTTTGGTCTGTAATTAATAGTGGGAAAAGCCCTAGTTTGAGGATATGATCATAAAATTGGCTAATGGTTAGGATTTTGATATAATCCGGGTAATGTAGGCTATTGATCATTGATTACTTGTATTCCTTGTTTCTTTAAAACTGAAAACAAGCCAAATCATTAGAAAAATGGAAAGATGGAACTCTTAAGAGCTTTCAAGGCTTGTTTCGAGGTACGTAATAGTTGCATTTTTCCTGTTTATGTTATATTGCATGTTAGCTACTTCTCTAGTATTACATGCATGACAAAGAATTAGGGAAAAGGAAAGAACATGAAGTGAAATGATATCTTGTGATCAAATTACATGCAATGAATGTATTACTTAATTGTAAAAGTGTGAGTGCTTATTTATTGTGGTTGTGATTGTGATATGTGAATTCATATTGGATGGATACCACATTGGTACATTTAGATTGGGTACCACGCCAGTACATTTGAATCAGGTACCACATCGGTACACTGACTATTAGAATGGGTACCACACCGGTACGCTAATAATTTGGATATCGGTTCTATTAGAGGACAATCGTTTGACTTTTGCATCGTGATTGAGCATGTTTAACTCTGTAATGATTCAAGAGTTGACATAACAGTGATTTGATTGAATTATGTGGACTTACTATGTTGTAGTTTCTTATTCACATTTCATTTACAGGAAATGGCCGGGTGATCCCACCAGTAAACTATGGTTGTATACCGATACCGCACTTTCTCATTCATTGTTCAGTAGAGGGCATATCCAGGCGGCCGTTAAGAGACCTAAGTTAGGAGATCAATGATTGTTCGGGTTCAAGGTGGAGCCTGTTCTTTCGGGTTGCCATGTTTCTATCATAGTTCTTAGTACTTTTTTTTTGAACTCATAATTTCATTTATTAACTGCTTGTTTGCTGTTAATTGCATGCCATAGTTGGGTTAGTCTTGGTTCCCCCACTAGAGGGTAAATTGAGTGCCACTCATGATGGGTTCGGATCGTGACAGATGTAGAGCTGATATACATGATATATGGGTGATATAGATAATCTATGGACCATGTGTGACCCGTAAAATATTTAACGACTCATGTATTTGTTCTATGGAACAAGGTAACAGGAGAAACTAAATAAGGAAACATTTTGAGCCTCAGATCCAATTCCATGAGAAGGAACCACAACCTATAAATGATTTCATGGCCTATAATTTTTAGTTCGTGGAACCCGGAATAGAATTTCAGACTGGAGCGTCTCTAGTATAACGGTCATAATGTTTTACTCCATATTCGGATTTGCGAACAGTGGTGGAGTTAGTAAAAGTGACTAAGATGTGAGGGGAAAAACTTTTGTTTAACATTTTCAGAAAGACTACCTATTTTTTCGTTTACCGAGTTCAGCAAAATATCATAACTAAGCTCTACCAAGGATTGCCAACCATTTGGTACTGAGTTTCCTCCTCCCTTTATAGAAACAAAATAAACTAAGGAACGCTCGATAGAAAGAAGCTAGTGACTTCTTTTAGGTCATTAACTATAACTTGCACGAGGTATCACAGTGGGACCTGTCTTCTATCTGGTTCTTAGGCCGGGTCGAGCCTTTTTGAAATTACATTCCAACCTCAATCTGCTGTTCAGCGATAGACAAGTTGCCACCCACGCTGGTCGTTGGAAAAATACCTATTGGTTGTCGGATATAGTCAATATCTATGAGAAGCTTTCTTCTCATCCGAAGCAACGAGAGATGCCAAAATACTGATATTTTTAAGAGCTGACTCGTCAACCGCAACAGCCTAAATCATGAAACTGTTGAGCCACATGCTTTCTATGGAAAACTCAAGACTCTTTAGAATTGTGAATTTCTAGTTATCACATGCAGTTGGTGCGATTGAATTTCTTCCAAATTCTTGTTTAACCAAGTGTTCAAATGACCACGTAGACCTTTAATTTGGTAGGTCACGAGCCATCTAAAAATGCACATTCTCAAAGATATGGTCAATGGAAAGACTTTAAACTCTATTTAGCGCTAGAGGTCCCTAATGATCCTAAACCACCTCCGATACACTTTATATACTTGGGAATGAATCTTAACACACATGAACAGGTAGGAATCATCCGATCCGATCCTATACACTTACAAAGTACGGTTCAAATTTTAGCTTAGAAATATTTTTGGGGTATTACAACATACAATCTTCGCAATTTATAATCTGTTTTGATTGTTATGACACAATTAAAGTTTTTATAATGCATCACATCATATTGAAATATCAGGTGGTTTGATAAAAAAAGAGACAGATTAATTTTTTTGTATCATTTTAAAAAGTTATAATTTATTATTAAGTGTACGAGATTATTCTAAAGTTGTTTATACATGTTAAATTGCGTTAGGATTTAGATTTTTCTATTATGATATTCTTTCACTTTTTACAAGTTACAAGTATATAGTAAGAGTTTGCAAATGTTCTAGAAAACACATAAATAACTTAAAATTTTAAATGCTTAAATTTTTTTGTAAGTTAATACGGGTTAGAAAAAAAAATATTTTATACTTTTATCGCTAATAATAGAAGGTATTTTATTAAGCATGTCTACATTACGAAATATACATATTTGAACAAGAGTAAATTTAGAATTATATACATATACAATAAAAAATAATAATAATATTACCTTTGAAATTATCATCAATTTATATATTAACTTACTAAAACATATGTCACAAAAGAATTCCTATAATCTAATATCATAAATATAGCTAGAAATATAATCCATTTGTAATTCCTATCCGTTATGAATTAAAAATGATAAGACCAAACAAAAATGGAATATAGTTTAAATTATGACTTTCGGTCAAATCCTACCGAATAAGGAATCATCATAAATATTTTTATTTTCTTGTTATTTGAGTTTATTTTCATCAAATAATATGATGATTCTATCTCTATAAATACTTATTTAGAACAGATATCCAACATCACATTTTCTTATATTCTCAAATAAGAAGTTTAGCCATGAGAAGACCTAATGACCGCAGAAGAGTTGACATTGTGAGGATGCAAAATTGAATGAGCTTACAAGTAACATTTTCCAAATGACGTACTGACATATTTAAAAAGGCAAGTGAACTCTCTACTTTGTGTGGTGCTCATGTTACTCTTATAACTTATTCTCCTAGCAACAAAGTAAATTGATGTGGGCACCCTTCGGTCGAGTTCAATATAGATAGATTTCTTGGAGTGAATCCTCCACCTGACAGTGATGCTCCAAATCCCATCATTGTAGCTCATCAAAATGCCAATGTTCATGAGCTCAATAGGAAGCTAAATAATTTGGAGAGTTTACTCTAAAAACAAAGAAAACATGGAGAAGCTCTTCAAGCGTTGAGGATAGAACCTTCACATGAAGCACTCAGCTTTCTTGACCTTAAAAGCTTGAGTGAGGCCTTGGAAGCTGCGGATGAAGAACTTGAAAGAGTAGCGAGCCAAATTAAGGAGTGTGGTATTGAATATCCATATAAGACCCTTGGAAGTTCCTTTACTCCTTTAATAGTTATGAAAAGCACTTCGTCTGATTTCGATGAAGGGCCATCTGAATGTAGTTAATAGATTTTTCTTGCTTTATTTAATATTCAATGACATAATTTGGTACTTTTAGAATTAAGTATGGCTTATGGAAGATTAAGTTTATTTCATCTTTCAGTATGTTTATCATGGAAGGGAATAATCTTTTATTTTAGTACTTTTCCTTTGAATATTTTTGTCTTTCCTTTTTGGTTTATTTAAAAATGATTGTATTTTTGTCACGATCCAAGCCTAGGACCTAGACGCGACATGAAAAATGAAGCACCACAAGTACCTCACCCAAGTCTCTTAGCATTCATTGAGCAATTCATCGGACATGAAAAAACAACAAGTGGAAACAAAAGGGGTAACCGGGACTAAGGGATTTCACAATAAACAAGAGTAAAGTCAACAAATCATTTGTTACTATGTCCAACAATACCTTCTACATTAAAACATGGTGGGGGCTAAGACATGTCCCTAGTTCACCCTTAAGATTAGGTCGAAATACCAATATGTAACTCAAATGTCTAAATATAACATAGGCTAGATAGGTTAGGAGTGTTGTTCCTGGAATATAAGAACTCACCAAAAGCGGTAGCCTTCAACGATCAACTTAGCCATGGGGAGGAGAGTGAAGAGCAATGCTTGTTCCTACATGTTGATGTCATGTAGAAAAAAGTATGCGTTAGTATTTTGAATATACTAAGTATGAGAGTATGCTATAATGAAGAACAAGTCATCAATATAAGAAATATGTAATAATGAATGCATGCATGAGAAACATCATATGAAATCTTAAAACATTCATTTTATCGGAATGTGACCGTATCCTATATCTTAAACCATACGAGCTATTATATGTAATTAAACATAATCTCCTACGTTTGCACGAGGAGACTATTTCCCGGGTAGAACTCCGTCAACTTTAACATTTCTTTGACTTTAACTTTAATGGCTTATCGTGGATCCACTAGCCTAGAATAGCCGATAAGGGCCCCTATATTGGCGCATAGTTAATGCATCATGAGACTTTACTTAAGGATCCCTTAGGTCGAGTTCCCATCTACATGATACATTCGGTGCTTGGTCAATAGCATGGAATACCATTTAAACATCATAATAGCATAAGCATTTATATAAATTTAACATTAAATCGACATTCGGTGGAATAGACCATTAAAACCTTCCATTCGATTCAATGCGAGAATTGTACTTTCACATTGAAGCCTTACTTTGTCTAAGAAGCCCTTTTCATAAATCAATTATTTTAATAAGACTCCTATTATGAAAATATTTGCTTCATATCATTCATGTGGAGTCAAGATTTCATTTCAACTTTGCTTTAACATCAGGAAAGTGGGTGGGTTCATATCATAAAAACCTTCAAATGAATTTAAACCATACTTGCATGCAAGAGAGTGATGGAAATGCATCAAAATACTCATATTAAAATAATCCACCATATATGCCTTAAAATCCCTTGCAAGCCTTCGTATAGGCACTTTAGCAAATCATTCATTTGACCAAATTAAGAGTCAATATACATCAATATATATAAATAAATCTTAAGTACATCATAATCTATTCATTTAGAGTCATTGTATAAAAGCCCATGAGAATTCATCATTTAGAATTGATGTGCTAGTTTGAGAGGAAGCATTTGGGCTCCAAGGGTAGAAGGACCCACAAATAAAAAACCCACATACCTTGAGGACACAAAATCCCTATGAAAACTCGAGTAAGAAAGTAGACTTGAAATGCCTTGAATAGAAAATTCTAGCTTAGCCTTGAAGTTCTTGCGAGATATTAAGAGGAGGGAAATTTAGTATATTGAGTCTGAGTGTTGAGAATGAGAGTTTTACAGGTTTTAGGGCCTTTATATAGAAGAAATCAGCCCCCAAAATGAGACCATTACAAAATAAAATGCAGAAAAAGACTAAAATTCCCCTTTAAAAAATCTGGCCAAAAAGGACTTCATGGGGACCCTTCACGGGCAGTACTCACCACGGCCTGTGGTGGGGTCCCTAGTAAGGGACTTAGAAATATTTGGAAAAGGGCCTACGGGGGTAGTCTCTGAAGTTTCACCAGGAGACCTTTCACGGTTCGTGAAGTGAACAATAAGCCGTGAAAGGTGGCCATGGTGCAGGGTGTCCACCATGAGGACACGCCACAGATTGTGGAGGGTACCACAATCCATGGACCCTGCCTTTGGAAAATTTTTGAGGATCTTGGGGGGGGGGGGGAGGTCACCACGGAGGGCTTCATGGCCCATGATCCTCCTTTGTGGTTCATCCCCTGTTGTATGAATCTCTGAATCTCCACCACAGTGGCTCACCATGGTCTGTGATACTTACCATGGCCCGTGATGGCTTCCGTGATCAGCTTCTAGTGCTAATTTTTTGCACTTCTGATAATTCATTCTTTGATCTCTAGTTTCTGGACCTTTCACATTTATGTGGTTTTACAATATCTCCCCCTTGGGAATATTGATCCTAGGATGAGAATCATTAATATAGAAAATGATATGGTACGAGGACTAGTATCCTAACACTAATACAATGACACTTGACAATGCATCAAACATGAAATGTTTAAGTTTTAGAATAAAACGTAACTTTAAAATTCAACTTTCATGAATATGCATGCATTTGAAGACTTTGAAAACTGAAAGATGTCTTAAATACTTGAGCATGAATGACTTAGTACCTTAGCCTTGAGTAGAATAAAAGAGATGAGGGTACCGTTTCATCATGTTCGCTTTGGCTTCCCATGTAGCACCTTCAACTTGTTGATTTCTCCAAAGGACTTTAACGGATGCAACTTCTTTGATCCTTAACCTCTTGACATGCCGGTCCAAAATTTCAACTGAAACCTCTTCATAGGTCAAATTCTCCTCAACATTCACTACCTCCAAAGGTATAATGGAATTAGGATGCCCCACACATTTCCTCAACATAGACACATGGAACACCGAATGAACCATGTCCATTTTAAAAGGTAATTCTAACTCATAGGCAACCTTGCCAACCCACTTTAAGATTCTATAAGGCCCTGCATACCTAGGTCTCAATTTCCTTTCTTACCAAACCGAACTACACCCTTCATAGGTGATACCTTCAAATGCACCCAATCATCCACATTAAACTCAAGGTCTCTCCTTTTATAATCGGAGTAGGATTTTTAATGACTTTGAGCCGCCTTCAACCTCTCACTTATGACTTTCACCTTCTCTAAAGCATCAAGTACAAGATCGAGGACCAACAAGGTCATCTCACCTACCTCGAACCAACCAATCAAAGACCTACATCATCTCCTATACACAGCCTCAAATGGCACCATCTCAATACTTGAATGGTAACTATTATTATAGGTAAACTTAATGAGCGGTAGATAATCATATCAACTCCTGTTAAACTCCAACATACAAGCTCTTAACATATCCTCTAGTCTTTGAATTGTTCTTTCAGCTTGTCCATCAATTTGAGGATGTAATGTGGAGCTTAAATTTACCATAGTTCTAATGCCCCTTTCTAACGACCTTCGAAAGTGAGAAGTGAATTAGGTACCAAGATCCAAAAGAATTAACAAAGGCACACCATGCAACCTCACCAACTCCCGAATATACAATTTGGCATAGTCTTCGGCTCTATAGGAAGTCTTGACCAGTAAGAAGTGAGACGACTTAGCCATTCTATCAACATTACCCAAATCGAATCATGGCGCTTCCAGGTATAAGGCAAACCAACTACAAAATCCATATTCACATTTTCCCACTTACAAGTTGGGATTTCAATGTATTGGTCTAGGCCACACGGCCTTTGATATTCTCCCTTCACTTGTTGGCAATTCGGATATTCAAACACAAACCGTCCTTTTTCATGCCACCTAATCAATAGAACTCTTTTAAGTCTTGGTACATTTTTATTGAACCGGGATAAATAGAGTATGAAGAATTATGAGAAAGGAACACATAACCGACCTTGGTAGTATAGCACCCCATCTCCCCTTTGTGAAAAGACTTCTACCTTATTTTCCTTCACTAACTTCTTCAACTCAACAAGTGTCAAGTCAAGGTCTTTTTTTGACTTGACATCTACAACCAAGGAGGATTTGGACTCATTTTGAACAACCATACCACCATCATTGGTAAAGTACAAATCACCCCTAATCTAGCCAACCGGTGAATGTCTTTTGCCAACTACCTCTTCCTTTCATCAACATGGGCCACACTCCCCATAGACACTCTACTAAGTGCATCGGCAACCACATTAGCTTTACCAGGATGGTAATGCACACTCATGTAATAGTCTTTGAGGATTTCTAGCCACCTCGTTTGCCTTAGATTGAGGTCCTTTTAGGTGAACACATATTTGAGACTTTTATGATTGGTATACACATCCACATGCACCCCATAGAGGTAATGTCGACAAATCTTTAAAGCAAAACCAACGGTCGCCGACTTTAGATCATGGGTAGGGTAGTTACGTTCATGCACCTTCAATTGCCTGGAAGAATAGGCTATAACATTACCATTTTAATGAAGACACAACCCAAACCAATCTTAGAAGCATCACAATAAACTACAAGCCCTTCTAATCCTTCCAGTAGAGTTAAAATAGGAGTAGAGGTAAGTCGGTCTTTCAAGGTTTGGAAATTCTTTTCATACTCATACGTCTATATGAATTTTGCTTTCTTTTAGGGAAATTTCATCATAGGAGATGAGATGGAATAAAACCCTTTGACGAACCCCTATAGTACTCGCTAGACCCAAGAAGCTCCTAATATCTAAAGGAGACAATGGTCTAGGCCACTTCTTAACTGCATTCATTTTCTTAGGATCAACCTTGATCCCATCACCGGACACTATGTGACCTAGAAAGGCCACCTCCTTCAACCAAAATTCACACTTGCTAAATTTTGCAAACAATTGCCTATCCCTCAATGTTTGAAGTATAACCCTAAAGTGATTCTTAAGTCCTTCCTCACCTCGAGAGTAGATCAAAACGTTATTGATGAAGACCACAACAAAAGTATCAAGGTAGGGTTTGAACACCCTATTCATTAGGTCCATAAATACTACCGGTGCATTTGTCAACCTAAAGCTCATCACCACGAACTTGAAGTGACCATACCTTATTCAAAAAGCCATTTTGGGAATGTCAAACTCCCTCACCCTTAGTTGGTGATAACCAGACCGAAGGTTGATCTTGGAAAAATGACTCGCCCCTTGCAATTTATCAAATAAGTCATCTATTCTACGGATTGGGTACTTCTTAATGGTCACCATATTCAATTTTTAGTATTCTATGCACATACAAAGTGACCCATATTTCTTCCTTACAAATAGCGTGAAAGCACCCCATGACAAAATACTTGGCCTTATAAACCCGTTTTCTAATAAGTCCTTCAATTGTTCCTTTAATTCTTTCAATTCTGCCAGGGCCATTCGGTAAGAAGGAATAAAGATAGGTTCGGTATTGGGGAGGAGATCGGTATGAAAATCAACTTCCATTTCTCAAGAGACACCGAGAAGGTCATCAAGAAAGACATCGGGAAACTTATTAACAACAGGAACTGACTCAAAAAGAGGAATTTCGGAGTCGACATCCCTAACCCTCATAATGTGGTAAATAGAACCCTTAGCAATCAAATTTTGGGCTTTAAGATAAGAAATGAACTTACCCTTCACCACTGAATCACGACCCTTCTATTCAAGAAAGGACTCATTTGAAAATTGAAACTTGACTCAATGATTCCTACAATCTATGGAAGAATAAGATGCATATAACCAATCCATCCCAAGTATAACATCGAAATCTACCATGTCAATCTCCATGATATCACAAGGTACAACTCTATGCAAGATGGACACGGGGCAACTCTTATAGACCTTCCTAGCCACAATCGACTCACCCACGGGGATAGACACCAAATAAGGCTTTACTAATATTTCAAGCAATATATCAAACCTATTAGCTAAGAATGGAGTGACAAACAACAAGTTTGCACTCGGGTCCAACAATGCATATACATCAAAAGTAAAGATCTTTAATATACTAGTAATAATATTTGGTGCTTCCTCAATCTCTTGCCTCCCATGCAAGACATAGAAATGATTGATGCGTTGGCCACCTCCTTGAGCTTGTTGTCCATGAGAAACTTGAGCTTGAGGCCTACCATCACCACTACCTCTATAATATTTAGCATGATGATCCGGTTTTCCACATTTGAAGTACGCATTTGAGCCCGCCAAGCACTCTCCTTCGTGGGTTCTACCATACTTCTTACATAGGGGAAAAGCTTAGGCACCAACATTATCTCTTGGGACCATTAGATTAGGACCATTGTCCTTTTAGAATTTGGGAGGATAAGTATTAGTGGAACCTTGTCTTACAGATCGTTGCGCACCTTAGCTTTGCCATTTCTACCATAATTGTACCTTTGAGGGTTGAACTGTCTACCATGCACTCTAGCCCTTTTGAACCCTCTGGACCTCTCCCTTAACTTCTTTTCTATGATTTGTTCGAAATAAGTCATTAATTGGGAGATGTCCATCTCCTTGACCAACATGGACATTTTGCATTCCTTGGACACTAAGATAGATACACCGAAAATAAACTTACTCATCCTTGCCCAAGGATCGAATACCATAAAGGGAGCATACTTGAACAATTTTATGAATTTGAGGGCATACTCCCTCACACTCATACTCCCTTGACGGAGGTTGATGAACTCTTGGATTTTGGCCTCCTTTAGCTCCAACAGGAAGAAGTGGTCCAAGAATGCACCTTTAAACTCTTCTCATCCTATGGACCCCATTTCTTCATTTCTCTCAATGACCCATTATTCGTACCAAACTCGTGCCACTACTTTGAGTTGATAGGCCACTAGATCTGCCTTCTTGTTTGGTGGCACACTCATGATAGACACAATTCAATACACCTCATCGATGAACTCTATGGGATCTTTATCTAATTTAGAACCATCGAACTCAAGCGGATTCATCCTTTGAAAATCCTGAATCCTAGAGGCAGAATTTTGCACTTGAGGAGGAGGTACACCTTGATTCCCCCGGTTGGCTAAATGTTTAACCAATAATATAATGATATGGAAAAACTCAGCATGGGTTACCCCTTCCTCATGATGTGGGACATCGAGAACTGGAGGAGCTTGGTCATCATTGTCAACCTTTGCTCTTTGAGGTGCTCTTGCACGAGGAATTATCTAGAGAACACCAAAATGGGTCGTTAGTTAGAGGAAAACATAGGACACTCTAAGGTATGACATGAATTTGGAAGAAGTGAAAACTTTCCTAAATGTTCCATAGTCTCCTATTCATAGTTATGGTTCACTTCATAACCATGAACAAAACCTTATTTGACATGGTATGTTGGACTCTGAAGACCATTTCCAAACTTAGAGCTCTGATACCAAGTTTGTCATGATCCTAGTCTAGGGCCTAGACACGACACGATGAATGAATCACATGGAGGTAACTCACCCAAGCCTCTTAGCATTCATTCAGAAATTCATCAAAAATGATAAAGCAACAACAAGCGAAAACATAAGGGGTAACCGGGACTAAGGTATTTTATATTCAACAAGAGTCAAGGCAACAAATCATTTGTTACTATGTCTAACAATACCTTCTACATTAAAACTTGGCTGGGGTTAAGACATGTCCCTAGATAACCCTCAAGATTAGGTTGAAATACCAATATGTTACTTAAATATGTAAACATAATATAATCTAGAAAGGTTAGGAGTGTTGTTCACGGTAAATAGGAACTCACCAAAAGTGGTAGCCTTCAATGATCAACTTAGCCATGGGGAGGCTAGTGTGGAGTAATGACGGTTCCTATATGGTGATATCATATAGATAAAAGTATGCGTTAGTACTTTGAATATACTAAGTATGATAGTATGTATAGTGAAAAACATCAAGTCATATGTAAAACAATATGCAATAATGAATGCATGCATGAGAAATATCATATGGAACCTTAAAACTATGACAGTAACTGACATTTAAGATCATGCGAGCTATTACATGGAATCCAACATAATCCCCTACATTGGCACGAGGAGACTACTTGAGGAGTAGAACTTTGTCAACTTTAACATTTCTTCGACTTTAACTTTAACGACTAATCATGGATCCATTAGCCTAGAATAGCAGACAAGGTCCCCTATGTTGGCATATTGTAATGCATCATGAGACTTTACTTAAGTACCCCTTAGGTCTAGTCCCCATCTACATGCTACATTTGATGGTAGGTCAATCTAGCAGAATACTATTTAAACATCATAATAACATACATATTTATATAACATTAACATAAAATCATCATTCGATGGAATAGCTCACTAAAACCTTTCACTCAATTCAATGTGAGAGTTTTCCTTTCACATAAAAAAATTACTTTGGATAACAAGCCCTTTTCATAAATCAATCATTTCATAAGACTCCAATTATGTAAACATTTACTTCATACCATTCATTTGGAGTCAAGCTTTCATTTCAACTTTGCTTTAACATAACAAAATTGGGTGGGTTAATTTCATAACAACCTTCAAATGCATTTAAACCATACATGCATGCATCAGAGTGATCGAAATGCATCGAAATACTTATATTAAAACAACCCACCATATATGCCTTACCTCTTGAAAGCCTTCATGTAGGCACTTTAGCAAATTATTCATTTGATGAAATTAAGAGTAAATATACATCAATATATGTAAATAAATTTTAAGTACATCATAATCTTTGTATTTAGAGTCATTGTGTAAAAGCTCATGAGAATTCATCATTTAGAATTGAAGTGCTAGTTTGAGAGGAAACATTTGGCCTCGATGGGAAGAAAGAACCATGGATGAAAAACCCACATACCTTGGGGACACAAAATCCCTATGAAAACTCGATGAACAAAGGAGACCTAAAATTCCTTGAATTGAAAACCCTAGCTTTGCCTTGAAATTCCTAGGAGTTCTTGAGAGGAGAGGAATTTAGTATATTGAGTCTAAGTGTTGAGAATGAGGGTTTTAGAGGTTTTAGGGCCTTTATGTAGAAGAACTCAGCCCCCAAAATAACACCATTTAGAAATAAAATGCTGGAAAAGACTAAACTTTCCCTTTTAAAAATCTAGCCGGAAAGGACTTTACAGGGACCCTTCATGGTCTGTGTTACTCAGCACGGCCTGTGGTGGGGTCCCATGGTAAGGAACTTAGAAATATTTTTAAATGGGCCTACAGGGGTAGTCTTTGAAGTTTCACCACGGAGCCCTCTCATGGTTTGTGAAGTGAATGACGAGCCGTGAAAGGTGGCCATGGTGCAGGTCATACAAGTGGACTTGCAGGGTGTCCACCTGGAGGACACACCATGGTACATGGAGGGTACCACGATCTGTGGTGGTATTTTAGTTAGAGTTTTCAAATGACATAACATTAATGTAATAATCCTTTTGATTTTTTAGATTCTCCCTTCTTAATGCGGCAAAATAAAGGGAATAGATTAGTATCTAAAATTAAATAAGATTTAGTCTATATCATACATGAATCGTAGACATCACACTTTGGATATTCATATTATTATTTATTCTGGTGAATGAGAATATAAAATAAATAAATATTTTTGTGTGTATAATTAATAAATCTGGTAATTAATGTCATCAGAGAGACTGAGGTTAATATTGTTGCATCACCTCAGACAACTTATTTTGCTTTGTAGTTGTGGCTTTTATCCTTCCTAAGTGGTTCGTAAGTCTTTCTTAGGTAAGTTTTATAAAGACTGCTTGCACCCCTTATTCTGATGCTTCAAATGCCCTGATTTCTAAGGTTGTGATAGAAGAAGTTGTGGAGCTTTTGTAAAGGGGAATCAAACTAAGTTGTCAAAGCAATATTAACAAGAGACGAACATTTAAAGATGTAAAAATAGGTTTAAATATCAGTTTAAAAGATGAATACTCATAAACTTGCGGAAGTTCAATCCCTAGAACTTGGAAGTCATTGTACCAAAATTCTACTAACCAACAACTCTAAGGAAAGGGAGATGCAACCTCGAAAATAATAACATAATAAGTCTGAGTCTGAAATGATGGACTATGAACTAAGATAGGTCCATGGCATACCGAAAGAGATGGATCACCCATAAATCCAAAAAATCAATGATTTACTATCTGAGGTCTATTAGTAGCCACCTGAAGATGCCCTATACTCAATAAAGAAAGAACAAGTGCAATATTAGTAAACAAAACTTGGTGTACTGGCAGGATCATGAAGCTATTCTAGTAAGTGAAGTATAAAAAAGTAACCACAACACAATAAAAACACATATACAAAATATTTTACCACTTATCATCTCATAATCAGTACATGTACATATATATACAGGTTAACAATCCCAATTTCAATGCAATAGTCAAAGAATTGTTCTCTCATGGAACCAACACCCAAACTGTTAGTAAATTAGAACGTGATACCCGATCCAATAATGTATCAGAAGGTGAAACTGAGTCTAATATTATGTTGGAATATGACACCCAATCCAATTATGTGTCGTAATGTGACACTCGACCCAATTATGAGTCCAAATGTGACATCTGATCTAATTTTGTGTTAGAAAGTAAAACCTGATCCAATCAACCACAATCACAATCATAATGAATAGTCTCACACAATTACAACCATCAAGATAGGTTTATTACATGCAATTGATAATAAATAGTCATTTCATTAGGTTCATTTCATCTTTCCCTATTCACATTCATATATGTTTACAATGGAGAAGTTAACAAGCATATATGATACAGAGGGAAAAACAAACCATTAACTACCTCTTATAAGAATTGAGCTTTCCCTTTGGGAAATCTCTTAGGTTGTTGTTGGCTAAAACTAGTAATTAATGCAAATGATCAATAATTATGGCCTAATTTAACCAGATCATAATGAAATACTAACCCATGGCCAAACTTAGTATCCTAACACCATTAATTTTAAGCCTCCCCTAAAGACTACTAGCGAAGAATCAAAATACGGATTACGAGAGTAATTAACTTACCTTTGATGAAAGAATATGTAGAAAATTGATAAGAAACTTCCCTAGGTCATCCCTGATCTTTCAAGAACAAAGTTTGTAGAAAAATAATGTTTTTGGGACTTTTCCTTATTTAAGTCGTGACTATCCCTCCATGGCGGGCCTCATCCCGCCCTGTAGGGATTGATTTTTCCCAACTAGATTGCATGGGAACAAAACCTTGAAATTTGTGTCCCAAGCTCCCATTTTATAACATGCCCCAAAACCATGATGTTCTAAATTCAACCCTTCACGCCAAGATCAATTAGAAATGTTCTAGTCGCTCGAATTTGATTTCATAAAGCCATACATTCTCCTTATTATCATGGCTATTAACTCAAATGATCAAACTGAATATTAAATCCCCCATCCATTACCGGATTACCCTAGACCTCACTGAATCAAATTTTGTCCAAGACTGGCCTAGACTCAAAGTTTCTAAGTCACTACTCATAAGTTTTATGATTCCAATTCCTTCCCTATTGATTTATCCGTAACGACAGGAACATGTCATTACAATAGATACCAATTTTCCCATCACATATCTCCGAGTGAAAACTAGGAAAAACTAGTCTAAGGCTAGAATAGAGTAGTACATGAACCATCAAACGACTTAGGATACTTGTCTCGCATATCCTTAACGATTTCCCAAGTAGCTTCTTCCACAGGATGATGCTTCCAATCAAACTTCACTAATTTAATCTCTTTGTATCTCAGCTTCAAGACATCGCAATCTAAAATTGCAATTGGTTCTTCCTCATACTGAAGAACTTTGTCTAACATGACTGAGTCCCACTTGATGATATATTATCCATCCCCATGGTACTTCTTCAACATGGATACATGGTACACTGGATGAATTCCATATAGGCTAGTAGGTAAATCCAACCTATAAGCCACTGGCCCTACCAAGTCAAGGATATTAAAGGGCCAATGAAGAAAGGACTTAGCTTGCGCTTTATTTTGAATCTCATCACCCCCTTAATGGGTGACACTTTCAAAAGGACTTTTTCACCAGCCTAAAATGACATATTGACCTACGATCACCCCCTTACCTTATGATCGGCATACTCTCTTTGTTGACTCTGGGCTACTAGAAGTTTGTCTTAGATGCTCTTTACCTTATCCTGAGCATCCTTTACTAATTTGACCCCAATATTTTTACATCTCCAGCCACAAACCACCCTATAGGTATTGTACATCCTCTCCCATTGAGTGCGTCAAATGGTGACATATCAATACTGGACTAATAGTTATTATTGTAGGAGAACTCACACAAAGATAGGAATTTTTCCCAATGTCCCCCAAAGTCAATTACACATGATCTCAACATGTCTTCCAACACTTGAATGGTCCTCTCTTATTGTCCATAAGTCCGTGGATGAAAAGTTGTGCTGAGTAAGTTGAGTGCCCAACACCTCATGTAATATCCCCCAATACTTTGATGTACCCTGCATACCATGATCTGAGATGATAAAAAGGGGCACCCGTGTAGCCTTACTATCTCTTTCACATAAATCTTTGCCAACTTTTGCGCATTATAGTTTACTCTGAGTTGAATAAAGTGGGCTGAATTCGCCAGTCTTTCAACCACAACCCAAATGGAGTCAAACTTTCCTAAGGTCTTAGGAAGACCTACCACAAAGTTCATAGCTATCCTTTCCCAGTTCCATTCTTTCATGGGCATCATCTGAAGTAATTCAGCTGGCCTTTCATGCTCATACATCACCTGCTCACAGTTCTAACACTTAGCCATAAACATGGATATGTCTTACTTCATGCCATGCCACCAATAATGCTACTTCAAGTCTTGAAACATTTTGGTCACACCAAGATAAATAGAGTATCTCAAACCATGAGACTCGGGAAACAATTTCTAAATCAAGTTATCCACTCGGGGAACACAAATCCAACGCCTAAAATTGACCACACCACCTACATCAAGAGCCGCATCTAATGCCTTTCTAGATACTATCGTCTTTCTTAACTCATTCAAACTATCATCTTCAAACGGCTTCACTTTAATCTCTTCAATAAAGGTGGCGAAGCTATGAACCTCAGTAACAAAAGTGGGCATGTAATAATCAAGAAGAGCCTCAATCTTCACTTGATCAACCATGATACCTTCCTTGGACACTATGTACCTAAGAATGCTATAGACTCAAGCCAAAATTGCCACTTTGAGAACATGGCATAAAGCCACTGATCTATTAAAGTTTGGAGCACTATTCTTAAATACTGCTCACTCTCACTCCAGTTCTGTGAGTATACCAATATGTAATTAATGAAGACAATGGAAAATGAATAAATGTATGGTATAAACACCCAATTTATCAAGTCCATGAAGGCGACAGGGGCATTAGTCAACCCAAAATACATCACAAGGAACTCAAAGTGGTCGTAATGAGTCTTAAATGTGATTTTAGGGATGTCCTCTACCCTAATCCTTAGATGATGATAACAAGACCTCAAGTCAATCGTATATAACATCGTAGCACCCTAAAGCTGATCTAATAAGTCATCAATATGAGTAATGGGGTAACTGTTCTTCACCTTCACTTTGTTTAGCGACCTATAGTCAATGCACATCTTCAAAGTCCCATCCTTCTTCTTCACAAAAAGAAAAGGAGTACCCCACAGCGATAGAATTGGAATGGAACACTTTACCTAAGAGGTCCTCAAGATGAACACTCACTACCTTCCACCTCTAGGCGTACGCTACTACATTCGCACATAGGCCAAAATAATCTACACAACTTGAAGCAACAAACTATCGAGCCTGCATAAAAAAGATAATCCAGATTTATGTGTGACTATAAGCACCCTACCATAATACTGAAGGGATGCAGACCATGGATAAGGTAACGGTATTGGCATAGCATTCAAAGACTGCATGGTAAGGGGATAACCATTCCATGCCTAAAATCATATCAAAATCAGATACTAAGCAAGATTGCAATACCAGATCCACCACTAAGAATTCATCCATTGGAGTCAAAACATAAACATACTCTTCCAAGGACTCTGAACTCATACCGAATAGGAGGGCATAATAATCAGATACATATATAAATATGGATCGTGAATAAAATAATATTGTAGTAGGCTGGTGGCATAATAGAAACATACCTGTAATGACATCATCAGATGCCTCCGTCTCTTCCCCTGCTAGGTCTATATAGAAATGGTCATAAGAACCTCTTCCCAATACATCTAATCTAATGTTTGACCTTCTTTACCCATACTCCGCCACTAGTACCCTATGGGCCACCCCAATGATCTTGATCTTGACCACCGCCTCTAAAGTGAGGGAGCACAATTGTCACTAGTCTAGCTACTAGTGGGGCTGGTATAATTTCCCCTCTCCCTAGCTGGGGAAACTCTCTGGACAAATGGTCTAAGCTGTCGTAATCCTAACAACCCTGAGAAGATCGGCTCTTAAGGATATGTCAACCAAGACCTAAAGAACCTACATCTAATCCCCTCGAACTTTATCTCGTATTATGACCACCCTACTAATGTTGGCTATTCTCAAAAGCAGGTATTGCCACTTGAACAAGATGGTTGGACAGACCTTGTTGGAACCTATGGTGGGGCTTATCATAAAATTCTATCCATCTAGTTTGGGACCCACTGTAATTGCCCTAGTAGCGATCCCTCTAACTCTTCCTCTTTAGTCCTCTTGATGAATATGCTCCATAGATCGAGCATGATCGACTAAATCAAGAAAAAAATAACCTATAAGAACCAAAATGCTTTGTGCCAACCCTCATCCAACACCGCAACCCATGCACAAAGTAACAAACTATCTCCTTTTCCACGGGTAAGATCATGGTTGAATGGTGAGACAACTCATGGAACCTCTCCTCTTACTCTGAGACGGTCATTGATCCATGCTCTAACCTATAAAATTGATCACAAAGCCCATCCCTAACGCTCTTTGGTATGAAATGGGCAAAGAAATCCTCTGATAACTCATCCCAAGATATAAAAAGCAATCCAGCTGGCTTGGAATGCAAGTACGAGCGCCATCACTGCCTAGCTAGCCTAAGAAGATGATGAGTGGTGAATTCAGCTCTTCTCGACTCCACAACTCCTAATGATATAAGTTGTTCCTGGAATGTATTAAAGAACTCATAGTCATCCTCTCCAATCGCCGTAGTAAGTATTGGTGGAGACAATCTCTGAAATATCTAAAGCATCTTTGCTCGCATAGTAGCATAACCTTTTCCTCTAAATATGATTGTGTGGCCACATAAACTGGTAGTGGCTGAACCTTTAGGGCCACTACTGCAGGCAGACCCTATGGTACTGGAGCTGGTGCTAGGGATGGATTTGGAGATGGTTCCTATCGTATCTCTCCTATAGCGGCTAAAATCAGGGCGAGCTTGGCATATCTGTAGCTATAACTGGTATAGGTGGTTGTTGGGCTGGTCTTAACCTCACTGGCTCTAAAGGTACAAATGTAGCCTTGGGCTCCCCCTTAGGATCCAGAGTTTCTTACTTATGATTGGGTAGTGCTGCAACCCTCCCACGACCTCCACATCGACCTTTAGCCCTAGCTAGAGCATTTCAATTTTTATCTAACCAAATACTTTTCATAAATACCCGAATGATCAATGCCAGACCCCTAACCTGATGCTCTTCAAAAGTACCAGTGTGGTAGAGGCTGGAGCTTGAATTGGAATACTCATCAAAAGTGCCAAAATAGATCCTAAAAGTTATTTAAATGGTCTACATTCATAAATCACCATGAAACACCATCCACACCTAGCCATTGATTTAAACCATTTGAGGTAAACCCAAAACCAATTTTGAATCATAGAACAAAACTCAGTTTCGCCGTCAAAACTCAACAATTCAGAAAATAGAAAGAATGAGAATAGAATATTTGGAGCAAGAGTACCACTTAGTTAAGGCTCAACTATCAGACTTAAGTGAGCTACATCGGTCTACAAGTATCTAAGCAAGCCAAAGTGACGCAAGGACATGATTAACTCCTAACAGATCCGAATTATGCATTTCTAATGAAAGCACTAGGAAAACCTAGACTAAGGTAAAACATGCTCTAAATAAACATGAAACCAAGTATTCAAATATATCACAAGTTAATGATGATAAAAAATGGCGAATAACATGCTCAGAAGTTCCCGATAATTCCTGGAAAAGGCTTAAAACATGATTTCTAAATGCCTAAGCATGATTCAATAGTCACCCAACCCAAATTCTAACTAATCAACAAGCATTTCAAATTCTCGATCTCAATTTAAAGAGAGGGAAGTCGTAGCCTACCTGTAGGCCGATCTCGCGTGCTCTAAAATCATAGAACCAAAGATTTTCCTTTTTGAATCACCTCCAAACACTGGCACGCTACAAAAACTAGGAACCCAATGTTAATACCCGGTTGTTTTAACACAAAAATTACTAAAATCAGTGACGAACTGATTTCATAGTCAATAATAGGAATGTGGGACCCACTTTGGTAATTTTGGAATTAACTCTTTGAAAAGGTCCTAAATACTTCTCCGAAGTTGTGTTCTAAAATGGAAAATAATTCGGGGCTAGGAATAGACCAAACTTAAACATGCAAAATTTATAACATTTAATTACTATTAAAGAGAAATGGTAGTAGATATAAATGCGAAATTACCTCAAACAAAGCCTCTCCTACACTCTCTGACTGTGCACCGATGAATTCATAACAACTACAAACCCGCATGTTTGACTTGAATTCGGGCCATGATGACACCTACTATAACCCGAGTAGGCAAGCCAAACCCAAATCAAGCGGAAGTCAAACATCAAATTAATTAAATAATAAATAACATAAGAAAGCGAAAGCAAGAAAAATATAATAAACGAATCTAGTCCAAGGTATAAATATGTATATATGACACAAAATATACCAAAAAGGCCCAAAAGTGACCAAATCTAACGGATTGACACTAGACCAACCCGGACCTAGTGTCACCTATACAAGAGCTACTTAATACTAACACTAGACAAAGGCTCCAATGGTTAATATCACAAAACTTGATACTAACGATGATTATCGACTCCAAATGCTAAATAGGATAAAAACCCTAAATGACCGACCTAATCACTTGTTGCCACTCAAAATATCTTAATTCCAACAAAGATTAGTCTAACAAGAAGAGACCATAACCTACCTCAAATCCAAAACTACACACGAATCACTAAACCCAAGATTTTTCCTTCCGGGCTGCCTCCGAATGAAGCAACCACTCTATCAAATTATCAAAGAACACATTAAAAAAAGGCCAACGAAATCTATATTACTAGAATTAAAACGAAACTTAAAAAATCAAATCAAAATTTGACATTGATACCCATGCACAAAATCAAGAAACCAACTCTGTCACAAGGTCCCAAATAACTCAAAGAATTTGTGCCCCAAATGGGCACATTCCTAGCACCGAAAGAGCTCAAACAACCCCACCAAATTCAAGCCCTAGAATAGCAAAAATAATGCAAGGAAAAAGGGAAATTTACCTCAAAGCAAGCCTTTGCTCCTAACTATGAACGTACTAATGGATTCCCCTCGAATATCCATGCAACTTAGTCTTTTGAATCACCCAAATTGCCCAAATATATAGAAAAAAATTGAGTTTGGAAGTTAGGGCTCAAATCTGAAAATGAGGCCAAAAATAGGCTTCTGTTGTCACATAAGCAAACCCAGTGTTTGCTTAAGCGACCACCTCAAAGAGGCGGGCATGGCTTTAGCGACACCAGGTCGCTTAAGCTACTACTTTCTTTAGCAATGCCAAGTCGCTTTAGATACACCCGACCCCAAGTTCTAGTCGGTTTAGTGATTATGAGATACTTTAGCGATGACATCAGCTGCTTGGTGGTGCAAAAATAGCTTGACAAGCCATATTCTCCGATAGGGTGTTTTGTATTCGTTCAAAACACCGTGAGTGAAAATGAGATATGCTACCCCACCAAATTTGTTGTTGTGGACTCAATAGTGCATTTGAAATTCCCATATGAGGTCATTTTATCGAAAAGTGGGTACCACACCCCAAATGTTATTTTCTACAATGGGTCTTGGGATTAGACCGAAAGCCTCAAAAGGAGAACGAAGGGCCATTCTAGACCAAACTCGATATTCTAAAACTAACCCCACTATTAGAATTTCCATCTGGGTGCGATTTCCAGTAATGTTAACCAAAGTCAACCATAGGCTAATTTTTAAAGTCAAAAGTACTAAATGGCTCCAAACTCATACCGATTTCCTCGATACTAGTTGACCATGCTACTAGCCTAGTTTGACCGTCCCGTAGCTGACTAAACCATCAGAATTCCATTTTGAGGTCGTTTACCATAAGTTATGACCGAAGTCACCTTTTTAAGTTATAAAGGTTCTAAAATAAGGAAACTGGCCTAAAACTATTTTGAGAACCTCAGGAACCAAATGAAAGGTCATTCTAAACCAAAATGGCATTCTGGAGCTTACCGTGTTGATGGAACTTTCATCCGAGCGTGTTTGCTGAAAATGTTGATTGAAGTCAAACTTGGCCAAAACTTCTAAGTTAAAACGCTTAATCGCAGAAACTCAAAATGAAAACTCTAATACCCAAACCAACCTTTCTTTTAGAACAAAATAACCCTTTCAAAGCTGATGGAACTGAAAGAATCGTCATCCAACATCAGAATCTTTGAAGGTTGACTCTAGTTCACTCTTTCAAGACTTAAGCTTCAAGAATGGCCAAACCTTCTAAAAATCTCAACCAAACCTTTTTGGGGAGTGTGCCACCTATCCCAACATCATATAAGAGCTATAAAGAAGCTACAAGGAGGGGTAAAATTGTAAAAATATGCAAAAGCACAAAAATGACCTTGGAGATCATTACAACATCCACTACTAAAAGGACTTTTATCCTCAAAAGTCAAGGAAGAAATGTAGTTGGTAGATTAAAAAGGTGAGGATATTAAGTCTGTATGTCCTGCTCGGTCTCCCAAGTAGCCTTCTTGACTGGACGATGCCTCTACTGGACATTCACTAATAGAATCTCCTTAGACCATAACTACTTAACCTGCCTAGCAAAAATAGCCACAGGCTCCTCCTCAAAGGCTAAAGACTCATCAAAATGAACCAAATACCACTGAAGCATGTGAGACTTATCTGGAATGTACCGCAATATAGAAACATATAACATAGGGTGAATACCTGAAAGTGTTGGAGTCAAGGACAACTCATAAGCAACTAAACTTACCCTTTCTCCCAAATCTCATCACGCTGTTCATGGGCGACACTCATAGGAATACTCAGTCTCCAACCATAAACCCCAAAGGTCGCACACTCCAATTAGAATAACTCTTCTTTCTACTCTGGATAGTATGGAGTCTCTCCTGAATCAAATGAATTGTCTATCACATCATGCAGGAAATTGATACTCCAAGGCCTAACCTCAAAGGCATCAAACCATCCCAAAAGTTGCCATCTTAACCCTCGAATGGTAGGTATTATTATAGGCAAACTCTGCTAAAGCCAAGGACTAGTCCCACTGACCTCCAAAATCAATAACATAGGCCCGTATCATGTCCTCCAAGACCTGAATGGGCCTCTCTGACTAACCGTCAGTATTAGAGTGGAAAGTTATGCTAAGCTCAACTCAGGTACCTAACTCTCGCTTAATAGATCCCTCAAAATGCGAGGTGAACTTAGTACCATGGTCTAAAATGATAGATACTAGCTCCCCATGCAATCGGACCACCTCTCTGATATAAGTCTGAGCCAACTTCTGTAAAATATAAGTAGTTTGGATCGGTAAGAAGTGAGAAAACTTGGTCAATCCATCTATGATGACCTAAAAAGAATTAGAACCTTAAGATGTATATGGTAAACCCATTACAAATTCCATAGCTATCCACTCCCACTTCTACTTGGCCTCTGATGCTCGAACTTGACCTGCTGATAGTTCAAGCACCTAGCCACAAAAGCTGCAATATCTCACTTTATCCCACACCAATAGTAATGATATTGTAGGTCACAATACATCTTCGTTGTATAGGGATAAATGGAATATCTAGAACAATGGGCCTCATCAAGGATGATCCTGACTAAATCTCCAACTTTAGGTACACAAATATGACCCTCAATCCTCAAAATTGCCTCCGGATCTAAGGTCACCTTCCTAACATCTCCATTGAGTACCTTATCATGAATCACCCTCAGTTGTGGGTCTTTAAACTTTTGTGCCCGAATCTGCCCAATCAAGGAATACCTAGCCTCTACATAAGCAAGTACCCTACCCAACTCAAAAATATTAGGATGAACTATCTGGTTAGCTAAGGACTGCATATCTGAAGCTAAAGGCCTCTCCTCAATTGATAATAATGCCAAACTCCCATACTCTTCGCCTTCTGACTGAAAGCATCTCTACTACATTTGCCTTGCTCGAGCGATAGAGAATAATGACTTTATAGTCCTTTAATAACTCCTATCGCCTACACTGTCTCAAATTAAGGTCTTTTTGGTTGAATATGTACTGAAGACTATGGTGATCAGTGTAGATATCATAATGGGCTCTATACAAGTAATGCCTCTAAATCTTCAATGCGAAGATATAACTGCCAACTTTAAATCGTGTGTGGCGTAGTTGTGCTCATGCACCTTTAGTTGCCTAGAAGCATATGTAATAACTCTACCCTATTACATTAAAATGCAACCTAAGATAACACCTGAAGCATCATAATACACTGTAAATCCCTGGTCCCAAATAGGAAGAGTAAGAATCAAAGCTAAATTCAACAAGGCTTTAATCTTCAAAAAAATTGCCTCACACTCATCAGACCATTAGAAAGGGACATTCTTCAGAGTCAATCTGGTCAAAGGAATTGTAATAAAAAAAAGAACCCCTTTACAAACCATTGGTAATATCCTACCAACCCAAAGAAACTGCGAACCTCAATAGGAGAAATGGGCCTTACCCAATCACAAACTGCCGCTATCTTTGTCGGATCTACCATAATCCCATCCTTGGACACACATTCTCTAGGAATACCACAAAATCAAGTAAAAATTCACACTTAAGTGAATTTGTCATACAACTTCTGATCTCGCAAAGTCTGAAGTACTATCTTCAGGTGCTGCTTATGCTGCTCTCTGCTCCCAGAGTAGACTAGAATGTCATCAATGAATACAATGACATAGGAGTCCAAATAGGTCCAGAATACATGGTTCATCAAATTCATGAATACTGCAGGAGCATTAGTCGACTTGAAAGACATGACTATGAACTTATAATGCCCGTATCGAGTCCTGAAAGTAGTCTTAGGGATATCTGACTCCCTAATCCTCAACTGGTGATAGCGTGACCTCAAGTCTATCTTAGAGAACACTGCTGCACCCTAGAACTAGTCAAATAAGTCATCAATTTGTGGCATTGGGTACTTATTCTTGATGGTTACCTTATTCAGTTGCCTATAATCAATACACATACATAAGGTACCATTCTTTTTTTCACGAATAAAATAGGAGCACCCTAGGGAGACACATTAGGCGTAATAAACCCCTTACGCTAAAGGTCTTGGAGCTGTACCTTAATTTCTCTAAACTCAATTAGAGCTATCCAATACGGAGGAATAGAGACTGGATGGGTACCCAATTCAACATTAAAGCCAAAATCAATATCACGCTTAGGAGGAAGGCTAGATAGATTGGTGGGAAATACATCAGAGAACTCTTGGACTATTGGAACAAAATCAATAGAAGCACTATTGACACTAGTGTTACAAATGTAAGTAAGATAGGCTAGACATCTATTTCTCACTAACTGCTAGGCCCTAAGGAAGGATATCAAGCCATACATTACATGACTAACTTCACCTGCCCACACGACCAGAGGAATATAATGCATACACAAGGTAATGGTCTTGGAGAAGCCATCCAAAACTATATGATGAGTAGAAAACCAATTCATGCCTAGAATCAAGTCAAAGTCCACCATATTTAGCACAATCATCTTCTATAGTATTATACCCTACGATAGTCACCACATAGGATCGATATATTCGATCGACTACTAAAGAATTACCTACAAGGTAGCTACATATATAGTCACATACAATGACTTACATAAAATATCCCATTGAGTATCATAACAAGTAGAAACATATGATTAAGTGGACCCTAGATCAAATAAAGCATAGGCAGGGTGATGAGAGATAGAGATCATACTTGTGATGACGATATCTGATATCTTTGCTTCAGGCCTACCCGAAAAAGAATACATGTGTCTGCACCCACCTCTACCACTTGTCTGGATTTCCTAGGGACCACCCCTAGTACCCTGGGAGTGACCTCTACCACCCTACATATTTTCTATAGGTGGATGAACTAGGGCCATGAGGGCCTAAACTTGCTGACCCTGTAGACCCTACTGATTCTAGTATCTACAGTGGCTGTTAGTAGGACATTCCCTAAAAAAGTGGTGTGTCACTCCACATTCATAGCACAACCCTCTAACTGAACCTCCCTGGGATTTTCCAGTTGAACTTAAATAGCTACCACAACCTGAATACCCAAAAATATAACCTTAAGAGGACTGACCCAAAGTCTAGCCGCCGACACCTACTGATCCACCTTCAATAAGATGTAAGGCTTTCTGGACCAGTCTACTAAGTGGGTACTATAGTAGATGGTCTCTGCCAAAAGAACCCCTTCCGTCTATCCACATAAACTGCCATGAAAGTAAGGCTTCTTGTCGTTACCTCCAAAGTCCCCAAGATGTATAGACTCAATAGTATAGGTATGGTCTACTATTTGTAAAAATGAATAGGCCGATGCAGTCATCTGCTCTATAGCCAACCTCAAGAGAACAGTCAACCCTCTAACAATTGGTGCACCTATTCCTCCTCCATCTGCATAATTATGGTAGCGTGTCTAGACAATTCATGGAATCAATACTCATACTCTGTGATTATCATTGATCCCTATACCAGTACTATGAATTCTTCTCTTAACCTCTCCCTCAAATTGTGGGGTACATACTTCTCTAAGAAAGCCTTAGAGAACTTAGTCCATGACATCGGCGGTGATCTCGTGGGTCTGCAGCTAAGATAAGATCTCCATCACTTCTTTATTATTATATGCATCTGGAAAGCAGTGTAATCAACTCCGTGAGACTCCACCAACCCAAGGTTATGCAACCTCTTCTGGAAGCTAACCAAAAAGTCATGGGCATCCTCTCCCATAGCACTCGAGAACCTAGGAGAGGCCAATCTAATAAACCCACCCAATATCTTCTACTCCTCTATTGTTATAACCGATCTAGCTTTCATGTATTGAATAACTATGAGAATAGGATAAATCACCAGTTTAGGAGCTGTAGTAGTATGATGTAGAACTGGGGCTAGATTATTCTAGGCCCCTGCCTGCCATAAAGTCTGAGCCTACTCTCGGACCTAGCATCCGGCTGAAGTGTTAGGCAGTGTCCCTATTTGGGACATACCCTACATAAAGCTGAGGATTCAGGCTAGAGTATCTTGTAACACTAGCTTTGCCATGAATCCAGGTGGAGGTTGGGTTGGATGCTCCTCCTCCGGCTAAGGCTCGAATAACTCAACCTCTATATCCATCTTTGACACTAGTGTTGTGTACTGACCTCTTCTTTGGCCTCTCTGTCAACCTCAATCCTTACACTGATTTTGGCTCTATCTGTAGGCGCATGGGTCCTTGTTGTAAACCTCTAAAATTTGAAAAGTCAAAACAAAAGAAAATTCCAAGAAAAAGGACTGTTCCAGAGTTTATAACTTAGCCTACGAGTCATAGGGACTTCTATGGGTCATAGGAGTAGCTCATAGGAATGATATTGAGGTTGGAAAATAGACTAAGTTTGAAATTGAGTTTACGATTCAAGTTGACGACTCGTAGAGTGAGTCGTAGATTCAATGTCTGAGTTTGGTAAAATAATGAGCCTTAGTACTTTTGGAATGAGTCAATAAGATGAGTTGTAGGATGAGTTACGAATCGTAGAATGGACTCGTAGGATTGGGTCCTGAGTCCTGACTTTTGGCTAAGTGAAGAGGAAAATTGATGAGTTATTTATACTACTCGCAGGAAAGTTGACGACTCATAAGGATGAGTTGTAGGGATGATTCTTTATTGTGCATAGATTTTAAGGTCAATTCTTAAGTGTGGGATAGATTTGGAGAGGTCTTAAGGTCACAAGAATCCTCTAGTACAAAGTTGAGTTGAAATCTTCCTGACCGATTAAGTTTTGGTGAAAGATTTTACATGGGTCAACTTCAAATGATCATATCTCCTAAATATAATGAATTCGGTAGCTCCTAACCTATAAAATTAAAGGTCTTTGAGTCCTCTTTTGAAAGCCATGTATTTTGCCTTATTTCGTGTAATGACCCTAAAGGTGATTTTTGAAATATTTCACAAAATGGCCATTTACCCCTCTTTTTAGTTTCCTTGAGTCGTTTCTAATTGGTATCGGGTGTTGGTGTTGAGAAAATCCTATGAAAAGATGAGTTTTGGAAAGTTTTGAGTTTAAAAGGCTTTAACTATTCAAAAGTGGTAGTTGGGACAAAATGGAGCTACAGGTCTTGAAAAAGAACTACGTCAATTCCATTACCTCTGAAATATGGAAATTGGTCTAGAAGAGTTTACGAAATTAGTTTTGGAGTTGTAACGAAGATTTGAGGCTTGAGTTGGGAATTTAAGGAATTTTATGCCAAGGTTTGACTTTAGTCAACTTTCAGAGTTTCGATTCTCGAAATCAAATTTTGACGACTCTGTTGGATTCGACAGATAACTTTTAGTCTAGAAGAAATGTTGGTTGAATTTTTAGAGGTCCCGAGCTTGTTTTGGTATTTTGAAGGCCTATGTTGGTTTAGTTAAAATTTTTGAATTTTGGGTCAAGGAGACCTTAAATTCAAATTCTAAGGGTTCCATAAGCTTAGGAATGGCCAAATTAGGCTAGAAGAATGGTGAACGTGAGTATCGAGGCAATTGATAGGAGTTTGAGGCCATTTCGCTCTTTTGAATTTGAATGTTAGACTATGGATGACTTTTATCTATATTCTTGGAAAACATGGTCGAATGAAAATTCTGACAGCACAGTTAGTTCTAAAATGTCAAATTTGGTCTAGAAAGACCCTTTGTCCGCTTCCTAAGGCTTTCGATCTAATCTCGAGTCTTGTTGTGGAATTTGGTTTAGAATGACACTTGGGTGGGGACCCATTTTTCATGAAAATGACCTCATATGAGAATTTTGAATGCGCTATTGATTCTGGAATATCAAATTTTATGGGTTAGCATATCTCGTTTGCTTGCACGGGGTTTCGAATAAATTCCGAGAACCCATCGAAGATTTTGGACTTTTCAAAAATTAGATGTTGCATCAAGGTGCTGGTGCAACTTTAAAATCCATTTTTTGGTATTTCTCTCAACTTTAAAATCCTGTAACTTGAGTTCTAGAGCTCCAAATTGGGTGATTCAAAAGAAAAACTTGTGAAATATTTTGAGGAGAACGCATTGGATAGTCGAAAACTAAATTAGGCCATTCGATTGAGGAAACATCTTGATTCTAGTTGCTGTAATGTCCATTTTCGTAGCCAATTTTTGAAAAACTTTGAGAATTTATTTTTTGACCTATATAAACTCGATTTTGGTAATTCAAGGGTCTAAGTTCAAGAAAATTGCTTGGGAAATCCTAATGTGTAACATCCCTCAAAAATGCTCACAAAATACCTTAAGAATATCTTGGAAATAGGCCGCTCATGTAACACATTATCCTTAATTATTTTGGAAAATTCGAGTTTGGAATATCGATCAGGTGATCAAAACCTGTGGGATAATGGTATCAGTGGATTTTTAGGACCCGTAGATCGGAAGATAAATTTTCAAAAAAGTTCATAAAATAGTAGGGTCCGTGACATATCCGCGTCGCGGACCTGGGAAGGACTTCTAGCCGAGTTGAGTTTTTTTAAGGGTGTTTTAGACTTTTCCCAAATTATTAGTTAATGAACCTAGACATTTTTAGGACCTAATTCAACTCTATAGATTAACCTAAACCTCTAATTCTATTCATTCTTTTACAATTCATCTATCAAATATTTATCTCTCTACAAAAAAGCTCTCAAGGGTTTCTATTGAAGACTTCAAGCAAATTCACTCAAGCTCTCCATAAAAAATCTCAAGTTCTTCCAAATTAATTGATGTTCTCACTCAAGGTATGTGGGTATTGATTCATGGATCC
Source organism: Solanum dulcamara (assembly GCF_947179165.1). Classification (NCBI taxonomy): domain Eukaryota; kingdom Viridiplantae; phylum Streptophyta; class Magnoliopsida; order Solanales; family Solanaceae; genus Solanum; species Solanum dulcamara. The sequence goes on from NC_077240.1 coordinate 64,688,788, forward strand.
TTTCATCCATGAAGCCCAATCAATTTCTCAAGATTTGTTTTATCAAATTAAAGTATGGTATTTTATGAATTTTTTGATCTCTATTCCTATAGCATTAATTATGATTTAAAATATGATCATTAGTCTATTTTGATATAAATTGATGGTTATTGAATTAAATTGAAGAGTTTTTCCATTAATTCTCCTATTTTGATCTCTAGGGTTCATGAGGTAAATTATGAGTATTTTGAATTATACTTTCAAAAGATATTATCTGTATGAATTATGTATGAGCTGATATAAAGTGTATGATCATGCATGTTTTAAAGTTAATTTCATAATTTTCAAGTCAATTGATCATGCATTCATGTCATACCCTAATTTTAAGTACAAGCTATGATCATGAATTGTTAAAGTATGAATTATGACTATGTATTTCTATTATGATCATGAATTATAAGTATATTTCAGATTATGGTTTGCATGCAAGTTATGTAGTAAGACGGCCTAAGGCCTAACGATATGAAGTATGCAAATATGATTATAATGATGACAGGAAAATTCTCACATTACAAGTATGTTATGAAAATGAGCTACTCTATGATATCAGGCCAATGATCATGACTATGGTATATGAAATTATAATTTTATATTATGTATGTATTCCGTAGAATTTGACTTAGTACCGAATGTGGACTTGAGGTGGGGGCTTGAAATAAGGGGTCCTTATATAAAGTCTCTTATCTCATAACTACATGCCACCGTAGGATTGCCTTTTTGTCCCAGCTAGTGGATGCACAAATAGCACATGTTCATAATTAGGAGTCTACCTTGGCAAAGTAGCCTCCTCCTTCTCGATGTGGAGATTATCAAATTCTATGTTATAGCTCGCATGGTGTTATTGTCGGTTATGGTTCCTATCCCACATATGTATGATCCCTTAAGTATGTTATGATTTTGAATTTATATTTTTAAATGCTTTGGTCAATATAATTTTCTTATGACTTTACATATTCTAACTTATCATGTGATTTACTTGACCTTTGCGTTCTATGATTTACGTTGCATGTCACGCCCTCATACTTAGTATATTTCAAAGTACTAATGCATACTTTTTGTCTACATTGTCTCATAATGTAGGGGTTGAGGTTGAAGATCCTAATAATCCATGTAACTAGTAGGCATTCCTTATCCGAAGGTGTTGTGTAAGTCCTCATTGACCGTGGTCTAGTTTCAAGATGGTTACTGTTCTCCTTTCAAAAGACTTTTATTTACATTGTATACTAAGGGTGAGTTAGGGACATGTCTTAGCCCCCGCTCATACTCATGTTTAGAGGCATCTAGTTGGACATATGTTTGAGTCTATGTTGTCATAAGACATTTTCAGATTTCTATTCATGGTTTAAACTCTCTTATGATTTTTTCTCTTTTATATTTTACCTTATGTATGCTTATGATATGTATAAGAGGCTTGGTTGGAGCCCTATCGGGGTTTCAATCACCGTTTTATGACTAGGCCCTAGGTCGGGTTGTGACAAATTTAGTATCAAAGCACAAGGTTTTTCAAGTGTCATAGGATATCCAACATGTCGTGTCAAGTAGAGTCTTATTCATGGGTGTGAAGTGCGCCACACTTATGAGTAGGAGGATATGAGGCATTTAGGAATTCTCACTTCTTTCATGATCCATGTCATGTTATAGAGTTTACGTTAAGACTTCTTTTGCATGACAGTCTTTCTTTGCAATTTTTAGAAAGATGGCTTGAAGAAGACCACAATTTCTAAGGAGAGATAATGTCAATAAAGCCCAAGCTCCCTTGGCTCCTCAAGACAATGGCCCTCTACCGGACTAAGTGACTAATGCAGAGTTCCGAACCGCTATTATTATGCTAGCTAGAGTGGTGACCAACCAAGGTGTTGTGGCTCCTCCTAATTTTCCTACTCCAGCCTCAAGAGTAAGGGATTTTGCACGAATAAATCCTCCGGAGTTTCATGTTTCAAAGGTTGATGAGGATCCTTAAGATTTCATTGATGAGGTCTACAAGATAGTGAGTATTATGGGGGTGACTTTGAAAGAAAAAGCAGAGTTGGCGGCCTACCAACTCAAAGGTGTTTATCAAATATGGCACACTCAATGGAAGTTGGAGAGGGTGGATGAAGGTCCTGTCGAATAGGAAGATTTCAAACTTTCTTTCCTTGATCACTTTTTCCCTCTTGAGTTAATGGAGGCTAAAGTATTGGAGTTCATAAATCTTCGACAAGACAATATGGGGATGAGGGACTATACCCTCAAGTTTACTAAGCTATCCAAGTATGCTTCTTCAATGGTTGCCGATCTATGTACCTGAATGAGTAAATTTATATCGGGGGTGTCTGACTTGGTTGCTAAGGAATATCGCACCACTATGCTTATTAAGGAGATGGGCATATCTGGCTCATGACTTTTGCCGAACAAATTAAAGGAGAAAAGCTCAAGGTAATGAGGATGAGGGATTCTAAGAGGGCCCGGTATGAAGGTGGGTTCTCCAATGCTAGGACCATTGGTAGCAGTGGACGTTCTTATCAAGGCCAAAGATTAAGGAAGAAGTTTGCTAAGGATAGGGTGCAATACCCTAAGGCTTAAGGAGAAGGAGATGAAAATGCGAGTAACCCTTCTATTCCAAAGTGTGAAAAATATGGAAAGCATCATAGAGGAAGGTGCTTGATGGGAATGGATGCTTGGTATAGATGTGGCAAGGTATGCCATAAGTGATCCGAGTTCCCTCTTGCATCCAACAAGGGCGGAGATGATCATCCTATTGGAGGCCAAGTGCAATAAGGCGCCCAAGCTCAATCTAAGGGTGGCCAACGCAATAATCAATTCTATGCTTTTCATGCTAGTCAAGAGGTTGATGAGTCTCCCGATATGGTCACGGATATGTTATGAGTCTTTAACTTTGATGTTTATGCATTGCTTGATACGGGTACCAACTTATCTTTTGTTACTCCTTACATTTCTATGAGATTTAGTGTGTGCCCCGAAGTGTTAATAGAACCTTTTTCGGTTTATACTCTCATTGGTGGTTTGATATTAGCAAAGAAAGCTTATAGAAATTGTCCCGTATAGGTCTTGCACAAAGTTATTCCATGTGACCTTGTTGAACTTGAAATGACTGATTTCGACATCATTCTTGGTATGGATTGGTTACATGCCGCTTACGCATCTATATGTTTTAGAACTCATGTGGTTAAGTTTCACTTCCCTAATGAGCCTATTTTTGAAAGGAAGGGTAATAATTCAGTGGTTAAAGGTCAATTCATCTCATGTATTAAGGCCGAAAAAATGATTTCTAAAGGGTACATTTATCATAATGTACGAGTTAGGGACATTGATTCTAAAACTCCTACTCTTGAGTCGATCCCTATAGTTAATGAGTTCTTCGATGTGTTTCTCGGTGATTTGCCCGATATTCCTCCCAAAAGGGAGATTGAATTTGGCATAGATCTCCTTTCTGTTACCCAACCTATCTCTATTCCTCCTTACCATATGGCTCCGGCGGAACTTAAGGAGTTGAAAGAAGAATTGAAGGATTTGTTGGATAAGGGTTTTATAAGACCAAGTATTTCACCTTGGGGGTGCTCCCGTGTTATTTGTTAGGAAGAAAGATGGATCACTCTGAATGTGTATACACTACTGCCAATTGAATAAGGTCACCATAAAAACAAATATCCAATCCCAAGGATGGATGACTTATTTGATCAATTACAAGGAGCAAGCTATTTTTCTAAGATTGACCTCCGTTTTGGTTATCATCAATTAAGTATAAGGGAGTGTGATATTCCCAAGACAGCTTTTCGGATAAGGTATGGTCATTTTGAATTTGTAGTAATGTTGTTTGGGTTGACAAATTCTCCCACTATATTTATGGATTTGATGAATCGCATTTTCAAGCCATATTGGGATATGTTTGTAGTGGTGTTTATTGATGACATCTTGATTTACTCTTGAAATGAGGAAGATCATATGGGTCACTTGAAGATTGTGTTGCAAACATTGAGGGAAAAGAAATTATTCGCTAAATTTAGTAAGTGCGAATTTTGGCTAAGAGAGGTTATATTTCTTGGCCATGTGGTGTCTGGTGATGGGATTAAAGTAGACCCAAAGAAAATAGAGGCAGTTAAAAATTGGCCTAGACCATTATCTCCTTTGGACATTAGAAGCTTTTTGGGCTTAGCCAGATACTACAGAAGGTTTTGTTGAAGGTTTCTCATCTATTGCTTCGCCTTTAACTAAGTTGACACAAAAGAAGAAAAAATTCCAATGGTCAGAAGAATGTGAGAAAAGTTTCCAAATATTGAAAGATCGTCTTACGTCAGCTTCTATTTTAACATTGCCCAAAGGTTCAGATGGGTTTGTTGTTTATTGTGATGCTTTGTGTGTTGGGTTGGGTTGTGTGATGTAACATGGTAAGGTTATAGCCTATGCCTCTAGGCAACTTAAAGTACATGAAAGAAACTATCCAACCCATGATCTTGAACTTGCGGCGGTTATGTTTGCATTGAAAATTTGGCGCCATTATCTTTATGGGGTGCATGTTTGATGTGTTTACCGACCACAGAAGCTTACAATTTGTATTTATTCAAAAGGACCTAAACCTTAAGCAAATGAGGTGGCTTGAACTCCAAAAAGACTATGACATGAGCATATTCTACCATCCGGGTAAGGCAAATATTGTAGTCGATGCTCTTAGTCGGTTGTCTATAGGTAGTATCACACATGTTGAGGAAGGTAAAAGGGAATTGGTCAAAGAGGTCCATAGATTGGCACTTTTAGGTGTGCGTTTGGTTAATTCCAATGATGCAGGCGTCCTTATACATAATGGTTTGGAATTATCTCTTGTGGAAGACGTCAAGGCCAAACAAGACAATGATCCAATTTTGGTCGAATTGAAGAAGTCGGTTGCCAAAAAATCCATTGAGGCTTTCTCCCTAGGAGAAGATTGGGTACTACATTACCAATGTTGGATGTGTATTCCAAATATTGATGGAATAAGAGAGTTCATATTGAATGAGGCCCATAGTTCTCGGTATTTAATTCATTCGGGATCCACCAAGATGTATCGTGACTTAAGGGAAGTGTATTGGTAGAATGGAAATAAGAAGGACATAGTAGAGTTCATGGCTAAGTGTCCTAATTGCCAACAAGTGAAAGTTGAACATCAAAAGCCGGGAGGTCTAGCTCAAGAAATCAAAATTCCTACATGGAAGTGAAAAGATGTGAATATGGACTTTGTCATGGGTTTTCCTCGTACTAGAAGACAACATGATTCTATTTGGGTCATTGTAGACCGCATGACCAAATCGATGCATTTTCTACCAGTCAAAACTTATAGTGCCGAAGATTATGCTAAGTTGTACATTCGTGAACTTGTAAAACTTCATGGTGTTCCTTTTTTGATTATATTGGATAGAGGTACTCAATTTAGTTCACATTTTTGGAAGTCATTTCAAAAAGGTCTTGGTACTAAAGTCAAGCTAAGTATCACTTTACATCCTCAAACCGATGGCCAAGCCGAGAGAACAATTCAAACCTTGGAGGATATGTTAAGGGCATGTGTGATTGACCTTAGAGGAAGTTGGGATGACCATTTTCCATTGATTGAGTTCGCCTACAATAATATTTATCACTCTAACATCCAAATGGCTCCTTTTGAAGCCTTGTACGGGAGAAGATGTAGGTCTTCGATAGGGTGGTTGGAAGTTTGTGAGATGGCATTGATTGGTCTAGATTTGGTAATTAATTCAATGGAGAAAGTAAGGACCATAAGAGAAAGATTGAAAATGGCTCAAATTCATCAAAAGTCCTATTCGGACACTAGGAGGAGAGAGCTTGAATTTGATGTGGATAGTATGGTGTATTTGAAGATTTCACCTATAAAAGGGGTAATGCGGTTTGGTAAGAAAGGGAAGTTGAGACTTAGATATGTAGGACCTTATAGGTTATTGAAGCACATTGGCAAGGTAGCATATGAGTTAGACTTGCCACTTGAGTTGGCTTTGGTTCATTCGGTATTTTATGTGTCGATGTTGAGGAAGTTTGTGGGTGATCCAAGTTCTATTGTATCAAGGGAGAGTGTGAGTATTGAAGAGAATTTGACTTATGAGGAGGTACCGATTGAGATTTTAGATTGGCAAGTGAAGAGGCTGAGAAATAAAGATGTTGCATCTATCAAAATGTTGTGGAGGAATCAACAAGTAGAGAGTGCTATGTGGGAAGCGAAATCGGACATGATGAAGCGATATCCTTATCTCTTTCTTTTCACTCAAGACTAAAGGTACTAAGTTTCTCATGATTAAATTGATTAAACTTCTACGCTTCAGTTCCATATATCATTCATATGCATGCATAATTCATGAAAATGATTTCTCTCAAGGACTATGTTTTATTTTAAGTATGAAGTTTACACGTTTTATGCATTTTTCAAAGTGTCCTCATGTCCATGTTGGGTTTCTAAACCCTTTTTCCATGTCTTTCCTATATTAGTTGAATTTCATTCGAGAACAAATGTTCCCAAGGAGGAGATATTGTAACATCCCTAAAAAATGCTCACAAAATACCTTAAGAATGCCTTGGAAATAGGCGGCTCATGTAATGCAATATCCTTAATCTTTTTGGACAATCCAAGTTTGAAATATCGATCAGGGGGTCAAAACCTGCGGGAAAATAGTTTCGGTGGATTTTTAGGACCTGTAGATCTAAAGAGTTATTTTCAAAAATGTTCACAAAACAGTAGGGTCTGCGATAGGTCTGCGTCACGGACCTGGGAAGGATTTCTGGCCGAGTTGAGTTTCTTTAAGGGCATTTTAGAATTTTCCAAAATTATTAGTTAATGAACCTAGACGTTTTTAGGACCTAATTCAACTCTATAGATTAACCTAACCTCTAATTCTATTCATTCTTCTACAATTCATCTATCAAATATTTATCTCTCTACAAAAAAGCTCTCAAGGGTTTCTATTGAAGACTTCAAGCAAATTCACTCAAGCTCTCCATAAAAAATCTCAAGTTCTTCCAAATTAATTGATGTTCTCACTCAAGGTATGTGGATATTGATTCATGGATCCTTTCATCCATGAAGTCCAATCAATTTCTCAAGATTTGTTTTATCAAATTAAAGTATGGTATTTTATGGATTTTTTGATCTCTATTCCTATAGCATTAATTATGATTTAAAGTATGATCATTAGTCTATTTTGATATAAATTGATGGTTATTGAATTAAATTGAAGAGTTTTTCCATTAATTCTCCTATTTTGATCTCTAGGGTTCATGAGGTAAATTATGAGCATTTTGAATTATACTTCCAAAAGATATTATCTATATGAATTATGTATGAGCTGATATAAAGTTTATGATCATGCATATTTTTAAGTTAATTTCATGATTTTCAAGTCAATTGATCATGCATTCATGTTATACCCTAATTTTAAGTACAAGCTATGATCATGAATTTTTAAAGTATGAATTATGACTATGTATTTCCATTATTATCATGAATTATAAGACTGTTTCAGATTATGGTTTGCATGCAAGTTATGAAGTAAGACAGCCCAAGGCCTAACGATATGAATTATGAAAATATGATTATAATGATGAAAGGACAATTCTCACATTACAAGTATGTTATGAAAACGAGCTATTCTGTGATATCAAGCCAATGATCATGACTATGATATATGAAATTATGATTATATGTTATGTATGTATTCCATGGAATTTGACTTAGCACTGAATGTGGACTTGAGGTGGGGGCTCGAAATAAGGGGTCCTTATATAAAGTATCTTATCTCATAACTACGTGGCACCATAGGATTACCTTTTTATCCCAGCTAGTGGATGCACAAATAGCACATGTTCATGATTAGGAGTCTACCTTGGCAAAGTAGCCTCCTCCTTCTTGATGTGGGGATCATCGGATTCCATGTTATAGCTTGCATGGTCTTATTGTCGGTTATGGTTCCTATCCCACATATGTATGATCTCTTAATTATGTTGTGATTTTGAATTTATGTTTTTAAATGCTTTGGTCAATATGATTTTCTCATGAATTTACGTATTCTAACTTATCACGTGATTTACTTGACCTTTGCATTCCATGATTTACGTTGCATGTCACGCCCTCATACTTGGTATATTATAATGTATTAATGCATACTTTTTGCCTACATTGTCTCATAATGTAGGGTTGAGGTTGAAGATCCTAATTGTCTACGTAACTAGTAGGCATTTCCTATCCGAAGGTGTTGTGGTAAGTACTCATTGACCGAGGACTAGTTTCAAGATGGTTACTGTTCTCCTTTCAAAAGACTTTTGTTTACATTATATACTGAGGGTGAGCTAGGGATATGTCTTAGCCCCCCGCCCATACTCATGTTTAGAGGCATCTAGTTGGACATATGTTTGAGTCTATGTTGTTATAAGATATTTTCAGATTTCTATTCATGGTTTAGACTCTCTTATGATATTTCTGCTTTTATATTTTACCTTATGTATGTTTATGATATATACAAGAGGCTTGGTTGGAGACCCATCAGGGTTTTGATCGCCGTTTTACGACTAGGTTCTAGGTTGGTTCATGAGAAATGGTGAGTTCAAATACCTGATTAGGAGCTTCGTGTTAGGTAAATTCACTAATCTAGCCGCTAACTTTATAATTTTCAGATTTGTAATTTAATGAAATTTTGGAGAATTGTAAATTAATCATGTTAACTCTGTTTTAGTGATTCTTAAGGCTAACTTATGAGTTTTTCTACAAGGAACATTGTGGTGTACTTGGTTTGGGTTGTGGGCATCTCATTTTTTAGAAAATTGCTACATATAGATGCAGCATTTTTTTGGTCTTTTGTCTTAAATTGTGGAAAATTCATTGCATGGTCAATTCGTGTTGTTTTCCAATTGTGTGTTGTTTATCAATTTGATTTGTGAGGTTGGGGTGCTTTCTTGGACAAGTTTTTGAGGTCAATTCTGGTATTCCAAATGCAGGTCCCACAGTTCCCATTTTGGCCTCCGAAATTGGCCTGTATTCAAAAATTATGAAATTAGTGTCAAAATGATTGTAATGAAATTGTGATTCTAATTTTTCAGCGTGGCAGTATTCCTAGGCCATTTAGAAAGGGAAAGCTTAGATTTCATGAATTAGGTAGGTTATGGTATCCCCCTTTTGACTTAACTCTATTAGATCTCATTTATTATGTTTTACATATGACTTAGGTGAGTAATTGCCGAATTAGCATTCTCCTGATCCAATTCCTTTTTCTTGTTCTCGAGTGAACTTTAGGCTAAGGTAGTCTTGTGAAATTCTTAGATTAGGTTGTGGGCCTTGGTTTTGCTGTTGACTTAGCATTATTATCTTGTTTAGGATTTATATTGATAGCCTTAGTCTAGGTTTTAGCCTCAGGTGATTTATTAGGTTTTTATTTTCCCTCTTAGCTAAGCATAGCTTCTAATAGGGCTTATAATAAATGGGATACCATTTATGTTAGTGCCAGATACCTCTAGGACTTATCGTAGACATATATTTGGCTTAGTTGTGCTTGTTGGGAGATGAGGTGGCCTATTTTTGGGTAAGGCATTGATCTTAGAGATATTTCTCCTCCTAGCTGATTTTGAGCCACATATCGATTATTCGCTCTTGTTCAGCGGTAGGCTTAGGATGACTCTATATCTATTATCTATTGATTGGGCCTGAGGGCGTGCTTGAGGAGATATTGAAACCTAGGTTATTCCCTTGTCACCCTGACTGTGTGGTTTTAGCTCGATGTTACTGTTTGTATTGTGTGATTCTTGATTGGATGTTGGTAATGAGATGCTTGCATTGATTGAGCATATTCACTTATTTTGTGGTACAATTCTGATATTTTACTAGATTTTCACAACTAATTTTGAGAAGGCGTTCTCACACTTTTACTACTTTTAAACTACTTTTTAACGGGACCATACCACCTAGAATACTTTGATAAAATAATTTAAGATTATGAGGCATCAAGGACGTGCTCTATTTTATACTTTATGAGGAGTCAAAGATGTGCTCTATTTTATATCTTACCAGGTGTCGAGGAAGTTCTCTGGCTTATACTAATAGTTTTGAGTCATCGATAAGGCACTCTGTTTGTATTGATATTTGGCATAGCATCTCCCTTTTATACTTTGGCTACATCCGGTATGCCTTTAGGCTATACTTGATTATCCAGCATGGCTGTACTCATTCTCTGGTACCACTATGAGGATATGATATATTTGTGTAAGACTTGGTTGGGGCCCATGTAGTGTATACGGACTTCGCGCATCCCCTATGGGCCCTTCTAGCCAGTGCACCATTGAACTGGATGAGGGAGTCACATGGGTCTCATCTGGCTGGCCGATGGCTGAGGTGGGTCTATCTACTTGGTTTCATTGTTGATTTCTAAGATCCATCAATGATGTTACTATTTTTTACTACAAACTTACATTCATAAGTATTGCCTATCACGGTATATTTGTTTGCTATTTGGTCCCCCGGTTTATGGAAGCCAGGGGTATTATTGTTATTATTTGTACCTTCTAGGGTATGGGCATCTGGTAGGTTATTATCTGATTATACTTGATGTTATCTCTTGTAGTAATTATTGTTGGTACCTTTGGTTGTATTGATAGTTGGTCTACCTGGTATTTGAGTTAGATTATGGTTGGTGAATCTTGCTAGGCTTAGTTCAAATAGTTCCTTGGTGATTATGTGGTTAGAGTTGCCAGTTGGAACTATATTTTTATTAGTAAACTCCTATGATGCATTCTTCCTATTCATAGGTTGTTGGATTGCATTTCAGGTGCATTCTTTGACTCTGCTCTTTTATCTATATCCCCTGTCTCCTTATCTAATTTTCTATCATTATTATGATAATCTTTTATTAGTTACTTATGAAATATTTACCTTATTATATGTTTTTATAGTTTTTTTATATATGGAGCTCAGTTGGCCTATGCCTACTGAGTACCATTCATTTAACACCTATACTACACTTCTACACCAACAAATAATAGTATGGGTTATCACGGTTAATTTGGACTGGTGCGGAGTTGCTTCTGATTTGGAGATTTAGTGAGCTCCTGGAGTTTGGAGTTGCCTATATCCATCCATGCTGAATTAAAATTGGTCTTTACTTAGTTTCAAAGACTTTCTGTACTCTTAATGTATTTGTAGAAGCCCTGTAATCCTGTTTTGATTTAGATACTCGATTACTGACGGATGACAGGTCTTGAGGTAGTTTCTTATGTTGTTTCAGTTTTTTTCTCTTTTTTCTCATTATTAATTATTTTTTACTTTATTTATTCATCTTCCACTTGATAGTCGTTGCCTTTGGTTCTGGGCTAAGGATTAAGGGTTAGGCTTACCTTCCAATAGATGTTAGCAGGTGCCCTTACGGCCTAAGAAGTTGGGTTGTGACAAGTTGGTATCAGATCTTTACATTGATCAGCATCATTGATATGAGGGAAATTCCTAGTAGAGTCCTGCGGATCGGTGCCGAGACTTTCGTATCCTATCTTTGATAGGTTATGGGGCATTTTTAGAGAATTCTATTCTTGACTCCTTATCTTGTGTCTTTGTTTTGAATTTTATCTAAATTGATCATTTTGAATCTATTCTTTCTTAGATGGATAGCACGAGTTTCTCGATGGACATGATCGAAGGGCCAATAGGTTTTATTGGAGTTTCGGTAGGTGGTTCTTAGGCTAGACATGGGTTAGTTGTTCTTCAAAATGTTCTTCTTCAGTATTAGACTATGTCATTGAATTTCTTGAGTGGGCTGGGAATAATCCCATATCATCTGCTATGCATACCAATAATTCATCAGGGGATTATCTTTGTCTCTCTGTTTCATATTGGAGAATTTGATAACAACTGGGTCTACCTTTTCTCGAATTGTCAACCACATGAGGGCAACAAAGAAGGCATGCTTTTAGGTGTATATAGGTATTGGTAACATACCTCTCTATTAGCACAGTGGTGATAACATCCTACTTTAGGGCGAGTATCAGTTTGGAAAGAGTCATCTTCCTTATCGACCCATCAAGCCCACAACGATAGTATCTTAGGTCTCAAGAGGTTTTAGGGTAGGATATGGGGTTTATAGAAGACAGGTTTCAGGTCAGACTTCTCAGGATGAGCATATTAGGCCTTCATGTGTTAAAGCTTATCCTATCCTATTTGGGTCCTTCAACTGGATGTAATCGGTGACTATTGCTATAAGGCTAGTGAGGAAGGCCATTTTGTTAGGGAGCATCGCAGTGCCTCAGTGTAGTCGACTTGGGAAAGGGACATATACGATAGCCTGCCCTGTCAGGATGGTCTTGGTGTGGGCCAGCACTCAAGTATATCAAATTTGCTCCCTTCCTATCGCAGTCGGTTGATGACAAGGCTTTTAGCATCAAGGTGTCTTGACTGCGATTCACTTGACCACTAGTCTTGATAGTGCCCCAAATGGGATTTGATATTTCAGACTCCTCATACTCTCCAGACCAGAGTTGCCGGGTCTTGCCGTACCTGTGGAGAGCTTGGCCATCGATCTAGAAATTAGCCTTGGTGTAGGGCCTATACACATTTTTCTCAGCCATGTTAGTATCAGGGTTTTATGCCTCTTTTAGTTAGAGGTAGATCTCAAAGGGTTGTTGGTGATGCTTCATTCCATTCCATGCTTTTATGAGTCTACTTAAGGCTGAGGATCCTGGTATTAATTAGATTGCGTAAATTTTATATCTAGGACCTTCCTTGCTTGTAGTACTTGGGTGTTGGGGTTTTCGTACCTATTGTTGCTTACTTGACCCATTATTTTCATCTTGTAAGTCTGATGGTTTCTTTACTTGGTCTTAGGTGGGTGTGCTTAATTAGCTTGATTACTTTCATATTCATTGCTATGATAGTTTTACTTGAAACTATGTGTTTGTGTTTATCTTATATAGGTGATTTCTTTTAGTAGTGGATCTTTTTTATTTTACTATTATGTTGTAGTAGTCGTAGAGTTATACCTTACTGATGTTAAGCTTAGTTGATTGCTTTGGGGGGCTTCTTTTAGCTATTAAATAGTTCTCTTGAGTTAGTTTCTCCCCCTAGTGTGCTTAGCTGGTATGAGATTGCTACCAAGAGAAGGGTGTGTTAGTAGTTGTGGCCTTTGCGGTCTATTGTAGATATTGTGCGTTGATTCTTTCTTTGTGCGATTTCATATTCTTAATTTCTAAGGTGGCGAAGCTAAGATTTACCCTTCGAATTGGTTGGTTTGTCTCTTCATGGAAAGTTTGATTATTAATTATATGTTGAACTGGTTATGTGATGTGGTGTCAGATGGCTATGTCTGAGTTGAGAAAATTGGAATGAATTGTCTCTGGAATTTTGAGCGAGTTGTATCTGTCATGGCCTTGTATTTCTTATATCAGTGGTTTTGGTTTGGTCGACCTTAGTTCAAAACAAATGTTTTTGGTCAAGTTCGGGAAAAAACGAGTGAGAATCGGAGCTTAAAAAGAGATTTGGAGGAATTTTGAGAGTTTGAATGAAATTTGAGGATTTTCCTCTTAACCCGACTTTTATGACGGCGTTGTTCAATATGAGAGGGTGTCTAAGGGTCTGATGGAGCATACAAGCCCGGTACACTCGTATTTTCATGCCTCTAGGCTGCGACTGTACTTTTACTTTCATAGATGAAAGTTCTTTTAGTAGTGGGATATGTCATGAACCTAAAGATTATTTTTGAAATTTTTCATAAAATGACCATTTTACCTCGTCCTTTAATTGCTCCGAGTCATTTTTGATTGGTACCGGGTATTGGTTTTTAGAAAATCCCATGAAAAGATAACTTTTGGAAAGTTTCTAGTTTAAAAGGCTTTAAATGTTCAAATGTGGTATTCGAGATCAATCGAAGCTACGGATATGAAAACAGAATTCCATTGATTCCAACAGCTCTAGAATGTAGAAATTAATCTGGAAGAGTTTACAGAATTAGGTTTGGAGTTGTAAAGAACATTTGAGGTCTTGAGTTGGAATTTAAGGAATTTTATGCAAAGATTTGACTATAATCAACTTTTAGAGTTCTGATGCTCAAAATGAAATTTCGATAACTCCATTGGATTCGGGGGATGATTTTTGGTCTAGAAGAAGAGTTTGTTGAATTTTTAGAGGCCCCGAACCCATTTTGGTATTTTGAAGGCCTAAGTTGGTTTAATTGCAATTTTTTGAGTTTTGGGTAAAGGAGAGCTCGAATTCAAATTTTGATGGTTCCATCAGCTCCAAAATGGCCAAATTAGGCTAGAAGCATAGTCAACATGAGTATCGAGGGAATCGATACTAGTTTGGGGTGATTTGACTCTTTTGACTTTTAAAGTTAGCCTATGGTTGGCTTTGGTCAACATTCTTAGAAAATGTGCTCGAATAAAAATTCTGACAACACAATTTCTTCCAAAATGTCGAATTTAGTCTAGAACGACCCTTTGTTCGCTTCCAGAGACTTCCGGTCTAATCTCGAGGCCTGTTGTGGAATTTGTCTTAAAATGACACTTGGGTATGAGACCCACTTTTAGTTAAACTGACCTTGTATGGGAATTTTGAATGCGCCATTGAGTTCAAATTATTGAATTTTTTTGGGGTAGCATATATTGTTTGAGCGCACGGGGTTCTGAATGAATCTCGAACACCCCATCGGAGATTTGGACTGTTCCAAAATTAGATGTTGCAGTAAGGTGCTGGTGCAACTTTAAAATCCCATTTTTGGGTGTTTCTCTCAACTTTAAAACTCAATAACTTGATTTCTAGAGCTGTAAATTGGGTAATTCAAAAGAAACACTTTTGAGATTTTCCAAGGAGAACCTATTGGGGAGCTTGGAAATCGAATTAGGCCATTCAATTGAGGAAACATCTTGAGTCTAGTTACTGCAATTTCCATTTTGGAGTGAATTTTTAAAGAACTTTGAGAATTTATTTCTTGATCTATATAACCTAATTTTAGTGATTCAAGGGTCTAAGTCTAAGCAAATTGTGTGGGAATCCATTGGTGGATTTGGAAACTTGATTAGGAGCTTCGTGTGAGGTAAATTCACTAATCTAGCTGCTCCCTTTACCATTTTTGGATTTGGAATTTTAAGGAAATTTTGGAGGATTGTAACTTGATCATTTTAACTCCATTTTTAGTGATTCTTGAGGCTAACTTGTGAGCTTTTCCACAAGGAACATTGTAGCATGCTTGGTTTGGGTCGTGGGGTGTCATTTTTTAAAAACTTATTGCTTATAGATGTTGCGTTATTCGGTCTTTTGGATTGAAATATGGGAAATTCGTTGCATGGTCAATTTGTGTTGTTTTCCAATCTTGTGCTATTTATCAATTTGATTTTAAGCTTGGGTGCTGTCTTGAACTAATTTTTGGGGTCAATTCTGGAATTCTAGATGCTGGTCCCATATTTTCTATTTTGGACTCCAAAATTAGGCCATCTCCAAAAATGGTGAATTTAGTGTCAAAACGACTATAACAATATTTTAATTCTAGCATGGCAGCATTCCGAGGACATTCGAAAAGGTGAAGCTTAGATTCCATGGGTTGGAGCATGCGTGGTCAGCTTACATGTAGGCTACAGTCTCCCCCTTTTGACTGAACTCTATTAGATATCGTGTAGTATATCTTATATATAACTTTGGTGAGTAATTTTTGAGATTAGCATTCTCCTCATCCGATTCCATTTTCTTGTTCTCGAGTGAGCTTTAGGCTAAAGTAGTCTCGTGAAATCCTTAGATTAGGTTGTGGACCTTGGTTGTTGTGTTGACTTGGCATTATTATCCTTTTTGGGATCGATATTAATAGCCTTAGGCTAGGTTTGAGCCTTAGGTTCTTCATCAGGTGTTTATTTCCATCTAAGCTTGGCGTAGCTTCCGCTAGGGCTTATAATGGATGGGATACCATTTATGCTAATGCCTGAGACCTCTAGGCTCGTCGTACCGATAGGTTTGGCTTAGCTTTGCTCGTTGGGAGTTAAGATGGCATATTTTTGGGTAAGGCATCGATCCTAGAGATATTTCTCCCCCTAGCTGATTTTGAGTCATGTCTTGATTGTTCACTCTTGTTCAGCGGTAGGCTTCAGATGCCTCTATATCTATTATCTATTGATAGGGCCCGAGGCCGTGCATTAGGGGCTATTGGATCCCATGTTAGTCCCTTCTTGCCCTCACTGTGTGGTTTTAGCTCGATGTAAGTGTTTGTATTGCGTGTTTTTTTGATTGGATGCTGGTGTTCGCATGCTTGTATTAATTGAATATATTCACTTATTTTATTGTATGATCCTGGTATTTCACTAGATTTTTGCAACTAATTTTGAGAAGGCGTTCTCACACTTTTACTACTTTTAAACTTGTTTTTAGCAAGATTCCTACCACCTAGACTATTTTGATAAAATGATTTGAGATTTACGAGGCGTCGAGGATGTGCTCTATTTTATACTTTATGAGGCATTGAGAATGTGCTTTGTTTTATACTTTATGAGGCATCGAGGCCATGCTCTGTTTTATATTGGCAGTTTTGAGGCATTAAGTATGTGCTCAGTTTTTATTGATATTTGGCATAACGTCACCTTTTATACTTTGGCTACATCCAGGAGGCCCTTAGGCTATACTTGATTACCCGGCGCGGCATCACCCTTTTCTACATAGTCTTGGCCACTCACTCTCCGTATCACTATGGGGATACTATATGTCTATGTAAGACCTAGTTTGGGCCCAGGTAGTGTACACGAACTTCTCGCATCCCCATATAGGCCCCTATGGCCAGTGCACCATAAAACTAGATGAGGGAGTCGCATAGGTCCCACCTGGCTAGCCAAGGGCTATGGTGGGTCTATATATTTATTGTCATTGTTGATTGCTAAGAGAAATTGATGATGTTAATAGTTTTTACTACAAACTTGCATTCATTAGCATTTCCTATCACCAGTATATTTGCTTGCTATTTGGTCCTCGGTTTATGGGATCCGAGGATATGTTTGTCATTATTTGTTCCTTTTGAGGGTATGGGTGTCCTGTCAGTTATTGTCTGATTATACTTGCTCTTATATCTTATTGCACTTGTAGTTCGTACGTTTGGGTTGTTTTGATAGTTAGTCGACATGGTATTTGAGTTGGATTAGGGTTGGTCATTCCTGCTTGGCTAAATTGGAATAGTTCCTAGGTCATAATATGGTTAGAGTTGCTAGTTAGCACTTTATTTTTATTAGTATACTCCTATGACGTATTCTTCCTATTAATAGGTTGTTGGATTGCGTTTCATATGCGTTCTTTTACTGTGTTCCTTTATCTGTATCTCCGGTCTCCTTATCTTATTTTCTGTCGTTATTATGATAATTCTTGATTAGTTACTTGTGTAATATTTACCTGATTATATGTTCATTATAGTTTCTTTATCTGTGGAGCTTAGTCGGCCTATGCCTACTAAGTACTATTTGTTTGGTGCTCATACTATACTTCTGCCCTTGCAGATCATAGTATGGGTTATCACATTTGATTTGGACTGGTGCAGAGCAACTTCTGATTAGGTAATTTGGTGAGCTCCTGGTGTTCGAAGTTTCCTATTTCCATCCATGTTGAATTAGGGCTAGTCTTTACTTTCTTTCGAAGACTATCTGTACTCTTAATGTATTTGTAGAAGCCTTGTACTCCTTTTTTATTTAGATGCTCGATAAGTGACGGATGCCAGGTCTTGGGTGATTTCTTGTGTTATTTCAATCTTTTCTCGTTTTTCTCATTGTTACTTATTTTCCACTTTATTTATTCATCATTCGCTTGATAGCCGTTGCCTTGGGTTCTGGGCAAAGGATTAAGAGTTAGGCTTACCTTCTGGTGGGTGTTGGTAGGTACCCTCACGGCTTAAGATGTTGGAACGTGATATTTTAACTTCAGAGTAAAAAGTTATGACCATTTTACTAAAGACTGCCAAATCAAAAATACTACAACCTTGTGTTACAACCCGTGGAAATAAGTTACCAACCATAAATATGTTTAGGACCCATAAACATGAGTCATCGTAAATAAATATCAGAGGCCCACTATTTTCAGCTTTTTCCAAGGGTTGACAGGACAAATTGTGTCTACGACCTATAAATGTTTTGAAGACTTGTAAAGAGTTATTCATAGGGTCTTCCTATTAGATTTGATGAGGGTTTGTTTGGTCTTTTACCTATAAGTTACTCAATTTATTTGGACATTTCTAGGGCTAGGTTCTCAGCTATTGATTACCCTAAGTATTCATAAACTCTCATTCTCTTATTAACTCTTAAAAATCATAAGTCTTCTCTCCCAAGGGCTTCTCTGAAAGGTCTTCTCCCACACTCAAGCTAGGATATCAAGCTTACCAAGGTCTCTCTTCAACTTCTTAGTGGATTCAATCTAGGTATATGGGGATTGATTAATGGGTTCCTTTAACCCTTGAAGTCCCAAGGTTTTCTCAAAGTTTCTTTCAATTTTAATTGATTATGAACCCTAGTTTTGATGAATTACATTAGGCTAATTTAATTCCATTTTTTGATATTATCAATGAACATTATTTGCATGTTTTCATATGAATTGTATGATTTTAAGTTGATTTATGAATGCCCATGCATGAATCTATTTCCAAGTTAAGATTATGTAGTTAAAGAAGATTTTCATGAATAGATTATGAGTTCAATCATCTTCAAGTAAAGTTTTCATGATTTAAAGTTGAGATTGTGATTTTTATTATGAGAGTTTTAATGATGATCAAAGTTAAGATCAAAGAAGTTATTATGGCGTGATACATCTATCTATCATGTATGCATGTTTTACCCTAAGGTATAAGTATAAGCTATGATCTTGAGTTCCAAGTTATATTGAATGAAAGCTTTATGAATAATTTGCAAGGTCTACAAATGAGTTTAAAGGTGCTTTTTTGCGAAGAAGTTTTATGAATGACGATTCTATAATGTTCACGCAAGTTAATGATAGGGTGTGTTAAGGCCCTAAAGATGTTTTACAAATAAATATATGTGATGATGAAAGGTCTACACTCACATTACATGAAATAAAGTTAAGGAGCTATTCTATGATTATATTCTTATGAATAGTGGACGGGTAGTAGATATGGCCCCTCCCACATGACGATTGAGTTTATGTTTTATGGTTTGTCTATTCCATTAAGAGTTTACCTAGTACTGAGTGGACCTTGGGATAGGCATTCTCTCCCGTAGAAAAGGCAATAGACCAATAGAAATATCCCATTATCCCATAACTACATTCCACCATAGGGTAAAGGATCACCCATAGAAGAGGCTTGATTCCTTAGAGGATCACCTGTAGAAGAGACTTGATTCTTTAGAGGATCGCCCATAGTTGAGGCTCGATTCTTCATGTAGTTTAGTAGATCCACTTAGGCATATAAGAGTCTACATTGGTATGTAATCTCTCCCTTTTATGGGTAAACAATGAGACTCTATGTTATAGCTCACATGGTTTATGTCGATTAACGGTCACTCTCACAAAGTTACAAGGTCCTTCTCTCAACGTTAAGGTATTTCTTACTATGACTACTACTATCTTTCACATGTCCATGATCTCTCATAAGGGTAAAGGTCCTATCTCATAATTTATATGACATGAAGTAAGTTTTACTATGATGTTTATGATGCATTGACCACAAGTTTTTAATATGATTTCAAATATTTTCCAAGCCTTATTCATACTTTTTATTACATTGGTCATGCATCCTATGTTCATATTATTTATGTCTTACTTCATTGTTCATGCATATCTCGCATACTTAGTACATTCAAAGTACTAACACATACCTTTCACAATGTAGGGCTCGACAATCACCCTACACACTCTTGTGGCTAGATAGGAGATGTGTTCACTTGATTTGGTAAGTCCTCATGCTTTGGGGACTACCTATAGAACTTATTTCTTCCCTTTCTACTCTTAGAGTATGTTTCTATTTTGAGATGTTCTATGATAAAGACTAGGGCCAAGCTAATGGCTTGTTCTATGCCGCCCTATATATTAGTATGATAGAGACGAGTTTAGACACGGAGTTGATATAGTTTGTTTAGGCATATTACTTGAGGTTATTCATCCATTTTTCCTATTATGTTTCTTTACCTTATGTATGTGATGTACGCTAAGATGGCTTGGTTGGGGTCCCTAGCATCCCGATCGCTATGTCGTGGCTTGCCCCTAGTTCGGGTTGTGATAAACTTGGAATTAGAGTATAAGGTTAAAGTATCCTAGGGTGTCTAACATGACGCGTCGAGTACAGTCTTGTTCATCAGTGTGAAGCATGCCACATCTATGAATAGGAGGCTATGAGGTGATTTAAGAAATCTTCACTTCTTTTATGGCTTTATCATGCTATAGAGTTGAACTCTATAGGAAGTGATCCTAACTCATGTCCTAAATGTTTCAGAGTATATCTCTCGATCATGTCCTACACGTTTCAAATTATGTCTCATCAAGGAGAAAGAAACTAGGAGCTTGGTCAAGATGCTAGACTTTCTGTTTCCATTGACCCATCTTCAAGCACCGATATCTCTAATATGGAGCTCCGATATGTCCTCATGTTATTGGCTCAAGTTGTGACCACTTAATTGAATAAAAAATTTAACTCTTATAAGTATGAATGTCAAAGGAAGGAAAAGGTTGAGCAAAAGGGATGTTAATAGATGAAATGACTTTAATCGTCAGAAGATGTCAAAAGGGGAAATATCCTGCTCGAATATGAGTAAGAATGATGGAAAGGAAAAATCCTACTCCTTATGCTACTGGTGCAGTAAGAATCATCTAGGGGAGTGGTTGTTGATATGTGAGTGATTTTAGTAGGTTATTGATGACTTTTTGTTAAGGGTTTCAAGTGAGTGTATTAGAGTGGTTATGGAACCAGGCTTGAATATGGTGTTGATGGCATATGGGTAATGTGTGGTGCATTGGGTGCTTCTTGATTAGGTATCGAGGTTGATTGAATGTGGTGGTGAGGAATGGTATAGGATCTTAAGGCATATTGGCGAGATGACCGATGAACTTGAATGACTATTGGAGTTAGCCTCAGTTCATCCGGTATTTTACGAGTTTTCCTTTGGTCATGATATTGGTTGGTATGGATTAGGTTCCTATTCATTGTGCCGTGTTTGACTTGATAACCAAGTGATTGAGTTTTTTTCTAGTAGAAGTGATATCATCTTATGTCTATCCTTAGAAATTCCCGAGTTCTCATTATTCTCATGTCTTTTCATAGACATGCATGTTCATGAAGTTGATTTTAAGCTATGTTTTAAGTTGAAATTGAAAATCTAATGTTTATTAATTTTTGATATATTATTGCATTTATGTTGGGTTTCTAGTCCTCTTTTCGTGTCTGTTCTATGCTAGTCAAATCTCATTCGAGGATGAATGTTCCCAAATGGGAAATATTGTATATCCTAAAAAATTGAGAAGTCGATACAAAAGAAAATTCTAAGAAATGGGACTGTCCATGAGTTTGCGACTTTGCCTACGAATCATAGGGACTCCTACGGGTCATAGGAGAGGCTCATAGGAATGATACTGAGGTTGCATAATTGGCTAAGTTTGGAATTGAGTTTATGAGTCAACTTGACGACTCGTAGGAATGGTGGCAACTCGTAGAGTGAGTGGTAGAATCAATGTCTAATTTTGGTAAAATAATGAGCCTTCGTACTTTTGGAATGACTCAATAGGATGAGTTATGTGTAGTAGAATGGACTCGTAGGATTGGGTCCTGAGTTATGACTTTTGTCTAATTGATGAGGGAAATTGATGAGTCTTTGGTACTACTCATAGGAAAGTTGACGATTCATAAGTATGAATCGTAGGGACCTATTTCATTCAAGTAGCTTATGATTTTGGAGCACTACTTTGATGACTCATATTGACGACCAATAGACTAACGAGTCGTAGAAGCCATTTGTATTGTCGTAAAGGGGTGATTCTTTATTGTGCATAGATTTTAAAGTCAATTCTTAAGTGTGGGAATAGATTTGGAGAGGTCTTAATGTCACAAGAATCCTCTAGAAAAAAGTTGAGTTAAAAGCTTCCTTCGATTGAGTTTTGGTGAATGATTTTAGTTGGGTCAACTTCAAATAATCATATCTTCTAGAATATAATGAATTAGGTAGATCCTGATCTAGCGAATTAAAATTCTTTGATTCCTCTTTCCAAAGCCTCCAATTTTGCCTCATTTTGAGTTGGAGTAAAACGTTATGACCGTTTTACTAAAGACTGCCAAATCAAAAATATTATGACCTTGAGTTACGACCCATAGAAACAAGTTACAAATCATAGAAATGTTTACGACCCATAAACAGGAGTCATAAACAAAGATCAGAGGCTCATTTTTTCTGCTTTTTCCATGAGTTGATAGGACTAATTGGGTGTACGACCCATAAATATTTTGACAACCCATATAGAGTGATTCGTAGGTTCTTCTGATCAGATTTTATGAGGGGTTGTTTGGTCTATTCCCTATAAGTTACTCAATGTATTTGGACATTTTTTTGACTAAGTTCTCAACTATTGACTACCCTAAGTATTCCTAAACTCTCATTCTCTTATTAATTCACAAAAATCACAAGTCTTCTCTCCCAAGGGATCCTCTCAAGTTCATCCCCCACACTCATGCTATGGTCTCAAGCTCAACAAGGTTTCTCTTCAATTTCTTAGTAGATTCAATTAAGGTATATATGGGATTGATTCATGAGTTCCTTTCACCCATGAAATCCCAAAGTTTTCTCAAAGTTTCTTTCAATTTCAATTGATTATGAATCCTAGTTTTTATGAATTACATTGGGCTGATTTAATTCCTTTTTTTAATATTATCAATGATCATTATACACATATTTTCATATGAATTGCATGATTTTAAGTTGAGTTATGAATGTCCATGCATGAATCTATTTCCAAGTTAAGATTATGAAGTTAAAGATGATTTTCATGAATAGATTATGAGTTCAATGATCTTCAAGTAAAGTTGTCATGATTTAAAGTTGAAATTATGATTTTTATGATTAAAGTTATAATGATGATCAAAGTTAAGGTCAAAGAAGTTATTATGGTGTGATAAGTCCATCTGTCATGTATGCATGTTTACCTTAAGTTACATGTATAAGCTATGATCTTGAGTTCCAAGTTATATTCAATGAAAGCTTTATGAATGTTTGAAAAGGTCTACAAAGGAGTTTAAAGGTACTTTTTGCAACTTCTTGAATGATGATTCTATAATGTTCAAGCAAGTTAATGATAGGGTGAGTTAAGTCCCTAAAGATGTTTTACGAATAAATATATGTGATGATGAAAGGTCTACACTCACATTACATGAGATAAAGTTAAGGAGCTATTCTATGATTATATTCTTATGAAGAGTGGATGGGTAGTAGCTATGGCCCAGTCCACATGATGATTGAGTTTATGTCTTATGGTTTGTCTATTCCATAGAGAGTTTACCTAGCACCTATTGGACCTTGGGATAGGAATTCTCTCCCATAGCAAAGGCAAGAGACCAATAGAAAGATTCCATTGTCCCATAACTACATGCCACCGTAGGATAAAGGATCACCCGTAAAAGAGGCTTGATTCCTTAGAGGATCACCTATAGAAGAGGCTTGATTCCTTAGAGGGTCGCCCATAGTTGAGGCTCGATCCTTCATGTAGCTTAGGGGTCCACTTAGGCATATAGAAGTCTATCTTGGCAAGTAGTCTCCCCATTTCCTCCAATGTATGGGTAAACATTGGGACTCCATGTTATAGCTCACATGATTTATGTCGGTTAATAGTCGCTCTCACAAAGTTACGAGGTCCTTCTCTCAATGCTAAGGTATTTCTTACTATGACTACTAACATCTTCCATATGTCAATGATCTCTCATAAGTTTAAAGGTCCTATCTCACAATTTATATGACATGAAATAGGTTTTACTATGATGTTTATAATGCATTGATCACAAGTTTTTAATATGATTTGAAATGTTTTCCAAGCCTTATTCACACTTTTCATTACATTGGTCATGCATCCTATGTTCATATTGTTTATTCCATATTTCATTGTTCATGCATATCTCACATATTTAGTACATTTAAAGTACTAACACATACTTTTGTGCCTACATTATGTTATAATGTAGGGTTTAGCGATCACTCTACACACTCTCGTGGCTATATAGGAGACGTGTTCATTTGATTTTGTATGTCCTCATGCTTCGTAGACTACCTATAGAACTTATTTCTTCCCTTGCTACTTTTAGACTATGTTACTATTTTGAGATGTTATTTTCTTGTTCGGGGAGCTAGTAGCTTGTTCTATACTCCCATATATGTAAGTATGATAGAGGCATGTGTAGACAAGGAGTCAATGTAGCCCGTTTGGGCATATTACTTGAGGTTATTCTTCTTTTTTTCTTATTATGTTTCTTTACATTATTTATGCGATGTATTCTAAGATGGCTTGGTTGGGGTCCCTCGCATCCCAATGATTGTGTCACAGCTTAGCCCTAGTTCGGGTCATTACTCCCATCCACCCCGAGTAGATCTCATCCTCTCCATCTAAGAAAGAGTGAAAGAAATAGGATTTGGAGGTGTTCATCGTCATCAGTGCACGATCAGAAACAAGAATAGTGAATTAATTCCTAAGAATGTCCTATAGCCTCCCAAAGATTGGATACGAATGTCATCGTACCGATTAGCGGGAATCTACTAGACATTTGCTCCTGTAATGGTGAGACTGGGGAATCTAAGTTCTACCTCTCTTTCAAGACCCAAATTCAGGCCATGATGGCGCTTACTATAACCCCTGAGTAGGCAAACCAAACACAAATCAAGCGAAAGTAAAACCTCAAATTAATTAAATAATAAATAACAAAAGAAGGTGGAAGCAAGACAAATATAACAAAAGAAATCGGGTCAAAGTATAGATATGTAAATACGATACAAAATATACTAAAAAGGCTCGAAAGTGACAAAATTTAATAGACTGACACTAGACCAACCCGAACCTGGTGTCACTTATACAAGAGCTACTAAGTACAAAAGCTGACAAGATATATATATACAATACAAATCTGACTATCCAAAAGTACAAATAAATCAGTACAAAAGAGGGAAAGTAGCAAGTCTCTAAATGCCATAATCTCACCACAATCCAAGTCTTGCACCGCTATGGATGATTAGGAGTGCTTCGGGTGGATCGAACTGGGAGATGCATCAAAAATATGCAAAAGTGAAATATGAGTATCAAAACACGGGGTACTAGTAAGTATTATAAGTCGACCGAGATTAGAAGGAATAAATATATAATAAGCAACATGATGATACTACTAATAACAACATAGAAGCATAAAATATATGATATCGGGGGAAAAGGGTATGGGAAGATCATACAATAATCAAGTAACTCCTACAAATTATATCATCACATCAAAAATCTCAACTCACAAAATAATGGAAGAACGCACAAATTTAGAATTGTAGTTACGACTTAACATCCTCCAAAAGTATCATGAAACTCTCGGAATAACCCTCGAGCTCATCAATAAAAGGACCGACTGGATTCATGTCTAGAGTTCATCAATCATCTAAATAATAACCCGGAAAATGTATCAACGGACCGCCTAAAATTCCCACCTCAAACTTATCAAATGAGATAAAGTGTAGCCCAAAGTCAATAGAAGGGCCGCCCGAAATTCAGTTCTAGACCAAACTCAACATTTCAGAACTAATCATGATGATGGAATTTTTAGCCAAGCCTGTTTTCCAAGAATGTTGACAAAATTCAACCCTAGACCAAATTTCAAAGGCTAAAATGTCAATTGATCCAAACTCACATTAAAAGTTTGGGATTCGCGTTTACCATGCTACTAGCCTAATTTGGGCAATTTAGAACTGATGGAACCATCATAATTTCAATTTGAGGCTAGTTAAATAACATTTTGACTAAAGATAATTATTCAAGTTTCAAAAGTTTCAAAATAGATAAACGGGCCAAATAGTCAATGCCAATAAGTCATAAATGACTTACAGTCACTGTAAGAATCCTCTACACAATTAAAAGAAGGAATTAAGGGAAAATATTACACTTACTTGCCTTCTGATGATTCGCCAAGGCCCATTGGCAAGTCGTCAATTCCACTAGGCGAGCCTCAAGCTAAACGTTTCCTCAATTTTCATTTATAACTCAACATTCTAAATTTTCAACTTTTGGGCCTCCTTCATGTACGGGGTTCCGTTATCTATCATCTTAGATTATGGTATGCCATTTATTTCAAAGTTATAGGAAAATTCACGAGGAGTTGGGAACTCAACTCACTTTCAACATAGCCTTTCCTCTACAAACATATGCTCAATTAGAGAGAACAATTCAAGCATTAGAAGACATGTTGAGGGCATGCATGATCGACTTTGGGGGCCATTGGGATAAGTTCTTACCCTTCTATGAGTTCTCTTATAATAACAACTCACTCAAACATTAACATGGCAGTATTTGAAGCACATTATGAGAGGGGATCTAGATCACCGATTGGACTATTTAAGGCTGGAGATTTAAAATATTTGGGAGTTTATCTTGTAAAGGATGCTCAGAATAAGGTAAGGAGTATCTAAGCTAAATTTTTAGCATCCCAAAGTCAATATAAAGAATATGTATATCACAAGGTAAGAGATATGACATTCTAGCCTGCTGAACATGTACTTCTGAAGGTGTCACCTATAAAAGGATTTATGAGGTTCAGCAAGAGAGGAAAACTTAGCTCTCGCTATATTGTCCCATTTGAGATTCTTCATTGTTTATGTCAGGTGGATTATAGGTTGGCTATACTGCCTAGCCTATCTAGAGTTCATCTCATATTTTGATTTAACCATGTTAAAAAAGTACTATAGGAATGCAGATTATGTTATTAAGTGGGACTCAATATTGCAATCATTGATCATGATATTTGAAAGTTGAGGACTAAAGAGATCAAGTATGTACAAGTAAAATGCAAGCATATTCAAGTTAAGGAAGCTACCTGAGAAATCAAGAGGGATATATGGGACAAGTACCCTCACTTGTTTGATGATTCAAATACTACTCTACTCTTGCCTTAGCCCAGTTTTTCCTGTTTGATCACTTGGGATGAGCGACGGGTAAATTGGTATTTATTGTAATAAACCATTCCTATTATTATGGATAAGCTAATGAGGAATAAGTTTGGGCCAGAAAACTATTGAGTAGTAACTTAGAAATTTTTAGACTAGGCCAGACTTGGATAAAATCTAAGACAAATGAGGTCTAGGGAAATCCTATAATGGATTGTGGTTCCTTCTGAGTTTTAATTGGTTGAGCTAGTATCTAAGTTTTTAAGAAATCCATAGGGACTTACAAGATTTGGCATGAAAGGGTAATTTGAGAATGTCAATATTTGATGTTATGTTGTGAAATGGGAGCTAAGGACACAAATTTTGAGTTTTCATATCCGAACAAGCCTCCATAGCCAGCTGAATCCTACCATGGTAGGGGCCCCTATAGCGGGCTTGTCTCATTTAAGTGGGATACACTTGGGGTTTTAAGTCAGAAAAGTCCCAAAACTATTTTATTTAAACAACTTCGTACATGGAGGGCTAGAGAAGACCTAGGGCTATTTCTTTTCATTTTCCACCAATTTCTTCAGTAAAGGTAGGTTGATCATTCCTATGACTTGTAATTCTATTATTAGACCTTAGAATCTATAGGAATTTTCTTATGGGAACATTTTTGCCTGAAATTAATAGTGGTAAAAGCACTAGTTTGGGGATATGATCATGAAATTGGCCAATGGTTAGGATTTTTATATAATCCACATAATGTAGGCTATTGATCATTGATTAATTGTATTCCTTGTTTCTTTGAGACCGAAAACGAGCCAAATCATTGGAAAAAGGGAAGCTAGAGCTCTTAAAAGTTTTCAAGGCTTGTTTCGAGGTAGGTGATGGTTGTGTTTTTCTTGTTTGTGTTATATGTGCATGTTAACTACTTCACTAGTATTATATGCATGAAAAAGAATTAGGGAAAAGGAAAGAACATGAAGTGAAATGATATCTTATGATCATATTTCATGCAATAAATGTATTACTTAATTGTAAAAATGTGAGCGCTTATTCATTATCGTTGTGATTGTGATGTGTGAATTCATGTTGGATGGATACCACATTGGTACTTTTAGATTGGGTACCATGCCGATACAATTGAATCAGGTACCATGTCGGTATATTTGGAATGGGTACCACGTCGGTACACTGATTATTAGAATGGGTACTGCTCCGGTACACTAATAATTTGGGTATGTGTTCTATGAGAGGACAATCGTTTGACTTTTGCATCGTGCTTGAGAATGTTTAACTCTATAACGATCCAAGAGTTGACATAATGGTGATTTGATTGAATTTTGTTGTCTTATTATGTTGTAGTTACTTGTTCACATTTGATTTACAGGAAATAGCCGCGTGATCCTACTAATACACTGTGGCTGTATACCGATACTGCACTTGCTCATTCTTTATTTAGTACAGGGTATATTGAGGCGGCCGTTAAGAGATCTCAGTTGGGAGATCAATGATTGTTCGGGTTCAAGGGTGAGCCTGTTCTTTCAGGCTGCCGTGGATCCATCTTAGTTCTTAGTCCTTTATTCTCGAACTCAAACTTTTAGGTTTTTACTTATTATTTTCTAGTTTTGAGGTTGCATCCTCTTATTCTAGACCTTCGATGGATTTTTGGTACAATGACTTTCAGGTTCTAGGGAGGTAATTTCCCTAAATTTTTAATAATGCTAATGAGTTTATGGGAACTCAGATTTTTAAATTTAAACTGTTTCCAGTTATTAACTACTTGTTTCCTGTTAATTGCATTTCGTAGTTGAGTTGGTATTGGTTCTCCCACCGGAGGGTAAGTTGGGAGCCACTCACGATGGATCAGGGTCATGACAGATATAGAGTTGATATACATGATATATGGGTGATATAGATAATCTATGGACCATATATGACCCGTAAAATGATCAACGACTCATGTATTTGTTCTATGGAATTCAAGGAACATTTTGAGCAGCTGATCCAATTCTACGAGAAGGAACCACTACCTATAAATGATTTCGTGGTCTAAAATTGTTAGTTCGAGGTACCTAAAACAGTATTTCAGATTGGAGCGTCTGTTTTTAAAATGGTTATAATGTTTTACTCAAGATTCGGACTTGCGAACGGTTGGTGGAGTTAGCAAGAAAACATGTAGACCTTTAATTTGGTAGGTCATGAGTCACCTACCAATGCAAATTCTAAGAGATATCGTCAATGGAACTTGACTCTTGCATGATTTCGTGGAAAAACATAGCGAGTACGAAAGACTTTGAACTCTACTTAGTGCTAGAGATCCCTAATTATCCTAAACCATCTCCGATACACTTTCTATACTTGAGAATGAATCTTAACACACATGAACAGGTAGGAATAATCCGATCTGAACCTATACACATACATAGTACGGTTCAAATTTTAGCTTAAAAATATTTTTGGGTTGTTAAAGCATACGATCTTCGCAATTTATAATCTATTTTGATTTTTATTACAAAGCTTTATAATGCATCATATCATATTCAAATATCAGGTGGTTTGATAAAAAAGAGACAGAAAACTTTTTGCATCATTTAAAAAAGTTATAAATGTATTATTAAGTGGACGAGATTAGATTGTGTTAGGATTTAGATTTTTCTATTACGATATTCTCACTTTTTATAAGTTACAAGTTTGCAAATGTTCTAGAAAACACAAAAATAACTTATAATTTAAAATTGAAGTGCTTAAATATTTTTGGAAGTTAATATAGGTTAGAAAAAAATATATTTTTATACTGTTAAAGCTTATAATGGAAAGTATTTTATTAAGCATGTCTACATTAGGAAAATTACATATTTGAACAAGAGTAAATTTAGAAAATATACATATATTATAAAAATTAATAATAATATTACCTTAGAAATTATCATCAATTTATATATCAACTTACTAAGACATATGTCACAAAAGAATGACACGATAAAAACTTTTCCAATAATTCAATATCATAAATATAACTAGATTTATAATCCATTTGTAATTCGTATCTTTACGAATTGAAAATGATAAGATCAAACAAAAATGGAATATAGTTTAAATTATGATGATTGTCAAATCCTACCGAATAAGGAATCATCATAAATATTTTTACTTTCTTGTTATTTGAGTTTATTTTCATTAAATAATATGATGATTCTATCTCTATAAATACTTATTTAGAACAGATATCCAACATCACATTTTCTTATATTCTCAAACAAGAAGTTTAGCCATGAGAAGACCTAATGGCCGCAGAAGAGTTGACATTGTGAGGATGCAAAATCGAATGAACTTACAAGTAACATTTTCCAAACGGCGTACTGGCATATTTAAAAAGGCAAGTGAACTCTCTACTTTGTGTGGTGCTCATGTTACTCTTATAACTTATTCTCCTAGCAACAAAGTATATTCATGTGGGCACCCTTCGGTCGAGTTCAATATAGATAGATTTCTTGGAGTGAATCCTCCACCTGACAGTGATGCTCCAAATCCCATCATTGTAGCTCATCAAAATGCCAATGTTCGTGAGCTCAATAGGAAGCTAAATAATTTGGAGAGTTTACTCGAAAAAGAAAGAAAACATGGAGAAGCTCTTGAAGCATTGAGGACAGAACCTTCACATGAAACACTCAGCTTTCTTGACCTTAAAAGCTTGAGTGAGGCCTTGGAAGCTGCGGGTGAAGAACTTGAAAGAGTAGCGAGCCAAAATAAGGAGTGTGGTATTGAATATCCATATCAGACCCTTGGAAGTGCTTTCGCTCCTTTAAGAGTTACGGAAAGCACTTCGGCTGATTCCAATGAAGGGCCATCTGAATCTAGTAAATAGATTTTTCTTGCTTTATTTAATATTCAATGACATAATTTGGTACTTATAGAATTAAGTATATCTTATGGAAGATTAAGTCTATTTTATCTTTCAGTATCTTTATCATGGAATGGAATAAGCTTTTATTTTAGTACTTATCGTTTGAATTTCTTTGTTTTTCCTTTTTGGTCTATTTAAAAAAGATAGTATCTTTTCTTTTTGGCAACACTTATTTTCTAATTTTATATGTCATGTTTTAAAACACATGAATACATATCTTGAATTTAAAAGCACAAAATTTAAAAATGTTTTTTATTTTCTTAAATTTTATGCCAAGTTAAAATTAAATAAATAAATTGAAATGAAGAGAGAATGTGGTAATTTGTTATTTGTTAACATTGAAATTGATGTATAAGTGTTGAAAGCACAAGGAGTAAAAGACTATTAAATAAGACAATGAAACTAATGCCAGATGTCTTGAATTGCAACATCTAATTTTAAAAAATTTATGTTCTTATGGAGTATCACGTGTATCTATATCCACATGTGATAAAAAAAAAACATCAAATTATGATGATTAGTAAAGTCAGGCTGACCTCTTTAATTGTACGAACTTACTCATATAGAAAATTTATTATTTTTATTGTTAATAAAAGGCAACTAGACATATTATCTAGCGGTAAATAAAATTATATAAATATGTCATAAACTTTAATCCAAAGAAAGAATTAAAAGATCATCAAATATTTAAATTCATGTACGATAAATGTATTTTAGTTAGAGTTTTCAAATGACAGCTTTAATGTAATAATCCTTCTGATTTTATTAGATTCCCCCATCTAAATGCTGCAAAATAAAGGGAATATATCAGTATCTAAAATAAAATAATATTTAGTCTATATCAAACTTGAATTATGGACATCGCACTTTGGATATTCATATTATTATTTATTTTGGTGAATGGGAATGTAAAATAAATAGAATTTTCGTGTATATAATTAATGAATCTGGTAACTAATGTCGTCAGAGAGGGTGAGTTTAATATCGTTGCACTGCCTCCGACAACTTCTTTTGCTTTGTAGCTGCGGCTCTTATCCTTCCTAAGTGGTTCGTAAGTCTTTCTTAGTTAAGTTTCCCATAGACTGCTTGCACCCCTTATTCTGATGCTTCAAATGCCTTGATTTCTAAGGTTGTGATAGAAGGAGTTGTGGCGCCTTTGGAAAGGGGAATCAAACTAAGTTGTCACTGTTCTAGAAGATGAAGCGTAACTGTCATGACCCTGATCCGTCATAATTGACACCCACGCTTAACCCTCCGGTGGGACAACCATTAGTACAATTCAACTAAGAAATATTAACAAGAGACAAACATTTAAAGATGTGGAAACATGTTTAAATATCAGTTTAAAAGCTGAGTTTCCATAAACTCAGTAAGTTAACAAAACAAAACATAAACCTGTGGAAATTCAACCCCTAGAATCTGAAAGTCACTGTACCAAAACTCTAGTAACCAACAAGTATAAGGAAAACGGGATACAACCCCGAAAGCCATAACATAATAAGTCTAAGTCTGAAAGGATGGACTATGAACTAAGATAGATCATGGCATCCTGAAAGAGCTGGCTCATCCTTAAACTCGGGAAATCAATGATCTCCTCACTGAGATCTTTAAGTAGGCTCCTGAAAATGCCTAGTACTAAACAAAGAAAGAACAAGTGCAATATAAGTACACAAAGCACGATGTACAAGCATGATCATGTGACTATTCTAGTAAGTGAAATATAAAAAACTAACCACAACACAATTCCACTTATTATATCATAATCAGTACATATACATATACTCAGATTAACAATCTCAATTTCAATGCAATAGTCAAAGAATTATTCTCTCATGGAACCTACACCCAAAGTGTTAGTATATTGAAACGTGACATACGATTCAATAATATATCGGAATGTGACACCCAGTCCAATATTATGGTTGAATGTGATATCCAATCCAATTATATGTCAAAATATGACACTCGTTCCAATTATGTGCTGGAACGTGACATCCAATCCAATTTTGTGTCAGAAAATGAAACCTAATCCAATCAACCACAATCACAACTAATAGTCTCACAAAATCACAATCATGTAATAGGTTTATTGCATGCAATTGATCAAAAATAGTCATTTCATTATGTTCATTTCATATTTCCCTATTCACATACATACATTTATAGAGTGGAGCAGTTAACAGGCATATATGACACAGACGGGAAAATAAACCATCAACTACCTTGAAACAAAGCCTAAATTCTCTTACAAGATTTGAGTCTTCCCTTTCTGGAATCTTTTAGGTTGTTCTTGGATAAAACAAGTAATTAATGTAAATGATCAATAATTATGGCCTAATTTACCCAGATAATAACGAAATACTAATTCTTGGCCAAACTCAAGATCCTAATAACCAACTAGATGTTTTTCCACCATTAATGTTAAGCCAACCCCCCCCCCCCCCCCAAAGATTACTAGCAAAGAATCAAGGTTGTAAGAATCAAAATATGAATTAGGGGAGTAATTAACTTACCTTTGATGAAAGAATTCATAGAAAATTGGTAAGAAACTTCCCTAGTTCGTCCCTTATATCTCAAGAACGAAGTTTGCAAAAAAAAAATATTTTTGGGACTTTCCCTATTTAAGTCGTGACTATCCCGCCATGGCGGGCCCCATACAGCCCTGACAGGATTAATTTTGCCCAACTAGGTTGCATAGGAACAAAACCTCGATATTTGTGTCCCAAGCTCCCATTTTACAATAGGCCCCAAAAACATGATGTTCTAAATTCAACCCTTCACGCCAAGATCAATTATAGATGTTCTACTCGCTCAAATTCGATTCTGAAAAGCCGTACATGCTTCTTATCTTATTGGCTATCAACTCAAATAATTAAACTCAATGTTAAATCCCCCATCCATTACCGGATTACCCTATACCTCACTTATTCTGATTTTGTCCAACTCTAGCCTAGGCTCAAAATTTTCAAGTCACTACTTATAAGCTTATGGCTTCAATTCCTTTCCCTTTGGTTTATCCATAATGATGGGAACAGGTCGCTACAGTAGATACCAATTTACCAATCTCCCTTCTTTCTAAATCTCATCACCTCCTTAATAGGTTACACTTTCAAAATGACTTTTTCACCCGCCTGAAATGACATGTTTACTTGGGATCACCCCCTTACCTTATGATCGGCATACTCCTTTTGTTGACTCTGGCCTTCTAGAATCTTGGATTGGATTCTCCTTACCTTATCTTTAACATCCTTTACCAATTCGACCCCCAATGGTTTTACATCTCTAGAGTCAAACCACCCTATGGATGTTGTACATCATCTCCCATTGAGTGCTTTAAATGGTGCCATATCAACGCTGGACTAAAAGTTATTATTGTAGGAAAACTCACACAAATCTAGGAATTTATCTCAATGTCCCCCAAAGTCAATTACACATACTCTCAATATGTCTTCTAACACTTGAATGGTCCTCTTTGATTATCCATAAGTCTGTAGATAAAACGTTGTGCTGAATGAGTTGAGTGCCCAAGTCCTCATTTAATGTTTCACAAAAAATTGATGTACACTGCATACCACGATCCGAGATAATAGAAAGGGGCACCCCGTGCAGCCTTCCTATCTCTTTCACATAACTCTTTGCCAACTTTTGTGCATTATAGTCTACTCTGACATGAATGAAGTAGGTTGACTTCATCTGACTTTAAAGCACAACCTAAATGGATTCAAACTTTTCCAATGTCTTGGGAAGACTTACCATGAAGTCCATAATTATCCTTTCCCACTTCCATTCAGGAATGGGCATCATCTAATGTAAATCGGCTGACCTTTGTTGTTCAAACATCACCTGCTGACAGTTCTAATACTTAGCCAAAAACTCGGCTATGTCTTTCTCCATTCCACACCACAAATAATGCCGCTTCAAATCTTGAATCATTTTGGTTACACCTGGATGAATAGAGTATCTCAAATCATAAGACTCGGAAAACACTTTCTATATCAAGTCATCCATTCGGGGAACATAAATTTTTCCCTTAAATTTGAGCATACCACCTTCCTCAAGAGCCAAAGATGGTGCCTTACTGACACTATCTACTTTCTTAGCTCATTCAAACTCTCATCTTCAAACTTTTAGCTTTGATCTATTCAATAGAAGTGACGAAGGTACGAACCTTAATAACAGAAGTGGGCATGTCCTAATCATGAAGAGGCTCAATTTTCACTGGATCAACCATGATGCTCTCCTAGGACACCACACGCCTTGAGAATTCTACAGAATCAAGCCAAAATTGGCACTTTGAGAACTTGACATAAAGCTAGTAATCTCTCAAAATTCTTGAGAACTCTCCTTAAATGTTGCTAGTTGTCACTCCAGCTCTGTGAGTATACCAATATGTAATTAATGAAGACAATGAAAAATGAATCAAGGTATGGTATAAACACCCAATTTATCAAGTCCATAAAGGTGGCAGGGGCACTAGTTAACCCAAAATACATCACAAGAAACTCAAAGTGGTCGTAATGATTCCAAAATGTAGTCTTAGGGTTGTCCGTTGCCCAATCCTAATATGATGGTAATAAGATCTCAATTCAATCTTAGAAAACATTACAGCACCATGAAGCTAAACAAATAAGTCATTAATGTGAGGAATGGGGTAATAGTTCTTCATCGTCACTTTATTAGGCGACCTATAGTCAATGCACATTCTTAAAGTCCCATCCATCTTTTTCACAAACAGAATAGGAGAACCTCCACGGTGACACACTAGGAATAGAATACCTTAACT
Organism: Solanum dulcamara; assembly: GCF_947179165.1. Lineage (NCBI taxonomy): Eukaryota > Viridiplantae > Streptophyta > Magnoliopsida > Solanales > Solanaceae > Solanum > Solanum dulcamara. Next base: position 64,724,556 of record NC_077240.1, read on the forward strand.
AAGAGGAACTCAAGCTGAACACTCACTTTCGTCCAGCTCTAGGCATAGGCTACTACATTCACACATTGGACAAATAAGATACACAACCCAAAGAAACCAAATACCGAGCCTACATAAAAAATGTATAATCCACATTTGTGTGTGACTATAAATACCCTATGATATTACAGGATAGATTCCAGTCATGGCTAGGGTAATGGTCTTGGCATAGCATTCGAAGACCGCATGGTAAAGCGATAACTAGTCCATGTCGAGAATCACATAAAATAAAATATATCTAGAAGAATGATATCAACTATAATATCATAACGATTGATAGTCACTAAGCAAGATTACAATACCGTATCCACTACTAAGGATTCATCAATTAGGGTCGAAACATGAACTAACTCTTCCAAGGACTCTGACCTCATATCTAACCAGGGAGCATAATAATAAAATACATATAAAAATATGGATCCTGACTGAAATATAACTTTAATAGGCTAGTCTCATAATAGAAGCATACATTCAATGACCTCATTAGATGCCTCCATATCTGCCCCTACTAGGGCTACATATAAATGGCTGTGAGAACCTCTGCCCGAGATATCTAATCTACCACCTGACCATTTTCCCCATGATCAACCATTAGAACCTTATCGTCCGTACCGATGATCTTGATACTGACTAGTGACTCTAAAGCGATAGGACATTATTATCACCAGTCTAGCTATAAGTAGAGCTAGTAAAATTGCCCCTCGCCCAAGCTAGGGGAACTCTCTGGACAAATGGTCTCTACTGCCATAATAATAACAACCCTGAGAAGATCGACCCATAAAGATACGACCACCATGACCTAAAGAACCTACATCTGATCCCATCAAACTCTGGCTCATACTATGACCACTTTGCTGATGTTGGATGCCCTCAGAAGTAGGTAATTCTAATTGAACAAGATGGTTGGACTGTCCCTGCTGGAACCTATGGTGGAGCCTATCATAAAATTCCCTCTCTCTAGTTTGGGACTCATTATAACTGCCCTAGTAGTGATCCTTGTGATCTCTTCCTCCTTGGTCTTTGTGATGAATATTCACCATAGACCGAGCATGATCGGTCACATTAAGAAATGAATGACCTATAGAAACTAGACGCTTCGTGTCAACCCTCAATTAGTACTGCAACCTACACACAATGCAAATGACTCTCTCCTCCTCCAAGGGTAAGATCATGGTAGAGTGGTGAGATAACTCATGGAACCTCGCCTCATACTTATAGATGGTTATGGAGCTATGCTCTAACCTGGAGAATTGATCACGAAGCTTGTTTGTGATACTCTATAGTGTGAAATGGACAAGGAAGCCTCTGAGTACTCATCCCAAGATATAAGAGGCAACCCAACTGGACTGACCCACAAGTACAAGCCCCATCACTGCCTAGCTAGAATGCGGAGCTGATGTGCAGTAAAGTCATTTCTTCTCGACTCCACAAGGACTAATGACTTAAGTTGTTCCTAGTATATAGTAAGGAACTCATGAGATTCCTCCCCAATCATCCTAGTAAATAATTGAGATGACAATCTCTGAAATACCCCAAGCATTTTCTTCTCGCATAGTGGCATAACCCAAAAACAAAAACAATGACATACCTAGTGAAATCCCACAAGTGAGTTTTGGGAGGGTAGAGTGTACGCAGACCTTACAACTGCCTCATTGAGATAGAGAGGTCATTACCAAAAGACTCTGGGCATAAAGTAACAGTCCCAAGAAAGGCATAACTTCTTCCTCTAAATCCAACTATCCAGCCACATGAATTTGTAGTGGCTGAACCTTTGGGGATAATGCTGCAGGCAGACCCTGTGGTGCTGGATCTGGAAATAGAGCTGGTGTTAGGGATGGAATTGGAGATGGTGCTTGCTACATCTCATATATAGTAGCTAAAATTAGGGTGAGCTTGGAATGAAGGTCTAAAGATGTAGCTGGTGTAGGTGGTTATTGCGTTTGTCCCAACCTCATCAGCTGTGAAGGTACAAATGCAACCTTAGGCTCCTCCTCATGCTCTTGAGTCTTTACTGTATAACTAGGTGGTGCAGCAACCCTTACATGACCTCTATATAAGTCTTTAACCCTAATTGGGGCTCAATCTATGAGCTCGGGTACATAACTTTCGGCCTCTACATAATACATGCAAGCCATCTTACAAAATAGTGGAACAAGTAAGATTTCAAGGAACCAAAAAGAAACACGTTTAACAAAATTGAAACAAAAAAGGAAGTCTTCCTAATGACATCCTTTAGCCCCACAAAGATAAGTCATGAATATCTCCACACCGATCCACAAAACTCTACTAGAAGTTAGCTATGTACAAGTGAGGCCAGTGAACCAGGGGTTTTGATATGAACTTTTCATGACAAGCGTGTTTGGCCTTAGAATAGGCTTAAATTAGTGATTGCCATAAACTTGTGTATTAATTTGGTGTCGTTAGGCCTTGAAACTTCTCCAGAGTCTCTTCAAACCCTGTAGACCGATATAGCCGACTTGAATCTAGTAGTCTAGGCCTTAACTAGGAAGTATCACACCTTTGGAATTGTATGTCCATAATTCCCTAATTTCACCAATTCTGTATCACTTGATTTTTTTGTTCTAAAAGTCTATTCATCTATTCAGGTTAGATATGGTTCATGCTAGAGTGATTTATTGATGGTACTCTGATTGGGGGGTACTCTCCATAATACTCAATTGGTTGTTGATCCTAATTCTGACCGATTTACCGCTACTCATGGTTCAAGTATTTGCCTTGGTATTGTAGCCTCATTTCAAGTCTTTGTCTTTGCATAGTCGTGGTTCAAGTACACCGCCGCCTACAACCTTGGTTCAAGTCCTTAGCTGCATATCAGCCTTGGTTCAAGTCCATAACTACTGTTGCTTCGGTTCAAGTCATTGGTCTTATTTATATGTGGTTCAAGTCCATAATTATCTTTATCCTTAGTTCAAGTCCTTGGTTATTCCAAATGTTGGTTCAAGATCCTGATCCTCTTATATTTATCCAGTTCAAGTTCTTAACTTCTTCATGGTTCTAGTTCAAGCTTTAGGCTCTCAAAAGGGCTCGGTTCAAGTCCATGGGATATTGCGACACTGTTGGTATGATGTTAGGTTTCTCCATTTCATTTCAATTATCTTTTCTCCCATTGGGCTTATGGGAGTCCATTCAGATTGTTAACTTTAGACTTGTGCACGAACGTATACATCAGGTTTATGGGAGTCCAATGGATTTAACTAGTTTCTCTCTTTCTCTTTGTGTGTGAGTACGCTCATGTATATGCCTATTTGATTTGTTGTTCCTTTGTCTAGTTGTGTTTATTTTCAAGCATTTAAATTTAATTTTGTTTTCCTTGCTCAATCGACCTATGATTCCTACTAGGTACCTATTATTTTGGTACTTATACTACACTTTACATCTATTTTCGTGATGCAGGTTCGAGTACTAGGTTTGAGTACTAGGTTTGAGTACATCTACTTTCGTGATACAGGCTCATCTATTTTGCCTATAAATGCAATAAGATCTTAACAACAAACCTTTCATACTTACATTGAAAGAGAGTTATTACCAAAACACAATCAAATAGAAGGAGTTCATATTTGAGAAAAATCTTATTGAAGATCCAAGTGCATTCTACGCAAGGAAACAAGATAGAATAGCTTGATTTATTGGCTTATGCTTTATAAATTTTTAAGTCAAGTTTGGTTGTATTATATTTTATCGAGTTGTATCTTTAATGGTTTCTAGATCCAACGAGGTATAAACTGGAGTAGGAATATAGTTTTAAATTTGGGGGTGACTTGAAGACTTAGGAATATAAAACTTGAGAGGTTTGTGTTGAAGGTTAGGGATGAAAGTTAGTTTCTAGGATTGCAAGAGTTGTTATCTTAATCCATAACTTGAAGTAGATTCAACATTCAATGTTGATTATTGATTCATAGGAATTAGAGTTTATAATTCCTTAGGTTATAAAGGTTTAGAATCTTAAACTGTTGAGGCTCGGTGTTTAGTAAAGTTGAAGTTAAATCCTACAGAGGTGTAGGTCTTAGTTTTTTTATCCTTTATGAGTCGGGGTATTCCATGATAAATTATTATGTTATTACTTTACTTTTTTACATAACATAGTCCTATATTCCGCAAAGGAACAGGCAGAATATACATGTTCCTTAGACAAATCTGGAGGTCATTTTCTAATAGAATTTTTCCTTAATACTATGGGGTTATGAAGCCTTTTTTTGTGCACACTAAAGTGCTATTTGGTCCAGCCCTGCATTCAAGTTGTTGCCTAATAGTAAAGCCTAGTTTTAAGTTATTAGGATTCTTCAATTCAAGAATTCTATCTATTTTGACATAATATGGGTATAGCTAAGAGTGTGGATGTGGCTATGGGTCTGGATGTGAGATTCTTACTGAATTTGGTGAAGAGATTCATGTAATGATCCTCCAGGTCATTTTTTTAGTTAAAGTATTCATTATTTTGTTTAGAGCATTCTAATAGCGACCCCAAGTCATTTATTCTTTGATGACACTAACTATTTGGTAGCTTGGTCATCCATTTGTGTTTTAGGCCCATTTTCCTGTTTTGGATCTTTTAATACTTTAAAAGTAGATTTTGGTGATAACATCAAGTAAATTATATTAGAACAGAATTATGATGGTTCAATATGCTTCAAAATGGCAAAATAATTCTAGTCGCATGGTCAACACGAATATTAAGGCATTTGATGTGAATTTTGGGCCATTTGGTGTCGTAGCCTTAGAAATTTGGATGAAGGTTGATTTGGTTAACATTCTTAGAAAGTGCTCTTGGATGAAAATTTCATATGCATTGTTATTTCCGAAATGTCAAGTTTGATCTAGAACAACCCTTCATGCGCTTTCCGAGGCTTCCGATCGAATCCCAAGCACCCTGTTGGAGACTTGGACAATGCCAAAACTCCTTTTCACCATCTCTAGCATCACTAAAGTGACCATGCCCCTTTGGGTGGATGTTACTTAATTGATCGATTGCTTAAGAGATTGGGTTTCACGAAAAAGATGCCTGCCTCTTCATAGGGTCCGCTTAAGCAATCTTCAAGGTCAATTTTATGAGACCTGTAGGTCTATTTTGATTTTGAAATTGTGTTATTTATCCAAATTTCAAACTATTGTAACTCTCTCATTTCTTGGTGGAATTGAGTTATTCAAAGGCCAACTTTTGGATATTTGGTGGGAAAATTCAGTAGAGTGATCTGAATGTGTTATAGAGTCTTTGTTTGAGGTAAATTTGGGCTAGGACCTGCTACTATAGTTGTATTTTTGTGGTTTTAATTATGACGTCTTGTATGTTTTAATTCTCGTGAATTCGATCCCCGAATTGTGTTACATTTTTGAATATTAGTTTGGGGAGATATTTAGGACCTTTTCATAGAGCAGGTCTAGCGTTCCTATTTTTGACTCCAAAATTGATTCATCTTTGATTTTAGTAATCTTTATATCAAAATGAACGTGTTAACATTGTGTACCTATATTTGATAGTATGGAAGCATATGGAGGTTGATAGAAAGGGGAAAGTTCTAGTTCTGTGACTTAGAGTAGGTATGATCTGCCTACACGTAGGTTATGACTTTCCATTCTTTAGATTGAACTTGATTATATGAATACCTATGGATTAATTCGAATTTGGGGTGGATAGCTATTGAGCCATGATTAGGTGTTTAGAAATCATGTTCGGTTTATGTTAGGAAAATTTGAGGAACATGTGAGCATGTGGTTAGTTTTACATTGATCACCCATACCTAGTGGCCTTGTTTTCTATTGATTTGGAGCATGTTGGCTTAGACTTGCGATGATTAGAGGCCTAGGCCTTGCATTTTCTCCGACGTCGACTCGGATGACTTAGATCCCTGTAGACTCAAATTACAGACTTGGATCAGGTAGTTTGAGCCTTAGATTAGGCGTTACCTTAGCTTGAAGACCTTGTACCCAATCTCTCTCTTTTTAGGACTTATTCATAGACGATTTGAGCTTCGGGGCTTTATTTAGCAATTCAGGATCAGGTTTTGGGTCAACCTTGGAAGTATTGAATGGATTATCTAAAAGTGGAAGTAATTCCACAGTAATTTCATTACGACGAGATGACATTATATATTTCGATAGTTGTTATCATCGCAGATTTAAGGTCTAGACATGCTGTCCGCTTATCCTCTACAAAAATGACTTACCAGGTTATGGACGCTTTACCATTTGAGACACATCCGCGATTTGAGGTCCAAATGCTGGACTTCTTAACTTGGCTGTCCATATTGTCTATTTTGAAGATTCCTTCTGAATTTACCCTTTTAGACCCATTTGCAATTGGAGGTCCGGGGCTGGATATCTTAGATCGGCCATTACTACTACGTAGTATTAGATACTTGGAAGCTAACCATGGTTCGAGGTCTAGGCTACGCTCTTCAGCTCTGGAATCACTGTTTCTCTTTCTTAGTAGTTTTAGCAATTTTATGTTTTTGTTAGAATTATGGGCGTCTTCTCGAGTTTTTACTTAAACTTGCGCACGATTGTACCTTCTGGTCTTATGAAGTCCAATTAGGTTTATTTAGCTATACTTAGTTCTTTTAGTTCCTTAAACTCGTGTGCATTTCCTTATTTTCTATCTTATTCAGTTACTTATCTCAAAATTCTATATTTTCTTATTGCTTTTACTTTTCAAGCTTAGTCGAGCTTTGATGCCTAATGGGTACCTGTTGATTGGGTATTCATACTAAACTCTGTATCTATTTTTGTGATGCAGGTCCAAGCACTCATTACCAATTGCTGAGTCGGGCCAGCTGTAGTCTGCACGAAAGATGAGGGTGATCACTTGGTATTTTTGGACCTTCCTTTTTCCATCCGTATATATTTGACTTGTCTTTAACCTTTTTAAGACAGTCTTGTTTCCATGGTCAAATTTTGGGACTCGTTATATATTTATATATTTTGAAATTCAATGATTTCTTTAATCAAAACAAAAGCAAATGTAAAATTGAATAAAATAAAATATTCTGTGTATATATAAATTTTTATGTTAATCATATTCCTTACATCTTCTGACATTTTACTATTGATCAATATTTTCCCTCTAAATATCTTATAAGTTTTACATATAATGTCTCATAAGATAAATATATAACTCTTCTTATAGATATTTGAATTATTTTTAGCAGGATCTCTATTGTTAGGATTAAAATAGGGGGTTGATACATTGACATAAAATGTAAAAGAATGAAAAAGTCTTGAATTTTGTGATCTTTACCTAAAGATGTATATATTGTCAAAATGCTTTTGGAATTTTTTGGCCTAATGTGAGATGTTAAATTATAGAGTTATAAATAAGTATAAAAATTAAAAAGTAACATTCCCTTTTACTAAAGAGGACAGTAAAATACAAATTGAAACAGAGTTAGCAGAGAGATATATGTTTCTCTTTTACAATTTGGCAAAGCTGAGTCAACTTTAGCTGATATTGCAAGCAAAGACTACAATCGGTATGAAAAGGGTAAAAAGTAAAAACTTTCCCTTATTGAATAGGGTGAAAATGTCAAATACAGTAGCTAGAAGAAATCTATAGAAGTAATAATCTAAGGTCACACATTCAGAAACTTGGCCCAAAACGCGCTTAAGGACAATGATTATGAGTCATTTTCAAGAAAACTCAGCATATCACTATTTAAACATGAAAGCTGACTTGATAGACAAAAACAACCAAAAAGTACAAAGCAATATTTGAATGAAGATAATTCAACAAATTATTTAGAAAACAAATAAGAAAAAATATCAGAAGGGCTTGAGGGAGGGGGCTGAGAAAGTATCAGGTATTCATGGATGGTTTCCCCAATCCTCTCCCTATATTTCTTGAGGCTCAAAAGCAGAACTGCAGCTTGCAGCCACAACTTCCTCCTTCTTCCCAAATACTCATTATTACTTACCATGAATACCTTCCTTCATATCAAGAATTATTTGCTCAGTTCCTCATAGCCTATCCCAAGTATTCTGAATCTCATCAAGTCGACGAAATTCGGAATCAAGAATACTCTCTGTCAGTTTCTAACCATGTTTGCCTAGATTACATTGGCATTGGTCCATTCTCTTACTCACAGGTTCAATCACATGTTTCTGCACTAGTCCTAGAGACATCCTTTTCCTCTCCATCATCTCATGAATGTTATGATTATCTTTTTTTGATATTCTTGCATGTCTATCAATCTTAAATACAAGAAACTATAAGGTGGTTAGTAATGTACATAGCTATATTTAGGAATTTTTTTTATAGGAATTTCTCTCAATTTCTTTCCTTACTTAGAACCTAACGTATTGTATTTATTCATTAATCACTTACTAGAATATGAAAACATCTTTCATTCGATTACACGTACAAATAAATCAAAGTGAAAGGAGTAAATCATACTGAAAGATAAGATGTGGAGCTGATGAGTTAAATTCCTTGTTTATATGGACTAATTTGTCTTAGCCTTAGATTTTGGTATAGCCATATAAAGCTTCATAGCATCTTCTTGTGTATGATAGTCTTTTCAACACAGTCTACTTACCAAATGATAGGCTTTGTCAATTTTGATGTCGGATGAACAAATTTTGTCCTTCGCAATTATACCTAAACATGTAATCCAGTGAAAGGTTAATATGATTTATGGGAACAAACATAGAATTCAAATTGAAGAGACTGAGCTGAGATGATAATTAATTAATTTTGAGGTGTATTTAAGACAAGTAGTATAATAATGCCTTAGCATGTTTTCTCTTGCCCTTGTAGCTAGGCGTAACTTTCGGTAGGGCTTATTTCGGATGGTGTGCCTTGTTCTAGTACTTGAGACCTTAGTTGCTCGTTGTAGCTATAGGTTTGGCTTAGTTATTCTTGGTTGTACGCAGGAATGATATGTTCGGAGTAGGGCGTCGACCCTTGACCTATTTGTTTTTCCCTTATAGATTATGGAGGTCATCTTGATTCATTCGCTTGTCGATTAGTGGTAGGCTTGTTATAATTTATTGGGCATGTTATACTGCTATTGAGTTATTATTATACTATTGGGACAAAGGCTATGTTTGAGGAAAAGTTGGATACTAGGTTAGTTCCCTCCGCTTTGGTATAGGATTAGTATTGTATTTTTGATTGCGTAAGCCTTGGTTTTATGTTGGTGATAGCATGCATTGCATTGGCTGAGAATTTTGATGTGTTTTGTTGTACGATCTCGGTTCATGTATTGAATTTTCACTACTATTTTGAGAAACCATCGTTTTACACTATTACTCTTTTAAACTAGTTTTCAGGGGAGTTGATCTTGGTTAAATTTATTTTTCTAATAACAAATAAAATCCATAATTCATTAATCAAGTTCAGAAAAAATTTCTAGAGTTTAGCTCATATTTTTTAATATTTGTGTATTTTTATAACCAACCAACATGATTAAATACTTTTAGCGCTAATTGAGAAAGAATGGACATTCAAAATATGATCGATTGAAAATTGAGTGCAAAGGTGAAGTTGGGAAAAACAAATGAACAAAATACACTATAAAGAAGTGTCTCCACATCGCGCACTAAGCTTCAGTGATTTAATTCCAAAACATGGAATTTATTCGACTCAACAGTGTGGTGCGCGCTAGGTCCACGTCGCAGACCTGGTTCTGGATAGAATAAATTTTCACCGACACAGAGAATGAAAATTTACACTGATCTAAATCAAGTCAATATTGTGGACTTTAGTGCACCTACTTTAAATACGCATTTTTATGATATAAATAACACCTTTACATACTTTATTGAGAAGTAGATTAGATTGTCGGGAAAAGGATTGAAGAGGACGAAGGAAGAACATCTTTTGGTGATATTTTCTTCTTTTCTCTCAATTGAATTCAATCTTTTATATTAGTAATAATTTATGTAATTATGTTACAAACTAAATCACCTAGTTCTTTCGTTATAGTCACAAGATGAAGGTTTAAATCTTATTTTCTTTGATTGAAAATGGGTTTTTGTATGTGATTACTCTTATATTCCTGTTTTGATTGTTTTAATGCTTGATCACCATTAGTACAAATTTGTTTTCCACCAGGAACTCGGAAGACAAAAAGGGATAGAACACTAGAATATAGGGAGCATGTGTGTCCTAGAATTGGCTAGAATAATTCGTGTATAGAATGACTGTGACACATAACTATACACTATTTTTCTTACTAAACAAGATGATATGATTAAGGCATTTTTATTGGTTCATGCTTATCCCAGATCAACGATGTAGTTAAGCTGTCAACAAGAGTAGGCATTCAGAGGTTGTAAGATCATAATTGTAAATCAACCCTATAAATTAGTAATCGAAAACCCATTGGAAACTAAAGTAAAGGATGTTAGACGGAAATTTAAATAGGTACAAATTAAGTTACCTTTGATTGATGTGTTGCAGGGCTTTCCAAAATATGCCAAGTTTGTCAAAGATATTATGGCCAACAAGAGAAGTAAGCTGAATTTGAAGTGGTTGAGAAGCTTCCACCACCGGTTTCAGTGAAAGGTGTCCGTAGTTTTCTAGGTCATGCTGAATTTTATCGACGATTCATCAAAGATTTTTCAAAGATCTCCATACCCATGTGTAGCTTCTTAGAAAAGTAGGTAAAATTTATTTTTGATGATAAATATTTATAGGGTTTTAAATTATTGAAGAATAAGATGATTAAAGCCCCCATCCGAATAACTCCTGACTGGCAGTTGCCTTTTGTGCTGATGTGCGTTGCAAGTGACAAAGTAGTGGGAGCAGTTCTGGGAAAAAGGAAGGAGAACAATTTCCACTCTATCTATTATGCCAGGAAGACTCTTGACTCTACTCAGGCCAACTACGTTGTCAAAGAGAAGGAAATACTGACATTGGTTTATGCATTTGATAAATTTCTCTCTTATATGGTAGGTACAAAAGTGATTGTTTATACTGACCATATAGCCCTAAGGTACTTCTTCAACCAGAATGATGCAGAACCTAGATTAATCAGATGGATCTTACTACTACAAGAATTCGATATTGAAATCAAACATAGGAGAGGATGCGAAAATCAAATAGCAGGCCACCTAGAAAGATTAGAGGATTCATCACATGTAGCTGACCAAAAGTCGATAAAGGAAGAGTTTCTGGATTAGAAACTATTGGCAATAGAGGTACAAGAAGTCCCATGCTATGCAGATATTGTGAACTACATTCTGAGTTGAGTATTTCCCCCAGAGCAAACTTGTCACGCCCCAAGAGGGTACCTGTTAGACCCCTAAGCTTGGACATGGCGTATGGTGGACGAGGGCAGTGCTAAGGGTTTGTACATTGGCCCTTGGCACGAGCCTAGATGGCAGTGGCAAGCAATGTACAAGGCTGCAGGTTGATGGCAAGGCATGCGGCAAGGCAAGGTGCTTGGATGATGGCAAGCAGCTTGGCGACGGGCATGTGCGAGATAGGCACATGGCACCAGGGCATGCGCGAGATAGGCGCATGGCAAAGGCGCAGGGCACAGGTGCAGACATGCGCGAGGCGCATGGCACATGGCACAGGCGCAGGCATGCGCGAGGCGCATGGCACATGGCACAGGCACAGGCATGCGCGAGGCGCATGGCACAGGGCACAGGCAGACGCATGGCACCAGGCGGGCATGCGTGCAGGCAAAGGGCAAGGCATCAGTTGGCATGCAGGATGGCATGGGCGAGCTGAGGCCAAGGCTGAGGGACATGGCAAAGTGGTGGCACGAAGATGGCAAGGTGTTGGCATGAAGCTGGCATGGCTATGAGGGCACTGGCTTGGCATAGCGTTGGCATGGCACGACACTGGCAAGGCATGGGAACTGGCATGGCATGGGCGTGGGCGAGGCGCTGGCATGGCGCGCAGGCGAGGCATGTGCGCAGACGACCAGCGTGCCAGGCACGCGAGCCGGTTGACTTGTTCAGCGACCACGTCCCATGATCTCCGGATTTTCAGGGCACGATGAAGGCTGTTCCCCCATGACTTCCCCCATGTATTGCAGCCACGTGACTGCACGTCCCTACCCCCTAGCTGCTGATTTGCTTGTCTATAAATAGAGGACTGCCTAGGCCTTGTGAAGGCAGTCACGAGTGGAAAATATTCTAAGTGTTGTGAGCCAAAGTTTTGTAGTCTAGCCTGATTTTCTGAGTGTATTCCTTTGTAATAATCTGAGGGAGAGATTAATAAAGGTTGGGTCATTTTGCCCGTATCTTTGTGTGTTGTTTGTTGCTGTGCGTGTTTGTTCTTTGTTGTTGCTAAGTTCAAACGAGTAAGCAGAAAGTAGGCTTAAGTCTATTGGCGGAGTAGACTGCCTAGCGGAGAAGATTTTTGTGTTGAATTCGGAGGCGAAAATTAACCCCGTTACAACTGGTATCAGAGCTTTGCTTGACTGGAAACGCTATGACAAACGCTGGTAACACAAAAGATAGGGTGGCGGCCCTAGAAACACTAGTTGGAATTTCAGAAAACGTTGGAGACACATCAACGTTGGTAAGTCAAATTCAGGACTTACATGCTGAGTTGGCTCGTTTTAGAGAGATTGTTGCTCTCAAAAACACTGAATATGATAAATTTCTTGTTGGCTCGTTGGCTCAAATCGAGGATTTGAGGAAGGCAAATGAGAATTTGAACTTGGAGGTCACTGTTTTGCGAAGGGCCATGGCTACAGGCCCTAGCGGAGTACAGGCTGTGGAAGTCTCTAAAGTTCGAGTGCCTGAACCAAAATGTTTCATTGGTTCACGATCTGCAAAGGACGTGGAGAACTTCCTCTGGGACATGGAGCAATACTTCACAACTGCTCGCATTGCGGAAGGGGACAAACTAAACATTGCGACAATGTATTTGTCGGGCGATGCGAAACTCTGGTGGAGGACTAGAGATGCGGATGATGAAGGTGCTGGCAGGCCTAGGATCGATTCTTGGGCAAAGTTGAAGAAGGAATTGAGGGATCAATTTCTTCCTAGCAACGCCTCATGGGTTGCTAGGGATCGTTTGAAGCGCTTGAAACACACTGGTTCTATTCGAGACTATATCAAAGAATTCACTTCTTTGATGCTTGATATCCAAAACATGTCCGACGAGGACAAGTTACACAATTTCATCTCTGGGATGCAGGCTTGGGCCCAGAATGAGCTAAGGAGGCAGAACGTGAAGGACCTCCCAAGCGCGATTGCTGCTGCAGATTCTCTTGTGGACTTTCGTTCGTTGAGAGTACCCTCTGAAACTCCTACATCTTCGAAGTCTAAGAAAAAGACGGAGAAGAAGAAAGAGTGGAAGAAGGATGAAAGAAAGGAGCGCAGTGGTGAGAAGGGCAAAGCTGTGGCTGATTCGGGCGGTTCGAGGAACAAGTCGCCCAGTGACAAAGGGTGCTGGACTTGTGGTGGCAACCACATGGCCAGAAACTGTCCAAATAGGGAGCGAGTGAATGCTATGATTGCTGGAGGGAATGGGAATGAAGAGGGCGGTGTTGTGGCTGCCTTAGCCAACCCGTTGGGTTTGCTTTTGAATAACAATATTTCACTAGTAAATGCCTTGGGGGAGTCTTCTAAGAACCCGCATTCCTCACTGCTCCACATCGAGATGAAAGTGAATGGGCAAGTATTGGTGGCCATGGTGGACACGGGGGCCACCCATACTTTTGTTGATGTCAAGATTGCTGCGAAGTTTGGGCTCAAGCTGACGAAGAGCCCAAACTACATGAAGACTGTGAACCAAGTCGCACAGCTCATTGAAGGCATGGCGTATGATGTGAAGATCAGCGCAGGGCCATGGGCTGGAAAGCACAGCTTGATGGTGATACCGCTCGGAGACTTTGACATGATCCTTGGGATCGATTTTCTGAGAAGGTATTGTTTCGTTCCTATGCCTCACTTAGATGGTGTGATGGTGATGCAGGAACATATGGCTGGTTTTATAAAGGGTGTTCATCCCTTTGGTGAAGCGGACAAAGTGCAGAGGTACAAGACCCCAACGATCTCGGCCATGACAGTCGAGAGAGGACTGAAGAAAGGCGAGATGACTTACCTTGCTGCCTTGATTGAGTTGAAGCCTGACGTGCAGGTCAATGTGCCTGAAGAGGTGGCCATCGTGTTGGAGGAGTTCAAAGATGTTATGCCTCCCGAACTCCCCAAGACCTTGCCGCCTAGGCGAGATATTGACCACAAAATCGAGTTGCTGCCAGGTTCTATCGCCCCAGCGCAGGCTCCATACAGGATGGCCCCTAAGGAGTTGGCGGAGTTGAGGAAGCAGCTCAACGAGTTGCTTGAGGCTGGACTGATTCAGCCATCAAAAGCTCCCTATGGCGCCCCAGTTCTTTTTCAGAAGAAGCATGATGGATCGCTGCGGATGTGCGTGGACTACAGGGCCTTGAACAAGGTAACAATCAAGAACAAATATCCAGTTCCCTTGATTCAAGACTTGATGGACAGGCTGAGCAAAGCGTGTTGGTTTACTAAGTTGGATCTTAGGTCAGGCTATTGGCAGGTTAGGATAGCTGAGGGTGATGAACCTAAGACAACATGTGTAACTAGGTACGGGGCATATGAATTTCTTGTAATGCCGTTTGGGTTGACAAACGCCCCGGCAACCTTTTGCAACTTAATGAATGATGTCTTATTTGAGTATCTCGACGAGTTCGTAGTTGTTTACTTAGATGACATTGTTGTGTATAGTCGATCACTGGATGATCATATCAGCCACTTGAAATTGGTGTTGTCTCGTCTGCGAGAACATCAATTGTTTGTTAAGATGGAGAAGTGCGAATTCGCCCAGCAAGAAATCAAATTTCTTGGGCACTTGGTGAGCCAGAATCAGGTGCGGATGGATCCCAACAAGGTGCAGGCCATTGCGGGTTGGCAAGCTCCTAAAAACGTGAAGGACTTGAGGTCTTTCTTGGGGCTGGCGAATTATTATCGCAAGTTCATCGCGGGCTATTCGAAGAAGGCAGCAGCCTTGACGGATTTGCTGAAGAAGGAGGCAGTGTGGGCATGGACAGACAAGCAGGAGGGTGCCTTCAAGTTGCTGAAGGGTGCCATTGCGTCTGAGCCTATACTAAGGCTGCCAGACTTTGAATTGCCGTTTGAAGTACACACTGATGCTTCAGACAAAGCTGTTGGAGGTGTCTTGGTGCAGGCAGGACATCCAATAGCATTTGAGAGTCGAAAGCTGAATGATGCTGAGCAAAGATATTCAACTCACGAGAAGGAGATGGTGGCAGTGGTGCATTGCTTGCAAATATGGCGTGTGTACTTGCTAGGGACTAAGTTTGTTGTCCAGACGGACAATGTTGCAAACACATATTTCAAAACGCAACGCAAGCTAAGTCCCAAGCAAGCTCGATGGCAGGAGTTCCTAGCTGAATATGATTTCACATGGGAGCACAAGCCGGGCAGAAGCAATCAAGTCGCCGACGCGTTGAGTCGAAAAGAGGTACTTGCTGCAGTATATTCTATTTCAAGGCTTGAATCTGATTTTCTTGATAAAATCAAAATATGTGCTGCCAATGATTCAATGTATGCTAAGCTAATGAATCAAGTGAGGGATGGCACTGTGAGACGTTATTGGATCGAGGACGACCTACTCCATTTTAAGGGGGGGAGGATCGTTGTGCCTCAGGGTGGTGACTTGCGGAAGGAGCTCATGAAGGAGGCGCATGACACCACTTGGGCTGGTCATCCAGGTATTGCAAGGATGCTAGCCTTACTGTCTCGTACTTATTATTGGCCTAACATGGAAGACGATATTGAGGCGTATGTCAAGACTTGTCTAGTGTGTCAATTAGACAAGATTGAACGCAAGAAGGAAGCTGGGTTGTTGCAGCCACTTCCTATTCCAGAAAGGCCATGGATGTCCGTTTCTATGGACTTCATTGGTGGGTTCCCAAAGGTAGACGGCATGGCAAGTGTCATGGTTGTGGTGGACAGATTCTCGAAGTATGCTGTCTTCATTGCCGCTCCAGTGGTATGTTCGTCGGATGTTGCTGCTGAGCTATTCTTTAAAAATGTTGTTAAGTTCTTTGGTGTGCCAGGTGATATTATTAGCGACAGGGATACAAGGTTCACAGGTAGATTTTGGACTGCCCTATTCAACATGATGGGGACAGACCTGAAGTTTTCTACGGCGAACCACCCTCAAACTGACGGGCAAACGGAAAGAATTAACTACTTGGTGGAGGAATACCTCAGGCATTTCGTGACGGCCAGTCAAAGGAACTGGGTGGAGCTGCTGGATAGTGCACAATTTTGTTACAATTTGCACAAGTCATCGGCAACGGAGATGAGTCCATTCGAGCTGGTCCTAGGCAGGCAGCCTATGACGCCGCTTGATGTTGCTAGGCAGAAGGCACAGGGCAGGTGCCCAGCTGCTTACAGGTTTGCAAGGGACAAGCAAGAGGTGCTTGCTGAGGCGCAGGACAGCCTGCGCAAGGCCCAGAAACGCATGAAGAAATATGCGGATCAACATAGAAGGTCGCTAGAATTCAATGTGGGCGACAAAGTGTTGCTGAAGCTTACTCCCCAGATTTGGAAGCAAATCACAAGTAAGTTCAGACATCGCGGCTTAATTCCAAAGTATGATGGGCCGTTTGAAGTGGTCCAGAAGGTTGGTGAGGTTGCATATCGGTTGAAGCTACCTGAAAGGTTGAAGCTGCATCCGACATTCCATGTAAGTTTTCTGAAACCTTTCTTTGAGGACACTGATGATCCAGGCAGGAGTCAATCAAAGAGGGCACCGGCTGTGGTGCGCACACAGTTTGACGCCGAGATTGAGAGGATTCTAGACCATCGGATCCTTGGTGCTCAGAAAAATAGAAGGACAGAATTTCTAATTCATTGGAAGGGAAAGCAAGAAGCCGACGCTACGTGGGAAAAAACTAAGTCATTGTGGCAGTTCGACAAGCAATTGGAGGACTACCTCAAAAATGCCTCGACGAGGACGCCGAGTTCAACTGGTGGGGGTGGTTTGTTAGACCCCTAAGCTTGGACATGGCGTATGGTGGACGAGGGCAGTGCTAAGGGTTTGTACATTGGCCCTTGGCACGAGCCTAGATGGAAGTGGCAAGCAATGTACAAGGCTGCAGGTTGATGGCAAGGCATGCGGCAAGGCAAGGTGCTTGGATGATGGCAAGCAGCTTGGCGACGGGCATGTGCGAGATAGGCACATGGCACCAGGGCATGCGCGAGATAGGCGCATGGCACAGGTGCAGACATGCGCGAGGCGCATGGCACATGGCACAGGCGCAGGCATGCGCGAGGCGCATGGCACATGGCACAGGCACAGGCATGCGCGAGGCGCATGGCACAGGGCACAGGCAGACGCATGGCACCAGGCGGGCATGCGTGCAGGCAAAGGGCAAGGCATCAGTTGGCATGCAGGATGGCATGGGCGAGCTGAGGCCAAGGCTGAGGGACATGGCAAAGTGGTGGCACGAAGATGGCAAGGTGTTGGCATGAAGCTGGCATGGCTATGAGGGCACTGGCTTGGCATAGCGTTGGCATGGCACGACACTGGCAAGGCATGGGAACTGGCATGGCATGGGCGTGGGCGAGGCGCTGGCATGGCGCGCAGGCGAGGCATGCGCGCAGACGACCAGCGTGCCAGGCACGCGAGCCGGTTGACTTGTTCAGCGACCACGTCCCATGATCTCCGGATTTTCAGGGCACGATGAAGGCTGTTCCCCCATGACTTCCCCCATGTATTGCAGCCACGTGACTGCACGTCCCTACCCCCTAGCTGCTGATTTGCTTGTCTATAAATAGAGGACTGCCTAGGCCTTGTGAAGGCAGTCACGAGTGGAAAATATTCTAAGTGTTGTGAGCCAAAGTTTTGTAGTCTAGCCTGATTTTCTGAGTGTATTCCTTTGTAATAATCTGAGGGAGAGATTAATAAAGGTTGGGTCATTTTGCCCGTATCTTTGTGTGTTGTTTGTTGCTGTGCGTGTTTGTTCTTTGTTGTTGCTAAGTTCAAACGAGTAAGCAGAAAGTAGGCTTAAGTCTATTGGCGGAGTAGACTGCCTAGCGGAGAAGATTTTTGTGTTGAATTCGGAGGCGAAAATTAACCCCGTTACAGTACCCTAGGCATGGCCGGCACTCAGAAACCATCTCTGGCCTCTGAGAGAACCACTTGGTCTAATCAGTTATTCATTCATCAGCGGAAGACTTAATAATAATACTTATATGGGCTCTCCATTAACAACATCTAATGAAAGAAGAAATTTTTTTTTAGAAGAAGTAATTTCAAAGGAGAACTACTCCAATTACATCATTAAACTCTGTCTATGAAGCCTCTAATACTCTTAGATGGTGCCATGACATGTCCATGGCTATCTTAAAAGAAACATAATACTTAACAATAATTAAAGGATAAAGAGTTCCTCCGAATATAAGAAGGACTCACCAAATAGCTGAAAAATAATAATCTTCAACGAAGCGCCTGTTGAGGATCTCTAACACCTGTATCTGCATTATAAAATGATGCAGGTCGAATGACGTCAGTACGTGGAATGTACAAGTATGTAAAATGGCAGGAAGGTAAGGACAAATATCAAGAAACTCCTCTCAAGAAAACTCAGCTCAGAACTCAACATCATCTCAACATCAATATGTAATGCAAGTTTAAAATATAATAATAAAAATAATAGTAACAAGCAATGCTTACTCAATTGGGAGTTTCTCTAACCGAAAACCATCACTTATGAGCTAGCGATGATACAACGAAGCGATGTCGTTGCCACATCCGTCCAATACCTTGCCAGGGTAAAGGACATCACCATCTTGGATCAACTCATCAAAGTCCTCTTTTTGGGACTTAAGAGGCATAGCCTCCATCCTACGCTGGCTACGTAGTTCTGGGGTTTGAGTCAATTAAACTCTTACCCAACTCGGTGCTCAATACTACTCCCAAAATATGTGCTCATATTAAACTCATCATCTAGTCTCATTGGACTTTAATTTAAATCATCAAACTCATCTCATTTCATGTTCATCAATCATTATACTTCCAAAAACATCATTTACATCTCATCAAAACATCCTGCTCAAAATATCATTTGCTCAAATTCATTCAAACTCAACTCTTTTGCTCTTTCAAAACTCAATAAAATACATATATAGTATTAATTCATATAACTTTCTTTTTATCAATGAAAATAATAAAAAGCCAACATCTTTACTCAAAACATGTATAAAAATATTCATGAACATCAAATCAATTAGGATTCATGGGAAAGTAGCCATGAATAATAATTCCAATAATATGAGAGATAACAATAATAATATTAATGCATAAATATATCAAACTCAATAGAAGAAGAATTAATTTATTTAGAATTCAAGATTTGGATAAAACTCAACTATAACTCAATTATAATGAATTTAAATATTGGGCTCATGGACGAACTCAATCCAATTCTATGAAAGCCTTACATACCTTAAATCGAAAGCTTTACTTCGAATTGGAACACTCTTGGACCCCTAGCCTTTTCTTCTCGCCGGTTTGTTTTGTATACTACCCGGAGTATAAGAATCACCAGAGTAGTATTTTTATACTAGTAAAACTAAAACTATATTTGAGAAGGAGTAAAGAAGTATATAGAGAGAAGAGTTGCTTAAGAAAGCTTGGTGAATAAAATGAGGAAATAAGGTGGGTATTTATAGGTGTGGAGGAGGGACCTAACAATAAATAAACATAATCATAAAAGATGATCTTGAAAATTAAATGGAGAATTTTGATGTCATGGATGATGTCAAATGGTTCTAGATCTTTCTATGGTAGGTGAGATAAAATCTCTTTTAACGGAATATCCATTTTCGAAGCTGCGTTTGAATAAGATAAATTCCTTATTAGGATTTGATGTCTTCATAAGAATTGTAGATATAGAAGTCTAGTTTCAGTTAGTTCAAGAATCATCTAATTTGAATCATTCTACATCGAGCTATGCATTTTATTCTACAAATACTCCATTCCGTCACAGCACTATGTCTTACAAAGATTAATTTATTTGATCTATTTAAACTCCGAATCTTAAGATATGTTCTCATGAAAATTGTAGGTAATGATGTTATGGTTACTCAAAAATTTGAATTACCTAATTTGGACTATCCTATGAAAAGTTATGCCCAAATTACTTTAGGCTTGAGAGAACATGATCAAAATACTTTAGAACATGATCAAAATACTTTAGAACATGATCAAAATCTTTAGGCATGAGAGAACATGATCAAAATACTTTTAGAACATGATCAAAATACTTTAGAACATGATCAAAATCTTTTCATGCATTCATATAAGGACTTTTGATAAATCAACAATTTAATGCATTTAAAAGCCAATATAAGTTAATATAAGATAGGTAATTAAATTTCAAATATTTAATAACCTATGCATTTGGAATCATGATATGAAAAATCCATAAAGTTTCATGCTTGAATTAAATAGAAAACTTTGATAATTTATTTGGACTTCATGAAAGAAAGGATCCATGAATCAATAATATTTAGGGAATGTTACAAAACTCCCAACAAAAGTAGAGGGTAATGTATGCAGCAAAGTTTTATATATGGGATAAACCTTATTTATTTAACAGAGGTATTGATCAGATGATAATGTCACAACCCAATCCCGTAGGCCGCGACTGGGGTCCGACCTGGACCCCGTATACATACCTGTCAATTGTAGTCAAATTGACCTATGAGCAAAGTGATACTACTCACAAAAACCCTAATGAGTTAAAACTTTTTCGTGTACGTGTGGCCTCTTTCATTCGTACCATATCATAAAAGGGAATGCAAGCTAAAAAGACTGCGAAACATAAAAATATTTACAACATTCCATATAGGCACAATTGAAACAAACACACAAGCAACCCACATACATATGTTTACAGAACTCTAAGAATAGTAACAGCAACACATGGCGGGATAGGGCCCCCACCGTACCCTTGGATAAATAAATATATACATATTAAATGACTAGTATCAAAAGTTAGGCTCCAGAACCATGGAGCACTCCCAACATCGCTGAGTGGAAACCCTAAGCTGGCGGATCTCTAAAATGAACATCTGTACCTGCGGGCGTGAAACATACCCCCCCCCCCCCCCCCCGAGGAAAAGAGGGTCAGTATGATATATGTACTGAGTATATAAAGCATAAAATATCATAACTGAGACAACAACTGAAATGGGGATACAGGGGGCAAGTATAACATTTATCCATATATCGTACCTGCATCTTATAAAATAAAGGCATACACGCTATCATCACATACTGTATCCGGCCCATTCGGGGACTTGTGTAATAACTACATCATTTTGTCATCATAAAAACATATATACCCTTAGCACTGTGGAATGTATAGCCCGATCCATGTATATACCAAGTACACGCCGAGGAACGATGGCTCGATATATATATTATTTAATAATGCCGAGGAACGATGGCCCGATCCATATATCATGTAATAATGCCGGGGAATGATGGCCCGATCCATATATTGTGTAACAATGCTAAGGTACGATGGCCTGATCCATATATCGTATAATAATACTAAGGTATGACGGCTCGATCCATAAACCGCACAACATGCCGCAGAATGTACGACCCAATCCTTACATAGCAAAATGTGTCGAGGTACATTCTGCCTGATCCATATATATCATAATGCATATACGTGCACGTAAAACTCTATAACATATCAAATATCCCTTAGGTATCACCATAAAGTATGTTCAAGAGCCCCTAGGTATAGGACCTTACACAACCCAACACTATTTAACCTATAGGAGGCTCAAGGGTCGTAGTTCAACTACTTCAAGGCCCTTATCATTCAAAAGTGGGTACAAGTCATGTGTTACATCTAGAATCTATAAATGGGGCTATATACAAATCCATGTTCTATAGTACCTATAATCTAGTCTTTCTAGATGTAGGAAAAGATAATCTCTACATGTACCATTTCCTATCACATGGAAGACATGAAAAGTAATGACTCGACTTGTTACAAAAGTTCTAATAAGTAGGAAGTGAACAAAAGCCTTAACTCACACTCAGAGTTTTAAGAGGGGAATAACTTCAAACTTCATATACATAATACTTATATCTAAGTCATGCCAAAAGAGATGAAGAATAACTTTTCATACACTACTTTTCAGCATATAGAAGACTTGAGGAATGGAAGCTTAACTACTTCAAGAGTCTTAACATTCAACAGTGAACACGAATTATGAATCATGAATCATGTTCAGAGCTCAGGAATAGAATTACCCCAGGCTTCATACACATATCATTTTCCACTTAAATCTAAGACATGCCCAAAAAAAAGAGAGACAGGCTTTACATACTTATGCCAAAACATGCCAAAAGAAGGAAACGTTAGCTTTACCTACCTTTTACGGACTTCTCTTAATCATGTTCACGTCGTCGTCCTCCAAACCTATTTAACATGGAAGTAATATGAATATTAACAACCCTTGGCTTTCCAGCACCTTAGGTTACTCACGAGTATTTATAGAACTCATCTCCTCGCTCACCTTCTCAACTACTTCCTTAACTAGTTAAAGAGTTAACGAAAATCGGACAGCATCTCCCCTATAATGTGCCCTATCCAAATTTCTAATTACACTCGTAACACCTACAGACAACCAACAAAAATAACCTGCAGCATGCGTTTTAACAATTCACATCAATAATATACAAGATAACCTCCAAACGACTCGCTCGAAACTACTATATAAAAATAAGGTTTCTAGTTTCCGTTTTGCAAAACCTTTAACTATATGAAACAAGGGGTCATGTGGATTAAACCAGCATCCTCCACACCACTTTTAGAATACTTTTAGTCCCTGCAACACACCACCACACAACCAGCAGCTGCAGCACCACAACACAACGCACTATTCGACTTTAATGTAGCTACGATGAATTTAATTTAAATTGTTTCTAATGTCGAGCATTTCTACGAAGTTCGTACACTTCCAGAAGTATCAAAATATGTGTAATAAACCCCATAAAAACACCATAATCTTCAAATTGAAAGGAAAGACCTTACCTTTCCCGAAATTGGCCAAAACTTGCCAAAATTGCACCTCAGAATTTCTCTAGCTCGATTTAAATGCCTTGGCTGCTTACTGTATGATTTGTTATGAACCTAGCCATGATTTATACTACTAATAGCTCTATATAATTATGGTATGCTCTAGATAATTAATTTACAGAACGAAATCGGGACTTACCTTATTTTTTTCTCCAAGCCGTCGCTACTTTCTCTTCACTTTAGGGTTTTTGTTTTCTTTGTTGGCTGAAGTTTTTGGGATCAAGACCTGAATATTATTCACATATTATACATATATAGGTGGTCCTAGGAGGTGACACGTGTCATCCCCTAAAGGGAACACGTGTCCAGCCCCCTATTGGGCCACCGTATCCATGCACTCAAGGAGGGGCTGCCATGGTGGCAGTGGGGCCCACCTCCCCCCATGCAGGTGCCTCACCTACTTGACCCCAAGCAGGTAGGTCACCTATTTGCTTGAGGTGCTTCCATGTGTCACTCCTTCATTGGCTATCACGTGTCATCTTTTCCCCTTTCTCTTGGGTTCGTAATCTCGTCCTATTTTAAGAGCCTATGTAATCCATGCTATGTAAGATCGGTGTGTCCTAAAGTAGATAAAGTATGTAAGACTTTTAAATTAGTGGATTACGCAGGTAAATCGAGTCCTACGACTCATTACTTGGCCTCCAATTCCTTCCGTATTCTTATGACTCTATTTCCAACCTTCTCTACTATAGGGTATCACATTCTCCCCTCCTTGGAGTCATTTGATAGTGTCGTAGATTATCCAACTCACATGATAATGTCTAAGGAACTTAAGAGACATTCTAAGTTTAAAAGTGTGGGGTGTAACATCCTTTCCCCCTTTAGAATATTCGTCCTCGAATGCTGTTTAATCTTATAAGGTCTTACTGAGACTTTGGGGATTCTCAATATCAGTTGTCCCCCATAGGTCTCCTACTCATCAATACCATTGATTTAGGAGTTTAGATTACTTGTAGATATAAGGAACCCATACGAATATTTCTTCTCTATCCTTGTCTCATCACATGCTTTTATGGGAGTCACGTACTTAGTTTGCAACTTTCTAATTTGCCAACCCGAAATGGTGATAGGTCGCTACTCATAGGATAACTTCTCTATTGTTTGGACCTCATCCATAGAAAATATTCTGGGAGGGTCGCTTATATATTTGTGGAGCATTGATCCATAAAACCTGAGTATATTGCTTCCAGTCGGATAGTAGGTCCAACTCATAGGCAACTTTGCCTATTCTACAAATGATCCGGTAAGGAGCAATGTATCCCCTTCTTGCCGAATTTTATTACAGCCTTCCTTGGTGATGCTTTCACAAATACTCATTCATCTACTTTAACTTGAAAGATCGACGTCAATTATCTGCGTATGACTTTTGTTAACTCTGGGCTGTTAGTAGTTTTTCCGAAATAAGCTTTACTTCATCAATAACTCACTGGATCCTCTCTGGGCCTATCCATTAATCGAAGAGAGAAATGTCGTACTAAGATTCACATGTGTTCCCAATCTTTTCCAGAATAATCTCCAGTGGTTATCTATAACTTAAATTTCCCTATCTCAAATAATAGGTATGGGAACTCCGTGAGATCTTATTGTTTCCTTCCTATGTCATCTCGCATAACCCTCAGCTGAATATGCCTTCTTAACTGGAAGGGATTGGGTTAATTCTATCAGCCTATTTACCATCACCCATATGAATTCATACTTTCTTAGAATGCAAGGTCAACCTACACTATAATCCATATTAGCTACTTTCCATTTCTGAGTTGGGATTTCCATACTCCGTAATAGGTTATTGAGCCTCTGACGGTCAGTTCTTTTTAAGGCTATTGTACAATCCCTCTTAACCCAGCTTGTAACACTTTAGGCATGTTATACTGTACTTTTACTCAGATCTTCTCTCTAGTTCTTTTATCACACATCATATATTAATCTTTGTACAATCGTGTGTAGGTGCTTAGAGCAGTCTAGAAAATTCCTTATCGTCTCTATACTAGCCTTTTTTGTCATACCTGTTTCTCTTCTTTTACTCACTCTTAAGTCTTCTCATATTCTAATATAGGAGAGGCTTCTGTATCCCTTCTCTTTGGCTACTTGTATCTTATAATGCCGGTGGCCAGTAACTCTGTTACCAACATCCTGACCTTTAGTCAAGTGTAGCCTGGCTATCCCTTACAATATCTTTAAGTTCTCATTGTGATTCCCTTGTCGTATTCATCCCCTTTATATGCACCTATTCTTTGATGTTATACTATTCAAGGTCCTTACTAGTAATTCTCAACACTATCTTCGGTGCCATGGCTTCTATTCGTTCATTATTAACTTTTAAATCCTGTCAACACGTGCCAGTATGGGATCTCACTTGAATCCACTTCCCCCCTTTAGGGTGTACCTATGTCACTATCTGTTTGTGTTCTACCTTACGCCCTTATTTCGAATTTTCCAATGCGTATGATTCTTTTGCAACACCATTGGTATACTGTACCATATCTATGCCTTCTTTTATATCACTCATACCTTTGGTTGCCCATGTACGACATCTTAACATAATCATGAGGTGCCGATCCAGTCTTAGTGTGGGTACTCGAGTCACGTATACACAATACTTCTTTATGCCTCATGAACCTTCATCCTTTTTATACACCCGATGCTTACTTTATCAACAACATATCGAGCTTGCCCCAATACTAGGTTTACCTTAACACCATGTTGTTGTACTACCCCTTTAAATCCATGTCTATACATTCTTCTTTCGTTCCGTCCTCATATTCAGTTACCTATGTCTATCTTGGGTGCCTCTATTAGAACTTCCTTACTAAGCTTTACTTATTCTCATAACGACCTTCATTATATTCATATGGCATCCTATTCGCATTCAGTCCCATAGTATAACGCTGCTTGACTTTCCTCACGATTCTTACTATGGGTTACTTACCCTTCTTAGCTAGTCTTATCCTTAATATCTCACAAGCTGTCTATTTAACACTTCACTTCCATCATAATTCTTTTTCCCTTGCACTCTTGTCTTAATCATATTGTTACTTCTTTCAACTATAACTCATCATAGTTTATCCCTATGTATCAATTCAGGCGATGTCTTAATATATCCGTTTATCCAGATCTATCAATCTTCTCTAAATCATCTTCTTTGGCTTATACATCTTTTCCAACTTCGTTCCACTATACCATTATCAACCTCCTATTTTATATTGCCATCATTTCATCTATTAACTTATTTCTCGAGGTCATCCATACTTGTGGTTTAATCAAATCGCATTATTCTTTTGGACACGACCTGCCAAGATATACTACAGTCCTATACCTCATTCTCTTCTTATTTCTAGGAAAATTTGGGCAGAGTTTCTTCTATATTTCTTACTATCTCAACACCTGCATGCAGAAAATGCCAATAGTGCCTCACAGGGAATACACATATATATAGTCATATCATCTCATATCGCATCCACATAGGGCACCCAAATTAGCAATATAAAAATGGACTTACCTCGTATATCCACTCGAACTGCACCTGTTGCACTTTCCTATATACTTTTCCTTTCATTTTTCAACTTTATATATTAATTGTATTGCAACACCTTACCTGACATAGGTCCTTCGTGCCTTTGCTTACCTGCGTGTCTTCTAACATCCAATATCGTCAGTCATTTTTTCTATCGATGTTGTCCTTCTATTGAAATCACATAATAGTAAGAGGAATTTCATTCCCTATGACTCGACTCTATCGCACAGTCTTACATATAAAAGAAAGTAACATCCTAAATGTCCTGTAGACTCTTGTCTATAGATGTGGTGCATAACACACCGATAAACAAGACTCTACTAGACACAGTCTATAGATATTCCAAGGACGAACAACTCTAATATCACTTTTGTCACGACCCAACCCTATAGGCCGCGATTGGGGTCCGACCTGGACCCCGTATACATACCTGTCAACTGTAGTTAAATTAAACTATGAGCAAAGTGATACTACTCACAAAAACCCCAATGAGTTAAAACTTTTTCATATACGTGTGGCCTCTTTCATTCGTACCATATCATGAAAGGGCACGCAAGCCGGCATGACTGCCGTAACATAAAAATATTTACAACATGCTGTATAGGCATAACCGAAATAAACAAACAAACAACCCACATACATATGTCTATAAACCTCTAAGAATAGTAATAGCAACACATGGCAGGACAAGGCCCCCGCTGTACCCCTGGACAAATAAATATATACATATTACATTACTATTATCAAAAATTAGGTTCCAGAACAGTGGAGCTCTCCTAACATCGCTAAGTGGAAACCCTAAGCTGGCAAATCTCTAAAATAAACATCTGTACCTTTGGGCATGAAACGCATCCCCCCGAGGAAAGAGGGGTCAGTATGATATATGTACTGAGTATATAAAGCATAAAACATCATAACCGAGACAACAACTGAAATAGGGATGCAGGGGGCAAGTATAACATTTAGCTATCTACCGTACCTGCATGTTATAAAATAAAGGCATACACGCTATCATCACGTATTTTATCCATCCCGTTTGGGAACTTGTTAATAACTACATCATTTTGACATCATAAGAACATATATACCTTTAGACTGTGGAACGTATATACTGATCCATGTATATACTAAGTACACACCGAGAAATGATGGCCCGATCCGTATATCATATAATAATGCCGAGGAACGACGACCCAATCCATATATCGTGTAACAATGCCGAGGTATAATGGCCCGATCTATATATCATGTAACAATGCCGAGGTAGGACGGCCCGATCCGTAAATAACATAATATTCTGCGGAACATATGGCCTAATCCTTACATAGCAAAATGTGCTGAGGTATGTTCGACCCAATGCATATATATCATAATGCATATACGTGCATGTAAAACTCTATAACATATCAAACATCCCTCAGATATCACCATAAAGTATGTTCAAGAGCCCCTAGGTATATGACCTTACACATCCCAACACTATTCAACCTATAGGAGGCTCAAGGGTTGTAGTTCAACTACTTCAAGGCTCTTATCATTCAAAAGTGGGTACAAGTCATGAGTTACATCCAGAATCTATAAATGGGGCTATATACAAATCCATGTTCTATAGTACCTATAGTCTAGTATTTCTATAAGTAGGAAAAGACAAGCTCTGCATGTACCACTTCCTATCACATGGAAGACTTGAAAAGTAATGACTCAACTTGTTACAAAAGTTCTAATTAGTAGGAAGTGAACACAAGCCTTAACTCACACTTAGAGTTTGAAGAGTGGAATAACTTCAAACTTCATATACATAATACTTACATCTAAGTCATTCCAAAAGAGAGGAAGAATAACTTTTCATACACTACTTTTCAGCATATAGAAGACTTGAGGAATGAAAGCTTAACTACTTCAAGAGTCTGAACATTCAACAGTGAACACGAATTATGAATCATGAATCATGTTCAGAGCTCAGGAATAGAATTACCCCAGGCTTCATACACATATCATTTTCCACTTAAATCTAAGACATGCCCAAAAAAAAGAGAGACAGGCTTTACATACTTATGCCAAAACATGCCAAAAGAAGGAAATGTTAGCTTTACGTACCTTTTACGGACTTCTCTTAATCACGTTCACATCGTCGTCCTCCAAACCCTTGGCTTTCCATCACATTAGGTTACACACGAGTATTTATAGAACTCATCCGCTTGCTCGCCTTCTCGATTAGTTCCTTAACTAATTAAAGAGTTAATGAAAATCGGGCAGCATCTCCCCTATAATGTTCCCTATCCGAATTTAAAATTACACTCCTAATACCTACATCAAATCAATAAAAATAATCTGCAGCATGTGTTTAAAAAATTCACATCAACAATATACAAAATAACCTCCAAACGACTCCTTCGAAACTACGATATCAAAATAAGGTTTCTAGTTTCCGTTTTGCAAAACCTTTAACTATATGAAACGAGGGGTCATGTTGATGCAACAAGTAGCCCCCAAACATATTTTAGTATACTTTTAGGCCCTGCAACACACCACTACACAACCAGTAGCTGCAGCACCACAACACAACGCACTATTCGACTTTAATGTAGCTACGACGACTTTAATTTAAATTGTTTCTAACGTCGAGCATTTCTACGAAGTTCATACACATCAATAAGAATAAAATATGTGTAATACACACCATAAACCATAATCTTCAAATTGAAAGGAAAGACCTTCCCTTTCCCAAAATTGGCCAAAACTCGCCAAAATTGCGCCTCGAAACTTCTCTAACGCGATTTAAATGCCGTGGTTGCTTGCTGTCTGATTTATGCTACACCAAGCCATGATTTTAACTACTAATACCTCCATATCTCTATGGTATGCGCTATATAATTAATTTACGGAACAAAATTGGGACTTACCTTATTTGTTTCTCCAAGTCGTCGCTACTTTTTTTTTTTTTTGGGGGGGGGAACAGACCCTACACGAGGCTCCCACCTCTCGTGCACAGTCAGGGGTTGAGCAGCACCCCCAAACCTTAACATAAATAAAATAAAGTAAAAATACACGGAGGGAGACATAAACCTTACCTCCGATCCTATGTTGGTTCATAAGTCGACTAACCTACTAAGGTCGGCTAAGTCATTCCCGTTACAAAAAAAGGCTAACTAAAACTAGAAAGCATTAAACCTATGGGAGGACTCCTCCCGGTACAAGTCGACTAAGTAAGCATAAATAAGGGAGACTCTCCCCTTCCATGAGAAAACAAGAAAGTAACCTACACTAGTCCTATTCAACTATGCGATGAATCACATAGCTAAATTGAAGCAGAACAAGTATACGAAACTTCTATCTCGCATGGGATGAGAAAGTTCTATTCATCTAGCCCTTTTTAGTCTTGTCATACCAAGTAAGTCCAAATGGAGAGATGCATCAACTTCAATATCATGATTATAGCAGCTATGGAGGATGAAAAAATGGAAAGAAGTGTATCAGTCAGCCGCTTTGGAGCTGTATTAGTCAGCAACTTTGGAGATGTTGTGGATTGGAGATCCAGCTGCAATCTTGTAGGAGGTTTAAAGGAGGCTTCAACTTCCTGTTGCCTTTCTAAGCTGTAGTACCCTGCAGTAGAAATGCACATTAAGAGGTGCAATTCGGCTAATTCATGCTACAGTTCTGCAAGCTTCTTCGATGCTGCATGTTGTTGGAGGTGTTGTGTATTGAGGCTTGTATCCCCAAATGTTACTTGATTTAGTGTATCTCCAGCTACCTGCAAATGCATAAAACCAAGCCAACAAGACCAAAAACCTAGAAGTCCCCAAGTTTCTGTGGTTATTGTAGAATTGCTGTGGATGGACCAATTGCTGTGACTGTAGCTCCTTATGTTGTTATTGTTGTTGAAGCAGTTGTACCTGTTGCACCATGCTTTTGCTGTTGTATATTGCAACCTGTAGGAGAAGTAGCCTTGACTTGAGTCTGATGGAGCCTTGCATTTTGGAAGGTTCCATTGCTGCTATATTATGTGTCTGCACACCAATAAATAAACAAACAAGGAGTTCCAAGTAGCTTGGATGTAATGGGGTTGATGCAGGTAATAAAGGATGGAATCTGGCATGGTTGGATTGTTGGTGAGGGCTGGTGATGCTCCTGCATCTCTAGCATTTGTCTCCCTTTGTTTGGATCTCTGTGGACCTGCACAAATAAGTAGCCAAAGAACCAAACGAATGTGAGAGAAGTATAGGCTGCTGCAAACCTGTAGCCAGCTTCCTGGTGCCTCCATAGTGGAAGTGTTCAGTTGTTTGTTGTTGCAAGTTACCTTTAGGAGGAGAACTTTCCTCATGATCAGTTCCTTAGAGCACCTGCACATACAAACAAAAACAAAGCAAAGAAAGGAAAAGACCTCAAATAGTGCTTTGGATCTTGTTAGCTTTAAATCGGCTAACTTTTTCAAGGCCGCTTGACTAACGTCTCCAATTATCCAATTGAGGTGAAACTTCTTGGGCTTTGCAACTACTATATTTGCTGTATTCCTGCAACATTTGGGGGTCTTTTGGCCAAGATGGAAACTCCAAGTTGTGAAGTGCACCAGTTGGAGACTTAAGTCGACTAACTTTTTCAAGGTCGCTCGACTAATGTCTCTAATTATCCGTTGGAGGTGAAACTTCTTGGGATTTGCAAATAATGTGTTTTCTGTATTCTTGCAACATTTGGAGGTCATTTGGATAGGCTGGAGGCTCCAAGTTGTGAAATGCTCCATTTGGGGACTTAAGTCTGATAACTTTTTCAAGGTCGCTCGACTAACGTCTCCAATTATCCGTTTGAGTTGAAACTCCATGGGATCTTCAGGAATTGTATTTGCAGTAATCCTGCACAATATGGAGGCATTTTGGTGATGCATGATGTATTTGTTAAGTACTGCTGGTTGCTTTTGGTCTCTGGTGCTGCTGTTAGAATGCTGCTGTTGTTTATCAATTGGCGTCACTGCTGCTTCTGTAATATGGCTTATGCAAAGTCTGCTAACATTTGAAGGCTTGCAATATTTGAAGGCTTTTTGCCCAAGTTGGAGCTTCCAAATAGCAAATTTCTCTCTCTTTAGGCTTAAGACAGCTGATTGTGTCCCATGTGTGATCAACCTGGGCTTCCAATCAAGATTCCTATACCTGTTAAGCCAAGAAGGAAGAGAAGACAAAATACAAACTACTCTACTCCTTACCTCTAAGGTTAGACTGGTTATTCTAAGAAAATAATAAAGATAGTAATAAGGAGGTGAAATTTTCCTTTTGCCAGGAGTTCTAACTGTGAGATATTCAAGGTATTTATAGCTATGCATAGACAAAACCATGTTGAAGTTTGAGTTAGAACCAAAAATGGAATGAGTTAGGGAGGTTTCTTTATTCTCCTGAGTTTCTTTCTTTTGAAAGAAGGCATTTCCAGCTTGTCTATCTCAAGGTATGCCTTAGCTTGTTTGGGGAGATCATGTACAGTGAAATAGAGTTCAGGAGATTTGCATTTGTGGCTGTGTTTGGATAAGACATCAGCTATGTAGTTTGCTTCTCTAAGGATGTGTTTACAGCTGAAAGTTTGAAATTGGTTGATGATGTTGTTTAAATTGTGCAGCAGCTCCTTTATTGACCAATGGGGTTTTGCTTCTTGTTGTAACCACCTGATTAGGAGTTGAGAATCTACCTCTAACTCTACCTATAAATAACCAAGATGAATACACCAAGATAGACCAAAGATAGCAGCCCTGATTTCTGCTTGGTTGTTAGTTTCTTCCCCCAATGGAACTGCATAGGCAAAGATAAGGTCACTATGAGTATTTCTAAGTATTCCTCCTCCACCAATGTTGCCTGGGTTGTTAAGGGCACTACAATCTGTATTTAGCTTTACCATGTGATCAGCTGGTTTGATCCAGCATACAGGGGTAATTTTGGTGTCATGGTAGCATTGTTCCACTGAAATGACTAAGTCCTTCCAGTTATTTGGCCATTCAATATAAGGAAAAGCTGTGATGAGCAGGTTAGAGATGCCTTTGTAGACAGAAAATTTGACTCTTGAAAGGTTAGATTTCTTCCCACCATATTTGGAAGCACATATATTCTTCCATAAGTTCCAACAAATGAAGATAGGGATTGCTTGTAACAGGAGTTTATGTGCTGCATTCTTGTGTTTAGATGTCAACCATCTCATAAGCATATTTCTAAGAGGTGTGTAATCCTTTTTTATGCCCAAAGAATCAGCAAACACCCTCCAAGTATTCTTGGCAAAGGTTCCTGCAACAAAGGTGTGATCAATGGTGTCTTGTCCAGGTCTATCACAACAATGGCACTGAGAGGGGGCTTTGCCAAAGCTGGTTATTTTCTCATTGGTAGGTAATTTCCTTCTAAGAGCTCTCCAAATAAGAAAGGAGCATTTGAAAGGTATTAGTTGGTGCCAAGTACATGCATTCAGCATAGTATTTGTCCTCTTGTCTCTAATGAGCTCCCAGGCAGAAGAACAACTGAACTCCCCATTGGTATTAGGAATCCAGCATGGATGGTCCTGTTTGAGGGGATGGTAGCTGAATTGAGTTGCTAAAATGTTAGGAACAAACTGAGGAGGGGATTTTTGGATAATGAGATCAATATTCCATTGGCCATTAGTTAGAAAAGCTGAAACTTGGGTGTGGTTAAACCTACAGCTGTTAGTAGAAAAATGAGCTAAATGGCCAACACCTAGCCAGTTATCCCACCAAAAAAGGCAAGAGCCAGACTTAATTTGCCACTGAATGTGAGGCTCAATGTTGTGTTTGTTGTTCATGAGGTGCTTCCAAATTAAGGACTGACCAGTGTCCCACTTTTTTGTAATAATATTGGCCCTCTGACAGTATTTGGATTTAAGGAATTCTCCCCACAAGGTGTTCTTGGTTCTAAGGGTCCACCACTACTTGTATTGAAAAGATTTGACCACATCAGTGATTTGTCTAAACCCTATGCCCCCTTCATCATAAGGATAGCTAAGGTTCTTCCATGAGGACCAGTGGTACTTCCTCTTGTCATTTTTCAATCCCCAGAAGAAGTTAGCAGTGATGCTCTGAATCTGCTTAATGATGGTTGAGGGAGGGATGCTGGCTGAAAGCAAATGTATTGGCATGGCTTGAATAACATGCTGCACAAGAATAGCTCTACCCCCATAGCTCAAGATTTTAGCATGCCAACCAGTTATCCTGCTTACAACTTTTGCAATAAGATCAGAGTAGTAAATAACTCTTTGCCTACCAATATAAATAGGACATCCCAAGTATGTTATAGGAATACTCTTTTGGTTGAAACCAGTGATACTCTTGATTCTCAGTACAGTAGACTTGAAAGCATTGGAGGGAACCATGAAATGACTTTTTTGCTTGTTAATCAATTGTCTAGAAACTCTTTCACAGGTAGTTAATGTTTCCATAATGAGAGCTAAGGTGTGGCTTCTTCCAGAAGTAAAGATGATGATATCATCTGCAAAACTCAGATGATTGATCTGAGGTCCCTTTTTTGCCATAAAGAAACCATGGAATTGGGGATGCTGATGAAGATTATTCAGTAGTCTGGACAACACTTCAGCACCTAGGACAAATAAAGCAGGGGAGAGAGGATCACCTTGTTTGAGACCCCTTGTGGAGTGAAAGAAACCATGTCTTGAACCATTGACTATAACATAGTACCAGTTATCAGCCATGATTCTCCAAACCATGTCAATGAAAGTTTCTTTAAACCCCATTCTTCTCATCACAAGACAAGTGTAATTCCAAAAGACCCTATTATAAGCCTTGGTCATGTCAAGTTTTATCACAACATTGCCTCCAACATTTGGTTATTTGATCTGGTGGATTATTTCCTGGGCAAGCATTATATTTTCAGAGATGTTTCTATTCTTGACAAAGCCAGATTGGTTCAAGGAAATGAGGTTGGGGAGAATAGGAGCAAGTCTTAGGTAGAGGAGTTTGGAAATGATTTTGTTAGTGAAGTTGCTAAGGCTTATGGGTCTGAACTCAGAGATTTTTGTAGGATGGTTTACTTTTGGGAGTAGAACCAAACAAGTATGGGTGAAATATTTAGGCATAGTTTGTCCACAAAAGAAGGATGTGATCACTTTAAGTAGGTCTTCTTTGATGATGTCCCAACACACCTGAAAGAAAGTTCCATTCATCCCATCAGGGCCAGCAACAGAGTGAGGATTCATAGTAAAAACAGCAGTTTTGACTTCTTCCATAGTAGGTATGGCTTGTAGATCATCATTGTCTTTGTCAGTCACCATTGTAGGGATGCAATGGAGTATCTGCTGTTGGATGTGCTCCTCCTTTCCAGTAAAAATTTGTTGGAAATGTTCACAAGCAGCATCAGCTATCTCTTTATCACCTTGCACCCAAGAGCCTTCTTCATTTTGGATTCTGTGGATGTAAAGCTTTCTTCTCCTGCCTTTGATGAGAATATGAAAGTAGCTAGAGTTCCTGTCACCTTATTTGAACCAGTGAAGTTGAGACTTTTGTCTGAGGATAAAATCCTCCATCTTCATGTATCTAATGTACTCAGCATTGATAGCATGCAATTGAGACCTATTTTCATTGGTGTTTATACTGATTAGATTCTCTTCAGCTTGTCTAGCCTTCTCCTCATATTCTTTGACTTTAGCATAGATGTCTCCAAATTGATTTCTTGACCAGCTGCTAAGAGTAGCAGTAAGTCTTTTTATTTTCTGATGAAAACTCCACATTGGATTTCCATTAGAAGGTCTGCTCCAGCAATTCTTGACAGTATCCATGAAAGAAGGTTGCTTAGGCCAGCAGTTCAGGAATTTGAAATACTTGATGGGGTTGTGTTGTTGGTCAATCATTTCTAAGAGCAAGGGGCAGTGATCAGAACCCACAGAAGGAAGATGAGTAATGATGGTATGGGGCATGGTTTCTAGCCAGTTATCATTAACCATCCCTCTATCAAGTCTCTTCCAAATTCTAAACTTGATACCCCTCAGGTTGGACCAGGTGTATTTCTGACCTGAGAAACCAAGGTCTTGAAGACCTGAAGCCTCAATAATGCTAATGAACTCAAAACTCTTTCTCATATTATAGGGGACACCCCCTAATTTTTCTTCAGGGTCTACAATAACATTAAAGTCTCCTATAGTGCACCATGGATTGGATGTAGTAGACTGCTGTAGAAGGCTATCCCATAAAGGTCTTCTGAGATGATCTTTACATTTAGCATAGACAAAGGTAGTGATGAATTGATTTGGGATCAAGTCATGATTGAGTTCACAAGTGATTAGTTGCTCATCATTCTCCAAAATCTTGCAATTCACATCTTTGGTCCAGAAAATCCAAATCTTACCATTGGGATTGTGGATGGCATGGTCCATATTGAGCTAGTTTCTGAAGTATTATAACTGAGAGTTATCAGAAAAAGGTTCCATTAGAGCTATAAGAGAAATTTGATGGATATTTTAGAGAAGTTTTATTCTATCCATGGCTCCTTGGGTATTTATACCCCTTACATTCCAGCTAAGGGTACTAATCATTGAGAAATTCTTGAAGTATGGGACCTGGTACTTGGTCTGCCTGTGGGGGCAGTTTTTGTAGAAATTTTTGCCTTGTTGCTAAATCTGGTCCTATGTATCCCTCTAGGAGATAGACCCTGTGAACTAGCCACCTGTTGGATATCTTCCTCATATATATTCTCAGAAGAGGGGTTGATGTTTTTGATTAAATGCTCACTTATAATATCATCTTCCTCCTAATCATGCAAGGGTTGATAATTATTATCTTCTTCATTTTCTGAATCACATACAACATACTCATCAATAGGGTCCTGTATGTTGGTGTTGAAGGTAAAGTGATCTGTAGCTACCTCTGGAGTTTGAAAAGGGGTGATATCTATACCCACCTGGTCATCATCAAGTACAAATTATTGACATCCCTGTTCACTTTGCTGCATTGCAACACTGTCAGTTAAAAGAGTTTGGTATTTCTCAGAAAAGTTTGTTTTCTTTTTGATGGCCTCTCTCCTTTTCTTGCTTAACTTGTTCTTTTTAGCATTAGAGTCTTTGCCACTACTGCTTGCAAAGGATCCCAAATCCTTGGCCATACAGCCTAAGATGTTTTGTATGGTAGAATCATCAGTAGGGGGATCTCTTCTGATGGATTCAGTATTTGGTATGTCATTTTGAGCCTTGTGTGCAGGGGTAACAGGGGCTGTAAGGGCACTCCTAAGGTCAGTGATATTCTCATGCAAAACATGAGACAAAATCCCTCCCCTTTTGGGTTCCCCATCCTACAGATTAGTGGGGTTCTCCATTACTCCTCCAACCCTTCCTCCATCAACTACACAACCAACAGTAGCAGAGATATGATGTGGGGGTGTAAGGGGTATGGGGAGTAATAAGTCAATACCTGCATTCCTTGGTACATTGCTCCCTTGAGTAGTACCTTGTTGTTGAATTATGGTGTTTTCCTGCATGTTTGCTGAATTCTTCAAAATGGAATTCCTTTGGTTACTTGGTTCTCCTGCATCTTGGTTATTGGTTTGATCCTGGGTAACAAGATCAACATAATTATTGGAAGTATAAATAGGAGTAGAGGACTTACCTGGACCTGTGATGTTTTGCTAAGGTTTATCAACTTCCTTGTTCTACTGTGGTTGAATAGAGCTGATCACATTTGTTTGTTGGGGCTTGTTTTGTCCCTTAGATTGTTTCTTTCTCTGAACTTGCCACAACAGTTCTTTTGCATTGTCAAGTGTTTGTTGTGGCTGAGTAGGAGAATCTTTTACAGATGTATTGATATTTGTGTCATCATGATCCTTGGTTAGCATGCCCTCCTTGTTTTTGTTCATTTTTGCTGTTTCTTCTTCTTTTCTTTTTTTTGTTCTTCATCCCTTCTTTGAATATTACAAACATGTATCAAGTGACCCTGATGTTTGCAGTACATGCAGTAATCAGGTACATTTTCATATAAAATAGCTTGCCACCTCCTTAGAGTTTTATCAGTTTTATCATATCCCAGCCAAACATGGGGAGGTCTTTTATTGGTGAGGTTCACTTGAAGTCTCCCCTTGGCTATGCTTCCCCTTGTTTTTTGTATGGAAGCAGTGTCTAGATAAAGTACCTTCCCTACAGAGGCTAGCAGGACAGTGGTGAACTCCATGTTATAGCAATGCCAAGGTAGTTCTGGTAAGGCTACCCAGATTGGCACTATTGGGGTTTCTTCATCCGGTTTAAAAGTAGGTGTCCATGTCTGAATCCTCATGAGTTGGCCCTCTATTGTCATTCTCTGTTTGGTCCAGACAGTATTGTAATCCAACTCATTGTCCAAGTCAATGTAGACATGTCTAGCATTGAAATGAGTAATTTTTACACCTCCTGAGAGCTGAGTTTGAATGATAAAGCTCCTTCTTATCAACTCTATCTTTGGCATGGTGTGGGTAAATTTGCCAACCAAGGTGTATTTGCATCTTTGAGCTAGTTTGTGCATAAAGTCTTCTTTTTCAAAAAACACAGCAGGCAGGCCCTGTTTGGTTGTGTATTCAGGGGTGGCTAATTCAATAGGAGCCTCATTTTTTGCTTGATTATTTCTGAGTTTGGCAGCAAAGGTCTGAACTACAGTGTAAGGGGCAGGCTGAAAGACCTGGTCCTTTAAGTTGGGAAAAATATTTTTCTTGGGGTTTTGGTTAGTGGAATTTGGTTGAGGTTGGGTATTGACTGATTTAGTTCCAACATGTCTAGGACCAACATTAGCATAGTTGATGGGCACCTTAGGTTGGCTAGTTTGAACCTGGATGTCAAAATTACTAGACACCTTTGGGAAGCTATTGTGGGTGGTGGTAGGCTGTTGAGTGTGTAGCTGGTTGCTAGTTTGAGGAATAGAATTGTTAGGCATTTTGGTAGGAATTTCAGGGCTGCTTTTAGAAGTGACTTTGGTATGATCAGTGCCCTGCAAGGAGTTACCTACAGCATTACTAGGAATTACCTTTGCATTAGGTTGCAAAAGAACTCCACTGGATTTCAAATTGGCAGTCTCAGAGTATATCAAGTTGGAAGGATTGGTCTTACCTTGAGGGTCTGTAACATTGGCACTGTTACATTGCTGTGAAGTTCTTGAGGCATGTTTATCATTTTTGGAAAAAGGATGCATCAACTTTGCATTATCAATTGTTTGCATATTATCCTTTAGTTGATTGAATTGACCATATTGTTGATATTGGTCTTGAACCAATGTGTGTTCTTCAGCTTGATTATCAGTGAAAATGTGCATATCACCTTGACGAGTGTCTCGACGACTTTTTGAATTTGAATTTGTTGTTGATGATTCGAGACACCTCTTGTGGATGGGAAGTTGCGCATTGCCCTTAGGGACATTTTGGATTTGATCTTGTGACAAATGGTTCGCCGGAGCTCCGGTGCCGGCACTCTGACAGTGACCTTGTAGATTTGGCAAATTCGAGCTAATTTGACAGGATTTGAGTCCTTCTCTATTGTTTGTGAGTTGCTGGTGGGGTGTATTTGTATTAATGAAATGCCCCATTTTGCATTGGTTTCCACCTGAAAATGTCACCTGAGCTCTGGCAACCTCGCCGGTACCATCGTCCCCAACAATTTCACCGTCCATTTGGGTTGAAATTTTGGTGGTAGGAGCGCCATGAGATGGGGAACAAACCCCAGGGGGTCCGCCGTCTCGAATGTCGCCGGAGCCCTTTCGAATATGAAGGCGCAACTCCGGCAACTCTGCGATGTTTCTCTCAGGCGTCGCCTGATCAGTGCTCTCAAATGGTGCGGTGGTTTGATCCAATTTTTCGACCGTATGTAGTCCAAAAGATAAGGAATCATCTACCACGGTTCTTGATACTCGAATCAAACCATGTTTCTGAAAATTGATGATCTTGTGTGCAATTCTCAGCTCCTCTTCAGAGACAGTGATTGCATTAGTATTTTGTTGACCGATCGATTGTTGTTGATTCAAACCAGCTTTACTTGAAATTGCAGTATTATTTTGCAGATTCAGAGTGTCATTAGCTGGCGATGTTTGATGATCTATATTCGGTGGCCATGGGAGCTTCACCGGCGGCGGTGAAGCTATTTAGAACTGACCGGAGATGAGCAGTGTGAGATAGAGAGGGAGGAGATGACCGTTAGAGATGAGAGAGATTTGGAGTAGAGATTCAAGTCATCGCTACTTTCTCTCCACTTTAGGGTTTTTGTTTTCTTTGTTGGCTGAAGTTTTTTGGATCAATAACTGAAGATTATTCACATATTATACATATATATGTGGTCCTAGGAGGTGACACATGTCATCCCCTAAGGGGGACACATGTCAAGCCCCCTATTGGGCCACCATATCCATGTACTCAAGAAGGGGCTACCACGTGACAGTGGGGCCCACCTCCCTCCAAGCAGGTGGGTAACCTACTTGACCCCAAGCCGGTGGGTAAATTGCTTGCTTGAGGTGCTTCCATGTGTCACTCCTTCATTGACTACCATATGTCATCTTTTTCCCTTCTTCGTGGGTTCATAATCTCGTTCTATTTTAAGGGCCTATATAATCCGTCCTACATAAGCTTATTGTTTCCTCAAGTAGATCAAGTATGTAAGACTTCTAAATTAATGGCTTATGTACGTAAATCGAGTTCTACGACTCATTTCTTGGCCTCTATTTCCTTTCGGATTTTTATAACTTTATTTCCAACCTTCTCTACTATGAGGTATCACATTCTCCCCTCCTTGGAGTCATTTAATAGTATCATAGCTTATATATCTCACATGATAATGTCTAAGGAACTTAAGAGACATTCTGACTTTAAAAGTGTGGGGTGTAACAGATAAGGAGATGTGTGCCTAAATCTGAAGTTTAATAAATTCTACACAGTTGCCATTCATTTGCTTATGATGGACATCATGGAGGTGAATGAACAACTCATAACGTAATACAGTCAGGTTTTTTTTGGCCTAATTTATTTAAAGATGCTGCAGGATTCGTGAACAGATGTGATCAATGCCAATGGTTGGGTACAATATCAAGAGGCCACGACATGTTGTTGAATAACATCCTGGAGGTAGATATCTTTGATGTGTGGGGAATTGACTTCATAGGTCCCTTCTCATCATCATATGGAAATCAGTATATACTGGTGGCAGTTGATTATGTTTCTAAATGAGTCAAGGCCATTGCAATTCCAACCAATGACTCAACAGTGGTAAGCCAATTCCTCAAGAAGCATATTTTTACAAGGTTTGGCATACTAAGGGATATTATCAGCGATGGAGGTAAGCATTTCATAAATCAAATGATAAAGAATTTTTTAGCTAACTTTGGTGTCAGACATAAGGTTGCCATGGCATATCACGCCCAAACTAGCAGGCAAGTTGAGGTATCAAATTGTGAGGTGAAGCAAATCCTCTAAAAAACTATAAATTCTACAAGAAAGGACTAGTCTATCAAACTAGATGAAGCACTTTGGGCCTACCAGAATATATAAAAAACACCAACTGGCACTTTACCATACAATATGGTGTTCGGAAAAGCATTTCACCGCCGGTAGAACTAGAGCACCAAGCATATTGGGCCATCAAAAAGTTGAACGTAGACTCAAAATTAGCAGGTAGAAAGCGTATGGATCAGCTCC
This sequence comes from Solanum dulcamara, assembly GCF_947179165.1. Classification (NCBI taxonomy): domain Eukaryota; kingdom Viridiplantae; phylum Streptophyta; class Magnoliopsida; order Solanales; family Solanaceae; genus Solanum; species Solanum dulcamara. The sequence continues at coordinate 64,765,805 of NC_077240.1, forward strand.
ATGAATTGGAGGATTTTAGACTCCATACTTATGAGAATGCAAAGCTATATAAATCAAAGTCAAAGCGATGACATGACAAACATATAGTCGCTCGAATATTTGAGCCATATCGAAAAGTCTTGCTCTTTAACTCACATTTACATCTCTTTCTAGGTAAGCTTCGATCATAATGGAGTGGACCATTTGAGGCGGTGTGAATGTCATCACATGGAGATATAGAACTATGGAATCACGTAAAATCGACCACATTCGTAGTAAATGGCCAGCATGTTAAGCACTATTTTGGACAAGATGTCAATCTTGAGGAAGAAAAAATTGAGTTCGAGAGTGAATAAAGCTACAACTAAGTCATGACATGACTTTAAATTAGGCACTGCACAGGAGGCAGCCTGTGAGTATAGTATAAGTTATTCATAAAAACATAAAATAAATTTAAAATAGTTTGGGTGAGGCATGCATAGTACGGTCTGCGACAAGTCCACGTCACAGACTTGATTCATCTCAGTTCATTTTTTTCAAGTATGTTTTCACTTAATTTTGGTGAAAATAAGTCCCAAGTGAAGTGTGTTCCGGGTATGCAGACATGGACCTGGCTTATTTTTGTACAAATTACAATTTGAAATTTTAGCCCACTAACTAGTGAGGTCCGCGACAAGTCCACATCGTGGACCTAGGACATGTTTTGGGATCTTTCATTTAAAAAGACGGGTTCAACCCATTTTCAACGATTTTACCCAACCAAATCAATTTTCAAACACCAAAATAGATCCATTCAACTTCATTATTTCATCAAATTAAGCCATTTTGTCTCTTCTACTCTCAATAACTCCTTTCTTCTAAAGCACATTTGTGACACACTCATCAAATTCAAAGCAAAATTTAGTGAGTTTCTACTTCACACAACAAGTTATGTATTCTTGAATCACTTTTATGATATAAATGGTTGAAGTTTACATAAGTAAGTTCTTGGGCCTTAGGTTTTGACTAATTGTAATTGATTCTCATTGTTCTTAGATTGACATGCTTATGGCTGTGTAAAATTTCTAAGAAATTGATTGTTGTGGTTAATTGATTATGGCTTTAGTTCTTGAACTCTAACTCTAATTTTGATGTTAGAAAGAATGGATATTTGTGGTTGTTATGAATAATATGTGTTGAATTATTGAGTAAACATGCATAAAGTATTGTGTTGAAGTTGGTTTGATTTGTGAAAATAGTGTGGGGGTGAAGTTTCTATTGTATTAAAACTTGGGTTGAAAACATGCTTGTAGTAGTGGTGATCATTATGCACATTTCTTCTTGAACATGAATACAATGTTGTGTTAATCATGATTTTACCCGGTGAGTTCAGTGTGGGTTGGTGTAGTACTGTTCTAAATGTATAGATTGAAATGGCGTGACTTATTGAATTGGGTATGTTTCTTTTTGAGGAATATGCTGGATTACTGGAGGCTACTTAGAATTTGTATAGTGTTGGATTCACTATGTTGATTATTTGAATTTTGGGTTGGTTAGTTACCATGTATGCACATAGTATTCAAATGAAGAGAAGTCTGATTACCTTCATATCACGTGCATGTTAATGAAATGTTTAAGTGTGAGGTACGAGCCTAAAATTCAAATTTACATATAGGTTCTTATATGTTGTTTTTGGGTGGCTTGTCTGCAGAAAAAAATTTCATCTAGCCAAATGCCCAGAAAGGAACCAGTAGGCCCTGGAAACAGGAAAAGAGAGAGAGGGAATTAATTTCCATACAACCTTATGTTACTAAGATTAAAACCATTGGTGCAATTAATTAAAATAAAATCTAGTGTTAGGGAAGACAAGTGTTATGCCCCATACTTTTGCACCTTGGGACACTGTCTTAAGTCTCTTGAAAAGTGCCGTGTGATCTAGATTATCCACCACGTATCAAATAACTCTAAGGAAAGGAGAATGAGATACCCCATAATAAGGAAGATTGGAAAAAGGGTTATAAGAATCCGAAAGGAGTTGGAGGCCAAGTGATGGGTCATAGGTCTCGATCTATTTGCGTAAGCTACCAACTTGGATGTCCTACGTAATTAAGCTACTTGAGTACATGTCGATCTTAAGTAGCAAGGAATACATAGGCTCTTAAAGTAAAATGAGATTACGAAACAATGGAAATGAAGCAAGCAGGGGACAAATAGGTGATGTACCTACTTGGACCCAGTAGGTGACTCACCTACTTGGGGTGGACCCCACATTTCCATATTGCAGCCATGGATTGGAAGCATGGATAAGGTGGCAACCTAAGGGGATGCCATGTGTGTAACACCCCTCAAAATATTTCCCTAAGATTCAGACCTTTCTTGTACACGAGTAGGGTCAACCGTATTTATTTTGAAGTATGTGCTTGAGTTAAGACGAGTCCCAGAGAAATTGAAGAGTGTTGGAGGTGATGTGGGGTAACAGAAGACCCCTAGGACCAATCCATGTCAAAAAGGTTCATCGTGGTTAAGTTTTAGGATGAGTTCGTGTATAAGGTCGACTTCTAATGACCCTATCTTTTGAAAGACGACAATCTAGGTGGACCACGACCTATCAAATTAAAGGTCGTCGAGTCTTCTTTCCAACGCCACTAAGAATGTAATTTTTGGAGTTCAGAGTCAAAAGATACGTCAATCCTAAGGTGAACTAGCACAGTAGGGATTTTCAGGCTTGGGTTGCATTTGCTAGAAAATTGGGCTTGGCGCCTCAGTGGTGTGACGCGCCACTATCGCGCCAGAAATATGCCTCAGTAGTTTGGGCTCTGGCGCAGTGCGCCACTAAAAGGTGTGCAGGGTTTTTCAAGCCAATTCACAGAACCCGGAAACTTTGGCCTTGGCGCTATAAGGGCGCGATGCGCCACTATCGCACCAAGAATGTGCCTCAGTAGTTTGGTCCTTGGCACGGCGCGTCACTACGAGGTGTGCAGGTTTTAGGCGTAATTAGCCTGGCGCTGCAATGGCGCGACACGCCACTATCGCGCCAAGTGCATTTTCGCCTATTTTTCAAAACTTTTAAGAAGGGGCAGTTTGGGAATTGTCCCAAATTATATATGTATCAGACTTAGCACATTTTGGGATCATTTTCAATCCCTCACTCTCTCTCTAAAATCCCTAGGAGCTTCTCTCTCTCTCTCTTCTTCTTCTTCTCCATTTCCAACAAGAAGAGTCCAAGAGCTTCAAGATTTGAGTTCTCTATTGAAGACCCAACACCAAGGTTTTCTTTAAGTCTTCATTAAGGTATGTAAGGCTATCTAAAACATGGGTTAAGTCCACCCATGTGCCCTACTCTTACTTTGAGGTTAGATGTTCATGAAAATTGAGTTTCTTGGTATAGTTTATATTTGTATGAACTTTGTCCCCTATTTATTTGACCCTATATGTGTTGCTGTTGCTGAGCCAAGGAGTTCCCAAAATGAGCCTATATGTGAATATGAGTTGATGAAGATGAGTTGTTAAATATGTTTTATTGATCTTTTTAACTATGTGGATTATGATAAAAGAGGTTATTTTCCTAAGAAGTGTTGCCTATTTTAGAGTGTGATTTAAAGTCTTGAGTTGTGATGAGTCTCAAGGATTTCTCAAATGGATAGAGTAAATGATTGGTTATGTCTATATATTGCTATAATTGTGCATTTAAATTTCTTCTGAAGAGATGATTGAGATTGATCGAATAGTACGATTGGAAGAGATTCGATTGTGATAGAGCTTATGAGTTGACAAGGTGGTAATTAGACTTGTCGATATGAGGTTATTAGATGGAGTTTTATGAGCATTGAGTCTTGGGAGGAGTATCGAACACTGAATTGGGCAAGAATATAGTCCATACTCGAACCCAATACCTGTGTTGCCAAACGTAGGGGGGATTGAACCATTAAAGTCGGATGCTTCCCCGAGAGTTTTGTCTTGACATTATAGGACTTGGTTGGATTGGATCCCTGATTGATTGACTCGTTCATGCCCTGGCAAAGTATGAACGGACGCGGCAACAACGTCAGCTTGTTGTACTGTCACTGGCTCATAAGTGATGGTTGTCGGTTAAGAGAAACTCCCAGATAGGTCTAGATAGTACTCTGAGTCAGACTGAGTTGAATGATATGTGATTGGTCCCGTCTAAATCATATTCTTGTTTAGACTTAGGACATTTGAGTGAGTTGTCATGTATATATATATATATGTGTGTGAGTTGAGATTCTGAGTTGACTAATTCTTCCTTGATGTTCATTGCATTCGACCATTTTACATACTCGTACATTCCATGTATTGACTCCATTTGGCCTGCATCATTTCATGATGCAGAGACAGGTACTAGAGATCATCGAACGACGCCCCGTTGAAGATCTACATACACTCCCAGCTAGTTGGTGAGTCCTCCTAGTTTCCGGAGGATGTTGAACCTTATTGTATAGTTTTGTTGTAGCTTCCTTTACTTTGATTTCTTGGTAGCCATGAGCTTGTCATTGACACGTTTTAAACTTTGATAGAGGCTTCATAGACTAGAGTATGGGGAGGTTGAATAGTTATTGTGAGGAGTTTTATTATATTTATTTTGTCGAGTTAAACATGTATGGCCTTCGGCCCCCATATTATGAATAGTACTTCATTAATTGAGTTTCGCTAAGAGAATGTGATAGAACGAATGTGTGACTGGACCAGGTGGTTCGCTCGGAGGTCAGAAATGGCCTTCGGGTGCCGGTTATGTCTAGAGTACCCTCTCGGGGCGTGACAAACATGGTATTAGAGCTCAGAGTTCAAGTGTCCTAGGGAGTCGATAAAGCCATGTGTAGTAGGGTCTTGCTTATGGGTGTGTTGTGCACCACACTTATAATCAAAAGGCTATAAGACATTAGAAATTGTTTCACTTCTTTCATACTCTGAATTCGTGCGATAGAGTTAAACTCTATAAACTTTCTTTCTAATTCGTGCGTTCATACGCTATAGATATGCCTCTTAAACGTACAGCTAGCCAGAGAAATGTTGATAATGTAGAGATGCCCCAGTCAGAGGTATGCCCAGCAAGGGCTAAAGGCCGACCTGCGAGATATATGGAGGCACCCCAAGTGCCTGCTACTCCACCTGCACCCACGTCAGAGGCAGAATTTAGAGCGGCAATTGCAATGCTCACTCAACTAATGACTGCCCGAAATGGTAACAAGAATTCGCCGACTCTTAGCTCTAGTTCCCTAGATTCGTCTACTGCCGCTAGAATTTGAGACTTTCTGAGAATAAATCCGCCGACATTCACGGGTTCTAAGGTTGATGAAGATCCCTAAAACTTTATTGATGAGATGTGGAAAATTCTGAAAGCTATGCATGCTACGGAGATTAAGGGAGTTGAGTTGGTATCCTATCAACTCAAAGATATGGCGAACATTTGGTATAACCAATGGGAACAGCTGGGCAGGAGAGTGAGCAGAGGCAAAACAAGGGCAACAAGTCCTTCTTCCAAAAGAGGCCTCCCAATTATACCTCATCTACCGCAACTGCACCTATGCCGCAGAACAGGTATGATTGGCAGGGACAAGGTTGCTAGAATCTCAGACCCCAGGGTTCTCAATCCCAAACCATTGTGACTCAAGGTTCGAGGGGGAAGCCACCATACGGCAAGTGTTGTAGGCTCCACTTGGGAGAATGCAGAGCGGGAAAGGTTGGTTGTTATAAACGCGGCCAAATAGACCATTTTCATAAGGAGTGTCTGGCATGGGGAATAGAGCCCAGTTCTCTACTACCGCACCGCCAGCTAAGGTTAATCAGAGAGGCACTACTTCAGGTACGAGTGGAGGTACAAACCGCCTGTATGCCATGGGTAGTCACCAAGATCAAAAGAACTCTCCAAACGTCGTGATGGGTATGATTCAAGTCTCTTCTCTTGATTGTTATGTTTTCATGGATCTAGGTGCCACCCTATCTTTTGTAACTCCTTACGTGGCTAGTAAGTTCAATAAAATCCCTGAATGTCTTAGTGAGCCTTTCTATGTAGCTACCCGTGTTGGTGATTCTATCGTAGCTGAGAAAGTCTATAGAGATTGCACTGTGTCAATTCATCACAGAGATACCTTGGCTGAATTGGTTGAGTTAGACATGGTTGATTTTGATGTGATCCTTGGCATGGACTGGCTTTATGTCTGTTATGCCTCCATTGATTGTAGAACTCAGTTTGTCAAATTCAAATTCCCGAACGAAGTTGTCATAGAGTGGAGGGGTAGTCCTGTTATGCCTAAGGGTAAGTTTATTTCATACCTTAGGGCCAGGAATCTAATCTCAAAAGGGTGTATCTATCATATTATCCGAGTGAAAGATGACAATATTGAGTCTCTATCCCTTGAGTCGGTTTCTATTGTCAATGAGTTTCTGGATGTCTTTCTTGAAGATCTGCTTGGAGTCCCTCCTGATAGGGAGATTGACTTTGGGATCGATATTCTTCCTGATACCTAGCCTATCTCAATTCCTCCATATAGAATGGCCCCAACTAAGTTGAGAGAGTTGAAGGACTTATTAGATAAGGGATTTATTAGGCCGAGTGTCTCACCATAGGGAGCTCCGGTCCTATTTGTTGGAAAGAAAGATGGGTCCCTTAGAATGTATATTGACTAAAGGCAGCTGAATAAGGTCACCGTAAAGAATAAATACCCTCTCCCCAGAATAGATGATTTATTTGATCAACTTTAGGGTGCCACGTGTTTCTCTAAGATAGACTTAAGATACGGTTACCACCAGTTGAAGGTGAGAGAATGTGATATTCCGAAGACTACTTTCCGGACTCGTTATGGCCACTTTGAATTTTTGGTCATGTCCTTTGGGTTGACAAATGCCCCCGCAGCTTTCATGGATCTCATGAACTGAGTGTTTAAACCATATCTTGATATGTTTGTGATTATATTCATAGATGATATTCTGGTCTACTCCAAGAATGAAGAGGAGCACGCCTATCATCTTAGAGTCATTTTACAAACTTTGATAGACCAGGTATTGCATGCAAAGTTCTCCAAATGTGAATTTTGGCTTGCATCAGTGGCCTTCCTAGGCCACATTATATCTGAAGATGGTATTCAGGTTGACGGTCAGAAGATTGAAGCTGTGAAGAATTGGCCTAGACCCACATCCCCGATGGAGATAAGAAGCTTCTTGGGTTTGGCTGGATATTATCGAAGGTTTGTAGAGGGATTCTCATCCATATCATCACCATTGACTAAGCTGACTCTAAAGGAGGCTAAGTTCCAATGGTCCGATGCTTGTGAGGAGAGTTTTCAGAAATTGAAGGCCAAGCTAACCACTACTCCTGTTCTGACCTTGCCCGATGGAACAGAGGGCTTTGTGGTCTATTGTGATGCATCCAGAATTGGTTTGGGCTATGTGTTGATGCAAAGGGGGAAGGTGATAGCCTATGCTTCAAGACAACTTAAGTTTTATGACAGGAATTACCCAACTCATGACCTTGAGCTGGCAACGGTGGTGTTTGCGCTTAAAATTTGGCGCCATTACTTGTATGGAGTTCATATTGATGTATTCACCGATCTCAAGAGCTTGCAATACGTCTTTAGACAGAAGGAACTCAACTTGAGGCAAATGAGATGTCTTGAGCTACTCAAGGACTATGATATGAGCATTTTCTACCATCCAGGTAAAGCTAATGTTGTTGCTGATGCTCTTAGCAGGTTGTCTATGGGTAGCACTGCCCACGTGGAGGAAGGAAAGAGAGAATTAGCGAAGGAGGTATATAGATTAGCCCGATTGGGAGTTCATCTGGAAGAGAACAATGAAGGTGGAGTTACTATTCAGGATGGGTCTACATCCTCACTTGTGGCAGAGGTAAAGGAGAAACAAGACCAAGATCCCATCCTCTTCCAATTGAAGGGAGTTGTTCACAAACAAGAGGAAATGGTTTTTACCAAAGGGGGAGATGGTGTGTTGAGGTACCAAAATAGATTGTGTGTGCCGGATGCCGATGATGTTCGAAAGAGGATTATGGCTGAAGCACATAGTTCTAGATACTCTATTCACTCGGGCTCCACAAAAATATACCATGACTTGAGGGAAATGTATTGGTGGAGTGGAATGAAGAGAGATGTTGCGGAATTCGTATCCAAGTGCCCGAATTGTCAATAGGTGAAGGTTGAGCATCAAAGGACATGTGGTTTAGCTCAAAAAATAGAAATTCCAGAATGGAAGTGGGAAATGATCAACATGGACTTTATTACAGGTCTGCCGAGGTTGCGAAAGCAACACGATTCGATTTGGGTAATTGTGGATAGGATGACGAAATCAGATCACTTCCTGGCGGTTCAGACTACTGACACCATAGAGGATTATGCAAAGTTGTACATTCGGGAGATCGTCAGACTGCATGGGGTACCCTTGTCTATCATCTCAGACAGAGGAGCTCAATTCACTTCCCAATTTTGGAAATCCTTTCAGAGGGGATTAGGTTTGAAGGTGAATTTGAGTACAACCTTTCATCCCAGACAAATGGCCAAGCAGAGCGCACTATTCAGATATTGGAAGATATGTTGAGGGCATGTGTGCTTGACTTCCAAGGAAATTGGGACGATCACTTACCTCTCATAGAATTTGCATATAACAATAGCTATCATGCAAGCATTCAAATGGGTCCTTATGAAGCCTTGTATAGAAGGAGGTGTAGATCGCCCATTGGGTGGTTTGAAGTTGGTGAAGCCGAGTTGATAGGACCCGATTTTGTTCATCAAGCCATGGAGAAGGTGATGGTCATTCGAGAGAGGCTAAAGATAGCCCTGAGCTGCCAAAAATCTTACACCGATGTAAGGAGGAGAGACTTAGAGTTTGAGGTGGGCGATTGGGTATACTTTAAAGTGTCACCCGTGAAGGGCGTCATGAGGTTTGGAAAGAAGGGGAAACTTAGTCCTCGATATATTGGTCCTTACCAAATTTTAAGGCGGATTGGGAGTGTTGCTTATGAGTTGGAGTTATCCTCGGAGTTAGCTTCTATTCATCCGATATTCAACGTTTCGATATTGAAGAAGTGCTTATGCGATCCTTCGTTGGTAGTCCCCATTGATAGTATTGGCGTTAAGGATAGCTTATCCTATGAAGAGGTTCCGGTCCAAATTCTTGATCGCCAAATTCGCAAATTGAGGAACAAAGAGGTCGCCTCAGTCAAGGTCCTGTGGAAAAATCAATTCGTTGAGAAACCCATATGGGAATCGGAGGAAACCATGAAATCTAAATATCCACATCTATTCGTGCCTACCGAGTAGAATGTTGAAGGTAATGTCCATTTCCTTGACATTGAATTCATTTGTGCATTTTGAGTCTTGATTGATAATTGATTGAGAATTTGATTGATTGAATAACTTAGTTTTAATTGTGATTTTCAACCTGAGTCTATTCTTGATTTCTCATCATTCGAGGATGAATGATCCCAAGGGGGAGATAATGTAACACCCCTCAAAATGTTTCCCAAAGATTCGGACCTTTCTTGTACACGTGTAGGGTCAACCGTATTTATTTCGAAGTATATGCTTGAGTTAAGACGAGTCCCAGAGAAATTGAAGAGTGTTGGAGGTGATGTGGGGTCACAGAGGACCCCTAGGACCAAGCCAAGTCCAAAAGGTTCATCGTGGTTAAGATTTAGGATGAGTTCATGTATAGGGTCGACTTCTAATGACCCTATATTTTGAAAGACGAAAATTTGGGTGGCCCACAACCCATCAAATTAAAGGTCGTCGAGTCTTCTTTCCAACGCCACCAAGAATGTAATTTTTGGAGTTCGGAGTCAAAAGATACGTCAATCCTAAGGTGAACTAAAACAGCAGGGATTTTCAGGCCTGGGTTGCATTTGCTAGAAAATTGGGCTTGGCCCCTCAGTGGCGCGACGCACCACTATCGCGCCAGAAATATGCCTTAGTAGTTTGGGCTCTGGCGCGGTGCGCCACTAAAAGGTGTGCAGGGTTTTTCAAGCAAATTCCCAAAACCCAGAAACGTTAGCCTTGGCGCTATAAGGGCGCGATGCGCCACTATCACGCCAAGAATGTACCTCAGTAGTTTGGTCCTTGGCGTGGCGCGCCACTACGAGGTGTGAAGGTTTTTGGCGTAATTGGCCTGGAGCTGTAATGGCGCGATGCGCCACTATCGCGCCAAGTGCATTTTCGCCTATTTTTCAGAACTTTTAAGAAGGGGAAAATTGGGAATTGTCCCAAATTATATATGTATCAGCCTTAGCATATTTTGGGATCATTTTCAATTCCTCACTCTCTCTCTAAAAGCCCTAGGAGCTTCTCTCTCTCTCTCTTCTTCTTTTTCTCCATTTCCAACAAGAAGAGTCCAAGAACTTCAAGATTTGAGTTCTCCATTGAAGACCCAACACCAAGGTTTTCTTCAAGTCTTCATTAAGGTATGTAAGGCTATCTAAAACATGGGTTGAGTCCACCCATGTGCCCTACTCTTGCTTTGAGGTTAGATGTTCATGAAAATAGAGTTTCTTGGTATAGTTTATATTTGTATGAACTTTGTGCCCTATTTATTTGACCCTATATGTGTTGATGTTGTTGAGCCAAGGAGTTCCCAAAATGAGCCTATATGTGAATATGAGTTGATGAAGATGAGTTGTTAAATATGTTTTATTGATCTTCTTAATTATGTGGATTATGATAAAAGAGGTTATTTTCCTAAGAAGTGTTGCCTATTTTAGAGTGTGATTTAAAGTCTTGAGATGTGATGAGTCTCAAGGATTTCTCAAATGGATAGAGTAAATGATTGGTTATGTCTATATGTTGCTATAATTGTGCATTTAAATTTCTTTTGAAGAGATGATTGAGATTGATCGGATAGTACGATTGAAAGAGATTTGATTGTGATAGAGCTTTTGAGTTGACAAGGTGGTAATTAGACTTGTCGATATGAATTGATTGAGTTGGTTGAATGGATTTTTATGAGCATTAAGTCTTGGGAGGAGTATCGAGCACCGAATTGGGCAAGAGTATAGTCCATACTCGAACCCAATACCTGTGTTGCCAAACGTAGGGGAGATTGAACCATTAAAGTCGGATGCTTCCCCGAGAGTTTTGTCTTGACATTATAGGACTTGGTTGGATTGGATCCATGATTGATTGACTCGTTCATGCCCTGACAAAGTATGAACGGACGCGGTAATAACGTTGGTTTGTTGTTCTGTCACTGGCTCATAAGTGATGGTTGTCGGTTAAGAGAAACTCCCAGATAGGTCTTGATAGTACTCTGAGTCAGACTGAGTTGAATGATATGTGATTGGTCCCGTCTAAATCATATTCTTGTTTAGACTTAGGACATTTGAGTGAGTTGTCATGTATATATATATATATATATATATATATATGAGTTGAGATTCTGAGTTGACTAATTCTTCCTTGATGTTCATTGCATTCGACCATTTTACATACTCGTACATTCCATGTACTGATGCCATTTGGCCTGCATCATTTCATGATGTAGAGACAGGTACTAGAGATCATCGAACGACGCCCCGTTGAAGATCCATATACACTCCCAGCTAGTTGGTGAGTCCTCCTAGTTTCCGGAGGATGTTAAACCTTATTGTATAGTTTTGTTGTAGCTTCCTTTACTTTGATTTCTTGGTAGCCATGAGCTTGTCATTGACACCTTTTAAACTTTGATAGAGGCTTCATAGACTAGAGTATGGGGAGGTTGAATAGTTATTGTGAGGAGTTTTATTATATTTATTTTGTCGAGTTAAACATGTATGGCCTTCGGCCCCCATATTGTGAATAGTACTTAATTAATTGAGTTTTGCTAAGAGAATGTGATAGAATGAATGTGTGACTGGACCAGGTGGTTCGCTCGGAGGTCAAAAATGGCCTTCGGGTGCCGGTTACGTCTAGGGTACCCTCCCGGGGCGTGACAATGTGTTACCCCTAGGGGTCTGCCATGTGTCACACCCTAAGGAAGTCTATATATACTTAGTCTTATGAATAAGCCTTCATTTTCCATCCTTTTTACACTTAGAAAAAAGATGAGAATCATTGAGGAGGGGAGAAAGGAGTTACAACAGCTATGGCTTTGAGGTAATCCTCCAAATTTTTCTCCGTGAATTAATTATCTAAGGTGTTCTGTGATCATTTAGAGGTGTATATATGTACCTTATGATGACTAAGGATTAGTTTCTTCATCTGTACCTTGGAAAAATTGGAGAGAAACTTGAGAGAAAGAAGAGAGGAGAGCTACGGCCTAGGGGCTGCCAAGGTAAGCCTCCGAGTTTTATCTGTAAATTAATTATCTAAGGTATCCTACGATGAATTGAATGTTTTAATAAGGTGAATTTTCTGTTTGGAGAAGCATCAAAAGGGTAACAAACAGTCCGCTAAGTTTTTGCGCGATTAAGGAACTTCCGAGGCGAGTTTTGGCGAGTTCTAGCAAGGTAAGGTTCCTTATTTCAAATTGAAGTTAATGATGTTGTTACGAGGTATATTAAATTTTTTAAATGAGGTTGGAAGTAGGAAAAATGCATAAGTATGACGGACGTTGTAAGTGAACGAAATTGAAGTCGTTCTAGTCTAGTTAAAGTTGTTAAGGTCGCATAGTATTATTGTGATTGTGGCGTTGTATTGGGAGATGGTTTTATGGAGTGTTGCAGGGATGGAACGTGCGTCAAAAGAGGTGTGGGTGCTTCTGTTTGCAGACACCTAAACCTCCATTCTGCGCGGTTAAAGATTTTACGAATTAACGATTGAAAACCTTATTTTTATATCATGGTTTTGGGGGAGTTGTTTGGGACTTTTTTTGTGTAGTGTTGAAGTGGTATGATTGTGTATTGGCTTCTATTTGTGGTAGATAGTTGGAAGTACTAATTGAAGTTGTAATTGGGAGTTCAGATAGGGCGAGTTATAGAGGAGATACTGCCCGAATTCCATTAACTTCTAGCTAACTAATAGACTAGTCGAGACTAGTCGAGAAAGGCAAATAAGGAATTAGTTCCTATGGGTAGTTGGTGGTAGAATTAAAAACTGGAAAGTCGAAGGTCACTAACCTTAGTATTACTGTCGTGCTAAAAGTTAAAGGAGTAACGAAGCAAGCTTGGATGAGAATAATCCATAACAGGTATGTAAGCTTATCTCTTCCTTTCTTTTGGCATGTCTTCAATTTAAGTAATGAATGATATGAGCTTGAGGGTAAATCTACTCATAAATTCCAAGCATAAATCACAGTACTTATTTACTCCTTCATGAAAGCACTCTTACAATAATTGAACTAGGGGTTCTCAAGCCTTTAATACGTTAGGAAGTAATGAATATATAAAACTATTCTTCCTTTCTCTTGGCGTGTCTTAATCTTAAGTATTATGTGCATATGAAATGTGGGGACAAATATACTCATGAAGCTCCAAATATGATTCACGACTCCTACCTACTTCTTGAAGTGAGAGCTCCTATGCTAATTGAGTTAGTGTCTCTCATAGTCTCCTAGATGATGAATAGCAGAGGGTATGTAAGGCTTAACTCTTCTCTTTTCTTAGCATGTCTTAGCCATAAGTGGATGGTATATGTAATGTGGGGATAATTCCATTCATAGAACCCCGAGTATGGTTCATAAATCTTATTCACTTCTCAATGTTAGAACTCTTGCGATAACTGAGTTATGGTCTTGTAAGTCTTCTACATGATGAAAAGTATTACACGTGAAGCCTATCCCTCCCTTCTCTTGAAATGGCTTAATGTAAGTGAAATGATACATGATATGAGTTAGAGATAGTTCCATTTATAGATTCTGTATGTAACTCATGAATTGTACTCACTTTTGAATGATAAGGGCCTTGAAGTAGTTGAAATACGACCCTTGAGCCTTCTATAGGCTTAGTAGTGATGGGATGTGTAAGCTCCTATACCTAGGAGCTCTTGAACATACGTTATGCCGATATCTGAGGGATATTTGATATGTTACAGAGTTTTATATGCACGTATATGCATTTTGATATATCATATATGGATTGGACCGGCGTACCTCGGCATTATTATACGATATACGGATCAGGCCGTCGTATCTCGGCATTATACCCGATCCAATAGTTTATGATATAGATAGATAGATAGATATTTCTAAAGAACATTCTAAGAAAAGATATTAGTAGATATTAATAGATATCGGTAGTTGTCCGGTCGTACCCAAACAATAATATTCGAGAAGGAAATGCACCTAAGATCAAATATTTCAAGCCGACTTCCGTAGAAAATTCAGACTTTCTTTTTGATATTGCGATCATATAAAAAAATAAACTTTGAGTCTCAATAGCTAAATACATGGCAATTGAATCATAAGTCGAGATCATAAAGAGCATACCGCAAGTAGGAAGTGGAATTAATATAATGGATTCAAAAGCATCAAACCTCTGTTGTTCGAAAGAATTGAAACACATCGAAATGGTACCAGTCGTACTTAATAATAGAAGGAATTGGCAGAAATATGTAAAATTATACCTCCTAAAAAGATTATTCTAGAATAAATAGGCAATAGTTAGGAGAGGTGCGCTAGTGGCGAGCAGAAGCAAGGTTATTAGATACCTCAGGAAAGCCCAGCCAAAACCACACATGCAAGTTTCCCTGCATGTGGCTCATCTATGATAACTTCTTTGGATTTGCATGAAATAGAAAACCGGTCACTAAGTGTGGATGCTCTCTCCAGCATAAGCGAACCCTTTTGGAACTAGTTAAGAATGGGCGCCACTATCCCAGCCCGGATCCATCCAGGTTCTATTGATCATGTCCCCTTCCCAACAAATGTACCTTATCTTGGGGCATCTTTGGATTGACGATAGAAAGCTCGCCAGAGAAAGCCAGGTGTCGTAGGTAAGCTTTATTTAGCCTGTAGCATTGATTTCCCATAATGAATAGGCTAGCCTATCTCTCAATTACCTATGCTGTGCTCGAAAAGGTCCCTCAGTTCCTCGGCAACACCTCGAGGTGCATTTAGTTGTCTTACATGAGACGAGAGCTATTCCCCACTCTATGGCATGATGAATTTTGCTCATCCATTCCGCTCGTTCAGACGCGGTGCCCTTTCTCATTATCATCTACCGCCCTTTCTTTCCTCTCGGCTATTCACGCATGAAGATCATCGTATGTATGCTCTACTTTGGTTGTCGATGCTATAATAGGTAGAAGTACATTATGGAAGGATCAGTCACCCAGTCAAACAACCTTCATCCAAGAAGAATAGTGCTATGCCTCCCCCGATCCCTATAGACAGAAAGAGCTTTATGGTGATCCCTAGGTTGTAGCATGTCTGGTTGTTAACTCTTAGCACCGCTGCCGCCATTTCGAGGACTGAACGATGCCTCACTTGCACAGGTACCTATGTAGTGTAGTCTTGGTCGCACATTCAACATATCATTTAGACTCATGTGCCTTCCAGAACCAGAGGTATTCTAGCCTACTACGTATAATTAGCCAGACATGAGGTGGCAAAAGGATTAGATATCCCCCCATGATATAATTCCCTGCGGTCCAAACTCGGTGCCGCTTTAGGTTAGGGAGCTGGACGATAATAGCCCCTCCGCATCCCAAAGCGCTGCCCTCCTAGGCGCACAACACTAAGTAATCCAAGAAAACCCACATTACTGACTAACGGTGGATAATCATATTTCTTAGAGATACTAAATACAACTTCATGAATGAGAAAAATGAAGGTTGCATTAATGATAAAGATCTCTGGGGAAACTGCTAAAAAAAGATTGAACATGTGGGAGGATCCGAATGAATTTTGCTTTTATTTCCCCCATATGGCGAACTGAGTTACTTACGTTATGGTCTTCAGTAGGCAGGTTGCACTCTAGGTGGCTAGGAATGCTTGCTAGACTAGCAGCCAGACCAAGAATGAATGTGTAATGATGGTGATTCCACACCAGGCTCAATAAAGAATTGAATGTAGGAAGAGGATCCTAAACTAAAAAGGAGTCTATGACCCCCTTTTAGAGCGTATAAGGGGAGGTCAAATTCCAAACCTTTTCTCTCGAGTATACCCATTACCAAAAAATATACATCACTTTGGGACACATGCGCATAGCCGCCGTGCATGGCTAAAAACAAAAAAAAAGAGCTCAAACTTTTTTTAGTTCCACTGAGAAAGTCTTATCTTATCAAAAGATGCCACTCTACGAGGGAAGATGTACATAAAAGGCCAATAGCCTGATGTCAGCTTCTACGGCATAAGCTTTAGATCTATCAATGAATAATAAACATTTCATAAGAAAAGAATAATTTTGAGTTTCTATCTCAAAGAAAGGTATAGGTTCAATTTTTCACAGTTATTTCAATCTTTTTCTTCCAATTCTAGGAAAGAAAAATTCCAAAAAATCAGTCAATAAATGATGAACTCCATCATACAGATGATAGGAAAGGGCTAAGAAAGTTATCTCAACAGAGATTAGGATGAGATTTGATGAATAAAAGAAGAATTGGTAGAAATTATCATAGCCGAAGAAAATCAAACCTATTTTCAGACAAAGAAGATAAAAAAAGAAAACTATAGTGGCTAGAAAAGCTCCGAAGATTCTATGGAAAATTGAAAACATCGAAGTAAGCTGTGGCTAATAAATAGGAAGATGAGGAGATAAGGGACGAAGGATATTCATGATATTTGGAAAGATTTATGTTAATTCGCTCTGCAAGCAGAGCGGTATACCGAAAAAAAGAAGCGACTACCTTACTTAAGCAATTCTGCTTATTCTTTTTCTTTCTTACTTGAAGTTCCTATATTGGTTTTTTCTTTCTTTCCTAATAGGGACTAAGAAAATGAGATAAATATAGCTAAACAACTTCAGTAGAAAGAATTAAAAACCAAAAGTCAAGGTGCATATCGGTCTTTTCAAGAATAGAGGAGTACAGAATAAGGGGTTTGCAAGACAAAAGAGAGTCCGCTGGAACTACGGACAAGGATATTTTACTCAAATCCCCTCTTACTATTTTGAAAAGCAGAATAAAATGAAATTCCACTAGTGTGTATGTAAGACAACTAACATTCTCTATGTTCAATTGGGCAAGCCAAAGCAAGACTTCTCTATGGGAATACCCGGCTATCTCCTACTTTATATAGAGAAAATCCCTGGAATTCTCTGATGTCGGGGATTCTGTCTAAAAACCTACGTATTGCGATCTCTGCTGATGATCATTCTTTTCTTTTCATAAGATCTATTCTTAGGCTAGAGCGTTAATATAGCTTTTCTCTTTTATATGGGACAGGGCTTTGGAGAAATCCTAGAATGGGATTCACTTTATGTGATATCCTAACTAGTACCAGTCTAACTAAGAGTCATCTACTAGGCCAGCTTCCTGTGAGTAAGCTAGTACTAAAGAAGAGGTCTAAGGAAAACCAAAAAAATTATTGGGATAGATGCAGGGCCAATTAATTTCCGCCAATTATAGCGGTGAATGCTAAGTACTTTCGATTAATAGTTTGTAGGATTTCTAGAATAGGAATAGGCTTTCTCTTTAGAGTAAGACTCTTTGCTTGCTTCTTTCGGCTAGCTCAGTGGATGAGTGGCGGTATTCGGCACCTCTTTCTCTTACGGCTAGTGCGCTATTTGAGATAGTGGAAAGGGGGTGTAGTGATAGAAAGTTTTGAATAAATAATTTCTCAAAAGTTATTGCTACTACATTTAATACAGTTACTTCTTTACCTTAGGCCTCAATTAGCCATTGTAAGGCTTACATGTCTTCATCCCGAAATAACTAGATGCAGAATCTCTTTGAAAGGTAACTTGAATTAGCAGTCGGATTGTGAACTATTGTCACGCGTTAGGCCTCCCAATATAATGTATTTGAAGGAGTGAAATCCACTTGAGTCTAAGGAGAGGAGGTAACTTTCGCTTATCTATAAGGATAGTTGGAGTTGACGGTCCTAGTTCTATTAGAGTAAGAGCTCTTGCTGGAATGCCTTCACCACTAGATATTGCATCAAGAGCTTCTATTGCATCAACTTTTATTGAACACTATACAATTTCAAAAAGAAGGAGCTTTGCCGTCGAGAGAAAAAAAGGCATTTACTTCACTTTACTTGAGCTAATCAAGCTTGATGCCGGGAATTGAAGAAGATATGATTCACCAATAGGCGAAGAAGAAATATATATTTCAAATATCTACTATTATGTTCTCACCTCATTCAGTCTTGATGGCAGATAGTTCAATGTACGCTCTATTGCTAGTAGTTTGAGGGAGAGTTAGAAAGCTTTGCTTTGATTCAATAAGTAATAGAGAGAAAAGATAAGCGCATCATCACTATACTCAAAATGAGACTGCAGTTATTACCCGGATCTAAGGTAAAAACCATGTCTGTGCCTAATATAGAAGGTAACAGGGAACTTCTTCAGTCGAATTTTGATGCCACCCATGCTGGTCATTGGAAAAACACTCGTTGGTTGTTGGATATAGTTAATATCTATGAGAAGCTTCCTTCTTATCTGAAGCAACGAGAGATGCCAATATACTGACATTTTTGAGAGCTGAATCATCAACCGCAACACTGACCGCCCCAACATTGTTGCTGCCGATCCTACCTGTACTGTAGGAAGAGAAGGACCTATTACGATGGGGATATAATGCTCCACGTGGAACATGAAGCGAATCATGAACCATGTCTAGACCCGGCGATAGGATAGGAGCTGAGCCACCTAACCTCCACCTTACCTTAGCTTGTCCTTGTCAGAACCATAAATGAGAAAAAGGGGGAATGCCATTCCATTCTTAACATCTTTCGCAACCTTTCTTTCACAGGTGGCAGAATTCTAGACCATATAAACTAGCCAACTAAAGCGGCCTACTCTATCGCAGTAAGGGCTTAAGCGATTGAAGTGACCTAACCTGCTTCTATCTAAATGGGCTCTCGGTCATCTATGTCGTCTTTGGAACTCCTTAGTTTATGGGCCTAGCTCAATGAAAAGCAAGCCTTCTTCCCAGTTGCAATAAGGAACGTCTGTATAGCATCAATCAATTTATCATTAGGGAATAGAATGGAGTGGACTAATACTCTATTCGACTAGAGGAAGAATCTTTATTAAATAGGATGCCTCCTAAGAGCCAAGGGGCCAATCGTCATATTCTCAATCGGCTTTGCCTCGCTGCATACTTTTGTTTAGTATTCCTTACAGCTATTTTCCAATCACCCAAAAGTAGTGGCAAGGCGGATATTGAGCAGAAAGACTGACTTAAGACTTTATCATTCACACCGACCTGCTTTCATAAGCACTTGTTGGCAAGTTCGGAAGAAGGCTTTGAGGGGAACTAACTATATGTGGCTTCGGTTCAGTACTGCTTCTCTCTTAGATTCTCTTCCAGCTGAGTTGCACTAACAGGCTTAGGTAAAGTACAAATAATGTGAGTGACTACATGCGAAAGCTTTTGCTTCTTCCTTTTCTTCTACTGGCAAGTAGCTCTCTTTTTTCCCTATAGGTCAAGATTCCCTCTATATGCCCAACCCATATCTATTTAGTCAAAAGGCTAGTTTAATCACTCTAAGGAAGTACTATAACTTGAATCAGTATCTCTAATAGGGTGATATCAAGCCTTCTGAGCAATATCGATCTTTTGTTTATGGTAAGTGGTCTGCCTTTCCCCTTACTAGATAAAATAGGGAAATTCAAAAAAGTATAGGAAAGGAAACCTTATTCGATGACCACTCCTCCTTCTGAATAGAGATAAGGTCGCCTATCAATTCATAACTACTGCAGCTGGTGGAATAAATCTACCCGGAGCTTCCGCTGGTTTTCAGATAGAAACTCCAATTTCTCTTTCTGCTTGTTGGGAGAACTCTCAATGGATTGGTTTCTGGGATTCGAGGTGGAAGTAGATAGGGACTGAGGAGAATAAAAAACCTCCTTATCAAAATTAGTCTCGTCCGATGCATGGCCGATGAGGGAGGCTCCATAAGGAGAAGAAGTAGATGGAGACTCCGAGGGTTAAGGGATAGGTTTGGTCAAGAATTTCATTACCTAAGTATACCACTATAGCCACTAAAAGGGTCATATATTGTTGAAGAGGAAGTGAAAGGAGTGATACCTTGCGAAGTAGGTACGAAAGGGGAGGCCTCTTCAGAGGTAGTTAAAATCCTTTATTTCAGGGAGGCAAGATAGGCTCTTTCTTTTATGATAGGACAACATACCCTAATTGAGACCCGGAGGGAGGCTGGATGTACTCTAAAGTAGAGTAGATGTACTTGCCTTTTTCTTAGAGTTTATTAAGGAAAAAGTGGAACTCAGATAAGAATGTAGTCTTGTTGCATCTCCTAAAGGAGAAGGGGCTAACCTATCAAACAAATAAGCTGGATCCTCTGGAGTTAGATCGGATGGAGTAGCTACTTACCTTACTGGTGTCCGAAGAAGTCTGTTGGTACAGATATCATATGAGATGTGAAAGCAATTTCTGACTTAAAGACTACTAGTTGAAGTAGAGCCGACTCTAACATTCGACCAGAGAGGTTAGTGCTGGGAAAGCAAAGAATGGAATATCTGTTCTGAAGAAGAAAGTTGCTTGATTATTCTTTTCAGGAGCAAGCCGTAACGACTCTATAGATCGCGAGAATGCATGTTCTGATGCTTGCACAGGCTCATCTACTTCCAACAATCCAACAAAGTGAGTTTCACAGAAGGCAACTCTGAGGAAATAAAAGAAGCTCGACCATGAAAAGGCAAGTCGGGTTTCACTACATATGTGTGGTACCCGACCCTACGCAAATGTGGACTCCCATTGCTTTCTGGGAAAAGAGGCGAGTATCCTTCTCTTTCTATTAGCTCCTATATCTATGGGCATTTAGGATAATATACGTATCTTAAAAGGATTATTAAAAGTCTTATCCTCTATCTTTTATCCCCAACATCGGTTTGAACGCCTCTATTGTTATCTCCGGACGCTGTAGATGCTAGTTCTTATCTGTTGTTCTCTCTTAGCATCCGGTCTTCAAAATCTTTTCTTTGAATAAGTCCCCCTAACATGTATTTAGGCGGCTCACTTGCCCAATGGATATTCCAATTACTAAGTTGACTACCTTCCCTGCCCTAGTAGCTCTTCAAGTGAGTTTTCTTTGTCTTCCCTCCATGACTAAAGTGAGTAATGGGATAAGGTTTTCCCTCCCCTCCTAGAAGTTTTAGATTGAGAGATCCAGGGCACCTTTCCTTTTCTCTATTCCCAAGTCTTGGGCTAAGCTGAGCTTTAAAGTTGGGCTTTCTTCCTAAAGACAAAGTCCGACCTCTTCCAAGTGATTTCCTTTCATGTATTCCTTCCTAAAGGCAGGACTGGGTGGTTTAAGTTGCTCCCTCTTTTCTCTATACCGAGCTAAAATAAAGAATGATGAAACATGTGGCCAGGCATAAATAGAGGCATTCGTCGTGTGATTTCATGCTTCTGCTTCTTCTTGTGGATTCCCTACCCAAAGGGAAGGGGTACGGGACATAGGGACTCAAGCAAAGGCTTTTTTTGAATTCTATCATGCTTATCTTTGTGGCTCTTGACTCTAGTTCTATCATTTGATACTCGATCTGGCTAGACGCCCTTCGCTATGGAGGTTTTGTGTAGGATTTCAATCTGAGATTATATTAAAACAAATAAGACTAACGGTATAGCGTTGCGTTTATATCGTACGACTTTTTCTTTTTAGTACAAGTCTGACTTAAAAATACAGTTATTGAGCTTCCCCTGCCTACTCGTCTTTAACTGGCTTATTTGTACCCATCTACATGATGGAAGTCCCCTCAGCCAATCGTCACTCGACAACATAGTCCTTGATTAACTTGATAGATCTGATTAGATGCTTGCTTTTTCCCAGCAAAGGTACCATTTACAGCTCAATCCGTAAGTTCACACTAGTCAGTATAGCTTTTTTTGAATTTCATTTTCCACAAGAGTCGATATTTCCGATTAAATCTTCTTGTTACTAGATTTTCTATAGGATAAATTATAGGCAAAAATTCTTATTCCTTTCCTCTACAGAGAAACCTTTCTTTCAAGTCACACCATAATAGCCATTTATTAACTTTCTTTGATTCTAGATCAAATATTAATTTCATCTATATTATATATTAATTTCTATCTAGATTATATATCTATATTATATTAAGTAGATTGTATATTTTGATGTGTATCTATCAAATCGTGGCTTCATGTACCAAATATTTCAATATCGTTGCATCCGGTATTTTTGTTTTGTTCCAACAATGTGATGAAGAATAGATCCGAGAAAGAGACTTTCATTTCCAGTCTCCTATTTCTTTTTTTATTGAATTTTGGATTTTTTAAAAGGAAAAATAGTAGATTATCCCTTTTTCTAACATATGAAAGAAGAAAAAAAATCAATATTAGATTGAATTGTCTTTTTTCTTTCGATGCATGGAAAGATATACTCTGAGTTTTACATTGATTTTTATGAAGTATGAAGGAAAGGGATCGCTTAGTCCTTGAATATTTCTTTCAAAACAAAGGATTGATTGAATTGTCTTATTACGACAATTCATGGTTCATATGCGAAGTCAGAAGGAATAATCCAATGGAGTTCATGGATTTACCTAGGTCAGTTTATGGGCTAATATATAAAGGATTTTTCTCTTCGAAACCCATTGGAAAGGGCAGTGCAAGAGAAATCATAAAAAATGATCGAATCTTCGGATGCCCCAAAAAAGATATGAGGTGCTCGGAAATAGTCGAAGTAGTTAAATAGGAGGATCACTATGACTATAGACCAGATATAGATGAAAATGATTTATTTAATATTATGGATGACTGGTTATAGAGGGACCCTTTCATTTTTGTAGGCTGGTCCGGTCTATTACTCTTTTCTTGCGCCTAATTCGCTTTAGAGGCTTGGTTCACAGGTACAACCTTTGTAACTTCATGGTATACCCATGGATTGGCCAGTTCTTATTTGAAAGGCTGTAATTTTTTTACTTCCGCAGTTTTCTACTCCTGATAATAGTTTAGCACATTCATTGTTGTTACTATGGGGTCCTGAAGTACAAGGAGATTTTACTCGTTGGTGTCAATTGGGCGGTCTTGGAGTTTTGTTTCTCTCCATGGAGCTTTTTTTTGTCTAATAGGTTTCATGTTACGTCAATTCGAGCTTGCTCGATCTGTTCAATTGACCTTATAATGCAATCAATCGCATTCTCTAGTCCAATTCTATTTTTCTTTCTGTATTTCAGATTTATCCACTAGGTCAGTCTGCTTGGTTCTTTGCACCTATTTTTGGTGTAGCAACTATATTTTGATTCATCCTCTTTTTTCAAGGGTTTCATAATTGGACCTTGAACCCCTTTCATATAATGGGAGTTGTCGGTGTATTGGGCATTTTTTTGTTATGCATCATTCATGGTTCAACTGTAGAAAAGAATTTATTTGAAGTCGGTGATAGTAAAAATATATTCCGTGCTTTTAACCCAACTCAAGCAGAAGAAACTTATTCCATGGTCACCTCTAACTGCTTTTTATCCCAAATCTTTAGGGTTTCTTTTTCCAATAAATGTTGGTTACATTTCTTTATGTTATTTGTACCAGTAACTGGTTTATGGATGAGTTCTCTTAGAGTAGTCGGTCTAGCCCTGAACCTACGTGCCTATGACTTCATTTCTCAGGAAATTCGTGCAACAAAAGATCTTAAATTTGAGACTTTCTACACCTAAAATATTCTCTTAAACGAAGGTATTCATGCTTGGATGGCGGCTTAAGATCATCCTCATGAAAACCTTATATTCCCTGAGGAAGTTCTACCACATGGAAAGGCTCTTTAATGGAACTTTAGCCTTAGATGGTCGTGACCAAGAAACCACTGGTTTCGCTTGGTAGGTCGGGAATGCCCGACAACTCAATTTATCTGGTAAACTACTTGGGGCTCATATAGCCCATGTTAGATTAATCATATTCTGGGTTGGTGCAATGAACCTATTTGAAGTGGCCCATTTCGTACCAGAAAAGCCTATGTATGAAAAAGGATTAATTTGACTTCCCCACCTAGCTACTAACGGTTGGGGGGTCAAAAGTATATATATACTTTGTTTAAATAGGGCCCTAACTTTTGAATGTGAATCAGACTAACCACCTGTTCATCTTCTTCTATTTGCAGGTACACACACTTGAGGATCGAGACTAGAATATCGATGGATGGACTCTGACTCTAAATGAAGGAATCTGAGCTTTATCAACACTGATAGGATTTCTAGCTTGTGTAGGCAGCTGGTGGAACTCCTCAAAAGTGCCAAAAATCTCCTCATCAATGGCATAATTCTCTCGGCTATCTACTACAGCATTTCCTTCCTTGTACAAATGAGAAAATCAAATCTATTTATCCCTCAACATTGTAAGAATTTTCCTGACTATTATATCAATAGCCCAGGGTGCAGACACCTCTTGTATCATGATCAGTCTAGCAATGGTTGAATCAATCTCAATCACCATATTTGTGAAGCCTTTATGCACACAGATTTTAGCAGGTAACTGAATAGCCATTATATCTAAATACATATTAGTTTGAACGGGTAGCAGCACACAAAAAATCACCAACAGCATCTCTAAACACCACAGTAGCACCACTCTTACCTGGATTACCTCTTGATGCACCATCTGTGTTACATTGAATCCATTGTCCAGTAGGGAATTCCCAACATACTCTTCAATAATGTAGCCTAGGGATGTAGCTCTCCAACTCACTAACCAATTCAGGTCAATTAAAAGACAATCTTTTCATCTTAGGAAACCTTTACACTAGTAAATTGTGCAGAGTTGCTGAAACCTAAAAAATTCGCCTATTCAAGAAGATATTACCACCATACCTTTCTTTCTTTCTCCTCTTCCATAGCTCCCAGACAACTACACAGGGCAATGCTTGATATAAAGGCTTTAGATATACATTTGCAGGGTGTTTCCACCACCTTTGAAATACCTTCTGGAAGCTAACACCATGTGTAAGACCTGGACCCAAGGAAAAGTACTGCCATACCTTATCAGCACATTGACGCTTCAAAAAAGGATACTGCATGGTTTCCACTGTTGGTCGATAACAACACCAAGACCATGAGGGCATTGTATATCCAAGTCATGTTAGAATTTCATCCAAAGAAAGTTTCCAATGCCACACTCTCCATGAGAAGAAAGATATCTTAATTGGTAACTATAACGCTCTAACGCATGTCGTTATGGAGCTTTGGAACACTGTCGATTGCCACCTCTTGCAAGAAATCATCGGTCACAAATGGGAATAATCATATGTTATAATAGGCGCTTTGAATTTCTTTGGAGATTCTTAATGCAGCATGTGCTGAAATCCACCTAGCTACTTACTACTCAACTTAAAATCCAAAATGAAATGGAATTCAAATTGGTCGAGAAAACAAATTGTGCTAGTTGGAATTTGGAATGAATGAGACTCTCTGTTTCTATTCTCCATCGAGTCATCAAGTGATTAGCCAACTCAATCTATTTTTCCATCCGATGATCTTTACCCTAGGACTGACTCTGTTCAACCTGCCTTGATTGCCTATCTAATGCTACTGGTGCAAGTAACCGCTCAACAAATAGGGAGTGAACGACTCTTCTATCTAGATCGGTGATTCCGTTCGGCCGAGCCAGCTATCGAAAGTCTTGCAAGCAACCTACACTAAGCTAAGCGAGCTAGAAGCTAAAGTGAATCTTTTTTGGCATCTTTTTCTTTGCTTTGACCGCGACTTTGTTTGGTCTTCCTCTTTCCTTCAGCCCATGTTTCAAAGCTAGCAAAACGTTTGAGCCTTCGGGATCTCTCTTAAATGGCGGTTGTTCAGTCCTTTTCTTCAGTTGATGCTGAGATTGATGCTTTGATTGTCTCCTATATCATTCGGTAATAAAGATCCACTACTTTCCTTGTTGATACTAAACTCAGTACCTCGCTTCCTTACTAGTACACCTACTAGATACATACTTATTACGAATGTATTCACTAGGCATCTAACTTAGCAACCTTTTGCTTAGGCTGGTAATGATAAGGAAGGAGATCTATGGATAATGGGATATAAAAGTTAGGTGCGACGGTAAGCTCAGTTAGAGCGGAAAAGGTCAGGCAAGGTTATGGTCAGACAATGTAGTGCAAGTGATGGGTAGCGCTTGCCATAAAGAAGCTAGCTAGAAAGCAGGTCAGGCAGGCGAGTGATAGTACAAGCAAGCTAACATGCAGGTGAGGTTGAAGGCCCACGGGTCGTGAACTTCTTTTCCCAAAGAAGAAAAAATGAACGTATTTTGGGAATAAGCATTGGCTAACTCTGTGCCAGTAGCCGCGGTAATACAGAGGATGCAAGCATTATTCAGAATAATTAGGCGTAAAGAGTCTGTAGGTGGCTTTTTAAGTCTGCCGTCAAATCCTAAGGCTCAACCTTGGGCAGGCGGTGGAAACTACCAAGCTAGAGTACGGTAGGGGCATAGGGAACTTCCATTGGAGCGGTGAAATAAATAGAGATCGGAAAGAACACCAACGACAAGAACACTCTACTAGGCCAAACCTGACACTGAGAGACAAAAGCTACTAGAGCAAATAGGATTAGATACCCTAGTAGTCCTAGCCATAAATGATGGATACTAGGTGTTGTGTGTATCCACCCATGCAGTGTTGCAGTTAACGCGTTAAGTATCTTACCTGGGGAGTACGTTCGCAAGAATGAAACTCAAAGAAATTGATGGGGGCCCGGACAAACGGTGGAGTTTGTGGTTTAATTCGATGCAAAGCAAAGAACCTTACCAGGGCTTGATATGCTGCGAATCCTCTTGATAGAGAGGGGGCAATTCAGGAATATGGACATAGGTGGTGCATGGCTGTCGTCAGCTTATACCATAAAGTATTGGGTTAAGTCCCACAATAAGCGCAACCCTCGTGTTTAGTTGCCATCGTTGAGTTTGGAACCCTAAACAGACTGCTGGTGATAAGATGGAGGAAGGTGAGGATAACATCAAGTCATCATACCCCTTATGGCCTAGGCAACACACGTGCTATAATAGCCCAGAGAAAGGGTTGCGATCCCGTAAGGGTGAGCTAACCCCAAAAACCAGTCCTCAATTTATCTTGCAGGCTGCAACTCGCCTGCATGAAGCCGAAATTGCTAATAATCATCGGTCATCCATACGATGGTGAATTCATTCCCGGGCCTTGTACATACCGCCTGTCACACTATGGGAGTTGGCCATGCTCGAAGTCGTTACCTTAACTGCAAGGAGGGGGATACCGAAGGCAGGGCTAGTGACTGGAGTGAAGTCATAACAAGTTAGCCATACTGGAAGGTGCGGCTGGATCACTTTTTTTCAGGGAGAGCTAATGCTTGTTGGGTATTTTGGTTTGACACTGCTTCACACCCCCAAAAACATAAGGGAGCTACATCTGAGTTAAACTTGGAGATGAAAGTCTTCTTTCCTTTCTCGACGATGAAGTAAGACCAAGCTCATAAGTTTATTATCCTAGGTCAAAACTATTACACCCCACACTCTTGAGTTCGTAATGTCTCTTAAGCTTCTTAGAAGTTACTATATGAGCCGGATAGTCTACAACGTTATTAAACAACTCCAAGGAAGGGAGAATGTGACACCCCATAGTAGGGAATCTTGGAAATAGGGTTATGAGGAGTCGAAAGAAGTTGGAGGCCAAGTAAGGAGTCGTAGGACTCAACTTACCTACATAAGCTACTAACTTAGAAGTCCTACACACTTAAGATACTTGAGTACACATCAAGCTTAAGTAGCAAGGAGTGCATAGGCTCTCGAAGTAAGATGATATTTCGGGCTCACGACAAAGAAATAAGGAAATAACGCGCCTACTCGAAGCAAGTAGGTGATGTACCTACTTGGAAAAGCAGGTGATGCACCTACTTAGGTTCAAGTAGGTGATGCAGAAGCTTGGGGTGGACCCCACTGCCATATGGCAACATATGATTGGCTAAATAGGTTGAGGTGGCACCCTAGGAGGCTGCCATTTATCACCCTAGGAGGCTGCCACGTGTCACCCTAGGAGGCTGCCATGTGTCACCCTAGGGGGATGCCACATGGCACCTTCTAAAGATGGGTATATATATGTGTTAAGTGACTCTTAGTCACATTTCTCATCCAAATCTTCAGCCAAAAGAAAGGAAAAAAACATGAGCAACAAAAGGAGAGAAAACGTTGGAAGAAAAAGAAGGGCAACAATGGTTTTGAGAAATTAAAGGTAAGTTCTTCAATTTTTCTCCGTGAATTAATTATCTACGGTGCTCCTCAACCACATGCATATGTATATATGTATCTTATGATGTCTATGTAATTATTTCTTCATCTTTACACCTGGAAAAGTAAGAAAAAGAAGAGAAAAATGTTGGAGGGCAAGGGGAGGAGCTACGGGTTTGGGGGCTACCAAGGTAAGCCTCCGAGTTTGTTTCCGTGAATTAATTATTTGAGGTGTTCCAAGTTTATATAATAGAGTTTTATAACCAAAAATTCCAATTTGGGGCAGCGGATACGGGACATAAACAGCCCGCTTAATTTCAGCACATTTGGAGAAGTTCCGAGTTGCTATTTGGCAGTTTTAGCCAATTTCGGGTAAGGTAAGGTTTCTCCTCTTAATTTGGAGTTTATGGTATTAATAGGAAATGTATTATATGTTGTTTAAGTGTCTCAAAATGTGAAAACATCATAGAAACACTTGACGTTCAAAATAAACTAAATTGGAGTCGCTATAGTTGAATTGTCGTCGAAGTAAAGTGTTGTGCTTGTGGTATACTGCTTTAGGTGTGTGGCTGTTTGTTACAGGGCCTAAATTTGTTCTAAAATGTGTGTGGGTGCTTCTGGTTGCATCCACATGACCCCTCATTTCTCATAATTAAAAGTGTTACAAAGTAAAGGCTAGACACCCTATTTTGATATCGTAATTCCGAGCGAGTCGTTTGGAGTCTATGTTGTATATTGTTGAGGTGAACTGCTTACACATATTCTGCAGGTTGTTATTGTTGGTTATCTGTAGTGTTTAGGGATCTAATTGGAAATTTGGATAGGGCATGTTATAGGGAAGGTGCTGCCCAATTTTCGTTAACGCCTTAACTAATTAAACAACTACTCGAGGAAACGAACAAGGAAATAGACTCCATGAATACTAAGGTGCAACTGAAAGTGCTGGAAAGTCAAGAGTGGTTGATATTCGTATTACTTCCATGTTGAATAGGTTGAAAGGACGATGAGGCGAATGTGACAAAGAGTGACTCGTACGAGGTATGTAAAGCTTTCTCTTGGCATATTTTGGTATAAGTACGTACAACTATCTTTCTTTCCTTTTGGAATGTATTAGCCTTAAGTGAATTGTATGTGGAATGTAGGGGTAATTTTATTCCCAGAACTCTAGGTATGCCTCATAATCCCTAACTACAGTTAGGTGTTGACACCCTACAAGAATTGATCATTGCCTGTTAAGGCTTCTACGTGCTAAACAGTAGTGTATGGGAAACTATCTTTCCTTTCTCTTGATATGTACTTGGTATGAAAATGAGATTATGATAGTTGTTCACCGAGCCCCAGGATGGGCCGGGTACGAGATATGTATATAATGACCACCTGAAGGAAAGTACAGACTATATAGAGTTTACTCTCTTTCTTTTCTGGCATGTCTTAGTTTTAAGTTAAATATGATGTGAGCTCCAGAGTAACTCTATTCTTAACATCTCCTATTTACTTTTGAATATCGAACTCTGATAGTAGTTGAACTATTTCCCTGGAAACTTCTATATGGTAAGGAGGTACCAAATGTACAGGCTCCAATTTTAAAGACTATACGAGACTAAGTGTTTTTGATTCCATAAATGATTTGGTCCTATGTTAATACATGTCTAAGGTCCCCGAGATTACTTTTGAGGAAGCCCATAATGGCATTTAGAGGACACTCGAGATGACTACACCTTTACTCGGTCCTCAAACAAAAGCTTAATTTTCTTATTTTGTCGAGTCTCTGATAATGATTTAAATTGTATATAGTTATTCACTAATCTACTCGTGTATACGTTAACCCTTCTTCACTGAGTCCTGGGCCAAGTACGTTATCGTGCACAATTCACTACATTATCCACCGAGCCCCTCACTAGAGGGCCGGGTACGTATGTATATGTATGATGATGTGTTGTAATAAGGTGGTGATGGCATTGGTGCCATGATGGTTTTACAGAGGTGATTCACCAGACCCCCGAAAGGACCGGCTATATGATATGATTTGAACATGCATGTATTTGTAATTCACAAAGTACAGGTACAAGTTTCTGACTTGATAACTTCTTCCCCTGCTTCTCTATTTTGGATATACCTCCAGTTGTGTTATGTTACGTTTTACATACTCAGTACATATGTCATACTGATCCCCTTTCTTCAGGGGGCTGCATTTCATGCCTGCAGGTATAGGTATAGGTTTTGGGAGTCCGTCAGCTTAGGATTCCGCTCAGCTCAGCTGGAGGAGGCTCCATTATATCGGAGCCTAGTTTTTGATACTGACCATTGATGTATAAAATTATTTTATCTATTCAGGGGTACGGTGGGAGCCCTGTCCCACCATATGTTGTCGTTAATATTTTTAGAGGTCTGCAGACATGTATATATGGGTTATATATGTTAGTTTGGTTCATCTGGGTCTGTGTGATGTATTATATATGTTGTTATGTTATGGCAGCCTTGTCGGCTTGCTTGCCCTTTCATGTCATGATACGAATGAAAGTGATTATAAATATATGAAATGTTATGACCCATGGGGGTTCTCATATACGTATCATGTTGTTCGTAGTCTGATTCGACTACACTTGATTTATATGCACTGCATGTCTATAGTTCGACTTGACCACAACTGATAGATATGTATACGGGGGTCCAGGTCGGACTCCAATTGCGACCTACGGGGTTGGGTCATGACAAAAGTTGTATCAGAGCAGTTCGTCCTTGGAGTGTCTGCAGACCGTGTCTAGTAGAGTCTTGATTATCGATGTGTTGTACGTCACATCTATTACCAAGAGGCTATGGGACATTTAGGATGTTACTTTTCTTTCACATATGAGATGATGCTATAGACCCGAGTCATAAGACAATTTATTATACTAACCTTCGATCTTAACAGAAGGACGACATTAACCAAAGGAAGTAATTGACGACATGGGACATTACGAAGCACGCATATAAGTAAAGTAAAGGCACGGAAGATATCTGTTGGGTAAGGTATTGAAGTACTATTGAAATGTAAAGTTGAAACCTGAAAGGAAAGCAGAGAGGAAGTGCAACAGATGCATTTTGAAGTTGGACATACGAGGTAAGTCCAGTATTTTTATATTATTGTTAACATTAAAAGCCCTGTGTGGCTGCGATATGAGATGATATTGAAAGCCCTGTGCAACGGTGATATGATATGAATATATATATATATATATATATATATTTGTGTTGTCCCTGTGAGGCATTGTTGGTGTTTTCTGCGTGCAGGTTGTGGGATAGGAAGAAATATTGAGGAAACTCTGCCCAAATTTTCCTAAGAAACTAGAAGGTCAATATTGATGTGGTAAACTAAAGTTGGAAAAGACTTAGGAACCTAAGGAGATGAGCTAGGGAATATAGGTAGACTTGGATAGAACAACATATTAAGGCACCGACTAACTTGAGATACACGGATAACCTGTGATAGGCTATTATTAAAAGAAATAAAGGTATGATTAAGATAAGGGAAATAGAATTGTGACTGATATGAAGTACTAATAAGACAACCTGGAAGATATTGAGGATGGGACAAACTAAGAAGGGCCAATGTCTAATGATCGGGTCTCATTTTTGATGAAAAGTACCATGACCTCAACCCGTAGCTGTGAACCAGATAATTCGTCCACAACTTGAGGATTAACCTAGAAGGGAACCAGGGAAGTCAAACATTAAGAAGTATTGTGATATTTAAAGGACTCTAGTTTTCTTTTAATGGTGGTTGAAAAGTGTTTTGTGATAACAGTTTATTAGTTTCCCATTGACTAATTCGAGAAATAAATTCTAATAAAAGCGCCCTAGAGAGATGTCATGAACTGAATATGAGTATGAATTTAAAGGTATGGTATAGCAGTATGGGGACAAAGTGAGACCACTAATAAGATGCACTTGGTAGATGCTAACTAAGTTAAAAGCCTACGTTGAGTACGCAGCAAGAACATGTAGCTTAAGATATAAAGGAATGACACGGGTACACAACGTCGCCCCAAAAATAATGGAACTCTTAAGAGACAAAGATGGCGAACTTAAGGAATAAATGGCACAACTGTTGGACAATGAATGTTGGAGTACAAATGTTGCCTAGTTAAAAGAAAATTTAGAACGACTACAAGTGTATATTAAATTTTATAAGGATAAGTAAAATGTGGCCTTGGGAGAGTTGTTCCATAGGTCCCATTACTTAAGTAAAGATTAATAGAGGAGATGTCGCACTATATATGGAAAGGTTCCAGTCGCTTTGTGATTTAGCCAAGGTTACGTACGTGGATAATCAGGTTGGCAAAAAAAATGTACAAAGATGGGGACATGATACAGTACCAAATAGACTAGTGAAGGAGACTGGACAAATTTGAAACTGGGCATTGAGACATAGAGCAAGGTATAAGCAGATAAAAGTATAAGTACCCTCTAAATGGGGGGAAGCAAGTAAGAAAACTGCAAGGGTAAGATGGAGGCAATTGATATGGTAACATAATTGAGATGGATACTTAAACTTCAATAAGATACTTTGTTAAACCAAGTTAAGAAGATCTGGAAGTCGTCAATAATTGGATAGAAGTCAGAATGCTATGCAAGATAGAGTTAAGAAGTTTTCAACAAGACCTTGAATGACGTAACGCTAGAAGGTAAATGCGTATGAAAAGAAAAGGGTATAGTAATAAAAGAATATAGAATAACTCAAGAGACACTACAAAGGATAATGACAACATTCTGGGTCAAAAGCCAAATGTTGGTTGTAGAGTTGCTCGCAAATGATATTGCGATAGATAAATAACCAAGGAAAAGAAATAGAAAGACTCTTATGGTAGGAGATAAGATGAGCAAGGAGTAAATAAGAAAATAGAAAGAAGTGCGACAAGGTATTTCTTGCACTCTCTCCTATTCTCATAAAGGTAAAGAATGACACAAGAATGTGTCAAGAAGGTTACAAGCGGAGGTAAGGAAAAATTGTGAAATAGTTTAAATAAGACGGACAGGACTAGCTGGTTACTATAGGATTGGCAAGCTTATATGACAAATTCCTTTAAAACTATGCCAACTAATGATAGACAGAACTCAAAGTAGCTCTAAAGGTCACTATATGAACGAACTTTAGCGCTACTCAATAGCCAACCCTAATGAAGGGGTACGTACAAAAAAATGGTGAATACAATAGGAGGAGTTAAACCAAAATGACCAAAAAGGGACATGGTCATAGTGGAATTAAATATCTACCCCTATATCGGTTGCAAGATAACAGAGGAAAGGGCAAGGAAGCACATAAAGACTAATGAGATGACGTTAAGATAAATCTTGGGCTAAGTTGAGTGCCCCGCACATTATTGCAAGGATTACCATGAAATGAGACACAAGGACTTCCCAGTGAGGTCATCCATCCCAGTATAACTCTCGCTCAAGCACGCTTAACTTCTAAATTCTGGTGGAATTTAGTGTGATAGTGCGGGTTTGATCATGCGAGATGGAAGAATCTAAACTAGCAGCAGAGGAACGACATGAGATTACATTCCTAGAGTACTATAAGTTATGTTGAGGGTATTGTAAAAAGGATTTAAGCAAGATAAAAAGGATTAGCTAATTGCTAACTGACGACGCACTCGAATGCCACAGTTCTTTAACATAGTACCAGTTAATGAGTGGCAAATCACAGAGAGGCTATATGGGCCAGTGGGCGAGGAAATTTCGACATCATTTGACAGCCAACTCTGAGGGCAAAAAAGAAAAACCCAAAAGGTAAGGGTACCAGTTGATGTAATTTATGGAAGACAGGAAGTAATACACGAGGTCAAAAATTCCACCATATGACCAGGGCTACTAGACGTACTTCGCACTCCCTCGACAGATAACTTTGGAGGGAATGTTACCTAGGGATTAATGATATTAGCTCATATTCCTTTAATCAAAGGCTACCTACTCAGTCGAGAAGGTGTAAAATTATAGGGTAAAAGAGTGGTAGGACCTTATGGAGTCCCCATAGCTATTATCCCAGATGAAGGAGCCCAAGTTATAGTTAACCATCGAGAATCAGTCTGCAAAGAAATTGGGAAGACACATAAGTCTTCGTACACTACTTGACCCTCAAACCTGATGAATAGTCTAAAGCGTACCATTTAAACGCTAGAAGATACGTCATGAGATGGTGTTGTTAACTTCAAAGGTAGCTGGGATAATTATCCATCACTTATCAAGGTTCCTATAATAATAATTACTACTTCAGTATCCCAATGGCCCCGTACAACACTGGTAGAGAAAGACGTGTAAGTCCCCTATTGGATGGGTCGATGCTAGAAAGACTAAGGAAAAAAAGGCCCCAATATGATTAAGCAAGCTATTGACTAACAGCCCAGAGTCAGCAGAAATGATATACAGATAATCGACATCGACATACAGAATTCAAATTGATGATTAGATATTCATAATATGGTCACCCATAAAAGGACTTAACCCAAAATATATTATATTATATCAAGTTGCTCGTAAAGTGGGCAAAGTGACCGGTAAGTTGAGCTTAACACCTTATTTGGAAACTATATGCCTAGTCCATTAGATAGGGATGCTTTGCAAGGGTACTGACGAGCCACCCAGGGTATGTTCCATAGATGATGTCCAGGAAATGGAATCATGTGAGGGACAACCTATCATCATCTTAAATCGGCAAACTAGAAAATTGTAGACTAAAGATGTGCCTTCTGTCAAGATACTATAGCAAAAACCAAAACCATAAAAGGGAATGACTTGAGGAATTGAAGAGGATATAAAACACAAGTATTCGTACCTATTCCCGATGTCTACAGGTAACCCCAACTCCTGAAATTCGTATGTTAATTACTTGGATGAAATTATGTGTGATCGCAATAGAAAATAATCTCTCTACAGTTGGTATAAAGTCTTGAGGGAAGTTTTATTTAAACATTCGGGGATGAATATTCTAAAGGGGGAAGGATGTTACACCCTACACTCTTGAGCTCGGAATGTCTCTTAAGCTTTTTAGTAGTTACTATGTGAGCTAGATAGTCTACAACTTTATTAAACAACTCCAAGGAAGGGAGAATGTGACACCCCAAAGTAGGGAAGCTTAGAAATAGGGTTATGAGGAGTCGAAAGAAGTTGGAGGCCAAGTAAAGAGTCGTAGGACTCGACTTACCTACGTAAGCTACTAACTTAGAAGTCCCACACACTTAAGCTACTTGAGTACACATCGATCTTAAGTAGCAAGGAGTGCATAGGCTCTCGAAGTAAGATGATATTGCGGGCTCACGACAAAGAAATAAGGAAATAACGCGCCTACTCGAAGCAAGTAGGTGATGTACCTACTTGGAAAAGTAGGTGATGCACCTACTTAGGGTCAAGTAGGTGATACATCAGCTTGGGGTGGACCCCACTACCATATGGTAGCATATGATTGGCCGAATAGGTTAAGGTGGAACCCTAGGAGGCTCCCACGTGTCACCCTAAGGGGCTGCCATGTGTCACCCTAGAGGGCTGCCACGTGGTACCTTCTAAAGAGGGATATATATATGTGTTAAGTGACTCTTAGTCACATTTATCATCCAATTCTTCAGTCAAAAGAAAGGAAAAAATGTGAAGAATAAAAGGATAGAAAACGTTGGAAGAAAAAAAAGGGCAGCCATGGTTTTGAGAAATTAAAGGTAAGTTCTTCAATTTTTTTCTATGTATTAATTATCTACGGTGTTCCTCAACAACATGAAGATGTATATATGTATCTTATGATTTCTACGTAATTATTTCTTCAGTTTTACACCTGGAAAAGTAAGAAAGAAGAAGAGAAAAACATTGGAGGGCAAGGGGAGGAGCTACGGGTTTGGGGGCTGCAAAGGTAAGCCTCCAAGTTTCGTTCCATGAATTAATTATTTGAGGTGTCCCAAGTTTATATAATAGTGTTTGATAACCAAAAATTCCTATTTGGGGCAGCGGATAAGGGAAATAAAACAGCCTGCTTAATTTCTGCATGTTTGTAGAAGTTTCGAGTTGCAATTTGGCAGTTTTAGCCAATTTCGGGTAAGGTAAGGTTTCTCCTCTTAATTTGGAGTTTATGGTATTGTTAGAAAGTGTATTATATGTTTTTTAAGTGTATGGAAATGTGAAAACATCATAGAAACACTTGATGTTCGAAATAAACTAAATTGGAGTCACTATAGTTGAATTGTCGTCGAAGTAAAGTGTTGTGCTTATGGTCTACTGCTGCAGGTGTGAGGTGGTTTGTTGCACGGCCTAAATGTGTTCTAAAATGGGTTTGGGTTCTGCTTGTTGCAGCCACACGACTTGTTACACCCCATACTTTCAAACTCGGAATATCTTATAAGTTCTTTAGACATTATCATGTGAGCCGGATAAGCTACGACACTATCAAACGACTCTAAGGAAGGGAGGATGTGATACCTTATAGTAAGGAAGGTTGGAAATAGAGTCATAAGAATCCGAAAGGAATTGCAGGCCAAGTGATGAGTCGTAGGACTCGACTTACCTATGTAAGATACTAAGTTAGAAGTATTACATACTTGAGCTACTTTAGGACATACCAAGCTTACGTAGCACGGATTACATAGGCTCCTAAAATAGGACGAGATTATGAACCCATGAGGAAGGGGAAAAGACGACATGTGGCAGCTAATAGAGGAGTGACATGTGGCAGCACCTCAAGCAAGCAGGTCATCCACCTGCTTGGGGTTAAGTAGATGACCCACCGGCTTGGAGAGATGGACCCCACTGCCACGTGGCAGCCCCTTATCGGCAGCATCTATGTATTCGCCCAATGGGGGATGAACACGTGTCACCCTTAGGGGCTGACATGTGTCACCCCCTAAGGCAACATATATATACATTTTAAGTGATTCGTAACATCATTATTCATCCAAAAACAGCAGCCAAAGAAGAGGAAAAATGTGAGAGAAGAGAAGGAGGCAGTCATGGCTTGAAATAGTTCAAGGTAAGTTTTCCAACGTTTTCCTCCGTGAATTAATATCTACAGTATTACTCAAGTATATGGAGGTGTTTATATGTGTATTAGGATGAATAATAAGTCATTACTTCAGCCTTACACTTTGAAACTTGAGAGAAAGTTGAAAGAACAAAGAGAGAAAAAGTTAAAAGCTTGTTAACAAACCCGTTTTTGAAAGGGACTGTTGTTAGTAATATTAGTATAACTTCTTGTGTACAACTTATTTTCGAGTGATTCAATATGTTTTGGAAAGGTATTGCATAGGTCTATAACTTTCATTTAGCTTTTAAAATCCAGTTTTTCGTTTATATACTCGAAAAGAGTGATGAAGTATAGAGGAGGTACTGCCCAGATTTTGGTTTTGGACATCTTACACGGACTGCTGTTGGTATTTTGGGAATATCTTTTTGTACCAAATTGATGTAGGGGTGATTCAAAATTGTATGCGCCCCTAATACACATGTCTATAACTTTCATGGTACATAAAGCCTGTTTTCCTCAATTACTCCTTCGAAACAAAGCGATAATGCAAGATAGTAAGCTGTCCAGAATTCACATTTTGATAGTTTGGAGTTAGTTGTTTGGGGTTTGTATTGTGTAATGTTGGTGTGAATTGCTTGTATATATGTTGCAGGTTGTTTTGTTGGTTGACTGTAGTTACTATGGGTCTGATTGGAAATTCAGATAGGGCATAGTATAGGGGAGGTGCTGCCCGATTTCTGTTAACTCTTTAACTAGTTAAGGAACTAGTCGAGAAGACGAGCGAGGAAATGAGTTCTGTGAATACTCATGTATAATTAAAGGTGTTGAATAGTAAAGAGTTGTTGATATTCGTATTTCTTTCGTATTGAATAGGTTCAAAGGACGATGACGTGAACGGGATAAAGAGTAACTCATAAGAGGTATGTGAAGCTTCTCTTGGTATGTTTTGGTATAGGTATGTAAAGCCTATCTTTTCTCTTTCTTTTTGCATCTCTTAGATGTAAGCAGGATATGATATGAGCTTTGGGGGTAATTCCATTCCCAAGTTCTGAATATGACTTCAGGACCCTCACTCACTTTTGAATGTTAAACTTTAAAGTAGTAAGCTACTATCTTTGAGTCTTTGATAGGTTAAATAGTAACTAGAGGTATAGGCCTCTATCTTTAAGGGCTCCACGAGGATAGACGTCTGGATCCTATAAGCTGTTTGGAAATATTGTGACACATGTCTATGGTTCCTGACGCTCCATATAGTCCTCCGTGACACCTAGCAAGTACTTCAATTATATCCTAGTGACAGTTCACTTGATGACTTCATTGAGTCTCATATAATGATTTAAATTGTATTTTATTTCTCACTACTCTACTCATGTATACTATAACACTTCTTTCGTCGAACCTGGGCCAGAAATAGTAATCGTGCACAATTCCACTGTATTTTCATCGCGCCCTCACTAGAGAGCCTGATACATATGTATATATATGATCATATGATGATGTGTTGTAATAAGGAGTTGATGTTACTATAGTTATGATTCACCGATCGTTGATAGGGCCGGCTATATTAAAAATTTGAGCATGCATGATTTTACTTTTCTAGGTACAGGTTTCTGATTTGATATTTTATCCCCTACTTGTCTATTTTAGATATGCATCCCTCCTTTTCTCGGAAGGGCTGCGTTCATGCCCGCAGGTACAAATATAGGTTTTGGAGTCTGTCAGCTTAGGATTCTGCTCAGCTCAACTGGAAGGGCTCCATTGTATCGGAGCCTAGTTTTTGGCATTGGCCATTGATGTATAGTATTATTTTGTTATTCAGGGGTACGGCGGGGGCCCTGTCCCGCCATATATTGTCATTGATATTGTTAGAGGTCTGTAGATATGTAAATGTGGATTGTGTATATTAGTTTGTTTCAGCTGGGTCTACATGATGTAGGGTATATGTTATTATATTATGGCCGCCTTGTTGTCTTGCATGCCTTTTTATGTTACAACACAAACAAAAAAGGCTACAGGTGTATGAAAATGTCATCGCCCAATGGGGCTCTATTATATGATATTGTTTTATTTATAGTTCAATTTAACCATAGCTGATAGTTAGGTATACGGGGGGGGGGGGGGGGTCTAGGTCGGACCCCAATTATGGCCTATGGGGTTGGGTCGTAACATGACCCCTCATTTCATATAATTAAAAGTGTTACAAAGTAAAGGGTAGACACCCTATTTTGATATCGTAATTTCGAGCGAGTCATTTGGAATTTATGTTGTATATTGTTGATGTTAACTACTTAAACATATTCTACAGGTTGTTGTTGTTGGTTGGCTGTAGTGTTTAGGGATCTAATTGCAAATTTGGATAGGGAACGTTATAGTGAAGGTGCTGCCCAATTTCCGTTAACGCCTTAACTAATTAAAGAACTAGTCGAGCAAACGAACAAGGAAATAGATTCCATGAATACTAAGGTGCAACTGAAGGTGCTAGAAAGTCAAGAGTGGTTGATATTCGTATTACTTTCATGTTGAATAGGTTCAAAGGAAGATGAGGCAAATATGACAAAGAGTGACTCGTACAAGGTATGTAAAGCTTTCTCTTGGCATATTTTGGTATAAGTACGTACAACTATCTTTCTTTCTTTTTGGCAAGTCTTAGACATAAGTGAATTGTATGTGGAATGTGGGGGTAATTCCATTCCCATAACTCCAGGTACGCCTCATAATCCCTAACTACAGTTAGGTGTTGACACCCCTACAAGAATTGATCATTGCCTGTTAAGGCTTCTACGTGCTAAAGAGTAATGTATGGGAAACTATCTTGCCTTTCTCTTGATATATACTTGGTATAAAAATGAGATTATGAGGCCATAGTTGTTCACTGAGCCCAGGATAGGCCGGGTACGATATATGTATATAATGACCACCTAAAAGAAAGTACAGACTATATAGAGTCTACTCTCTTTTTTTTTCTGGCATGTCTTAGTTGAAAGTTAAATATGATGTGAGATCTAGAGTAACTCCATTCTTAACATCTCCTATTTACTTTTGAATATCAAACTGTGATAGTAGTTAAACTATTTCCATGGAAACTTCTATACGAGACTAAGTGTTTCTGATTTCATAAATGATTTGGCCCTATGTTAATACATGTCTATGGTCCCCGAGATCACTTTTGAGGCAGCCCATAATGGTATTTAGAGGACACTCGATATGATTACACCGTTACTCGGGTTCTCAAACAAAAGCTTAACTTTCTTATTTTGTCAAGTCTCTGATAATAATTTAAATTGCATATAGTCATTCACTACTCTACTCGTGTATACGTTAACCCTTCTTTCACTGAGTCTCGGGCCAGGTACGTTATCATTCAT
This sequence comes from Solanum dulcamara, assembly GCF_947179165.1. Lineage (NCBI taxonomy): Eukaryota > Viridiplantae > Streptophyta > Magnoliopsida > Solanales > Solanaceae > Solanum > Solanum dulcamara. The sequence continues at coordinate 64,806,304 of NC_077240.1, forward strand.
AATTCACTACATTATCCACCGAGCCCCTCACTAGAGGGCCGGGTACGTATGTATATGTATGATAATGTGTTGTAATAAGGTGGTGATGGCACTGGTGCCATGATGGTTTTAGAGAGGTGATTCACCAGACCCCCGAAAGGGCCGTCTATATGATATGATTCGAACATGCATGCTTTTGTAATTCATAAAGTACAGGTACAAGTTTCTGACTTGATAACTTCTTCCCCTGATTCTCAATTTCGGATATACCTCCAGTTGTATTATGTTACGTTTTACATACTCACTACATATGTTGTACTGACCCCCTTTCTTCGGAGGGGATGCGTTTCATGCCCGCAGGTACAGGTATCGGTTTTGGGAGTCCGTCAGCTTAGGATTCCGCTCAGCACAACTAGAGGAGGATTCATTGTATCGGAGCCTAGTTTTTGATACTGACCATTGATGTATAAAATTGTTTTATCTATTCAAGGGTTTGGCGGGGGCCTTGTCCCGCCATATATTGATATTAATATTTTTAGAGATCTGCAGACATATATATGTAGGTTGTATATGTCAGTTTGGTTCAGCTGGGTCTGTGTAATATATTATATATGTTGTTATATTATGGCAGCCTTTTCGGCTTGTGTGTCCTTTTATGTCATGATATGAATGAAAGAGACTACAGATATACAAAATGTTATGACCCATGGGGGTTCTCATGTATGTATCATGTTGTTCGTAGTCTAATTTGACTACACTTGATTTATATACACTGCATGTTTATAGTTCGACTTGACCACAACTGATAGATATATATACGAGGGTCTAGGTCGGACCCCAATTGCGGCCTATGGGGTTGGGTCATGACAAAAATATGTTGATAAGACCCCTTTTTTTACGTCCCCATGTTCCCCCCATGTGGCGATATGGGGGCGAAAAAAGGAAAGAGAGGGATGGAGTTTCTCTCACTTTTGGCATAGCAGGCCCCTAGTGGGAGGCTCGTACGATGGGTTATTAGCTCAATGGTAGAGCGCGCCCCTGATAATTGCATCGTTGTTCCTGGGCTGTAAGGGCTCTTAGCCATATGGATAGTTTAATGTGCTCATCGGCTCCTGACTCTGAGATATGGATCATCCATGGCACATTAGCATGGCGTACTTCTCTTGTTCGAACTAAGGTTTGAAACTAAACTCCTTCTCAGGAGGATTGATGGCGCGATTCGGGTGAGATCCAATGAAAATCCAACTTTCAATTCACTTATGGGATCCAAGCGGTTCGTAGGGGAATACAATGGCTTCTCTCTTCTCGAGAATCTGTAGGAGTCAGATCAGTAGAGGCGTTCACACCAGGACTTTCAACTCAGAGAAAGAACCCATACCCTAAATTAGGGAAAGGCAATAAGGACCCAGGAAATGGTGAAGTACATGAATCGACTCCCTCTTCGAGTCCAGACCTTTTAACATAATATAAAGAATAAGGGACTTACTTTTTTCTTGACAAGGATTCTAAATAAATCGCACATGCTCTAAGGAATTCATGGAATTAGGAGGCATGCAGATGGGTATACCAAGAGAAATGCCGGTAAGCGATGAGCTACTTCGTTTCTCAACAAAACCATTTTTTATTTCCAGAAACATCCGGCTGAACCTCGCCAAATGATCTTATGGATCACCCATCCCATCTTTTAGGTTCCATTTGGGTAATATGTATCCCTATAGGTATGGCATACCTATAGGTATGGCTCATGGTAAACCTCTGTAAGATAAGGAGGATCATAAGGTAGGTAACTATTTCACCATTCTTTGTGAATGGTATCTTCCAGTAAGCAGGTCTCTTCAGGCACTACCAAAAGAAAAGAGAAAATTTTAGCCTCTGAGCTAGGATACTCCAACAATAAGAGCCTAACAAGGTCCTTGAAATAACACCCCATACCATAGGGTAGCCCTACAGAGCCAAAAGGAAAGGCCTTCATCCATCATAGGATATCATAGCAGACAATAAGGTGAAATCCAGGAAGGGGAGGGGGAATGAATGCCAAATATGAAGTAAACCAAAAGGCGAGTTCCTATGGAGTGAGTCTAGTGCTTCCCTTTAACCTAGAAGCACTCAGTGAGCCTTTAACAATGTCATTCCTGGCCTCTTGTTTGAGTTGAACGAAGGCAGCGGGTGGATGAACATCTTGAAATAAAGAATTTTCTTATACTCATAAGCACCGATTCTTGTTGGTACGATCAACCACAAAAAGTCAGTAATAAAGAATATGTGCTCCTCACTCCCGCTATGAATCGATACGATATGGTTTGATTGGTCTAGCCATTGTTCTACTACCGGTCTGGGTGGACTGGAAGTGCATAAGTAGTTGCTAGAGTTATTGAGTTTGACTTCTATTATAGGAAGAAAGCATCTTTAAGAGAGGAAGTCTTTCTTTCTAAGGAATTTATTCTTACTAAGCCTGTGTTTGAGCTCTATTCCTTTGCCTTAGCGCGTCTTGGATGATCTTCCCGTAGTGCCCCCTTCTTCCTCCTTATCTCTTTCTCTACGGCCTACATGAGACTGATTTGGACTGATAACCCGAATCCTTTGTAGACTAAACTCTCTTCTCTTTAGGCCCGCGTAGGTTAGGGAACTCGCCCCCTTCATTGCTTCTACTCCAACTCGAACAAAAAAACTCTTCCTTATATTGGCTTATGGCATCTTCATAAGTGAGTAAATCCTCCTCATCATCCTCCGTAAGATAAAAGAACCTAACTCTTGGTCCTGTGCAAACTCTTGGTGCGGCTGTTACAAGTGTATGGGCCCCATATATTGCTCATCTCCCCCTGTTGGTGGTCTTATAGTAGCAATTGACATAGAAGGAATTCTTTGCATGGCTTTTAATATTTGGGTTCAATAACATTCACCTTAGTGGGGACCCCAACACTATCTTTCCTTAGTAAATACTAGATGGATTACCTATTGCTATGCTAGCTTCCTTGGGAATACCACCTTGCACTGGTTTAGGCAGTATCCGAGCCCTTTTTGAGGCAACAGTTGACTTCCCCTTATTTATCGTGGTCCAAAGAGGCATAATAACCTAAAAGTATTCTAGTCCTAAACAAGACAGGAAACCCTTTAGGCTTCTTCAGAAAAGGAACATCAAATATTTACTTGGAAAACATATTATACACGTATGATCTATGTAAACATCCAAACATCCTTTCTAGCATACCCGTCCGAAGAGTCAAAGGCCATCTATCAGTGGCCAACTTTAAATCAATCATACGAGTATACTATCTCACTACCCATCAATCTGAGTTCTCTAAAGTGACTGAACTAGCCACCCAAATAAGACTCCCACTAAAAAACATTCTTTTTCTGACAAAACATGCCACCAAGCTTTGATAAGTCGCTAACTTGCTCATTTTGTGATAGGGCCCAGTCACCCCCCTTCTTCCCGACCTCTAGTAGTCAAAGCTATAGGGAGAGGTTGTTCGGTCTTTCTATCAATAGAAGCAGTAGGTATATAACACATGCCTCAAGTAGGTGATAGGAGGATGTAAGCCCTGGTTGCAGCGGTACTTTGGTGAAACAAGCGTTGCTTCTATTTCATTTTTTCTTATTATTTTTGACCCTACAATGATAGAACCTAGAAAGCTGCTCTTTTTTCCCTGTCCCATGGTTTGATACCGTCTAGCCTCTAGCTAGGAATTCTTGGATTCATATACCATATAGGTGAGAAAATCATCGATGACTAGCTATCCTTATTCTCCTCCAAGGGATGTTTAGGAATATGGGTGTGGGAGGCTGAGGGATGACCACAATGAGTATGCATTTTTATATAAGATTAAATGACTTTTATTCGATCAAAGGGCAGAGATAGATATGAGCTGACAGCTTATGTTTCTGGTATTTTTTGGGTGAGATGTACACCAAAAGGAATTGATTCTACAAACACTTTTCACCGATAGTCGTCGATCGAAATTTAGCTCAACTTAAGTCGACAAGCGAAAGACAAGGTTAGGTGAGGGTACAAGGCATCATGTGGGATCTACGATCGACTGTGCCTATTTTTGGCTCTGTAGATGCTTTCAAATACTCCAGCAGTATATTCCATTCATTGTATATATCCATTTTTCATGTCATTGACATCAGAGATTGCATTCAATCCAATGGTTTGACATAAGAAATGTTCTAGTATATCTGTAGTAGTTCTGTTTGTTTATAGTAGAGTAGTACATGAGGGTGGCGACTCATAAGGGGAGTATAGACCAGAGCAAGAGGGAGCCATGCCAACTACTGTGGTTGGGCCAAAGTAGTCTACCGGCGGTGAAAAGACGATAGTAGACTAGATAGGGGCACCACTAGAACAACCGAATAAGGATCTATTTTCTTTTGACGTTATAGTACATATGCACTTTATACATTTGTCTTACTAATAATATTCCTTAGCGTGCATCTATACTATAAACCTCCCTTCTGGGAGTGTTTTCAAGGGAAAGCGGACTCCGCAGCTGCATCTTAGTGTTGTTCCTAGGTTGGGGGTCGGGGGAAAGCCTTCAAGACACGACTTCAAGCTATTAGTATTACTACCAATCTCCTGGTGGCTCAGTCGAGTTTAAAGTTGACATAATAAGGCGGATGATGCCTCTTGATCCGGAGGGTGATTGGGAGTAAGGTAGGGCTCGCACCCTAGATAATCTTAGGACCACCACTAGGAAAGAGTTGTTGGAGAGGCTCTATACCCTTTTAGAGGATCTTAATCGGGGTGGAGTCCATTCCCAGTATGACTTGCCTAGCTAGTGCTTCCTAGCTGACTATACTAAATAAATTTCCATTGTCCATCCCCAATCTTGCGTATGCCATTCACACACTTTTCTACATCCACACACGGGGTTGGAATTGGAAAAGTAATTGAATTGAAGAATCGGATTCACTCTAATATCTGTCGAAGAAAGCTTGTGGTAAGAGTTGGGCAGAGGTAGCCCTCAATCACTTACTAACTTACTCGGTAAATTAGCTAGCAAGAGCCCAATCCTCAGGAATTTTATTTCCAAGATAAACCATTCGAATGCTACTAAATGACAAGAATAGTCTATTTGAACAGGACACATGCATCGAACATAAGGAAGACACCAAAATACTTACAATGAATTTGTCCGTTTCGGCATACTTTGGCCTTTATATGATAAAGTACATCAAGAAGCTTATAATTGCAATAGAAGGGTCTAGGTTATAATTTGCAGGTAGTTAACCACTTTCTCTTTAGAAAAAGACCTTAGGTTGTACAACAAATCTGTTATTCTCCCTTTCAAGTACGGGTTCAACGGAGCTTTATTTAAAGAACATTAACCACCACTTTGACTGATGCTGACGTAGTTCTCTCATCCTGAAAGAAGTAATGAAAGGGAAGCCCGAGGACAAAGCACGTTTGTTGTTGCCTGTATAGCTTTCTAGAGAAAACGTTTGTATTGGATGTATCGTTAGGTTATGCCAGGTTAAATCTTCTCCCCTTTTTTCTATTATAGAAAAGAGATCCCTTTCCCTCGCTTTCGAAAATGATAAATATGAAGTCTGAGAGGCTGCAGGTACTATGGATCCTCTGATACCCAATCGGGTTGCTTTCCTAGGTCTCGCCGGTATTGCTTGTCAGTCGTGATGTACCTTGAGATGGCCGTCTCTTGTCCCCCTTCAAGTAGGGAACCCACTCCTCGGTCGTCGCTCTACTACGTTTGGCCCATCCTCTAAGTACCTTTGGAAGGTAGAGAGTATGAAAATGTACACGTTTCCCTTTACTCTATGGGCCTTCTCATCAATTGCAGGGTTTGATGGCCCGAAATTTACTTGGCTTCTCCAAAAAACCTCATCTCTAAAAGCCCATCTCACGAGGCGTCCCTCTCATAGTAGGGTTCCAACCCTCTCCTCACTCTTGTGACATGCTATGTTTCCCCTCTTTATTCCTAAGTAAAGGGTGAGTCCCATGCGTTAGTTTGTGGATTGCGGTCTCACACACTAATCCCTACAGGTGCCCATAGTAGGCCAGCTACTCTAACTAAACCAATCATCATATCGGTCCCTAAGCCCCATTGCTGGAAAGGCTCGGCTTTAAAACTATATGTGGAGCTTCCGCCTCATAGGCTCCTCTAGGGATGGAGGTAGGCCCAGCCCAGGCTTGTGTGGTTAAGGTTGTTATACATGACCTCATAAGAAAAGAATGAAAACAATTATGTTTTCTTTCCTTATAGTCATGGAAAATATTATCCTAAGCCCCAAACCCTAATAGTCTTTTCGAATACCATCAACCAGAACCCACTCTGTAGGGAACCTACTTCGAATTCCTTATTCCATTTTTGGATCCTTTTGAGGCATTGCCTAAGATCAAGCTCTTCTATCTCATTTTAGAGGATGAGATTTATGTTGCTCTTTTGTTCTTGGGGCAAGCCTAGCTACCCCATGCCGAAGAAAGTACCCCTTTCAATAACCTTTTTGGCTAGGGTTTTTGTTTCTTCAGCGATTCGGTTGAGTTACTTTTTCGTAATGTGGTAGAGCTTCTCATCTGGGGAGCCAGTCCAACAATCTGTTGATCCAGCAGCCTCGGCTAGGCGTGCACTACTTACACAAAAAAAGAAGCCTTATCGCGACTACCTTACTTAAGCAATTCTGCTTATTCTTCTTCTTTCTTAGTTGTAGTTCCTCTATTGGTTTTTTTCTTTCTGGGTTTCATAGGGCCCTCCGTCTTCAGAATAGTCCGCCTGGCAACTATGAATGAATATTACATCAATAGAGTAAGTTGTTCTTTAAGTTGTGCCCTTAACACAAAGCTAGGGCAGCAATGCGAACGCTTGTGAGTGCATTAAGTAAATTAAATAGATACTCACTGGTCTGAATTGTGCACGATCGAGCCCTGGCCTTGGAAGCCATCTATTCAAGCCTTCCCAATCCTTTTTTCTTATTTTTTGATCGGACTTTAGAAATCCATATGATATGATATGGTTTTCAAGCTTCGTAGCCTGGGTTTGTGTGAAGCATGAGAACATGAGCAAGCTCAGTCTTTCGCTACTTGTGTGACCCTACCTCATGGCATTCAGAAGGGCCTAAAGTGCATGATGATTCGATTTTCGAAATATTGAAATATAAAGAAAAAGGCCTCCTCTTGTTGTTCTCTTTCTTTCTCTCTCCTATTGACTATTGATATAGAAATGATTGGTTCTATTGAGCGTGATACCTGCCCTCTACAAAGTGGATTTTGAAAAGGTCTTTAAATGACTCTTTGTCTCTAGTTCCAAAAGGTTTAATGAATGGCGTTTTTCTCTGCCCACTACCCATGAAAAGATAGAATACATAGGACCGCCCACCCTAGTTCAAATACCATTTTATCCTACCTCGCTCACCGCCCCTCAGGCTTAAAAGCCTTTTCGTAGTCACCACTTACCTAGATCGATATGGCTAGTTTTCTAGAGAGATTTCTAGCTTGAATTAATGCTTCGAAGCCCCTCTCCTCTCTCTGTAACTAGAGAGGTAGGGAACCTGAGTTTAGAGCCACCTCGATTTGGGATGTCAAAATATCAACCAGATTGGAAATTGAATCCTAAAGTGACTTCGGAACAGGTTCGAGAGCTTCAATCAAAAACCTTTCCTATCTAGTATCAGCTGATCCTTCAGGGTCTGCACCAAAAAAATCAGAAGCTTAATTAGAAAGATGAGAGTAGGCTCGAGGAGGATCAAAAGACAGATTCTTGGTCCCCTAAAGTAAGAAAGCTGGTTAGAGTGCAATCTATGCCTATGGAAAGAAAAGTCACAAAAAGCGATCCATATGATCATAAAGAAAGGCTTGCCAATATGTATTTCTAGCCTACGTGCAGTTCCTTTTGATTGGACTCTGTCGCTACCTGGATCAATCAGTCTATTCTAGTTTGCCTTGTGTCATCCGATTTTAGGGAATTCATTGGATCATGAAGTTCCTTCACACCTGGCCATATCGAGGGAATGAAAATGAACTTACCCCTAAAAAGGAGAAAAGAGCTGGAATGGGAGAGGATGGTCATTGAGAAAGATGCTTTAATAGGTTGGTCATTTGTCAAGATGAGAATGTGAGTTCTTCTTATTACCGGTGAGCCGCTGCCCCTCATACTCTTCTTTCCATTTTTGGTTCTCTCTTCTTATCTATCGTACCCCCAATCCTTTTTCATATGAAGGCATCATAATATATACATCAAATCAATATCAAATAAAAGATTCTCCATCCTTTCTTTATACTCGTCTATCCGTCAATCAACTAGAAGGGCCTAGGATAAGGTATTAAAAAAACGTCAATATATGGGATGATCAAACCGAGTCATCTACAACTCATCTTTGAAAACAAGATACGCTCCTATGTGAGAAGAGGGGAAATGAAAGTAAGAACCATGCGCATGGATGAAAGAGCGCTCTTTGAGGGAAGAGAGGAAGAAAAACTATAGAAAGGCTAAGTGAAGTACTTATAGGGACTTCTTTAACATTCTTCTTTCCTCTTCTTGCTTATCACCTTCTTTCCCCTTCCTCTCATCCTAATATAATAAAGATCAAAACGAGTAGCTCCAGGTCAAGATATCTCCCTTCGAGATCGCCAGCATCAGTCTGAGTAGCTTAAGTTTTTGAAGAAAAAGGTAGTGAAGGAAGGGTGGTTGAAGAAGGACCATAAGAAGTACCTTTAGCATTTCAAGTACCCGGTTCATATCTAGGGCATCTTTAGCATATCCACCAGCAGCGCCTTTGGCATGATAGGCAGGCATCATATCTTGATCCATCGATAGTAAAGCCACCGAGGGAATCAAGTGAATGACCTGAATGATAATTTTAGAAGTAGCACTTTACTAGCCTAACGACTTAAAGCAAGGTCGAAATCCATCCCTCTTTGTAAAACTGATTAATTAACAACCCACCAAGCAAAGGCATGTTGTGCGATAGTAGCCAGTTCAAGGAAGTGAAACTAAGACAGGAAACTTCCCCTTATTTTGACTTTTAAGTAAGTAAGACCCTGTCCTCTTCCCTTTTGACATCAAGATAATTGACGAAGGTGGTTCTTTGAACATTTTTGCTGAAGTTGAAAAGATAAACATCTACCCGGTATACCAGCAATCCTTTTATGAGGATACCCCTTTTTTACTCTCAATCATTGCCGAGAAGAGAAAATTCTCAAGGTTCTATATATTCTTTCTTTATTCAATTCATTGCTATCCTTTTTGTTTTCAGTCCTGAGTTTCCTTTCCTCTCCAAGACAATTAATCACCTTCTTATTTAACTGCAGAACCCGCCCTTTAGTCATCTATCTTTAGATACGGAGGGCTTATGAGTCACAGAATTGGAAGCCCAAAAAACAAGGTAGGAAAGGTGGGGAAGAGCAGACTCACACAAAAAGATTTGTCTAAGCAATCTCAAAGAGATTTTAAATAAGTCAATACCAAGATTTTCTTTCTGCACCTACTGATGTGATGATAATTCAGAAGCCTTTTTGCAAAGAAGAGGGCCCCTGTTCCTATGGGTTCACGTGCTAAGGCTCCACTAAAGAATGCTCTTTTTCAAGAGAGAGGTTTAAGGCACATTAATCATGCCTTGAAGGAGGGAAGTAGTGGAGTAGGAGAGGTAAAGATGAAAGGGAATAGACAAGTAAGAGAGAGGGAGACACCAGCTAGTAGAACGGATGGAATGAGAAAAAATCCCTAGGATGGAAAGAAGCTTGAAAGAGAGAACCAGGAATAAAATAGCGAGACTAAATTAGCAAAAAGCCACGAAGGTTGACGATAAGAACGTAAGACTTTATGCGAGAGGGTAGAGCCCTTGATCCTTTCAAGACTGTAATTGTCCTTAATATTAAGGAGCCAATTTAGAACCTTTATAGTAGATTAAAAAAAGAATAGACTCATATGAAAGCTCCCTAGAAAAAATTGTTGTTGTTGAATCAGCTGTGAAATATGCTCTTGCTCACGAATCTGCTGTTCTAGCTCAGACTAGGCAATCTCCGAGAAAATAGGGGTCCCTAATGGGAGAAGAATAAGGCAGGCTGTCCTTTGACTAGTTTGTAGTTTTTTCTGGGGAATTTCCTTATCAATGAAATTCTACTCATAAGTAGGTTCACATCGTGATCTAAGTTCAATTTTCCATCGAGAGGTTATGATACTGGTAAAGAGTCCTATTCTTCTCCTTGGGTTATGAAATAATTTAATAGCTTTGGGCTCCCTCACTACATTCTAAGGAAAGCTCCTACTAGATCCTACTATTCCTGATATTTCTACTAGATTTGAGCAACTTGAGTATGAACATTGTATCGGTATGCCCCTCACTTAGCCTTGCTCTTTGGTTTAGGATGGATCTGAACTAGACTAAGCTTAAAGATCTAATTACGGACTAGAAGCAAAAATACCATAAAAATGGCTTCTTTCTTCGAGGACTCTTTTGTAATAGCTTGATGAGCTGAACCAATAAGAGATATTACGTTCTATCCTCTGTTTCAAACCCAACCGAGAGGGAGCTTCCCGATTGTCTCTTCCTTCCTAGAAATAGAACTCTAACTATCAAACCCATCCGATCTCCTTACTCGAGATATCTAAGATAGCTCAGTAACGTAATAACTTATAATAGATGAGCCCATTATCCTTATGTTCTGAACTTGCTTCTTGGTACAAGGGGAGGGGCATAGAATTCTAGTTATAGTTCTTCTTGTGCTTAATCTTTAGTACTTCTTTGAGATTTCATCTTTAGAACTATGTGCCTAAGAGGGAGAGGACCTTTATAGCCATAATTCTTCCCCCGGTTCTACCTCCTTCTACAATAGTGATCTATTTTGTCAATCCCACCCACGAGCTATCCATTCTAACCTGTCTTTGCCTAGCAAGATACGTCTAGTTCTCCCTTTTCTTGCCTATCTCAGTAGGAAATTTGAACAGTCTCCAATTTCAAAGAAACAGTTGAGGCGAGAGCTATACCTTTTGGAACTGGAGCAATAACTGCTATAAAGTAAGGAGATGCACAGGAAAGATCCCTAAAGCAAAGACTCAGAATGCTCCACGACTAAGTATACCCATTCAGACTCGCTTTTGTTCAATTTTAAAACAATAAGCACTTTGATGAAGATTTATAGCATCATTCAAGTAAATACAGATTAAGATCGTAGAAACATGAGCTTGTGATATAGCTACACCTAATTCCAGACCGGTTAATGCAAGAGCTATAAATAAAGGACCAAGATCCCCTATTAAATATAAAAGATCATTCATACATAGCATAGTCCAAGCGAACCCACTTAAAATCTTTACTGAACTATGACCGGCCATCATATTAGCAAATAAACGTATTCCTGAGCTTAATGCTCAAAAACAATAAGGGATTAGCTCAAGGAGTACTAAAAAAGGTGGTAATGGCAGTGGGACTCCTGCAGGTAATAAGAAGCTTAAACAATGAAGCTAGTTTTTTAGAAATCACACTATAGTGATGCCAATAAAAATCAAAAATGAGAGACCCAAAGTAATGAGAAAATAACTTGTAACTGTGAAGCTATAAGGTATCATACCGTGGGATTACAAAATAATGAAAAAGTAAAAGTGACCCAGATGCGAGGGGAAAACTTTTGTTTAACATTTCTGGAAACACCACCTATTTGTTCGTTTACCGAGTTCAGCACGAAATCATAAATAAGCTCTACCAAAGATTGCCAAGCATTTGGTACTGAGTTTCCTCCTCCCTTTTTAGTAAGAAAATAAACCAAAAGTAGGACCAAACTGAGAGTTAGTAGCATAAACAAAGATTGATTTGTGAGTGAGAAATATAAGTTTCCTATTTTCATAGGAATCAATGGGATTATTTCAAATTAATCATGTGGGATAGAGATGAGATATTTCACTAGATCTACTGCATCTTTATAGGCTTCACCCGCTACTCCATTTTGATTCAAATATTTCAATAGGGAGTCAAGAAAGTCAATATCATTGCTTCTGCCATGTAAAACTTCAGCCGCTTCCAAAATTTCTTGGGCACTCTTGTTAGGCATCAACTCTTCTAATTTCTCCCATATATCTGATTGAAGCTCCACTATACGTTCACTGGAAGGGTTAAGACCTGGAAAGTACTCATAAATAACATTATGAAAACCTTTAGTATCAGACAATTGAAGAAAAGTTATCGCGGATGGAGTACTGGAATTGAGACTTTCTTCATTAAAGGAAAAGATAAGCGGAATTTGTGGAAACATATTAATTAATTTAGAAAAAATAATTCCCTCAATATAGCTTAACTTCGTCAAGCCTATAGGAGTAGTGAATTGATTTAGATTTAGTTGGTTTTTGACCAACAGAAAGAGTGGGAGAAAAAAAAGAAGAATTTACGCAATTTCCTTTCTAAGAAAGAGATCATAGTGATTGATGGCTCTTTCAATCCGGTGAAATGGAATTGGCGTGTACCAATTTGGGTCAGATTAATAAGCTTACGACCACTGAACAAACTTGGTTGATGAACATAGTTTATGCGCCGCTAATGTAGCAGCTTGTCGAGCATTTGACAAACTCACACCATCCGTTTCAAATAGGATTTGTCCCCTGGACACACGAGCAATCCAACCCGTAGGATTTCCTTTTACTCTTCCCATTCTTACTTCTGTAGGTTTCCCGGTAATAGGGATATCTGCGAGAACTCTTACCCATATCTTACCATTTCTTTGAAATTGTCTGCTCATAGCATGATGGAAGTGTCCGATTATAGTACGACGCACTACTTCAATGGCTCGATATGAAAGACGACCAGCTCTACAAGTTTGAGTGTCATATCTTCTAAAACCAAGTTGTGTACCGTCCGGTTTGCAACCCATACTACATCTGCCTTTATGATATTTACTATATTTCGTACATTTTGGATATAGCACGTCCCCCTTTTTTTTACTATATAAAATCCACACTTTGACACCTGAGATTCCATAATGAGTAGATACTTTCGTAGGAGCATAATCTATTTTTTAGTTAAGTACATTACGAGATATTTTTCCATACTTTCCGTATTCAGTTCTAGCTATTTATGCACCTTCTAATCTACCTAAACAACGTATACGGATCCCCTCCACCCCCTTTTTCATTACTAATGGAATATCCTTCACTATTTTACTAAAAATGGAATGAAATGATCTTATTTTGTTCCTCAGTTGAAAACTGATGTCTTGAGCAATCGGAGAAGCACTTTGATAAAAAGATTTGATCTTGACCGATTCAATTAAGGTATTAGTGTTTGTTCTATTATAAAACAAAGATCGCATTTTTTGTACTTTGTTCAAATAATAGTTGTACCCGTATAGAATTATTTTGTTTCTCAGTATGATCTCTATCATCATCTCTATTCCCCTTATCAATTCTCCTATCCTATTTAGGTCTATGAATTTCTCTATCAATTCCATTACCTTATCCTTACCCATGAGGTTCCAACATTTTTTTCTTAATTGACCTAGGAGTTGTTCCCGGGCATCCACAAAAAAAAGGTTATTATACACCCCATCACATAGAATAAAAGGTAGCACCGAAGAAAGGAAAGAGAGATGGTGGTTTTTTTTGTTCCCGCGAAGCAAAGATCATTCATTTGGTGAATAAAGTAGGTCGCCCTCTTTTTGACTTCGGCCAAACACTTTTTCTCGCTTGTCGAGCTTTCTACAAAAAAAGCAATGCAAGAACGTATTCTTTTATCTAAGCTTCTTCCCTATGCATTAGCTCCCCCCATCGTAGATGGTTTATCCATGAAATGATTGAGAATTACGATGGGGTGAAAATGCATTTTCTTCTTTGTATTCAATAAGTATTGCATGACTGAATAATTCAAGGAAGAGAGAACTGCGGGAAGGGTCCTTTTAAGTATATGACTCATCGGGCGGTCGGAACGGGACTTCTTTAGGAAAAAGAACTTGAATAAGTTTATTTTTCTGAAGGAGTCGTCATTTTCTATCAGGAACGCTATGTCATTTTCAACCCCGGCGTATTTCGAATGCTTGAAGGCCCCACTGACATGAAGTGATTTAGAAAGATTTTTTTTTATGGATGGTGATCGGTCTTGGTATCCATAGCCTTATTCCTTCTCAGCCAAATCCTAATTTCGTTTTGCTTCTCCCAATCATCGAGCCTGATCGACTCGACTCTTTTACCTGCCCCGCCGGCCTCTCACTTCATTTCGTTCTTCTTCTATACCATTGCTTGAATAAATACACCTGATAGTCCCGACTTTCCCAAATGCCCCCTACCGGCCCTTCTCCTTTATGGGTCTGGGTTTTTCACATCATTTCAGTCATCATGGTCGATGGAGAAGAAAGAAATGAATGAATGTTCTTTTAGGAAAATGTATAATAATACACCTACAGAGATGAAAGCCAAAGGTGAGTCTCGTAGGTGGACGTATCGAACCAAAATAAGATCTCAGATTGACATCTTGATACACTGATTTACCATAATAATAAATAGAGTCAATGGTGACTCCGCCGTAGGAAGAGCCACTTCCTTCTTGCTTGATAGGGGGGCTTCCATTCACCAGTGCAGACTAAAAGTGCTCTCGGAACCGTGCTGGATAGTCACCCATCACACGGCTCTCAAACCCAACTTGTGGTGGATCCCGGGAGACAAAGTCAAAATGCAACATCCTTTGCCCCATTCTTTCAGATGCTCTTCTCCTGTTTTACGAATCCTATAACTCTATTTAATAGTGGTTTTTCTTTCATTCAATCATCACTTGTTTGATAGCTTAAACTAGGCTCCACTTTAGAAATAGATTTTTGGTCTTAATCAAAATAGGTCAAGGGCGCGTCGGAACAGTCGGTAGCTACTTAGTCTCATCCAAGAGTTTAATCTCCTTACTCCTTACTACTTTTTTCAAAGAAAAAAGAAGGGGGTCGAATTAGGCTCCTTCCCTTCGACTGCATAGTCGCGCTAGCAGATACTATGAGCCCTCTATCCCATGCATCTAACCAGCTCGCGTGGTTCATCAGTTCTACAAAAAACTCTCATTTGTTGAAGTGGAGCATAGTGTGCTTTAGGCGCTGAGCGAGAAAGGTCTCTTCTTTCCTTTTGGTTTATTCACTAATCTAAAACTTAGCACTTGTTTTCTTATTGATTCCCGGGGAGGTGTCATTCTTGAATGAAGTATATCCGAACCGAATTAGCACTTCTCAGATCAGGCTAGGCCTCTCTAGCTGAGCTGGGCGCTGGGGTCCTGGATGCGCTAGCGATTGGCATATAAGGGAATGGTTGCTCGGGTTTCTCGGCCTGGTATCCTGCACCTCACGTTCATGATATCTACATTCAACTGTACCCCAGAGACACGGTCGAAGCACGCCCATTCAGTGTGCTTCTTGTATGATATGCTATTGTCCTGGGTGTCTTCTAGTGGTCTTCTAGCCTTAGAAGAAGTCGTGTCCTCCCCGGGCATCTACAACATCCTCTTTTGATATTCTAATCTGGGAGAACTAAAAGACTGACCCATTTGGTGACTTTCGCGGTCGCCCTCACTAAACCAACTTGAATCTAAATGTCTATTCAGATCAAGTCTTACCAAAATAGGATTTCCTTTTCATGCCATATGCGCTTAGACTTTACTTTTTTCCCGTTTTTCTTCCCGGTCCAATATTTGTTCTCGAAGGTCTTCGTTTCTGTGTAGAAGCAAACTCTCCAAATTTATGACAAACCTTTCCTTCAATAATCTTACAATGAATAGGAGTTTTTCCATTGTAAATTCGTACAAAGCAATCAACGAATTCTGGCAAAATAGAAGATCTACGTGACCAAATTTTCCTATTAAAAAGAAAATCTCTCTTTTTCTTCATTCTCAAGAGGACTGCATCAACAAAACTGCCCTTCTATATAAATCATCGTGGCATGAACTAATTTGTTCGCTTTGATTCCGCCCCTAAAGCTAGCTCCTACTCCTCCTCCTTATCCTTTAGGATAGGATCCTCCTTGGTCCTTTTTACATAACACTCTCAGTCGCCCAAAAGGATTGGCTATCTCTCTCTTTATACGCAATATCTTGAAAGGCAAAGAAAAAGATCTACCTTGGCAACAAACACGTCATTGACTGATAGTTTGTCTTCCGAACTAGAACAATACCTATAACAAAAAAAGGGACAGAGAGCGCGGAAAAGGATCCAATGAATTCGAAAGAATTGAACGAGGAGCGATATGAGGTGAAAATCTCATGTATGGTTCTATAGAGTGGCAGTAAGGGTGACTTATCTATCAACTTTTCCACTATCACCCCAAAAAATCCAAACTCTGCCTTACATAAAGTTGCCAGAGTAAGATTAACCTCTAAATTTGAAATCATTGCTTATATACCCAGTATTGACCATAATTCACAAAAACATTATGTATTCTTAGTAAGAGGGGGAAGGGTTAAGGATTTACCCGGTGTGAGATATCACATTGTTCGAGGAACCCTAGATGCTATCGGAGTAAAGGATCGTCAACAAGGGCGTTCTAGTGCGTTGTAGATTCTTATCCAAGACTTGTATCATTTGATGATGCCATGTGAATCGCTAGAAATATGTGAAGTGTATGGATAACCCAATAACAAAAGTTTTATAAGGGACTGGAGCAGGCTACCATGAGATAAAAGATCTTCTTTCTAAAGAGGTTCGATTCGGAACTCTTATATGTCCAAGGTTCAATATTGAAATAATTTCAGAGGTTTTCCCTGACTTTTTCCGTGCCAACAAACAATTCGAAATACCTCGACTTTTTAGAACATGTCCGAGTCAAATAGAAATAATTCGAAGCATTTCTTTTTACACTATTTCGGAAACCCAAGGACTCAATCATATGGATATGTAAAATATAGGATTTCCAATACTAGCAAGAAAGGGAGGGAAACGGATACTTAATTTAAAGTGAGTAAACAGAATTCCATACTCGATCTCATAGATACATATAGAATTCTGCGAAAAGCCATATTCGATGAAAGTCGTATGTACGGCTTGGAGGGAGATCTTTCATATCTTTCGAGATCCACCCTACAATATGGGGTAAAAATGCCAAAATAAGTGATTTTAGCCCTTATAAAAAGAAGCTTCCTTCGCATGAAAGATATTCTAGTAAGTAGAAAACTCGTCATTCATTCATGAACTATCTTGCCCATGCCATCAAGAGCTCCATCTGCAAGAGGATAGGATCTTTAGGCTGGGATGGGCATGAAAGCTGCATGGATTTGACTTTTTTTCTTCTTCTATTGAAGAGAAAAAGGCAGAGAAAACTTTCTCAATTATCATTCTTCTTTGGCAAAAAGGAAAGCTAGCCCGGTATGAGTGTGTAAAAGTCCTAATCCCTCTATCTATGGCCAAGGCAGTTCATGTCCGTGGAAAGGGTAGGTGGATAGGCAAGTCAAGAATGATCTTTCCTATCTCGCCCCCATGAAGCTACTCACTATTGAGTTACGAAGTGAGGTTTCTTCTTTGGCTTTACAACTACTTGAAAGGTAAGCATGACTCATTAATTGAATGAATGAAAATAATCTATTGATCTTGGAAAAACCTGGGTCTGGTTGTGTAGTTGATAAGCTCCCGAGCTAGTGATTTGAATAGAATGATTCCTCTCCCTTGGTTTCCTTCACTGCCTGTGAATCCCTTCTTTTTTTTCTATTCCATTAGTATTTATGTGGTCTGGTCTGTCCATTAGTCATTCTCTATGGCTTCCTTTCTTTAGTAGAAAGCTCGTATACTAAATGAAGATGAGGGATTGTGATGAAGAAACCATATCAAGCTGGTATTTGGTTGAAATAATTTTGTTCTTGGTTCAGTCATAATCCCACCTGGACTGGTAGCGCATAGCCACCTCATATTCTATATATAACAGAGGGCCCGTTCATTGTCGATTTGGTTAATTGAATAGTTGGGACAGTTGTTACCAAAATATCCAAGTATACCCCCGGCATACAAGCGGGTTTTTCCGTGTATTCTCCAGAGTGTGGTTAAGGGCAATCTCAACCTATCATCAGCGCCGGCTTGTTTGGTCATATTAGAACTGGCTGATCTAGCTCACCTTCCACTTTTTATTTTAGATTAGGATAGAGTTCATGCCAAGGCCATATACTAGGGCAAAAAGGATTACTTCAAAATAGCTACTATGCTGCTATCGAGAAATAAGTGAGAAGTGGAAGGTGGGTTACGAAGGCAATTAAGAGGGGACAGAGTCACCAATCCCATTAGAAAGAGTTGTTCCCAAGCATTCATTGTGTCCAACTGCATTCATTATGGATTCTCCTTCTTAAGAGGAACCTGTAACTTAGATGACATCTCTTCCATCAACCAAGCGCGAAAATACGCAAGTGTAGACTTCTCTTGATTTGATAGATTCTGCCTTATCCTTTAGTGATCTAAGGTCCATAATCAGTCTTTGTTGTAGAAGCTTCCAAGCAAGGAAAGTTTATCTTATTTCCCGAATGACCTTTGCACTTGTTCTTCAGCTTTTATCTTTCTTATTCAGGTGGCTTTTATCCCCCATTCCTTCTCATCCTTCGTCTGTCTTTCTATAGGTAACTCTATCTAATTCACTCTCTTTTTTCTCGCGCGTATCGTATACTTTTTTCTTGTTCAAAGCTTAGCTGCACTGATGAAGTTGAATGATTCTTTCAGAGATTTGGTTCTTTCACTCTGTTTTAGAGTTTGGAATCATAGAAGGAAGCTTTCCAGTCTTCAAATCCTTTAAATACTTTATTACATTACCAAAGTCCCTATCAAATCTAAATTTGAAAATCAAATTACATTTTCAAATCATTCTTACTATTTTTCTTTTTCTAAATTGTGTCTTGTGGTATTTTTCATTAATATATAAAAAGAATCTGTTCGGATAAGACTAGACAGTGATGGCTCACTGCCGAGCCTGGATTGAGGTACAACCCAGAATTCACAAAAGTAATTGTCAGTTTCCCTAGTAAAAGATCTCGACCAAACCATGTCTTTCAGTACCTCTCTATCGCCATAGGGATATGTTGGAGGTCAAATCTAGTCAACATGTCATCAAACCATAGGTGAGAAGAAAAGAGAAAAGAAAGAGTTTTGAAGAAAGCTACAGGAAAGTCAAATCATTTCTTTTTTATCGACTATATATGCAAAAGGAATAATGATAGCGTCAGAGATGAGATCCCTGCGCCTAACTAATGGAAGCAAGGGACCGACTTATTCTCTAGAACCATAATATAAAATAAGTCAACCTGGAAGATTCGAATCGGACTTTAAAGAAATATCGTATAGGGATAGTCCAGCTTCAAATCCGACTTCTAACTCATCAAAGAATCAACAGAATTCCCTCTTTTACTTTCATCTTTGGTTGATGAATTAAGACTGCCCCTCTATCTAAATGAAAGCCCTAGGGAATATGAAATCCATCCACCGGATCTTGGAAACAAGGCACACAAGCCCCTGAGCTGAGCTCCTTTCGCTTCGACCCATGAATCTTTTTATCCATTAATCTTTATCTTAACCAAAAGTAATTCTCTATTTATAGTCTTATTTCATACTAATACAAGAAGAATGCTGCAAGAGGTTACTAATTATGCTATTCCTTCTGTCTTCCCTCACCTCCATCTTCAACTATAAAGCGGTTTAAGGAGTGACCTTCGCACCTTACTTTTTCTTTAAGGCTTCATGCCCCATTTAAAGAGTACATGAGATGACATCTTATTCTATGTCATTTGCTCTCCTTTGGACCAGACTAGCCTTAGGGGATGCCCCTTGCCTATGATCTTCTTGCCCAACTTCGTACATATGGGTCTCTTTTATCTATTTGCTAGTAGCAGCCTCACCTCGTATGCTACACGGCTATCACTTATATAGAGAAAAGAAAGGCCAAATCATAGGCTCATCTGCCATCTCAGATGAGGTAGGACCTTTACCATGCACTTCTTTTGGGCGGTTAGGACCTTAATAACTAAACTTCCCCCTTGTCTTTATCCTCTTGTTCTAAGCCTGCCACCTATCGAGCCAAACAGAGCCTTTCGCCTTAGGTACGATAGCTTCACTCTTAACCCGCATTATTTGAGAAAGGCATAAAAACAATTCCCTCAACCTGACTCAGCTTCTCTCTCTGATACAGGAAATCTAACAATTCCTATTCTTACTAACCTTTTTCCCTAGCATCTTTCCGATATATTGAATTATCATCCCTAATCTAAGATAGAGTGATGCCACCAACAGTCGATTTATTACACTACTCCCCTTAATTGAATCTCCAGGCCTGCCAAAGGCTGCCCACTTACAAAATAGGCCTAAGCCTATGCCAATGGACTCGTGACATCCATGTACTGAGTCGTCAAATGACGTACATTAAGAAGACCCAAGCCTACATGCATGCGTCCATCCCACAAAGTCCTACAAATTCAAACTCGGGCCTGTCAAGCCTACTTTCCTCGATCCAAGCCTAGTGAAAAAAAAGCATAAGAAGAGTCCGATAATGGCTGGTCTTTAAAGGCCTTTAAGAAAAAGGCTTAAGTCATCAATTCCAATCTGATAACTCTTTTCTTTTTATTGGTATGCCACTCCGCGAGCAAGGAGCAAGCTAAGTAAATCTTACCTGAAAATGAGTGAGATTCGATTCTTTTTCCTTTGTACTTTTTGTTTTGTTATTTTCTTTTCTCTATAATCCCAATTATTATATAATAGAAACTATAAGAATCCCAAAAGTTCACATAATACATATCATTACATTAGAGTTTCAAATTTTTTTTCAATTTCTAAACAACTATCGTATGTGAATATAGGTTGTGTCGGGGATATACTATGGCTAGTAAGTCATTTCGTTTGCATTTTATTCAATGAAACCAAAAACACAACAATGATTTGTTTTATGGACAGTTATATTATTTCCAGCCCAAATGAGATAATGCTTAATGTCACCGGGAGCGAGTTGGTAGGGGGGCCTGAGATCTTGAGAATGGATCAATGAAATCCTAATTCTCCACCAGCCATTCCTCATGTTGGACAGGCTATAGGGGATCTGGATCTAACCTTGCGATTGGGGCCGCTAAGCCCAACAAAAGAGGCTCTCAAAAGAGAGCTTTCGACCTTTATTTCTTCATTTGGAAATAGGGAAGTTAGAAGGGATGTCTTGGAAGGGACAATAAGAAAACTCGACTTGAACAATGCATCCCCAAAAAAGCTTTTTTTTGAGGATCCGATAACTTATGCAGGAACTTTCCAATAGACCGGTTGCTTCTTCTACAGCTAAGAAGGCTTTATTGAAAGGTTTAAAAGAGTATAAGAAAGGGGACGCATGAGCATTGGATAATGGAAAGAAGGTAGAATTGCTCGGGACCTAGTGAATGATTTTTTTTCTTTTATATAGGTAGGGTTGGGCAGCGACTATACTCCTTGAAGTGAAGAATCGAAAGTCATCATTCATTAGACAAGGCTTATGTGCTATGCATCTATAGTGTTCTACTCGTGGGGAGAGGGATGCGGGAAAGTAGGGTCCTCTCCCTTGTGCTCACTTCTATTTTAGAAGTCAGATTGGATTTCCAATTGGTGCTCAATAGAAGGGTTCCAAACCTCTGAAACGTGAGGCAGATTTAACGCTACGCCCTTCCCTTAGCTGCTTCCTCTAGGTGGGGCTCACAACCAAAGGATGCACGGGGTGAAGTTTCCACCATGAACTAAGGATTAGAAGGGTTGAGGATAGAGTTTCTTTTTTATTTCCAGGGCAGTTGGCAAGAGCTATAGCAGCTTACGATGAAGTTGATTCAGAAACATAAGCCAGGGCGGTTGGGTGGGGAGTCAGATCAGGCCAACGGTCCTGCTCCATTTTATACTAAGAGAGGTGGTTGGGTCTGACTCAATTATAGGGCTAGTACGCCAAGCAGCTTCGAATTCTACTGTGTCGGTGCACAAACCAAGCACACAAGGATTGCATAAATCTTTGGTCTGTCTATCATTACCCATGTTGGGCTGACTCCCTTTTTTAGGCAAGAAATCCACTAGTGGAATTATTAATCTATTAAGACTAACTGAAAAAGGAGTACTACTCTTCTTCCTCCACTACTGATATTGACTGACCTGTTGATAGGATAGTAGGGAAAGTTGAGAGTATATCCAAGGAAAGAGAAAAAACTTTTCAAGATGAGACTACGAACCCTAATGGAGCCAATGACAAAGTAGTTATAGGCCAGTGTAGGCTTGCTCCACACAGGTTACATCTAGGCCTTATATTGATATTCTTTTCAATTCATTTGGAAATTTCTTTGGTTCGGGGTACCGCACAATCTGTTTTGATCTATTTCAGTTGCTAATGAAATAAAATACGGGGAACTCTCCGTCTAAGTGATTAATCCGATGAGTCAATTCTCAATGCGATGCATCCATGAAATGGGACGGATATCTGCCTAAACTTAGTCCAGTCCTATTAAAGATGAGGGAGAATCAAGCAACTCTTATAGATAGATGGGATAGGAAGGAAGAACCACTAATAGCATTTGCAGCTGCTTCTTTCCGATCATATACAAGCAGTTGGGCGCGAAGCTTTCTTCGTGAAAAAGCTCGTCCTTTTCAATATAAGACTGTCTTTCATTCTGCTTTTACTTATTTTTTGGAAATCTATCATTTTCAAAAAAAAACATTGTCTTTAGTATGATTCTGTTTCACACCTCTTGCCTATCGGAACACCAACCCAATCTTGAAAGCTGAAGTGGGTTTGGGGAATGGAAGAACAAGAACATCTTCTTTAGTACCAAAAATGGTAACCTAAGACCCTTCTTTACTCATGCTTGTCACCTGCTCGTGAATACTGTCCAGTTAAGTCTTTGTTCTTTTATTCTGAAATATGGATGCTAACCAGATTCCCCATGTTATATGCGAGGTCAATAAAATTCTCTAGAGAGTAAGTTTTTGATCATAATGACCACCTAAAGTTGGATTTCCACTTGTAGTTTTTAGTTTGAGGTGCCAATAGTAGCATAGTTGCTTTGTCGTCCTTCCTCTTACGTATTACAATATAGGTGTTTTGAATACTGCCTTTAGCAGAAAATGGATTTAATGGACAAATAAGGGATAGGCAAGAATCTGTTCTTGAACTCTAAAAAATAGGCGGAAAGATATTCATTAGAGCGATAGGGAAAGCTTATAGAGGGGTGGTATTATTCTACAAGTGAAGCCAGGGTTCCTTTTGTTCGGTTTTTGAGAAAGAGAAAGGAATCTATTTGGGAAGCGCTTACCATCACCTTTACCGATACCAAGGGGAAGTAAGAATTAGACCAATAAGGCACTACTCTCCGCCTGTCGTAACAACAACAAAAGTCCATATCAAAATTTTATAACCTTATTCCTTAAATCCTAAAACGGAGACATTGGTACAACATAAGGCTCGAGAGACCTCGAGCGTAATATACGCTACTATTAGAGAGACTTTAGACACATCTTAACCCGAATGAGGTGATCAAGAAAGTCGTAGGCCTCATAGTACCCGCATACGACAACTCTTGGAGCTTTTTGGGTCGAAAACCTATTTGACGTCATAACCGATCTCAAAACCCTAATATCACCATCTTCAGAAAAAAGACTTTCTCTATATGTATATCTATGCAACTAGTTTTTTCACTTGCTTCCAAATCCATCTATCTTACTTACTCAAAAGCTTTGAATATTCTACTAGAAATCTTTCTTCTAGCTTTGGGCACCTCTGACATAAACAGAAATAGCTTATATACAAGGCTAGACTTTTCCCTCAAGCATCTTGGTATTGGATCTGCTCTTCTATTAACATGAACAGGAATTATATTCTATTCGAATTCTTTATTCTTAAGAGAATCCCCCACTCGAACCATTCTTTAGACCACCAAGCTCTCTCAAATGAATTCTACTCTTTCTGCTTTCGAGCTACACTAGGGAAAAATCTTTTCCCCACTAAGACGTGCATCTTTATGGCTATATCATCCTGAAGATGGATGCAATGGGAAGAAGTGGAATTTAGAAGTGTTGTTGACTTAACATTTAGGTTTCGGTATAACAAATCTTGCACTGTATTTTCGCACTTAGGCGCACAACGTTCCATTGGTAATCATTCTACTACGGTGCTACAAATTCACAAGTTGATACTAAGTAATCATTGTTGTTCATTGGATTCTTGAGGAACTACTTCGTTAGGATTGGGGAATTACTGCGATTCTTCCTGAATAGCCTGGATTCTCTTGTCGAGTAGTAAGGTGCTTGAGGACTTTGTGTCCAGAATTGAGCATATAGATAAAGGATTTCGGCCCGCCCTCATAATTTACTTCCATAACTTAGGAAGATTCGATGGGATTTTCTTGCTAAAGCACCTGACATCTAATTGGAAGGGTGAGGTAAAAACTATAATGCAAAACAACCACATCTACAAGATTAGTGTCAAATCAGGGAAGAGAGTTCTATTCTGTTTCTGTGACTCATTGAATATGTTAAGGTGTACGCTTGATTCACTTTCAAAGAATCTATTCCTTGAACTTGGGCATAAAGGGTTTGTTGATCATAAGAAAGTGACTCTCTAGAATCTGGAAAGTATGAGGGAGGAATAGATAGACTATTTGAGGAAGGATGCCCTTCTTCTTGGCGGTGTGATGCAAAAGGCGAAAAAGTGAATTTGAGATCAAATCGAGGTTGACATAGAGAAAAAGCTTAACCTTAGCACATTGGCACCATACCTCTTTCGTCAGAAGTTCTATGAACCAGATAAATGGCCCATGTACATCCCAAACCCTAATAAGGACAGGTTTCTGAGAGAAGGTTACTTCAGTGGTATATGGATATGTATATACCAATAGGTGAGAAGCTACACTACTATGATGTAAACTCACTTTATTCTTTTTTAATGAAGGAAAATATCATGCCCACTGGGCGGCCTGTCTAGCATGGGGATTTGCATGAGTGGGACATAGATAGCCTCTTTGCCTTTATCCGGGCAGATGTGATCTGCCCGAGGATGAAGAATTTCAAAAGGCCCTTTGTCCCCTATCGAATGGAAGATAGGACTTTGGTCTTCTTGATAGTGAAGTTTGAGGGGTATACTTTAGCGACGAACTCAAGTATGCCAAAAAATAGGCTACACTGTAGTCCCAATGAGTGGATACCTCTTTGAGAAGGGTGAGGGAAGCCCATTTAAAGACTTTGTTAAATCTCTCTCGGAGAAGAGGAAAAAGGAGAAGAAAGAAGGGAATATAGCGATGGACTACGTATACAAGATACTAATGAATTATCTCTATAGTTAATTTGGTATAAACCCTGGAAGAATTACTACCAAATCTGCGATGATGCTTGCCTCGGGGTTTTGGTTCAAACTGTGAGAAGTTCATATATAGTGAGCCCCTTAGATAAAATCTAAACCTCGTTTCTTACATTAAGAATACAAACTCGACCTCGAGGGAATGGCGCTACAAAAGAATACGGCAATCCAGTTATCAGCAGCAATAACTGCTTACACTAAGATATACCTTTGTCCCTATATCTCAAGAGAGGATGCTTACTACACGGACATAGACTCTGTTGTGTTTAAGCATCCTCTCCTATGTGATGTTCTTTCTCCTTTTGAGATAGGTAAATTGAAGCTAGAAGACTAAATAGAGAAGGGTATCTTTTTAGCACCCAAAGTCTATTGGTACCAACCAAAAAAGGAGTCAACCTGTCTAAACTTCTCTACAAAAGTCTTCCCCTCACTGCTGGTCTTTAAACTTGCAACTACTATCAAAGTCTAAGACAAGATATTTTTCTTACTCTTAAGTTTGATCTTTCGCTAGGAGCCTTAGCAAGAATGGTTGAAATGGCCTGACCTATGAGACTACTCGAAAGGAGGTTTCCTACCAGCACTAGAGTGGGATAAGTAAACCTTGCCTTAGGGTAATCGTTTCCCCTACTCAGGCGTTCCACAGCGCTAATGGTACATATTTGCTTATGATGACAAAATGATGTAGTGGTTACACCAAATCCCTGAATGGGATGGATACAGTACGTGATGATAGTATGTATGCTTTTATTTTATAAGATGCAGGTACGGTATATGGCTAAATGTTATACTTTCCCCCTGCATCCCTATTTCAGCTGTTATATCAGTTATAATATTTTATACTTTATATACTCAGTACATGTATCGTACTGACCCCCTTTCTTTGGGGGGGCTGTATTTCATGCCCGCAGGTACAGGTGTTTTTTCGGAGATCCGCCAGCTTAGGATTTCCGCTCAGCTATGTTGGAAGTGCTCCACTGTTCTGGAGCCTAGATTTTAGGTATTGGTCCTGCGATGTATATATTTGTTTATTCAGGGGTACGACGGGGGCTCTCTCCCATCATATTTTTGTTGTTACTATTCTTGAGTTCTATAGTCACGTGTATTTGGGTTAAGTGTATGTTATCTCAATTGTGCCTATACAACATGTTGTAAATGTGGTTATATTATGGCAGCCTTGTCGGCTCGTGTTCCCTTTTATGATATGGTACGAATGAAATAGGCTACATGTAAATGAAAAAAATGTTTTGACCCATTGGGCTTTTTTGGGTGTAGTATCACATTATGTATAGTTCAATTTGGCTATATTTGATAGTTACGTATACGGGGGTCTAGGTCGGACCTCAGTCGCGGCCTATGGGGTTGGGTCATGATAGAAGTGGTATTAGAGCAGCTCATCCTTGGAGTGTCTACAGACCGTGTCTAGTGCACCATATCTATAAACAGGAGGCTATAGGATATTTAGGATATTACCTTTCTTTCATATCTAAGATCGTGCGATAGAGCCATGTCATAGGAAATGAAATTCCTCATACTAACCTGTGCTTTCAGCAGAAGGACAACATCGATAGAAGAAGTAACTAACGGTATTGGGAGTTACAAAGCACGCAGGTAAGCAAAGGCACAAAAGATATATGGCAGGTAAGGTATTAAAGTATGATTGACATGTAAAGTTAAAATGAAAAGAAAAAATAGACAGGAAAGTGCAACAGGTGCAGTTCGAGTGGACATATGAGGTACGTCCATTTTCATACTATTGATATTGGGTGCCCTGTGTGGCTGCGATTTGATATGATCTGAATATATACATGCATTCCCTGTGAGGCATTGTTGGTATTTCCTACGTGCAGGTGTTGAGATAGGGAGAAATATAAAGGAAACTCTGCCTAAATTTTCCTAGGAATAAAGAGAGAATAAGATACACTGTTGTAGTATGTCTTAAAAGGTCGTGCCTAGAATAAGAATGAGATATGACTAAACTATGAGTATGGCTGACCTTGAGAAATAAGTTAATGACTGAAGTAATGGTAATCGTAACGAGGAGGTCAATACTGGTATGGAAAAAGAATCTGGAAAAGACTAGTGAGACTAAAGGATGATTTAGACAAAGGTTAAGTGCGTTAACCTCACCGAGCCTAATTACCCATAGTAGGAATTGTGAAAAAGGTTAAGAGGTGTTATACTATGGAACTAAATAAGAACAAGATATCACGTGAATATAACGAGGATTGATATAAAAATAAGTAAAGCCTAGTAAGGAAGTAACTAAAGGATATGATGAGGTTTGTGGAGAATAGGAAAGCAAATAGAAAATGAATGAGAAAGACTTACACATATTTATAGGGAAGGTTCATAATAAAAGGTCAAGTGGTAACGAAAATAAAATATGTAAAGCAGATTAAGCTATGAAAAAGAAAGACGATGATTAGAATGGAACATACTTGGTACAAATTATACCAGAATAGTTATGCAACCTACGAATATGTCACGCCCCGGGAGGGTACCCTAGACGTGACCGACACTCAAAAGCCATTTCTAATATTCAAGCGAACCACCTGATTCAGTCACACTATCATTCAATCACATTCACTCAAAGGAGGGTTCAATCATAACATACTATCCACAATATGGGGGCCGAAGGCCAAATATTATCAACTCAACAAAACAAGTATAATAGGACTCCTCAAGGTAACAGTCCAACCTCCCCACACTCTAGTATATGAAGCCTCTATCAAAGTCTAGGAGGTGTCAATGAGAAGCCCATGGCTACAACTAATCAAAATAAGGATACAAAATGAAACTATACAGGGAGCTCAAGATCCTCCAGAAAATAGGAGGACTCACCAAGTAGCTGGAAGTGTGTGGATAATCAATGGTGTGCCGATTGATGATCTCTTGTACCTGTCTCTGTATCATGAAATGATGAAGCCCAAATGGCGTCAGTACGTGGAATGTATGAGTATATAAAATGGCTGGATGAAATGAACATCAAGAAAACATCAATATCAACTCAGGATCTCAACTCATATATATACATAACAACTCACTCAAGTGTCCTAAGTCTAACAAGAAATGGTTTAGATGGGACCAATCACAATCCACTCGACTCAACTGACTTGGAGTACTATCAAGACCTAAATGGGAGTTTCTCTTATCCGACAACCATCACCTATGAGCCAGTGATAGTACAACAATCAGATGTTGTTGCCACGTCCGTTCATACCTTTCCATGGCATGAATGCCTCCCTAATCATGGATACCATCGATTAGACAAGTCCTATCATTTCAGGACAATAAAATGGGAAACATCTGACTTTAACAGTTTGATCCTATGGGAAGCATCCGACTTTAACGGTTCCATCGCTACCTACATTGGTGGCATAGTTTTTGGGGTTCGAGTATGGACTATACTCTTACCCGCTTTGGTGCTCGATACTCCTCCCATGATTCCATGCTCATAAGACTCCCTCCAATCATCTCAAACAAGCCCTCACGGCTAGTTTCATGTGGGACATTTCCAACTCATCAACTCTATTCTCATTTCAACTCAACTAAGTCATAATGGCAAGTCCCATTTAGGACCTCGTCCACTCGTCAATTCTATCCTATAATCAACTCAATCAAACCTCATTTAGATAAGCATTTATAACCTCTCCTTAGGACTCATCACAACTCTAAGGCTTTAACCCAACAATTTAAGTAGAATAGCACATTCAAGAAAATTGACTTATGCAACATAATCACATAGTTAAAGAGATCAACAAAACATAATAACAAGTCATCTCCATCAACTCATACTAATATGAAGGTTTTAGGAACTTCTTAGCTCAACAATATCAACACCAATAAAGTCAAATTAATAGGAGACAAAACTTATTTAAACATAAACCAAACCAAGAAACTCCATTCTCATGGACCTCTAACCTCAAAGCAAGAGTAGGGCACATAGGTGGACTCAACCAATGTTTTGGATAGCCTTACATACCTTAGTGAAGACTTAGAGAAAACCTTGATGTCGGGTCTTCAATGGAGAACTCGAATCTTGGAACTTTTGGAGGCAATTCCTTGTTAGAAATGGAAAAGAAGAAGAAGAGAGAGAGAGAGAGACTCCTAGGGCTTTTAGAGAGAGAGGGGGCTGAAAATATATTCTCAAATTGGTCAAGGATGATACATATATAATTTGGGATAGTTCCCAAATTGCCCCTTCTCAAAAGTTCTGAAAAATAGGCTAAAATGCTCCTGGCGCGATAGTGGCGTGTCGTGCCATTGTAGCGCCAGGTTAATTATACCTAAAACCTGCACATTCTTGGCGCGATAGTGGCGCATCGCGCCCTTACAGCCCCAAGGCCATATTTTTTGGGTTCTGGAAATTTGGCCTGAAAAACCCTGCACATCTCGTAGTGGCGCGCTGCGCCAAGGACCAAACTACTGAGGCATATTCCTGGCACGATAGTGGGGTGTCGCGCCACTATGGCGCCAAGCCCAGTTTTCCAGCAATTGCAACCCAGGCCTAAAATCCCTGTCGTGCTAGTTTGTCTTAGGATCGCCATATTTACATTCTTGGTGGCGTTGGAAGAAAGACTCAATGAACTTTAATTTAATAGGTCGTGGGCCACCCAAATTGTCATCCTTCAAAAGATAGATTCGTTAGAAGTCAACCCCTTATGCGAACTCCTCCTCAAACATAGCCACGACGAATCTTTTAGATTTGATTTGGTCCTAGGGGTCCTTTATGACCCCACATCACCTCTAACTCTGCTCAATTTCTCAAAGACTCATCTTAACTCATGCAAATGCTCCATAATACTCGAGTTAGACCATACCCAAATATAAGAACGGTCCGAATCTTAGGGAACATTTTGAGGGGTGTTACATTATCTCCCCCTTGGGATCATTCATCCTCGAATGATGAGTAACTCGGAATGGACTCAGGGTATAAATCACAATCAAAATTTCAGCCATTCAACCAATCAAATTCTCAAACAATTACCAATCAAACTCAAAATACACAAATGAATTCAAGTCAAGGAAATGGACATTACCTTCAACATTCTCATCGGTAGGCACGAATAGATGTGGATATTTAGATTTCATGGCTTCCTCCGCTTCCCATGTGGCTTCCTCAACAAATTGGTTTCTCCACAGGACTTTGACTGAGGCGATCTCTTTGTTCCTCAACTTGCGAATTTGGCGATCAAGAATTTGGACCGAAACCTCTTCATAGGATAAGCTATCCTTAACTATAATACTATCAATGGGGATTACTAATGAGGGATCGCCTAAGCACTTCTTCAACATTGAAATGTGGAATACCGGATGAATAGAGGCTAGCTCTGAAGGTAACTCCAACTCATAAGCAACACTCCTAATATGCCTTAAAATCTGGTAAGGACCAATATATCGAGGACTAAGCTTCCCCTTCTTTCCAAACCTTATGACGCCCTTTATGGGTGACACTTTCAAGTATACCCAATCACCCACCTCAAACTCTAAGTCTCTCCTCCTCACATCGGTGTAAGATTTTTGGTGGCTTTGGGCTGTCTTTAGTCTATCTTGAATAACTCTCACCTTCTCCATGTCTTGGTGAACAAAATCGGGCCCAATCAACTCAACTTCACCAACTTCAAACCATCCAATTGGCGATCTACACCTCATCCCATACAAAGCTTCATAAGGAGCCATTTGAATGCTTGCATGATAGCTATTATTATATGCAAACTCTATGAGAGGTAAGTGATCATCCCAATTTCCTTTGAAGTCAAGCACACATGCCCTCAACATATCTTTCAATATCTGGATAATGCTCTCTTCTTGGCTATCTGTTTGGGGATGAAAGGCCGTACTCAAATTCACTTTCGAACCTAGTCCCTTCTGAAAGGATTTCCAAAATTGGGAAATGAATTGAGCTCCTCTGTCTGAGATAATAGACAAAGGGACCCCCTGCAATCTGACGATCTCATGTATATATAATTTTGCATAATCCTTTGCGGTGTCAGTAATCTTAACTGCCAAAAAGTGAGCTAATTTCGTCATTCTATCCACAATCACCCAAATCGAATCATGTTGCTTTCGAGACCTCAGTAAACCTGTAATAATGTCCATGTTGATCATCTCTCACTTCCATTCCAGAATATCTATATTTTGATCCATGCCACATGGCCTTTGATGCTCAACTTTCACCTGTTCACAATTTGGACAATTGGAAACGAATTCTGCAATATCTCTCTTCATCCCACTCAACCAATAGATTTCCCTCAAGTCATGATACATTTTTGTAGAGCCGGGATAAATAGAGTATCTGGAACTGTGCGCTTCGTCCATAATCCTTCCTCAAATATCATCGATATCTGGCACAGACAATTTATTTTGATACCTCAACACACCATCTCTCCCTTTGGTAAAAACCATCACCTCTTGCTTGTGAACAACTTCCTTCAATCGGATAAGGATGGGATCTTCGTCTTGCTTTTCTTTTACCTCTGTCACGACTGAGGATGCAGCCCCATCCTGAACATTAACCTCACCTTCATTGTTCTCTTCAAGGCAAACCCCAATCGGGCTAATCTATGTACCTCCTTCGCCAATTCTCTTCTTCCCTCCTCCACATGGGCAGTGCTACCCATAGACAACCTGCTAAGAGCATCATCAACAACATTAGCTTTACCAAGATGGTAGAGGATGCTAATATCATAGTTTTTGAGTAGTTCGAGCCATCTCCTTTCCCTCAGGTTGAGTTCCTTCTGGCTAAAGACGTATTATAAGCTCTTGTGATTGGTGAACTCATCAACATGCACTCTATACAAGTAGTGGCGCCAAATTTTAAGCGTGAACACCACATCTGCCAGCTCAAGGTCATGAGTTGGGTAGTTCCTTTCATGAACCTTAAGCTATCTTAAAGCATAGGCTATCACCTTTCCCCTCTGCATCAGCACACAGCCCAAACTGATCCTAGATGCATCACAATAGATCACAAATCCCTCTATTCCATTGGGCAAAGTTAGAATAGGAGCAGTGGTTAGCTTGGTCTTCAACTTTTGGAAACTCTCCTCACAAGCATCAAACCATTGGAACTTAGCCTTCTTTTGGGTCAGCTTGGTCAATGGTGATGATATGGATGAGAATCCCTCTACAAACCTTCGGTAGTAGCCAGCCAAACCCAAGAAGGTCCTTATCTCTGTCGAGGATGTGGGTCTGGGCTAATTTTTCACTGTCTCAATCTTCTGATCATCCACCTGAATACCGTCTCCAGATATAATGTGGCCTAGAAAAGCCACTAATGCAAGCCAAAATTCACATTTAGAGAACTTTACATACAATACCTGGTCTTTCAAGGTTTTTAAGACGACTCTAAGATGATGGGCGTGCTCCTCCTCATTCCTGGAGTAAACCAAAATATCATATATGAATACAATCACAAACATATCAAGATACGGTTTAAATACTCGGTTTATGAGATCCATAAAAGTTGCAGGGGTATTAGTCAACCCAAAGGACATAACCAAGAATTCAAAGTGGCCATAACGGGTCCGAAAAGCTGTCATTGGGATATCACACTCCCTCACCTTCAACTGATGGTAGCCCGATCTTAGGTCTATCTTTGAGAAATAGGTGGCACCCTGAAGTTGATCAAACAAATTATCTATTCTAGGGAGAGGGTATTTTTTCTTTATGGTGACCTTGTTTAGCTGCCTGTAATCAATGCACATCCTAAGCGACACATCTTTCTTTTGCACAAATAGGACCGGAGCACCCCACGGTGAGACACTCAGCCTAATGAATCCCTTATCTAATAAGTCCTTCAACTGTTCTTTCAACTCTTTCAACTCAGCCAGAGCCATTCTATATGGAGGGATTGAGATAGGCTGGGTATCAGGAAGAACATCAATCCTAAAGTTGATCTCCCTATCAAGAGGGACTCCGAGCAGGTCTTCAGGGAAGACTTTGGGAAACTCATTGACAATCGGGACCGACTCGAGGGATGGAGACTCAACATTGTTGTTTTTCACTCGGATAATATGATAGATACACCCTTTTGAGATTAGCTTCCTGGCCCTAAGGTAAGAAATAAACTTACCCCTAGGCATAACAGGACTACCCTTCCACTCCATGACAGCTTCATTCGAGAATTTGAACTTAACAATTCGAGTCCTACAATCAATAGAGGCATAACAGACATAAAGGCAATCCATGCCAAGGATTACATCAAAATCGACCATGTCCAACTCAACCAAGTCAGCCAAGGTATCTTTGTAATGAATTGACACAGTGCAATCTCTATAGACTCTCTCAGTTAAGACAAAATCACCGACAAGAGTAGCTACACTGAATGGTTCAAGAAGACATTTAGGAATTTTATTGAATTTATAAGCCACGTAAGGAGTCACAAAAGATAGCATGGTACCCAGATCTATCAAAACATAGCAGTCAAGAGAAGAGACTCGAATCATACTTGTCACGACGTTTGGAGAGTTCTCTTGATCTTGGCGACTACCCATAGCATATAAGCGGTTTGTACCTCTGCTAGTGCCTGAAGTAGTGCCCCTCTGATTACCTCTAGCCCGTGGTGCGGTGGTAGAATGCTGGACCCTATTTCCCCCTGTTGGACACTCCCTCTGAAAATGGTCCATTTGGCCACATTTATAACAACCAACCCTTCCCACTCTGCACTCCCCCAAGTGGAGCCTACCGCACTTTCCGCATAGTGGCTTTCCTTTTGAACCTTAACTCACGCTAGTCTGGGATTGAGAGCCCTGGGGTCTGAAATTCTGGGAACTCTATCCTTGCTGATCATACTTATCCTGTGGCATAGGTGCACTGGCAGTAGAGGAGACATAATTGGGTGGCCTCTTTTGGAAGAAGGACATGTTGCCCTTGTTCTGCCTCTGTTTATTCTCATAGCCTATTGATTTTACCTTCTTGCTCAGATGCTTCTCTCTGTCCTTCCTCTTTTCATCCTCTACCTATTGATCGTACACTATTAATCTTAAAATATCCGTGTTGGAGATTAACAATGCCGCTTTGCACTCCTTTTTCACATGTCTTCCCAGACCGGAGATAAATTTCCTCATCTTCGACCTCAAGTCTGGGATCATCTCTAGAGCATACCTGGATAGCTGGATGAACCTCAGGCCATATTCCTTAACAGCCATTCCCTCTTGTTTCAGATTCACAAACTCCTCCACTTTCATATCCCTCAATTCTTGGGGAAAGAAGTGGTCAAGAAAGGCTCCTTCAAATTCATCCCACATAGCAGGTGCAGCATCCTCACCTCTACCTTATTCCCATTGGTTATACCAAATGTTTGCCACATCCTTGAGTTGATAAGACACCAACTCAACCCCCTCAATTTTCGTAACATGCATAGCTTTCAGAATTTTTCACAACTCATCAATTAAATTTTGGAGATCTTCATCAACCTTAGAACCCGTGAATGCCGGCGGATTCATTCACAGAAAGTCTCTAATTCTAGTGGCAGCAGATGGCTCCTGGGAACTAGAGCTAAGAGTGGGCGAACTCTGATTACCATTTTAGGCAGCCACTAATTGAGTGACCATTGCAATTGCCCCTCGAAATTCAGCCTCTGATGTGGGTGCAGGTGGAGTAGCAGACACTTGAGGTGCCTCCGAGTATCTCGCAGGTCGTCCTATAGCCCTTGCTAGGCGTACCTCTGATTGAGGTACCTCGGTGTTATCAACATTTCTCTGGCTAGCCGTGCGTTTAGGAGGCATTATCTGTAACGTGTAAACGCACGAATTAGAAAGGAGTTTTATACAGTTTAACTCTATTGCACGAATTCAGAGTATGAAAGAAGTGAAACAATTCCTAATATCTTATAGCCTCCAAATTATAAGTATGGTGCACAAACACCCAAAAGCAAGACTCTACTAGACACGGCTTCATAGACTCCTAGGACTCTTGAACTCTGGGCTCTGATACCATGTTTGTCATGCCCCGGAGGGTACCTTAGATATGACTGGCACTCGAAAGCCATTTCTAACCTTCAAGCGAACTACCTGATACAGTCACACTATCATTCAATCACATTCACTCAAAGGAGAGTTCAATCATAACATACTATCCATAATATGGGGGCCAAAGGCCAAACATTATCAACTCAACAAAACAAGTATAATAGGACTTCTCAAGGTAATAGTCCAACCTCCCCACACTCTAGTCTATGAAGCCTCTATCAAAGTCTAGGAGGTGCCAATGACAAGCCCATGGCTACCAACAATCAAAATAAGGAGACAAAACGAAACTACATAGGGATCTCAAGATCCTCCAAAAACTAGGAGGACTTACCAAGTAGCTAGAAGTGTGTGGATAATCAACGGTGCGCCAGTTGATGATCTCTTATACCTATCTCTGCATCATGAAATGATGCAGGCCAAATGGCGTCAGTACGTGGAATGTACGAGTATGTAAAATGGCTGGATGAAACGAATAACAAGAAAACATCAATATCAACTCAGGATCTCAACTAATATATATACATAACAACTCACTCAAGTGTCCTAAGTCTAACAAGAAATGGTTTAGACGGGACCAATCACAAGCCATTCGACTCAACTGACTCGGAGTACTATCAAGACCTAAATGGGAGTTTCTCTTATCCGACAACCATCACCTATGAGCCAGTGATAGTACAACAATCAGATGTTGTTGCTACGTCCGTCCATACCTTGCCAGGGCATGAACGCCTCCCTAATAATAGATACCATCAATTAGTCAAGTCCTATCATTTCAGGACAATAAAATGGGAAACATCCAACTTTAACGGTTCGATCCCACGGGAATCATCCGACTTTAATGGTTCTATCCCTACCTACGTTGGCGGCGTAGTTTCTAGGGTTCAAGTATGGACTATACTCTTACCCACTTCGGTGCTCGATACTTCTTCTATGACTTTATGCTCATAAGACTCCCTCCAATCATCTCAAACAAGCCCTCACCGCTAGTTTCATTTGGGACATTTCCAACTCATCAACTCTATTCTCATTTCAACTCAATTAAGTCATAATGGCAAGTCCCATTTAAGACCTCGTCCACTCATCAATTTTATCCTCCAATCAACTCAATCATGCCTCATTCAGATAAGCATTTATAACCTCTCCTTAGGACTTATCACAACTCTAAGGCTTTAACCCAACAATTCAAGTAGAATAGCACATTCAAAAAAATTGACTTATGCAACATAATCACATGGTTAAAGAGATCAACAAAACATAATAACAAGTCATCTCTATCAACTCATACTAACATGAAGGTTTTAGGAACTTCTTAGCTCAACAACATCAACACCAATAAAGTCAAATTAATAGGAGACAAAACTTATTCATACATAAACCATACAAAGAAACTCCATTCTCATAGACCTCTAACCTCAAAGCAAGAGTAGGGCACATGGGTGGACTCAACCCATGTTTTGGATAGTCTTACATACCTTACTGAATACTTTGAGAAAACCTTGATGTCGGGTCTTCAATGGAGAACTCGAATCTTAGAGCTCTTGGAGGCAATTCCTTGTTAGAAATGGAAAAGAAGAAGAAGAGAGAGAGAGAGAAACTCCTAGGTATTTTAGAGAGAGAGAGGGGGCTGAAAATATATTCCCAAATTGGTCAAGGATGATACATATATAATTTGGGACAATTCCCAAATTGCCCTTTCTCAAAAGTTCTGAAAAATAGGTTAAACCGCTCCTGGCATGATAGTGGCGCGTCGCGCCATTGAAGCGCCAGGTCGATTACGCCTAAAACCTGCACATCTGTTAGTGTCGCGCTGGGCCAAGGACCAAACTACTGAGGCATATTCTTGGCGCGATAGTGGTGCATCGCACCTTTACAGCGCCAAGGCCATATTTTTTGGGTTCTGGAAATTTGGCCTGAAAAACCCTGCACATCTCATAGTGGTGCGCCGCGCCAAGGACCAAACTACTGAGGCATGTTCCTGGTGCGATAGTGGAGCATCACGCCACTGTGGCGCCAAGCCCAGTTTTCCAACAATTGCAACCCAGGCCTGAAATCCCTGCCATGCTAGTTTGTCTTAGGATCGCCATATCTTTTGACTCCGAACTTCAAAATTTACATTCTTAGTGGCGTTGGAAGGAAAACTTGATGAACTTTAATTTAATAGGTCGTGGGCCACCCAGATTGTCATCCTTCAAAAGATAGGGTCGTTAGAAGTCAACCCCTTATGCGAACTCCTCCTCAAACTTAGCCACGATGAATCTTTTGGATTTAATTTGGTCCTAGGGGTCCTTCATGACCCTACATCACCTCTAACGCTTCTTAATTTCTCAAAGACTCATCTTAACTCATGCAAATGCTCCAAAATACTCGAGTTTGACCCTACCCGAATACAAAAAGGGTCTGAATCTTAGAGAAAATTTTGAGGGGTATTACAGAATGTTGGTATATTAAGGGTGAGATCAAGTGATTACTTCATAAAAAAAATAAGAATTCAATAACAATAGGGTGATTGCAATATTTCGGATACATCAAAGGGAAGTATAAGACGGCTTGAAGCAAAACTATTGAAACATGACTAGTATTGAGGGCACAAGCCATAGTGAGCCCTGACATCAACCGAAGTAGGTAAGAGATAATATAGAGCCTGCATGAAGACTAGTGGGGCATTGATAACGCATTTTCTAGGCTGATCTAAGTACCTACTTAGGTTCGTGTAAAGATTGCAATATGATGTGGGGAAAGAGAACTAGAAACAAGAGTTGAGTAAAAGCACAGTAGAATATGCCTGGAGTGTTGGAAGTTGGGGTAAGAGAAATTGTATGATAACGTAAACAAAATTGGGCATCAAAAGCCTGGTAGCCTATTACAGGAAATGCAAATCCTGACTTGGAAATGAAAAGCAGTTAATATGGATTATAGTACAGGCTGACCTCGCATTCTACGGAAGCATGAGTTCAGATGGGTTATGGTAGATAGGCTGACAGAATCAACCCATTTTCTTCCAGTTAGGAAGACATATTCAGCTGAGGGTTATGTGAGATGATATATTAAGGAAATGGTAAGATTTCATGAAGTTCTCATATCTATTATCTAGGATAGGGAAATTCAATTTATGGCTAACTTCTGAAGATTATTCCAGAAGGGATTAGGAACATAGGTGAGTCTTGGTACAACATTTCACCCTAGACTAATGGATAGGCCCAGACATGCCTCAGTAGATTTTAGAGTCGACATAAGTCATACGCAGATAATCGACATCGACATTTAAGGTTTGAAGTTGAGGATTGAGAATGCTTGAAAGAGTCACCGATGAAACGTGTAATAAAATTTGACAAGAAAGGGAAACTTGGCCTGGGATGTGTGGGTCCTTATTAGATCATTTGTAGGATAGGCAGAGCTTCCTATGAGTTGGACCTACCATAAGATTTGGAAGCGGTACACCTAGTCCCTCATATGTTAAGGTTTCGCAAAGGTATAAGTGACCCTTCCAGAATAGTTCCTATAGAGGAGATCCACGTAACAAAGAGTTATCCTACAAGGAGTAACCTATCTCCATCTTGAATTGGCAGATTAGAAGGTTGCAAACTAGGGACATGGCATCCATCAAAGTTTTGTGATGAAATAAGAATAAAAAAGATTTGACCTGGAGGCCGAAGAATAGATGGAAGAGAAATACCCATACATGCTCCTTATGTCTATAAGAATTCTGATTTCCTAGGTTAGTTGAATCGATGAATAAAAGGTCTATAGATGACAACCATTATGGAAAATTCCTAAGGTCCTCGTGCGACCTAATGAACTTAGTTAAAATTTGAGGACGAATGTTCTAAAGGAGGGAAGGATGTTATGCCCCATAATTTTGCACCTTGGGACACTGTCTTAAGTCTCTTGAAAACTGCCGTGTGATCTAGATTATCCACCACGTATCAAATAAGTCTAAGGAAAGGAGAATGAGATACCCCATAATAAGGAAGATTAGAAATAGGGTTATAAGAATTTGAAAGGAGTTGAAGGCCAAGTAATGGGTTGTAGGACTTGATCTACTTGCGTAAGCTACCAAATTAGATGTTCTACATAATTAATCTACTTGAGTACACGTCGAGCGTATGTAGCAAGGAATATATAGGCTCTTAAAGTAAGATAAGATTATGAACCCACAAAAATGAAACAAGTAAGTGACAAGTAGGTGACGCACCTACTTGGACCATGTAGGCGACTCACCTACTTGTGGTGGACCCCACATTGCCATGTGGCATCTATGGATTGGAAGCATGGATGAGGTGGAACCCTAGGGGGCTGCCATGTGTCACCCCTAGGGAATTCCATCTGTCACACCCTGAGGAAGGCTATATATACTTAGTCTTATGACTAATCCTTCACTTTCCATCCTTTTTACACTTAGAACAAATGATGCAAAACATTAAGGAGGAGAGAAAGGACCTACGACAGCCATGGGTTTGAGGTAAGCCTCTAAACTTTTCTCCACAAATTAATTATCTAAGGTGTTTCTTGATAATGTGGAGTTTTATATATGTAAATTATGATGACTAAGGATTTATTTCATTAGTTGTACACTTGGAAGAATTGGAGAGAAACTTTAGAGAAAGAAGAGAGGCGGGTTATGGCCTAGGGGCTGCCAAGGTAAGCCTCTGAGCTTTTCTCCCTAAATTAATTATCTAAGGTATCCTACGCTGAATTAAGGGTGTTAATAATTTAAATTTTCTATTTGGAGTAGCTTTAAAAGGGTAACAAACAGTCCGCTAAGTTTCTGCGTGATTAAGGAACTTCCGAGGTGAGTTTTGGCGATTTCTAGCAAGGTAAGGTTCCTCCTATCAAATTGAAGTTAATTATGTTGTTACCGGGTAGATTACATGTTTTAAATGAGGTTGGAAGTAAGCAAAATGCATAAGTATGCCAAATGTTGTAAGCGAACAAAATTGAAATTGTTCTAGTCGAGTTAAAGTTGTTATGGTTGCATAGTGTTGTTGTGATTGTGGCGTTGTCTTTGGAGATGGTTTTAAGGAGTGTTGAAAGGATGGAATGTGGGTAAAAAGATATTTGCTTTCTTCTTTTGTAGCCACCTTACCCTCCGTTGCGGTTAAAGATTTTATGAATTAACGATTGAAAACCTTATTTTTATATCATGGTTTTGGGCGAGTTGTTTGGGACTTGTTTTGTGTAGTTTTAAAGTGGTATAATTGGGTATTATCTGATGTTTGTGGTAGTTGGTTTTCTGTACTAATTGAATTTGTAATTGGGAGTTCAGATAGGGCGCATTATAGAAGAGATGCTACCCGAATTCCGTTAACTTCTAACTAACTAATAGACTAGTCGAGACTAGTCGAGAAAGGCAAGTAAGGAATTGGTTCCTATGGGTAGTTGGTGGTAGAATTACAAACTGGAAAGTCGAAGGTCACTAACCTTAGTATTACTTTCATGCTAAATAGGTTAAAGGAGTAATAAAGTAAGCTCGGATGCGAGTAATCCATAACAGGTATGTAAAGCTTATCTCTTCCTTTTTTTGGCATGTATTCAAGTTAAGTAATGAATGATATGAGATTGAGGGTAAATATACTCATAAATACCAAGTATAAATCATAGTCCTTATTTACTCCTTGATGAAAGCACTCTTAAAGTAATTGAACTAGGGCTTCTCAAGCCTTCCATACGTTAGGAAGTAATGAGTATGTAAAGTTATCCTTCCTTTCTCTTGGCATGTCATAGTCTTAAGTATGATCTGCATATGAAATTTGGGGACAAATCTACTCATGAATCTCTGAATATGATTCACGAATCCTACCTACTTCTTGAAGTGAAAGCTCCTATACTAATTGAGTTAGTGTCTCTTACTGTCTCCTAGATGATGAAAAGCAGAGGGTATGTAAGGCTTAACTCTTCTCTTCTCTTGTCATGTCTTAGCCATAAGTGGATGGTATATGTAACATGGGCATAATTCCATTCATAGAACCCCAAGTATGGTTCATAAATCTTATTCACTTCTCAATGTTAGAACACCTGTGATACCTGAGTTATAGTCTGGTAAGTCTTCTACATGATGAAAAGTATTACATGTGAAGCCTATCCCTCCCTTCTCTTGAAATAGCTTAATGTAAGTGAAACAATATGTGATATGAGTTAGAGATAGTTCCATTTATAGATTCTGGATGTAACTCATGACTTGTACTCACTTTTGAATGATAAGGGCCTTGAAGTAGTTGAACTATGACCCTTGAGCCTTCTATAGGTTGAATAGTGATGGGATATGTAAGCTCTTATACCTAGGAGCTCTTGAACATGCTTTATGGTGATATCTGAGGGATATTTGATATGTTACAGAGTTTTACGTGCGCGTATATGCATTATGATATATTATCTACGGATCGGACTGGTGTACCTCGATATTATTATACGATGTACGGATCAGGCCATCATACCTTGGATTTATTATATGAGACACAGATCGGGCCGTTATTCCTCGGTATTATTATATCATATGTGGATTGGGCCATCGTTTCTCGGTGTGTACTTGCTATATACATGGATCGAGTTGTACGTTCCATAGATCTAATGGTATATATGTGCTTATGATGACAAAATGATGTAGTGGTTACACCAAATCCCCAAACGGGCCGTATACAATACGTGATGATAATATATATGCCTTTATTTTATAAGATGCAATTATGGTAGATGCCTATATGTTATACTTGCCCCCTGTATCCCTATTTCAACTATTGTGTCAATTATGATATTTTATGCTTTATATACTTAGTACATGTATCGTACTGACTCCTTTCTTCAGAAGGGCTGCATTTCATGCTCGTAGGTACATGTGTTTATTTTGGAGATCCGCCAGCTTAGGATTTCTGCTCAGCTATGTTGAAAGTGCTCTACTATTCTAGAGCCTAGCTTTTGGGTATTGGTCCTGTGATGTAAATATTGTTTATTCAGGGGTATGATGGGGGACCTATCCCGCCATATGTTACTGTTACTATTCTTAGAGGTCTGTAGTCATGTGTATGTGGGTTAAATGTAAGTTATCCCAATTGTGCCTATACGACGTGTTGTAAATGTGGTTATGTTATGGCAGCCTTATTGGCTCGTGTGCCCTTCCATGATATGGTATGAATCAAAGAGGCTACATGTACATGAAAAAAGGTTTTGACCCATTGGAATTTTTTGGGTGTAGTATCACATTATGCATAGCTCAATTTGGCTATATTTGACAATTACATATACGGGGTTTCAGGTTGGACCCCAGTTGCGACTTATGGGGTTGGGTCATGACAAAAATCTTGTGAAAAGTTGAAAGAATGCCAACCACATTATGGTTGAAGAGCGTAAAGAAAAAAAGAATTCCTCTACACATATAAATGAATTGAAAGGATAAACTAACGAAATAAAAAAAGTGGTAAGAATAAGCCTATGAAGTACCTGCAAGGAATTAATGAATGTAGTGGGTTGAAAGCGCTTGGAAACCAAGTCACTATACATGAGAAAATTTCTACCTACGCATCTCCTAGCCCACATTACAACTTGAAAAATTCCTAAGTGATCCTTAGCGTCAACTTATTCAATGAATGTTCTTTCATTCACCACACGGATGAATCCTAGTGGGTATTTTCCAGCTTAAGTCTTAGCTACCTTAATAGAACTGCTTAATAAATTAAGGGCAAGCCTATGGTTCATCTTGAGAAACTTGTGATTTTATTTGAGAGAGTGAGCGAATTTTCTTTAAATACCCATTATTGTTGACAAGGAATGTAATTGCGAGATTATGGGTAATTCTTTCTTGGTGAGAGCACATGATTAATGAAGAAATGATAATTCTGCATGAATTTTAATTTAACTAGCCATATGAGTTTGTTTCATTACATAGTCAACTTTCTAGTTTATGTGGTACTGAGTTAGTCAGTTGCTTGAACAAAATTAGATGTGTGTGTATTGTAAGATAATTGTGCAATCACTACAGTTTGGTTGAATTGTTTTATATATCATGTATTTGTTATTTTAGGAATAAGACTGGGAGTTTGTTAGAGGACTAATAAAGTTATAAGTGTGGGGTGGGGATCTTGGGTACATTTATGTATCTAATAGCAAACAAATCCATAATTCATTAGTTAAGTTGAGAGAAAATTCCTAAAGTTTAGTTCATATTTTATTATATTTTTGTATTTTGTAACCAACCAACATGATTAAACACTTTCAGGGTTAATTGAGAAAGAATGGACATTCGAAATATGATCGGATTGAAAGTGGAGCCCAAAGGAGAAGTTGGGAACAAAATGTGAAGAAAATACACTATAATAAAGTGTGTCCACATCGCGCACTGAGCTTCAGTGATTTAATTCCAAATATTACAATTTATTTGACTCAACGGTGTGGTGCGCGCCAGGTCTGTGACACGGACCTAGTTCTGGATAGAACAAATTTCCACTGGCATAAAAAATGAAAATATTATACTAAACTGAACCAAGTTTACATTGCGTACTTTAGTGCGCCTAACTCTGTGTTTTTGGTTCTATATATAGCACCTTTACATACTTTATTAAAAAGTAGATCAGATTGTCGAGAAAAAGGATTGAAGAAGATGAAGGAAGAACTTCTTTTGGTGATATTTTCTTCTTTTCTTTCAATTGACTTCAAGCTTTTATGTTAGTAATGATTTATGTAGTTATGTTACAAATGATGAGTTGCTAAATCACCTAGTTCTTGTAGCCACAAGATGAAGGTTTAAATCTTATTTTATTTGGCTGAAAATGGGTTTTTGTATGTGATTACTCTTATATTCTTGTTTTGATTGCTTTAATGCTTGATCACCATTAGAACAAATTTTTTGTCCACCAGGAACTCAGAAGAAGGAAATGAGATAGAATATTAGAATATAGGGAGCATGTTTGTCCTAGAATTGACTAGAATAATTCGTGTATAGAATGACTGTGACACCTATCTATACACTATGTTTGGTTACTAAATAAGATGATATTAATAATGCCTTTTTATTGTTTCATGTTTATCCCCGCTCAATGATATAGTTAATGCCTTCTGATCATAACACATATTTTGATCCTACCAGTCAAACATAAAGATTTTATTATTTATTGTGATGCTTCACATTCACATTTGAGTGTTGTGTTATTGCAGGATAAGAATGTTATAGCATATGCTTCACAAAGGTTAATGGTGCATAAGAGAAATAACCCAAATCATGACTTGGAGTTAGAAGCGGTAGTGTTTGCCCTAATAATCTAGAGACACTATCTTTATGGTGTCAAGTGTGAGGTGTTTACTGATCTCTGCAGTTTGCAGCAGGTGTTCACCTAGAAATACTTAAATTTGAAATAATAGAGATAGATGGAGTTAGTAAAAAAATATGATGTTACCATCCAATATTATTCAATTAAGGCTAATGTGGTAGTGGACATATTAAGCTGGAAACCGGTTAGCATGGGTAGTCAAGCCTATTTTGGAGCTTGCAACCTGTCCCTAGCAAGAGAGATTTAGGCCTTGGGGGCTAGGTTCAAG
Source organism: Solanum dulcamara (assembly GCF_947179165.1). Lineage (NCBI taxonomy): Eukaryota > Viridiplantae > Streptophyta > Magnoliopsida > Solanales > Solanaceae > Solanum > Solanum dulcamara. The sequence goes on from NC_077240.1 coordinate 64,850,972, forward strand.
AGATTATGAATCTTAGAGAAGGGTGAGGGGGTGGATAGTGTTGATTTTAAACCCACTTTTATGGGTAAGATTAGAGAAAAATTTTGATGGGTAAGGCCCAATATTTAGTCATTGATGTAGGAGGGGTTTAACTTTAGGGTAGGATTTGTGTTCTCGGGGTAGATCGCATAATTTTGAACATTTTATCTGAATCTCATGGTTGTCGGTACTCTATTCACGCTGGAGTAACCAAGATATATCAAGACTTAAAGCGTCTATATTAGTGGTTGGGTATGAAGAAGGACATAGCCGAATATGTAGCTAAATGCCCCAATTTCCAACATGTGAAATATGAGAACCAAAGACATGCAGGTTTACTTTAAAGAATGCCCATTCCTGATTGGAAGTGGAAAAGAATTGCCATGGATTTCGTGGTTGGACTTCCCAAAACCTTGGGGAAGTATGATTCTATTTGGGTGGTGGTTGGCAGGATAACAAAGTTGGCACACTTCATTTCGGTTACACCAATTAGCAAACATATATGTGAAGGAGATAGTAAGGCTACACGGGGTGCCCCTTTCTATCATTTTAGACTGTGGTATGCAGTTCACCTTAAATATTTTGGGAACGTTGCATGAAGAGCTGGGCACTTAACTCAGTTTCAGCATGGCCTTCTATCCATAGATAGATGGATAATTCGAGAGGACTATCCATGAGATGGAAGATATGTTAAAAGTGTGTGTGATCAAATTTAGGGGATATTGCGACAATTTCTTGCCCTTGTGTAAGTTCTTCTATAATAATAGTTACCACTCCAGTATTGAGATGGAATCCTTTGAAGCACTTAATTGGATGTTGTGTAGATCTCCCATAAGATGGCTTGAAGTCAGAAATGTGGAGCCATTAGGGGTAGACTTAGTGAGGGATGCTCAGGATAAGGCAAGAAGCATCTAAGCTAAGCTTCTAGCAGATAAAACTCATCAAAAGGAGTATGTTGACCATAAAATAAGTGCTATGTCTTTCCATGAAGGTAATTAAGTGATTCTAAATGTGTCACCTATTAAGGGGGTAATGAGATTTGGTAAAAAGGGGAAGCTCAGTCCTCTCTATATTGGCCCTTTTGAGATTCTTGACTTTGTAGGTCTAGTAGCGTATAGATTGACCTTATCACCTAGCTTTTTGGGGGTAGATTGGGTTTTCCATATATCAATATTGAAGAAGTACCATGGAGTTGGTGAGTACATCATTAAATGGGACTTAGTTTTATTAGAAACGGATCTTTATTACGAGAAAGAGGCAATTGCAATATTAGATTATAATATCTGGAAGCTGAGGACCAAGGAAATTAACTTTGTGAAAGTCTAATGCAAGCATCGTCTGCTAGAAAAAGGTACTTGGGAGACCAAAAAGGACATACGAAATAAGTATCCAGTTCTTCATTGAATTAGGTATAACTCTATCTCTGCTTTAGCCCTATTTTTCCAAGCTGGTCACTCAAGGATGAGTGATGGGTTAATTGGTATCAATTGTAATGACCTATATCATTGTTATAATAATCCAATAGAGAAGGAATTTTGGCCAGAAAACTTTGGGTAGTAATTACGAAAAAACTAAGCCTAGACCAGACTTAGATAAATTCTGAGTCAGTTCATGTCTAGAGTAACCTTGTTATTGGTGGAGGATCAAATTGGAAATATGACTAACTTAGCTGTTAGCCAAGAGGATACAAAGCCTTTAAGGCTTTATGGAATCATATTTGGGTGAGTAGAACTCGCAAAATTGGGCTTGCGTGGAAGGTATTTTTTAAGGTGACTTGGGGTGTGGTATGTTGTGATATTGAAGACTTGGAGACTATTTACGAGCTTACTGTCTCTATATATCCTGCTAGATCAGAGCCTCCTAAGTGGGGCCGCCAGAGCGACAAAGTGAAATTCCACAAAATACATAACATATTAATCATACTTAACATATATCGTAACCTATTCATAAACTTCATAATACATAGAGTAGCTCATTTTCATGTCATACTTGAAATGTTAGTATAAGACTTTCAAAATCACAATATCATACTTGCATAATTCATATCATTAGGTTCTTAGATGACAAATTAAGAATCCTAAGTCACCTTTCTTCATAACTTGCATGGAATTCATAATTTGAACATAATTTTAATCCATGATGATAATTCATATATTGAATTTAGAGTAAATTTCATATACATTGTCAATTTTATTGAAAATCATGAAAATACTTTGAAATCATTGAACTTCATAATCATAATTCATGTATATTATTATTGAAAATAGCTTCATACATGGACATTCACAATTTAACTTGAAATCATGTTATTAATGCCAAATCATAAATAGCTTCATGCATGGAAATTCATAATTCAACTTGAAATCATGTTATTAATGTCAAATCATACTTATAATGGTCATTGTTGACCGTTAAAAATATATTGAAACAACCCAACATAATTTATTAAAATTAAAGTTTAAAGACAATGAAATTTTATGAGATTTTTGGGGAAAACCCTGGGACTCCATGGGTGAAAGGAACTCATGGATCAATCCCCATATACCATGGTAAAATTGACTTAGAATTAAAGAGGAAACCTTGATGAACCTGGAACCCTAGCTTGAATTTGTAGGAGAAGCTTGAGAGAGAATTTAGTGTCTAGCCTTAGGGAAATGTTAAAGAATGAATGTAATACGGGGGAATTTAAAGAATTAAGCTAATATAGACTTTAAACCTGGCCATGAAAGTGTCTAGGTTTAGACCCTGCACTATGAATGGTTTCTACGAGTCGTAGACTCCTTCATAAGTCGTCAAACAACTCATAGACTAGCATCTTTACTGATTAAAGTTTCCAGCCGTAGACTCAATGTCAGGAGTCGCTTCTATGACTCATAAAGTTACCTATGAGTCATTGAATCACTTGTGAACTTAAGAACTGTCCAAATTCCATTGAGTTTACTTTCATCCAACTTTTCAACTTTCGAAGTCCAACAATATTGGGAGGTTTGGTTCAAGCATTGAGATTCCTATTAGGAAGTGGAAAGCCTTGAATATGAACTTCATCTCTAGTTTGCCTTATACTTATAAGTGACATAACTCTATTTGGGTGGTTGTTGACCTAATGACTAAGTCTGCTCATTCTCTTCCTATTGAGACTTCATATTCAACTGAGGATTAAACTAGGTTGTACAATCGAGAGTTGGTTAAGCTTCATGGTATTCCATTGTCTATCATTTTGGATTGAGGTACTCAATTTACATCTCAGTTTTGGAGGTCTTTCCAAAAGGGTCTTGGTACTCAAAGCATAGTACAACTTTTCACCCTTAGACGGATGGACAGGCTAAGCATTCCATTCAAACTCTAGAGGATAGTTTGACAATATCTATTATTGATTTTAAAGGATATTGGGATGATCATTTTCCATTGATCGAGTTTGCAAATAATAACAATTATCACTCTAGAATTGAGATGGATCCATTTGAGGCTTTGTATAGTAGAAGGTGTAGGTCTCTTATTAGTTGGTTCAAAGTTGGTGAAGTTTCCTTGATAGGACCCGAGTTGGTATTTGAGGCTATGGAGAATATTAAACTCATTAGAGAAAGATTGAAAACAACCCAATGCCGACAAAAATCCTATTTAGATGTGAGAAGAAGAGAACTTGAATTTGAGGTTAATGATTGGGTTTACTTGAAAATTTCACCCATGAAGGGTGTGATGCACATTGGTAAGAAGGGAAATCAAATTACCCTCTATGTTGGACCATATTAGATCTTGAGACATATTGGTAAGGTGACTTATGAGTTGGATTTGCCTTTTAATTTTGCATCGGTGCATCTGGTGTTCCTTGTGTCTTTATTGAGAATCTTTGTTGGTTATTCTAGCTCCATTGTGCCCTTAGAAAGCATTAACGTTAAACAGAGTCTTTCATATAAGGAGGTTTCGGTTGAAATCTTGGACCCGCAAGTTAGAAAGTTAAAGAATAAAGAAATAGCTTTAGTTAAAGTATTATGGAGGAACCAAGAGGTTGAGAGTGCTACATGGAAAACCGAAGTCGATATAATATCGAGATATCCTTATCTCTTTTATTTCGTGCCTAGTTGAGGTATTTAGTGCCTTCATGATTCAATCAGTCCTAATCATGTGTTTTAGTTGTTCTCATGGTTTCATGTGAATCCAAATTCATGAAATGAGTTTTAAAGTCATATTTTAGCTTGAGATTAAAAATTTCATGATTTATGTATTTTTGAGATGTTTTGCATTCATATTGGGATGTTATATTCCATTCCTATTTTATTCAAGATAGTTTAAGTCACATTCGAGGATGAATGTTCCCAAGGGGGAGGAGATATTGTAAGACCCCAAAAGTTAGAAATTCAAAAAAACAAGGTTCAAAGGATAATTTCTCAGAAAACTCATATTTTTTTCACCATGTGGTCATTGCATGACCCTTTTTAGGCCGTTAAGAGGACTATGGTCATGAAGAGCTACCTTGGTACGTGTTATGTCAATTAGGCTTCAGAAGTGATGACAATGAAGGCCCCCCACCAGCCATGGTGAGGACCACAGGCCATTATGGCTCTCGTGGTGGACACCCCCTGCAGGCCTCAATCAGGTCCTCCACTATGATCCATGGACCATAGTGTCCTCCATCTACTGTGAAGGTCTCCGTGGAGGAACTCCCGAAACCTTCCTTGAAAATCCTTAAATTTCAAGCTGAAGCCTATCACCAAAGAAGACTACCCCAGACCGTGGATCCCATAATGTACCATGGTGTGTCTCATGGAGGACACCCCTTTCAATACCTTCTAACTCCAAGATCACTACCAGAGAACATGGTAAGATGCACACACCACAGTGGGTCCTATGTGCAACTCTAATTTTTAGTTTTAATGAATGTATTTTGGTCATTCTCTATATTTTATTAATGAATATAGATGTTTTTTGGAACTATATTCTCACCTATTAACTATCCTAAAGTCTTTTAACCCTCTTATTATATGCTGAAACACTCCCAAATGAAAATCTTCTCTTCCAAGTTTACTCTCAAGAGTCTTCTTCTCCCTCAAGCATTTCAAAGGATTTCTTCAAGGTCAATTTTCCATTCTCTTCAATTTTGGACTCATAAAGGTCAAGGTATGTGGGATTTCATCTATGGGTACCTTTCACCCCTGGATTCCGAAAGATTTCTTTTAAATTTCCCTTATGATTTCTGAAAGTAAAAGCCCCAATTTCATGATTTGTATTGGGTCTTGTTAATTATGATATACTTCAATGTTGTTAGCCTAATTATGCATAATTCACATCATATTGCATAATTTTAAGTTGAATTTAAATGACCCATGTTGCATGCTTGTTTCAAGTAAGATTTATAAGATATGATCATGATTTTGAAGTTATTTAAATGAAAGCTTTATGAGTGAGTTTAAAATGCTTTATGCAAAGAAGTTTATGAATGAGTATTCAATGATTTTTCAAGCAAGTTAATGATAGAGAAATTTAAGTCCCTAAAGATGTTTTATGATCAAATATATACGATTACATGATAGATGATCTATTCTTATGTTATTTTATAAAGGTAGATTGATATCTATTATCATATTTACTATGATGTTTATGATCATGTTTTATGAGAGTTTCATTGGGATAATGACTATACATCCCGTGTGGAAGGGCTCTCGCTCAACAGATCAAAGGTACACCGAGGATAACAGGATGATGACTCCCAAGAACTTTGACACAGGTGCGAAGCAAGTCTATGCAGAAAGGATAGGAAAAATCTCTTTCTGGATCAAGGACCGCCATTTTCCTGACAATATCGACCTTAACCTCGAATAGGCCTATCTGTTCGTAATGCTTCCTTCTTTTCTTCGATTGAATGAATTCTGAACTGGAATCATGAATTGAACCGCCCTGACCAAGTCGTCAACAAAAAGATTCCAATAGAGGTCTTTTAGGTGGGGTTCGGTCCGGTATGCTATTGAAGCTCCCCAAGGGAATTCTAGTAGAAGCCTTTTAGTCCTAACCTACTTATCTGTATAGTTTTACAGCTACCAATATGGCGAAGCTAGTTGATCCACATAGAAAAGTTATATGAGTTACTAATGGTGTATGTGCTGTGAAGTTAGCCTTCCACGTCTTGATGTATGAGTCATCAAATTCCATATAATAGCTCACATGATCTTATATATCGGTCAAGGATCCTATCTCACACCAGTTTTAGTTATGTTTTAAGTTCTTATGATAATGAGGTTTTTGATGCATTGACCAATGAGTTATATGTTTTAATATTTTTATGACTTTAATCATGTATTAAAGATATTGGTCTTGCATCCCATGATTCATATTGATTATGTTCTATGTTTATTGATCATGCATATTCTCACATACTTAGTGAATTCCATGAACTAATCCATACTTTTTTCTATATTGTATCACAATGTAGGGCCTGATGATCATGCTCATCCTTCGTCCCACTCATGGATAGTGCTTGGTGGTAGCTTATTGTTGGTGAGTCCTCACAGTTCGAGGACGTGACACTTATTTCATATTTGAGAATTGTTATTTCATTACTCTTATGTTGTCTATTGGGGTGAGCTAGGAGCTTGTTATATTTACCTATCAAGTTAGTAGAGGCATGTTAGATCCTAAGAGTCTATGTTGTCATTTTCTCATTCGAGACTTATGTTCTATTTGAGATTTTACTTCCGGATCTTCAGTTAGCTTTATTTCTTATTACCTTATGCATGCACATGAATGACATGCTAAGAGGCTATATTGGGGTCCTCTAAGATTCTAATTATCATGTTATGACTAGGCTCTAGTACGGGTCATGACACTGAATCTCCAGGTATTGATTATATTTGTGTGACTTCATTGTGTTGTTATTCATTTCCTATTTGATTTGTTATTTATCTCATGATTGCAGATTTAATGCTAAGTTGGAGGATTGGAGACATACTTTGGGGTCTAAAGGGTTTAACTTGAGTAGGACAAAGATAGAGTACTTAGAGTGCAAGTTCAGTGAGATACCTCCGGAGATTGGCGCAGAAGTTAGGCTTGGTAACCAAGCCATCCAAAAGAAAAGTAGTGTCAAGTATCTTGGGTCTATCATGCAACGTAGCGGGGAGATTAACGATGATGTCACACATCGTATTGAGGAAGGGTGGATAAAATAGAGGCTCGCTTCCATTGTGCTATGTGACAAGAAGGTGCCACCACAACTTAAGGGCAAGTTCTACAAAGTAGTGGTTAGACCAACTATGTTATATGGGGCGGAATGTTGGCTAGTTAAGGTCTTTCATATTCAAAAAATGAAGGTTTCTGAGATGAGAATGTTGAGATGGATGTATGGGCATACCAGGAGCGACAAGATTATAAATGAGGCTATTCGGGACAAGGTAGGAGTGGCCTCAATAGAAGACAAGATGAGGGAAGTGCGACTGAGATGGCTTGGGCATGTGAAGAGGAGAGAAACAGATACCCAGTGTGGAGGTATGAAAGGTTGGCCATGGATGGTTTCAAAAAAGGTAGGGTTAGGCCGAAGAAATATTTGGGACAGGTAATTATATAGGACATGGCGCAGTTATAGCTTACCGAGGACATGACCTTAGATAGGAGGGTGCGGAGGACTCATATTAGTGTAGAAGGATAGTACAAAGGTTCGTTATTCTTCCTTATTAGTAGGCACATTAGCACACTATAATTTCTTGTGCTCTAATTTCTGTTACTATCTACTACTCTCTGTACTTTGATTACTCTATTTTATTTATTACGCTTTCATTATTTGCTTTTCTTTATTTGTTTTCATATAATGCTTTGAACTTCTTATACTTCTTAGCCTTATTTGACCTCTTTTTATGCTTCAATTGAGTCGAGAGTCTCTCGAAAACAGTCATCCTACCTTGGTAGAAGTAAGGTTTGCAATAGAATACCATATATGGTTTGTGTAACAGGTGCTTCAGATAATCTGAAGCACCTAATCGAACATTAGACCATTAGCTGGTTTTTTAGGCTTTGATGGTGCCTAGCATTTTTTTCATCGTGATTGTGACCCTTAGTTGTGCGATAGTGATGAAAAAATTCTAAAAAAACATTATTCGTCATCGTGGCCACGACCCATTGGGCTCGTGACAGCAAGACTTTTAAGATCACTCCCCTACGATTTTAAGCTTTCTTCCCCATTTTCAAAATCTAATATGGGATCTATAGATCTCCATTTGGGTAATTTGAATAACAACTTGTTCATGAAGTTTATGGCTACACATTGGATGATTGGTGATCATAAAGGGACTCATCGTTTGAGGTAAAATTTGTCGTGAATAGGTTGCCATCCTTCTTTTCTTTAGCTCTAATGAAGTTTTTCTTGCATGGGTTGATTTCTTCATTTTAAGGAATCGAATAGTGTCCCATTTTGGGACACAAGGTTAGTAAGACAAGATGAACCTTTTTACGTAGTCATTTTTTGTATTTTCAGGGTAGGTCCTACAATCTCGTTTAAAACCCAATTTTGAGTCTGTCTCCAATTAATGAGATTTTTCTATCAAAATATTTGTAATAACATGGTGATAAATAATTTTACAGTGTGATGGCGATTGGATGGGATTCATAAAGGTGCAACTTCAATTTTGATGGATCTAAAGCACGCGTGATTGTCTTCAAGATAGGCTAGGGTCCCCTATCTTGAGTGAGCTTTATTAGATACTGTCTAGTATGAATTACATTTGATTTAGGTTTGTCATTGTCGAGTTTTACATTATCTTCCTTCTATATTATTTTCTTGACTCCAATTGAACCTTAGACTAGTGTTATCTCTTGAAATCCCTAGTTTAGGCTTGTGGCCTTGTTTGCCGTATGGATTAGTGAGATCATTTTTATTTAGGATTGATGTTTATAAATCTAGGCTAGGTTTGAGACTTAGGTGTTTTACCATATGTTCCCTTTCCCTTTTAGCTAGCGCAACCTTTAGTAAGGCTTGTTTCAGATGATGTGCCTTCTACTAGTGCCTAAGACCTTAGTGTCTTGTCGTAGCCATATGTTTGGCTTAGTTATGCTTGATTATAGGATAAAATGATATTTTTTGAGTAAGGCATCGACCGTTGAGCTATGTGGCTTCCCTTATTGATTTTGGAGCTCCTCTTGATGCCTTCTCTTATCGATTAAGGGTAGACCTATTATACTTTATTAGAAATGTTATGTTATTATTGAGCTAGTATTATATTGTTGGTCCCGAGGCCATATTCAGTGAGTAGTTGGATCCTAGGTTAGTTCCCTCTACCTTGGTAGCGTGGTCAGATTGGTATTGTAATTTTGATTGTGTATGACTTTTTTGGATACTGGTGATGGCATGCTTGTATTGTTTGAGCATTTCCATGTGTTTTGTGATATGATCCTAGTGCATACATTGGATTTTCACTACTATTTTTGAGAAATGATATTTTTACAATAATTATCTATTAAACTAGTTTTAATGAGAGTCATACAACCTAAGCTACATCGACACACTAATTTTTGAAGTATACAAGGCGTCAAGGAAGTTCTTCATTTCATAAACTGAATTTAAGAGACTAGAGGCATATGGGATGCACTAAACTTTTATGTGACTAGTGGTACATCATCTCCATTTTCTACTTGATTTGGCTACTCATTCATCCAGTACCACAATAAAGATGACTTGATCTAATATCTAGTTTGGTCCTAGGCAGTGTATACGGACTACCCGCATCCCCTATCAGCTCCTCTATATGAGAGTAACACAGTACCGGATGAGGAAGCTGCATGGGTCTTACCTGGCTGGCCACAGGTCAAGGTAGGTCTATAAGCTTTGGGTTAAAGGCCCTAGTTACAAATGGCACTTGTTATTGATGGATATAGATGATACTATGGATTTACTACAAACTTGTATTCATATGCATCGCCTATTACTAGTATAATTGATTATTGTTTTGAACCACAAGTTTTATCGAGGCCAAGGGTTATTTTTGTGTGTTTGTACTTTCCAAGGGTACGTGTATATGATAGGTTATTATCTAATTATAACTCTGTTTACCTTGTGTTTCTTGATAGTTTGTTAGTTGTATGAATTATTTATGACTTGTTGGCATTCCCTATTAGGTTGAGTTGGATTAGTTTCTAGGATTTTATGTTACTTAGTGCTGATCATCAGTGATATGTCCTTGTTTTGTTTATTCTTGAGTACTTCTCTATTGCGAGTAGGTAGCTGGACTTGCGCTTTTAGATTTTCTCCTTGACTTTGTTTCCTTTCTCAATGTACTCTATTACTTCACTCATATTTCTTGTCTATCATGTCGTATCTCTGCTATGGTTACTTATGTTGTTCTTAACTTGTTTATATGCTATTTATACTTGTTTTATTTTTTTAGCTCAGTTTTCCTATGCCTACTGAGTACCATTCATTTGGTCCACATTCTACACATTTGTACCCTGTAAATCATAAAACGGGTTATTGCCGATGATTCGGACTTGTGTAGAGAAACTTTTGATTTGGAGATTTTGTGAACTCCTACCGTCTGAAGTTTCTGATTTCCATTTACATGGGCTAGAACTAGTATTTACTTGCCTTCGAAGACTGTCCATATATTTGTAAAAGCCTTGTACTCTTATTTTGATTAGATGCTCAAATATCCGCTGATGTCAGGTCTTAGGAGTTGTTCTTTGATGTAATTATGCTATTTCTCTTCTTCTCACTATTATAGTTTTCTGCTTCATTTGTTTCCATCACGTTGAATATCCTATCACTTTTGGTTTTAGGCTTGGGGTTAGGCTAATCTATTGTGGTTTATAGTAGGTGTTATCACGATTTGAGAAATTGGGTCATGATAGTTGGGCTTTGGGTCTTTGATTAAGCTATAATACTTGAATATTTGGGCCATTTGTTATTGATTGTGGTCCTTGTGTTCAAGATCAAACCAAGGCATAACAAAAAGAAAAGGCTTAGGTTCAATATAGCACTCAGGCTTGATCCGAGGTAGGTGATGGTTGTTGTTTTTCAAATTATAAAATATGTGCATGTTAATTATTTCTATAGTATTACTTGTGCAATACATGTTTGGGGAAGCATAAATGTTAAGTGTGAAATGATATCTTATTGTCAATATCATGCAATGAATTTATCTTAATTGCTTTGGGCTTTACATGTGTGATTGTATTCATTGTGAATGTGATTTTGTGTGATATTTTCTATTCATTGGTTGGCTCGAGTACCAGGCCTGATATAATTTATTGGTTAGCTCAAGTACCACGCCTGATATAGAATCTATTATCAGTTGTCTCGTGTACTACGCCTGATATATGTTTGGTTGTGGGTAGGTATGTTAGTTCCTTTAGTGAACTGCTCTTATTCATGATCATGTTGGACATGTTTCATGTAATTGTTAAGACAGTTAGTGACTGAGAGTCTTGTTATTTTCTGACTTGTTTGATACATGAATTGTCCTTTATTTACTATAATCTAGTTACTTGCTTACATTCATATCTTTGGAGCTGATTGATGATCCTACCAGTACACTATTTATCGGATCCTAAGTCTACACCCTAGGAATGGATGGCACTCAGGATCTAGTGCTAGTCCCAAGTGAACCCTTGGACGGGCTAACCACTTAGTGGAAGACTCAACTTAGATACAATATCTTAACAAGAAGGGCATGCAAAAGTACAAACATATTACTTCCTCAAATATATATCAAAAATACTCTGAAATATATAAAGGAATATTTAAAACATAATATCTGGAAATTAAATTAACTCGATATTTTATCTATGAATCCTCAAACTACTAAAAATACGTACCGAGATAGGCTTACGACTACATCAAAAGGGCTAATAAAGAAAGAATAACTGAACTAAACTGAGTTCCTTCAAAAGCAAGAAGATCTCACAAAAAGTCGGATGAAAGTGATCTTCAACAATGCTCCTATTGAGGATCTCTAACACCTGTATATGTATCATAAATGATGTAGCATCAAAAGACGTTAGTTCATGGAATATATGGTATTACAATAGCTTAAGGGAAATGAATAGAACTGACTGCTCATGAACAAATATTGAAAGTAAATGAACCTAAGTAAAGCATGCAAGTACGATAAGGTGTCAAAGCTTTACAAAAATATAAGATAGTATATGTAACTTTAAGTAAAAGTAATATTTTCTCTTTGGGGTGTTTCTCTATCTGACAACCATTACTATGAGCCTCGTCATAATACAACGTACTACTAACATTGCTAAAGCCGTCCATTACCTTAACAGTATAAGGGACGAAAACTCAATTCATGGATCCATATAAGAGTCTGTACCAAAACTAAAGTGAGGAGTCACCTGAACTAACTATATGATCCTATCATACACTGGCTACATAATTATGGGATTTGAGTTATCTAAACACTTACCCAAATCAGTGCTCAATAGTACTCTCAAAAATATGCAATAATGCTCATATACTCAGATGATTGAAAATACTCAAGATATATCTTATTTAGTCTCATTGGACTTTACTTTGATAAACTCAAACTCTTCTCAACTCTTTATGCTTTCCCTTTTAAAATCAATGTGAATTTAAGACTACTCGTGTCCCCTCAAACTCTTTACCAAAATGTCATTTATACTTAATACTCTAACCCATTTAGACTTAGAAAAGTCATGCATAAAATCAGTAATGTAAAGTTCCATAACTCAAGTCATAGGATGTACTCAAAACACTTTTCTCAATATAGACATAAAAATACATCATTCTTCAACTCAAAATAATGCATAATAAAAAGCAATTGTAAATACTCAAGTAGGGCTCATGGGAATATAAGCATGAACAGTAAATTCAAGAATTTGAATTATGGGGATGATCACAATCTTAAATAAATATACATAAAACTCAAGGAAATGAATTGAACTCGTTCAAAAAAATACAATAAGATTAAACTCAAGCTTGAAATAATATTGACTGAATGGAGATGTAGGACACCAGGACGAACTCAAACCAACTCTATAATTAGTCTTACATATCTAGAAAAATGATGTTTTTGTCAAAATTCAAAGAACTATATGAATATGCTTGAACCTAGTTTTTTCTCCTCTCCAACCCTTTCTTTAAGTGTTTGAAGTGTTAATGAGAGAAAAAAACATGGTAGGTTACTGAGAAGGGACTTAACTTAGTCCCAAAATATTAGGGTATTCATTTGGAAAGGGTGAGAAAGGACCAAACTAACCCTCATTAAAACTAAACTTAGGCCATTTACGGGACGATCTCAGACCGTAGAAGACCCTTGTGGAAACTGGGTGCACAAAATTGGACTCACTGGAAATTTCAAGATGGCTCTACGGACCCTTTCTACATGTCGTAGACCCTTCAATAATTCATTGACCCTTCTCGTAAGAAAGCACTAAGATTCTTGGAGGGTTGGCTCTACATACCCTTCTACAGGTCCTAGAGCCTCATACGGGTCATAGATCTTAGAAATTAGGTAACTTAACAATGGCTATTGGTATTGTACAGTTGGGTATACGAGTATCTTCTACGGGTAGTAGGAATTGGCTCATGGAAGGGGTCTGAGATCGGTTCTTAGGACCTCCTTTATGGACACTTCCTAAGGGCCTTAGAAGCCATCCGTATAAGGATATCAAAAATCATAGAATTTCATTAAGTATGGGGTGACCTACTATTCCCTTCTATGGTTCATAGAAGCTTCTACGGATCATAAGTGGAACTTGTAAAAACTCAGGTTTTCTCGAGTTTCTTCGGGACTGATCTAAGTTATAATATTTTTAGGGTGTTACACTATTGACTTTGTATAATAATACTGCACTTGCTCTTTATTTATTGAGTACAAAATATATTCAAGCGGATGTTACTCAACCTCAATTGTGAAACGTACGTCAAGGGTGAGTTGTTTCTTCCGGGTTGTCATGGATTCATCTATTATTCTTAGTTCATCTGTTTGGACTCTGACTCTTTTATTCTTTTATTTTGCATCGCATCCCTGTATTCTAGACTGTGTAGATTTACTGTACATGACACTTAGATTTTGAGGGAGTGGTTTAATTTCTCAATGTTTTGTATAATGATTTTCACTATAAAACTTGGTTTACTTATTTAAAACTGTTGTTTTAGTTGTTTGGGTTGTTACAGGATGACTTGGTTAATTGGTTTTCCCAACAGGGATTTAGTGTTGGTGCCATATGCGATGATTTAGGTTGTGACATGCTAGTTATGGGTTTATATTGTTGACTTATGTTGATGAATACAAAAGTTAGTTACCTAAAAAGTAATAAAAAGATTGATTTTTGTCAAATCTTAAAAAAGTAAGAAGAAAAGAGCAAGCTAAGAGGATAAACCTCCTTGTATCTCAGCAACGTCTTATGGGAACACAAGAGTCATTAGAAGGTTTAGACATATGATGAAAGACCACCATCATGATCCTTATTTTGGCTTCCCTTGCTCTCCTAACCTTTCCTCTAATTTCGTCTTGCTTGATTTAAACTTCGTTATCACGTCTCAGATGATTGGTGTTTCTTTTTTCTATGCAAAAATTTGTGCCATTTTTTTACATTCGTCTTGGAAGTGAGCCCTATTTATGTGGTGAAAAAATCAGAGCAAAGTTATTTTTTATGTGGTGCACGCCAAGTAGACACATTTTAGAATGTGGCCACCAAGCGTACTCCTCATCAAAACAACATTTTTTTTATTGTTCACCATAGATAGAGAATTAAATTACAAGACCAATGCAGAAAACAACATAAATTTTAATGCAAAAAGAAACAAAATGCATTAGAGACATAATGATGAAGTTTGAATCAAGCAAGAGAAAATTTGAGGAAATGTTAGTTGAGCAAAGGGAAGGCAATAGAAGGAACGTAATGGTTGACTATCATCTTATGCCTAAATCTGCTAATGACTCTTGTGCTCCCACAAGACGCAACTGGATATGAGGAGATTTTAATATTTTCATGATTCAATTTGTTCCAAATTGTAATCTTTAATTTAGTGTACACCCTTTGTATCTATGAATGAGGAGATTTTAATATTTTAATTACTTTCTCTTATTTTATATGTAGATTTTGTTCTTTGATGTGGTTCCTCTTGCAACCAAAAGGGGTCTTTTTTTCCTTATTTCACTTGTATTAGTGTTTTACTTGTCTTTTAAAGTTCCATCCTTGTTTCCTTGGAACTCAGAGTAGGTCTATCCTCTTAATTTTCTCTTTCTTTCACCTTTATCCTAGAAATGTTATATATATATGTCATAATAGAATGGAAAGTACGGTTTTTGCCCTATCTATTTTCGTATCTATATAAGATTTGACAAGAATCAATTGTGTTACAACACAACTGATGAATGATTAAGATTCAATAATGTAATTTCTGCTATATTATATTTATGGCCAATAATAAATATAAGTAGTTATAATCAACACTTCATATAAATGTCGTTAAATGTTAGCGATTATGGATGCAATAATATTAACTCAATTGCCGTTAAAAGGAAAATCTATTGCCACTAAATATCTATTTTGTTGTAGTGTTATTATTTTAAGGTATCCAACTTAATGTTAAATAAAAGACAAATACAACATCAAGCTCGAGCACATATGTACTCTTAACAAAGTTTAAGAAATTGATATCCAACATGAGCAAATACCAATAAATGGATCAATAAAAAGGAAATTTCACGTGATGAGACCCAAAAATACAAAACAAAATAACAATTGCAATTCAAGAAGGAACAATCAAACATTAACACTAGCTAAAATAAAAACATGGACATAGATATACACTATCCATAAAATCAACTAAAACAGATGGATAAAAATTGAATTAAAAGGTGAGAAAGGACCTTGAGTGGAGTAAACTTTCTTCATTGTATTAGTAAAAATCTCCAAGAATAGAATTACATAGGAGAATCGCCAGTTAAACTTGAAAAGAAAACAAAAATTTGTCCGGAGTTCGACCAAACCACTTCGCTCACTCGACTCTACCTCCATTCAGATCTTGAGCAACCAGATTTATTGTGTTGCGTCTTAGTTTTAGGGGAGCTAGAGTTAAATAATAATTTCAAAACATTTTTAAAATGGTCTCTTTGGGATGATCAAATGGTTCTACATGGCTATGTAATTGTGGCTGAGGAATTTTTGTTGGACTAGCTGCGACCGCTCCTCTTTTTCTTAGAGTCTCTTCTTTTAGTTTTATAGATCAGATTTAGGATAAAGTGTTGTGTATTTTTGAGTCTAATCTTTCTGAAATGCCCTTATAGATTTTGGATAAGGTCAAAAATAAATAGGGGAGGATGAGTGAAATATTCCCTTTTCAAATGTGTTATGTTTTTGATAAAGATTGGGATGAAAATTTTCATGCGTGAACATGCTATTCGGTTCGATCTTTCGATTTTTCTTTTGAAAACAGCCAATAATAAAATACTACCAAATATTATATATATATATGTGTGTGTAAGAAAATTAAAGATCATATTTTTATCATTTTTGTTTTTCCTTTCAAAACAAAAATAAAACTATTATAAATAAAACCACTATTTTTTTATGGTATTCAATTTTCTCAAGAATCTACTAAAAATGAAATAAAGATTAAAATAGAGAAAACTTATCAGTTGCTCAATCTTCTTGTTTTAGTGTGAAATTTCTCACAACATCGGATTAAATAAATATATTATCCAAAATAAATTACTACATGAGCACTTATTTGAATAAAAAAATAATATAAAATGATAAAAAAAAAGTTATTTTTTAAAGAATAAAATGCTTGACTAAAATTTGCAATAAAAGGTGATTTATGAAAAATACTACGCTTGAATTTAGACCGTAGTAAGAAAGAACTTAGTAGAAAGAGAAGGAAACTTAAAATTATATATCATTGTAGGAGCATATATAAGAGAGATAAGAGGGTAAAACTCCATTTCAACTCAAATTCATTTAAATTCAAATTCAAATATCATACAAATTTGTTAAAAGAAAATCAGTTTATTACTCTTCTTTATACATGATTTTTTTAAAACTAAATTGCATATTTTTCTTATTATATTAATATTTGTATTTGGAATCAATTAGATCAATCCAACTTCACCTTTTGTATCACGTCAAGAGATATGAAATAGATAAGCTCACTACTTAAAGAGTTTCATTTGGATTAAAAAAACTTCCTTGTGATCCCCCATTCCATCGATGCTAAGTTCCAGAAAATAGTGATACCTTAATTTGTAGTCGTTGGAAACTAAAAAAAAAACTTAATTAGTATATCAATCAGCTTAATTATTTACCTAATTTACAAATCTTAGGATATACATCTTACCTTGTATTGAAATTGCACAACAAATCTCCCTTTGCACTTTAAAGAATAAGTAATGAGGTTGAAAATTATTTCTGTGCAGGTTAAGAAAACACAAAAAAGAAAAGTAACTCTATATAATATAGTAAGTTATTAACACACTGGTGATTGTGGCGCTTGCGCCTGAAAGGATCAAGTGATCCGTTAGGAAAGATGTAAATACCCGGTATACCTCTGTCTTTGTCTACAGGAACATATTTTTTGTAATATATCCTTTTCTCATCAAGATATCTATGATTAGATTCTGGTATTTATGCCTTTAAAGTGTGTGTCATATGACTATTGAGACTAGCATTTATTATTTTTCTGTTCTTTTTTCATTTATAATTCAATGTTATTATTTCTTGTTTCGAATTCCCTAATTCCACACTTGCAAAAATAAAATGTTTAAGATTTTGAAATATTTTTGATTTCCCTATTCGTGAGAAGATTCTAGAAAACTTGATGTTCACTAGTTACATGAAGATATGAGAGAAAGTAGTTGATTTGCTCATAAAGGCGTTATAGAATGTATATAGACTTAAATGTATGCAATGTACATAGCTATATTTAGGTAGAAAATTTATAGGAATTGTAAAGACCTTGAGGGTCATTTTCACAAATTCTCAAGAAATTACAATTTTACCCCTCTCATTAGTGCCCCGAGTGTCATTTGATCAGTCTGTGTAGTTGATTTTGTTAAAGTTTTAATAGTGTGAGAATTGGACAAGTTTTTGAGTTTTAAAGAGTAAAGTTGCTAAAAAGTGGGTTTTGATACCAATCAGGGCTACGAATCTCGGAATAGGATTCCGTCAGCTCCATCAGCTCTAGAATATGAAAATTGTTTTGGGAGTGTTTTCGTTTTCAAATTTAGAGTTATAGCATGAAATCGAGGTCCCAAGTTGGAAAGTTTTGTTTTAATGAGCTAAGTTTGACTTTGGTCAACAAATCGAGTTTAGAGACTCGATTAGATTTTTGATGAGTCCAATGGATTCAGGGGGTGATTCTAACTCTAAAAATGGCTCCGTTATAATTTTTAGAGGTTCCGAGGGTATTTTTGGTATTTGAAGTGTCGAAACTAGTTTAATTGTGACTTGTTGAGTTTCGAGTCAAGGATACCTCATATTCGAATTTCGATGGTTCCATTAGATCAGGATTGCCGATCTTAGTAGGAGTGCATATACAGTTTGTGTGCACGGGATTTTTTAAACGAATTCCGAGGGTCCAGTCGGAGATGGGAATTTGGGACCTAAGTTGATTCTGTGTTGCTGGTGCAGGGTCCATTTAAGTGGACCAGGTTCTTTAAAGAGAAACTTCGCTTTAATGAGACCCATCTCCTAAGCGAAGGCGCTCAAATAAACGGGTTCGTGAAAGCGAACCAGATTTACGTTTTTGCGAACCTCCACTTTAGTGACCATATGTCGCTTTTGCGACACCTGAGAGGTCCAAGAATGACATTTGGGTCTTTTCTTCCATATTTGATTTTCTAGAACTTGGAGGGGCAATTTGTGAAGTAGACTTTTAGAGAAATTACATTTGGGTAAGTATTTATAACCTAAATCCTTCGATTTCCTTCCATTATCTTGGGATTTCACTTTGAAATTCATGGTTTTGAACTCAAACTTTAGAGGTTTTTCATGAAACATTAAATGGTGATTTCTACCTCAAATCTTACTATATTTTGATGGGTTTTTAACCATTAATTCCTTATTACTAGTAGAACGTATTTTTGAAAGAAATTTTTTAGATTCGACTCTTTTCTAAATTTATCAATTTTTGGATTATTTTACCCCTAGTTTCGAAACCTATCAAAATAGGTATCCTTGGACTCCTTGTGATGTGTATGTTTTATTCTTGATAGTGAGTTGTCAATTCAGACATTAACTTTGAGGATTGATCGTCTGGTAGAAGTGTTTGAGTGTGGTTTTCGCTATTGAGGTAGGTTTGGCTATCCTTCTTGGAGCTAAGTTGAGGTGATTAGCCATATTCTATGTTGTAGAATTTGGGATGGGTCTTAACGTAATTTGGGATTTGGTGCTCATGTGGGAGCTTATATGTGTTGTGTAGCCTGTGTGGGGGCTTTAGGTGATATTTTATCTGTGATTGAGACTGTAATCCATGACTTAACTGAGTTAGAGATGTGAAGAGGTTATTTGACTTGTAATCCCCGCCGGAGAGGTTGAGTTTGAGGGTTAGAGTATACCTGAGTATTGAGATATTGTTGAGAAAGGGTGAATATTTACTTTGAAGTATTTTCTTCCCATTAATATCTATTTAGGGTGAATATCATGTTAAGGTTAAGTTTTGAGAACTTTGAACCTTGAACTACATGTTGAGTTGAATAGTACCTCCATGCCTTATATGTTATCAATGCATTCATCCTCATTCATATTATCATTGATCGTTGGGAAGTTGAGAACTGTGAAAAAATCTTTTCGAGAAAGAAAATATGGCACCTTTCATATATCCTTAAGCACGAGTAGGTGGCAAGCAGATGAGATATCAGTATCATAAGTCCTTGGGTATGAGCTGGGTAGGAGGTAGTTGATATATTGATATTGTAATGATGTATATGGTCTGCGAGACCCCCATGGGTCCTGCTTGATAGCACAGCTCGACAGATGTATACAACAGGTTGTGCGACAACCTTGATCCCACTTATCATCATATCATTGCATCATTATATTACATTGCATTGCATTGATCCCTGTGATAGTTGACCTATCCATTTAATTGTGATATTGGACTGTATTTATGTGTTTATTTTAATCGCTCCATTCTATATAAATTGGTGCCAGCGCAGCTGGAGTGGGACCTTTCTGCGTGCAAGTGGAAGCATTTCTTAGTTTATTTCATACTTTTTCATTAATTCCTTATACTTAGTCAGTTAAACCTATTAAGTACACGTAGATTGTACTCACCTATACTTTTGTATCCCTTTTGATGCAGATATTAGTCAGGGTGTCCAGCATTGTAATTGATTCTAGCGGATACATCATCATCGGATCAGTGGTGAAATCTTGGGATCTGGATCGTCGCTAGTCCACCTTTAATTTTCAGTCTTTAATATATTACGAGACTTTTATTGTGTATTCAGACTCAGATTTGTATTTAAATGCTCTTAAATGTAGGACACCAGGTTTTTGGATAGTTTTATTGTTGTCCTTTTATTGCATTTATCTATGGCCTGACTTCCCTTTAAAAGTCTAATATGGTTTTACTTTTCGACTTACACATCTAGATAGGGTTTGAAATGTGTGTCATCATAACCTCAATTTTTGGATCATCACATTAATCCCTCTTAATTGCTTTCCTTAGTTAGCACCTAATGTATTGTATTTATTCATTGATCACCTACTAGAATATGACAAGACCTTTCATTTGATTACACTTACAAAGAAATTAAAGTGAAAAGAGTAGATCATAGGGAAAGAGAAGATGTGGAGTTGATGAGTTAGAATCCTTGTTTATATGGAATACTTTTTCTTAAACTTAGATTTGATTATAGCCATATATAGCTTCATATAATCGTTTTCTGTATGATAAGCTTTTCAACATAGTCTTCTAGCCAAATGATAGGCTTTGTCAATTTTGATGTTGGAACAACAACTTTTTGCGTTGACAATTATACCTAAAGATGGAGTCTAGTTAAAGGTTGGTATGTTTTATGGGAACATGCTTGAACAAAATAGAGAATTCAAATAGAAGAGACTGAGCTGAAATGGTAGTTAATTAATTAATGTTGAGGTTTATTTAAGACAAGTAGTATAACAATACCTTCTGCATATCACTTATCAGTATGAAGAGCGATGTGTGTGTAATTAATTTCATTAAGCAAAGATAGTAACTGGACAACTCTTCTTTGGCATGTCAGCTAAATATTTGGTCAAGCTATTGTATGGAGCCACCAAAAGGGAATCATGCCAATTGAGTGTAGCCCTATAACAATCTCCCATAAAAATTCAAGAATATATATACTATCATTCACTAACAAACTTCTTTCCCATTTTTTCTTCTTCACAATAGAGTCCTTCCATGTTTTTATAGAGGATTCCTCCTCGAGTTAAGAGACGGAATAAACCCCTGGTGAATCGACAGATTCAGTCATTTAATTTAATGTTGCGCGGACTGTAGATACACATATCTTATTTCTTTAGGGGTTGCTTTTTATAGGGCCAGAAACGGGAGCAACTTTAATGATCGTTTACAAATTCCATTTGGTGAGACCTCTATTAAAAAATAATATATTCATCAGACGTATAAAAAAGTTTATGAAAGGTTTTGATGTTGCTTGATTTTATACCTTTGTGAAGTGTGCCATTTGATTCTTGAGAGACTAGGAGTCAAGGAACTTCAATTAACATATCCTTTGTCACATTCCTCATTTTTCCTCTTCTTGGACCTTCAAACAACATATCCTTTGTCACATTCCTCATTTTCCTTCCATTTTCTTTCAATTTAAATCTCTATTTTTTCCTTTTCATGTAGCTTTTCCATTTAATGTTGCCTATGCTTTTGAATTTTTAAGATTCCAATTCCTTAAAGGCCATTAATTTTTGAGTTAATCACTCGAAATGTCATCAATCATTCCCTAAATGATGAAAATGATTCACTATCATATTCTAGTCAGTTTTAAATGACCTGTGTAAATAATTAGGATTATTCCAAACATTGTATATAACATAAACTCTTTAAACTTATTTAACTGAAATTCTACAGCCACCTGTTTTATGGGCATAGCTAAACTTAAATTTATTTTAAACATAGAAATGTAGCTTAAGACGGGATTGTCACGACCCACAGTTGGACCATGATGGGGCTGTCACGATCCAAAATTTGATGTCATGATGACACACATCCCAACACTCAACCTGATGTGTAAGCCCAAAAGTAAAACACATATGAGACTCCCGAAGGTGAAATCAGAACACAAAATAAAGTAAAAAGAAGGAAAACCTAGACATTAGTATCAAAAGTGTAAAGAACATCTAATACAAGGTTTGAATCTTAATTACATTATAAGTCTCTGTATAATACTTGAATATTGAGGAAATTTGTTATTGATTGTGGCCTTGTGTTAATATTTTAGACCAAGGTCAATTCAAGGCATAAAAAAAGGAAAGGCTTAGGTTCAATATAACACTCAGGCTTGATTCCAGGTAGGTGATGGTTGTTATTTTTCAAGTTATGCAATATGTGCATGTTAACTGTTTCTATAGTATTACTTGTACAATTCATGTTTGGGGAAACATAAATATTGGGTGTGAAATGATATCTTGTTGTCAATCTCATGCAGTGAATTTGTCTTAATTACTTGTGGCTTTACTAGTGTGATTGTATTTATTGTGAATGTGATTTTGTGTGATAAATTATATTTATTGATTGGCTCGTGTACCATGCCTAGTAGGGGATACTATTGGTTGACTCGGTCATCAGGCGTGATACAAATTATTGGTTGGCTCGAATACCACACTTGATAAAGGATCTATTATCAGTTGGCTCGGGTACCACGCCTGGTACATGTTTGGTTGTGCTTATGTATGTTGGTTTCTTGAGTGAACCGTGCTTATTCTTGATCATGTTGGACATGTTTCGTGTAATTGTTAAGACAATATTTGTGGCTGAGGGTCTAGTTATTGGCTGACTTGGTTGATACATGAGTTGTTCTGTATTTACTATATTCTAGTTACTTGCTTACATTCGTATCTTTGGAGCTGATTGATGATCCTACCAGTATATTATTTGTTAGTATAATAACTCTTAAGGCCATTTTTTAAAAAATTACCATTTTACTCCTTTTCGTTAGTTTTCCTGGGTCACCTTTTGTTGGGTCTGAGAGTTGGTTTTGAAAATCTTGTGAAAAGTTGATGTTTTGCTAAAAATAAATTTTAAAGGCATTAGTTATCAAATTTTGAGTTTTGGAGTCATTTGGAGTTTCAAGTCTCGAAATGGAATTCCATCGATCCCCTTAGTTCTTGAATGTGGAAATTGGTCTAGGAGAGTTGTCAGAGCCAGATATGGAGTTGAAACACGGATTTTAGGTCTGAAGTTGGAAATTGAGTTAAAATTTGATCCAAGTTTGACTTTTGTTAATATTTGGGGTTTGGATGCTCGGATTAGATTTCTAATGGTTTTAATGGTTTCGAGAGGTGATTCTAATGCAAGAAATGAATTCATAATAATTATTAGAGGCCCCGAGGGTATTTTGGGTTTTTCAAATATCAAAACTAGTTGAGTTGTGACTTATCGGATTTCGAGTCAAGGAGGACTCAAATTTGAATTCTGATGATTTCATTCAGTCTGAAAAATCAAATTTAGTAGAGTATCATAAATGGTTTGTGTGTTCAGGATTCCAAAAAATCTCGAAGGTCCGATCAGAGGCTTGAGCCCTAAACCTTTATCAGTTTCTAGTGCTAGTGCAGAGTCCGCTTAAGAAGACAAGGTTCACTTATGCGAAACTTCACTTTAGCGAGACCCATCTCTTAAGCGAAGGGGCTCGCTTAAGTAGGTTTTGTGAAAGAGAAAGTCCGCTTTAGCGACCGCATGTCTCTTTTACGATATTTGAGAGGGGCTTCGACGAAGTTTAAGGTGTTTTCACCATTTTTGGCAATTCAACCTCGGTTACGTGATTTTCAAAGAGATTGTTCGAGGAAAACCATTGGGTAAGTCATTTTCGACTCACAACTCTAATTTCCATTGATTAAATGATCATTTTAACCTCAAATTTGGTAATTTAATTCGAGATTTTAGGGGTTTTTTGCCTAATCAAATTTTTTATCAAAATTGGGTTTGTGAACTCATTTTAACCCAATTTTTGAAATGGTTTTCACCGTAAGATTTCTGATGATTTGAGGGATATTTTCATCTTAAAATAATCTGATTCAGAATTCCTTTTCCAACAAGGGATTTTTGGACCATTTTACCTTTTTCACCCGAATTAATTGATTTTAGTGTCATTGGCTTCAAAATGTGATTATGAATCTGTATTTGTTAGATTGTGGTGATTTGGAGTATTGTCGGAGAGGGAAAGCCTTAATTTTTTTTGATCATCACTTTGTCTAAGGCAAGTGGATTTCTAACCTTTCGTTAGGTATGTATAACCTTGTATTTTCCTATGTGTGGGAGTTAGGATGTATTTGTTATAGCATATTGATTATGATTCATCAATTATGAGGCGTTGATTGTGGAAACCAAATTTGGGCAATTGTCTAATCGTTGTAAATTCTCGATTAATTGATTGTTTTAATGATTATGGACTATATCATACTCTATTATGACTCTTTACTTTGTATTCACTCATTTCTTGTGCATATTTCTATATGTGATGGCAGAGAAAGTTGTATTAGTGAGACACTGTTTATTGGGTATGAGGTTTCTGCTGATTGAGGTGATTTGTCGAGGTTTCTTTCGGCGGTTGAGGTTTTTTCTGGCGGATAGTATGGCCGAGGTCTCTTCCTACGGATATTATGGCTGAGGTCTCTTCTGGCAGTGATGATTGATATAGTGGTTCTTGTTAGAGACCTATAGGTTAGGTCTAAGGTGATCAACTGATATATATCATAGGACATAAATGCATCACAATTATTTGATATTGCATTTGCATTTATTTCATTATGTAGTTGTATATGATTGAGATTTTCTTGTGTATGCATAAGAATGGTGATGAGAACACATATGTACTTTCTACTTGTGAACTATGTAGTATTTTTGAGACAATTGTTGTATAAATTATATAGACTGGGTTGTCTAAGTGCAAGTGTATATTTGTGGCGGTATGTGGTTGGGATGTCCGTAGTACCTGTGTTTCGCATCGCTTTACTTAGGGTTTAGTTTCCATTTGCTAAGTACTGTATTGTTTGGTGCTTAACACTTGCCTCTACATTTGTGTAGGGTCTGAACCTGGTTCTTCCAGTTCTTAGTACTGCCATTGATTGGACTGAGCTCTTAGACGTGTGAGAGGTAACAACTTCTCTTCTTTGCTAGACTCTCATCACCCATTTATCTTATGTTTTTTTCTAGTTGAGGACTGAGATATTTGAACTTGTATTTTCTTATTTCTATCAAATCTAGTGGCTTGTACATGTGACACCAAATCTTTGGTGGTTTTAGACTGTAATGACCCTCAATGACATTTTTATATTTCTCTAATATTTTAAGCATTTAGAGTTTTCCTGTAGTGATCCCAAGTCATTTATGACTTGCCGGCACTGTCAATTTGGTCGTTTGGTCGTTCCTTTGGGTTATATGCCCCTTTCCCTATTTTGGAGTTCTTAGAGTTTTGACTATGACTAGCTGGCACTAACAGTTTGGTTGCCTGGTTGTTCCTTTAGGTTTTATACTTGTTTCCCTGTTTAAGAGATCTTAGAGTTTGAAGGGTTGAATTTGGTCAAAACTCTACGAATACTAACTTAGAACGGATTTATTACGGTTCCGTTAGTTCCAAAATGACCAAATAAAGCTAGTAGCATGGCCATCATGAGTATCAAGGCAATGAGTACGAGTTTGAGGCCATTTGGCACTTTAGCCTTTGAAATTTGGCCTAGGATTGACCTTAGTTAACATTCTTGGTAAAAGCATTTGCATTGAAATTTTGTTAGCGCAGTTAACTATAGAATGTTGTGTTTCGAGGCTTCCGGTCTAATTACGAGCTCTTTTATGAAAATAGAAAGAAATAATGCTTAGGTGTGGTACCCATATTTTGTTAAGACGTGGAAATTTTGACTATGACATTGAGTCGAGAATGATGATTTTTATAGGGTAGTATAGTCTATTTGCGCGCATGGGATTTTGAACAAATCCCGAGCACCCCATCGGAGCTTATTCAAGCTCTTGTGCAGGTACCTCCAGTGCAAGCACATTGCTCATCAGATTCGTGATGCTTGTGGTCACGATCGCGATATACTAGCTCAGTAGCCTTCACGATCTCGAGGCCAAAGGTCGTGATTGCGATGCACAAGCTCAGTGACCTTCGCGATGCTTTGTTTTCTGGTCTTTTAATTAAAGACTAGACAACAACCAGCCCCAACTCCCACTTTTATTCTTCAACTTTGGGAGCTAGAGAGCTCCATTTTTGGCGATTCCAAGTCCAGTGGGTTTGGGTAGATCGTGGCTACGTGTTAGCTTGTTCGGGGAAGCTTGAGGATCATCAGTTTGAGGTAATTTCTTGCCCAAAGGGGATGCCAAAGCTTAGTTAACGGTTTGATGCCCCATTTGGGGTACAAGCTCAATAATGCGTGTATAATGCTTTCACAAAGTATTTTCTATTCCATTACAGGTCCCACAATACCATTTAGACCTAATTTTGGGTCCTTATCCGAAAATGATTTTTGTGTCAAAATGTTCGTATTTATGAGGTGATCAATATTTTAATAGCGTGGAGGTATTTGGAGTTATTTTTGGAGAGAAAAATTGTTGGGATGTGGACTTAGAGCATGCCTGTTGGGCTTCGAGGTAGGCTACAGTCTCCTTTGTTTTGATATTGCTTCATAAGGTGTTACATAGTATAATATCTTGTAGTTGGATTGTATGTAACAGTTTAGGATCAATTCCAGTTTCTTATTTCTTTGTCCCGGTGCGATCCTTAGGCTAGGTGGTTTTATGAGACTTGTAGTCTAATGGGTAGAACTATTAATTATGCCTTATTTTGGCCGTGATTAACCCATTTTAGGTGACTTGATTTATGTTTATGGTGGTTGGCTGATTTATGGCTTAGAATTGAGTTTGAGTTGATCCTTAGTTGTTGTAGCCTTTGTTGATGGGAGTTTATGAAACTTAGTATTCTCGTTCAATGTAGCACACTTATGCTGGGGCCTTAGTGTAGCAATTTCCACCTGATTATGGTTTTGATCTATTATTGGATCCCATTTCTGGATTTAGGTCTAGAATCCCCTATGCTTTCTTTTAGTCATTTAGTAGGGCTAGTCGTATTTGTATTCTCGGGGTTGTAATCCTAGTTGGATCTGGAGGTATTGATTGACTACCTGAGGACCTATTTCCTCATTGCCTTATCTTTGTTATCCAGTTAGGGTTGATTTCTCTTTTGGGCCTTATTATTGAGTTAGAGGAGTAGATTTGAGATTTAGGCCTTGATAAGAGGTCAGTTGCATTTTTTAGTCCTATCTTCATGCTCTAGAGGGTAAGGTGCTTCTACCATCATTATTGTATGTGATTTTGCGTGTTTTTTGGGTGCTGGTGATGGTATGCATTGCATTGGATCATTGTTTTCTCACGGATGTAGTCGATACCGGTGCATGCATTTGTCCTTAGCATTTATTTGAGAAAGCTGGGTTGTAACCCAAACTATTTCATACTAATTTTTGGATTGGGGTTTGTACTACCTTTATCACTACTATTTTTAGCAGACTGGACGCATCGAGGATACATTCATTTTATTATATTGATTCGAGGTATCAGGGATTTGCTTATTTTATGATACTGGCCCGGTCATAGAGATTTTCAACCCTTTTTATACTAATTTGAGTTTTTATCTTCGGTCACCGCGATGGAGTGGATTTTGATGATCGAATATATAAATTGATATCTATATTGATATAAGACTTGGATTGGGACTAGATAAGTATATAGAGGAGTTCCTGAGCCCCCCATGGAAATCCTAGAGAGGAGCATGGGTCCTACTTTCTCGCCGTGACTGGAAGTAGGTGTGTATATCTTAGTATGAGACACTTCGCACAGATGATATTACTGGTTTTACTGCATGACTTTCATTCATATATGCATTGCCTATCACCAACATAGTTGCTTGTACCTATCTGTATTATGGGATGCCGTGTGGGTTTACCTTTTTGTGAGTGAACTTATTAGGCACATAGGGACTTGGGAGGTATTGTCTTACTATTTGTAAACTTGTGGCGGTATAAAGTGTGATCTCTTATTTGAAGGTAGTTACTGCCCTTTTTCATAATTATCTAAATTTTTGTGCTAGGGTTTAGTTGATACGATCCTTTGGGCCTTTATGTGATATCTGTGTTTACTTCGGTTTGTAGATTGTAACTTAGTGTTCCCCCTTTCGTGCATCATAGTTTTAGGTCTTGGGCTGGTCCCACTAGGTACGTCCTTAGTTTCCTTGCTTGTTTCCTATCTCTCTCTCTCTTATATTTGATGCTTCTTATTGCAGGCTTCTGTATTATTCTTGTTAGTTACTTGTGATATATACTCCCTGCTTACATGCTCTTTATATTTGCTTTATCTTTGGAGATCAGTCGGTCGATGCATACTGAATACCACTTGTTGGTACATATACTACACTTCTGCACCCTGCAGATCATAGTACACGTTTTCACTACTAATTTGGATATCATGTGAAATAGCTATTGGATTTTGGAGACTTGGGTAAGTTATTGGCGTTTAGAGTTTTCTATCTCTTTCTAATTTATGGTTGGACTAGTCTTTATTTTTATTTTAAGACAGTCTATATTCCCATTACTATTATTCTATTTGTATAAACCTTGTAATTCCTTATTTGGTTCAGTAGCTCGACTATCGACTGATACTAGGTCTTGGGGGTTATATTTTTGTATTTATCTTATTCTTCTTTTCTTATTAGTATTGTTATTATTATTCACTTCCTTTCTTCCACTTGTGATTGTCCGCTACCTATGGTTCCAGACTGTGGGGTTAGGCCTACCTACTGGTGAGTTTATAGTAGGTGTCATCATGCGCTGATAAATTGGGTCATGACATAGACTTTACTTCCGCTTATCCTTATGTATATATATATATATATATATATATATATATATATATATATATGTTATTAGACTTTACTCTTCCTCCTTTATTTCTGTTTATTGACTTGTTCAGCCTCTTAGGCTCACTTACCTTTAGTGGCTTAGGCAAGTTCCATCACACCCAATTTTAGGTCATGACAAATGATATCAGCCCCAGGTTCATAGGTCTCACATGTGTGCAAGTCCGATCAAGTAGAGCCTTGAGGATCAGAGCGGAGACGTCAGTTACTTATCTTTGAGTGGCTATGAAGACTATTAGGAAGTCATCTTTTTTACTTCTTTCAATTTTGTCATGCATGGATTCTTATGTAAGTATTGAGTTATCGCATGTTCTTTCAGCAGATGGATAGGACTAGAGCATCAACATCTAATAGACAAGGAGATCCAGGCCCTAAGATTGCTACTATGAACCAGCTCTGTATAGAGGTAGAGATAGAGCCAAAGGCTGAGATAGGGCTTGGAGCCTAGGAGCGGCACCATCCAGAGATCATGAGAGGGGTAAAGAAGCACCATTACTACGAGATACTTTGTAGAAGGTTTTGGACATAATACTATGGAACAGATTGGAAACCCAACAAGCAGACCAGGTACATCATTGACCCGAGTGAGACTCATGGTCCCAGGCCTGCAGCAGGCTCTCGAATCTTAGAGACAAGTGGCATAGCCGCTAGTAGTCCCTATAGTTAAGATTTCTCTAGCACCAATAGTTGAGGGTTAGGATGCAATAGTAGTTGCATTAACTGAGGATGAGCAGCGCCGGTATGAGAAGTTTAGCAATATGGACCTACCTCAATTTCAGGGTGGGATGACCGAGGATGCATATGAGTTTATAATTACTTGTAGGGAGTTGCTAGAGACATTTTAGTTGGCTGAGTCCCATGGTATTCATTATGTTACTCTTTAGCTTTGTGGCTAAAGAGGGGTGGAGGACATAGTACAGGTCTCTACCATTTGGGTCTCCTGTAATGACTTGAAAGATGTTCACTAGTGCCTTTTATGATCGTTTTATTCCTTAGAGTATGAAGGAGGAGTGTCACATTAGGTTTGAGAGCCTGAGGCAGGATGGGATATCCGTTTCTAAGTATGAGGTTCACTTTTGTTAGCTAGCCAGACATGCTACTACAATCATCCCCGATGAGACCGAGAGGGTTCACCGTTTCCTGAGAGGTTTGACTTATTCTATTAAGAAGACTATATTTTAGGTATTTAGAGATGGATCCTCCTTTTAGTCTGTGGTTAGTGCCGCCAAAAAGGAAGAGTTAATGGAGATGGAGTAGTTTGGAGACCCCAAGAAGGTCCGTTCATCTGGTTAGTACTCTGGTGTCTCATCTGGAGGAAGAGGTGTTGCACGTGGGAGTGACATTTTTCCAGTGTCGTAGGATTCATACATCCTTTCCAGTGTAGTTTGGGTCAGAGTTCATTCAGTTTAAAGTAGAGGCCTGCGGGCTTGGGTGGTTTTAGTATTCCTCCTATTTCTTTACAGCAGCCGTCTTCTCCAAGATCGTGTTTTAGATATGGATGCTTGGACTATTTGGTCTGACAGTGCTTCATGTAGACTAATTCTGGTCTACACCATTCTTACATAATAGGGTCAGTCAGGGTTTCGGCACCACCTGTTAGAGGTTCAGCCCTACATTCTTGGGGTTGTGGTTATGGTTAGTTCAATAGAGGTGGTTGTACCAAAGGTAGGGGAGTGGGTAATGCTCCAGCACATTAGGGTGGTAGAGGAGTTTCCCAAATAGGTGGTTGATGGGGAGCTCATTAGTACGCATTTCTAGGTAGATCTGAGGGTGAGGCCTTCGATACATTCATCAAAGTATTATTCTGATTTGTCATGGCACCATATCTATTTTATGATCCTGGCTCCACTTATTCATATGTGTCAGCATATTTTTCTTCTGGATTTGACTTGCCATGTGATTGTATTCTCTTTCCCATGCATATTTCTACTCCAGTAGTAGACCCCTAAGTAGTGGATCGGGTGTACCGATCCTATCTTGTAACCTTGGTGGATTATGAGATGTGGGTGGATATGATTATTCTTCATATGGTAGAATTTGATATTATTTTGGGTATGTACTAGTTATCTATGTATCATGCTATTCTTGATTGTTATGTCAAGACTTTGACCATGCCTGGTAGGCTGCGGATAGAGTGAAACGGTTTGAGTAGTTAATATCCTTGTAAGGTTATCTCTTATATTTCAAGCCCAACCATTGATTAATAGGGTTGTTTGGTGTATTTTGCATTTATTTATGATACTGCTATTGAGCCGCCTTCTATGGTGTCTATTCTTATAGTTCGAGAGTTATGGATGTGTTTCCTCTCTATCTTCTATAGGTTCTGCCTGATAGAAATATTGATTTTTCTATTGACCTTGAGTCGGACACCAAGTCCATTTTGATTTCTCCTTAACATATGGCTCTAGCTCAGTTGAAGGAGCTAAAGGAGCAGCTTCACGATTTGTTGAGTAAAGGGTTTATTCGCGCTAATATTTCACCTTGGGTTGCCCCGATTTTATTTGTGAAGACGAAAGACGGGTCCATGAGGCGACTAGTTTTGTTATTCGATAAGGCGTCGACAAAAATTGGGCAGCACCTCCCCTATAATGTGCCCTATCCAAATTTCCAATTAGGTCCCTAAGACCTACAGCCAACCAACCACAACAACCTGCAACAATTCACACCAACAATATAAAACATAAACTCCAAATGACTTATTCAAAAATACGGTAGAACAATAGGGCGTCTAGCCTTTATTTTGTAACGCCTTTCATTATACACAACGAGGGGTCGTATGGCTGCAACCAGCAGCATCCACACCCCTTTTAGAACGCATCAACTATAGATAGTTGAATAAGGTGATTGTCAAGAACAAGTACAGTTCTCCCTGTATCAATGATTTGTTTGATAAGCTACAAGGAGTGGCCTTATTCTCTAAGATCGATTTGAGATCCGGATATCATCAATTGAGGATCCAACCGTTAGATATTCCTAAGATTGCCTTCTGAACCAAAGATGGCCACTATGAGTTTCTTGTTATGCATTTTAGGCACACTAATTCCCCATTAGCGTTTATGGAGTTGATGAATTATTTCATCCATATCTGGATTCATTTTTACTTGTCTTCACTGATGATATCTTTGTTTACTCCAACACTGAGGCAAATCATGTGTAACATTTGAGCATTATGCTCCAGGATCTTAGGAAAAGAAGATTTATGCCAATTTCTCCAAGTGTGAGTCTTGGTTGATTTCGGTGGAGTTCTTAGGTCATGTGGTGCCCAAGGAAGGCATTAGAGTCGATCTGGCTAAGATTAAGGCAATCCGAGGATGGACAAGACCCACCTCAGCTATAGAGATTCGCAGTTTTATGGGTTTGGTGAGATATTATCATCATCTCATTCAGGGCTTCTCTACGATAGTAGCTCCATTGACCAGGATCACTCAGACAAATATAGTAATTCATTGGTCGGATGAGTGTAAGGAGAACTTTCAAAAGACCAAGGTATTATTGACTATCGTTCCTATGTTGACCTTGCCTGAGGAGGGTGTTGACTTCACCATTTATTATGATGCATCGGGGTGGGTTTAGGTGGAGTGTTGATGCAAAAAGAGAAGGTAATTCCCTATTCTTCGAGACAAATAAAGACACATGAAAAGAATTATCCCACCCATGACATAAAGTTGGCAACAATTATCTTTAATTTAAAGCTATGGCAGCATTATTTGTATGTAGTTCATTGTGAGATATTCACTGATGACTTGACTATTCTATATCACCTCGATAAGGCCAATATGGTAGCCGATGCATTGAGTAGGAAAACTTCTAGCATGGGAAGTCTTGCCACTATTCGAGCCGGGGAGCGACCCTTGGCTAGATATGTTCAAAGATTGACCAATGGGTTGGTGATATTATAGCTTTCTAATGAGGGTCGATTGCTTTCTTTTATCAAAGCCCACTCTTCTTTGATAGATCAAATTCGTGAGAGGCAGTTTGAGGATGAAAAGTTGTGTCTTATTTAAGATAAGATGACAAGAGGTGAGGCTAAGAAAGCGGTACTTGATTTGGATAGTGTTTTGAGGATCAGGAGTCACATTTCTATGCCCAAGATGGGTGATTTGGTCAAATTGATACATGTGTAGGCCCATTACACTCAATATTCTATCCACCCTGAGGCCACAAAGATGTACCACGACTAGAGTCAACACTATTAGTGGTGTGGTAGAAAGAAGGACATCGCCAACTGTGTGTCCAAGTGTTTGATGTGCTAGCAGGTTAAGTGTGTGCACCAGAAGCCCGGGGGTAAGTATCAGAGGATGCCTATTCCTACATGGAAGTGAGAGAGGATCATTATGGATTTTGTGGTAAGTTTCAGAGGATGCTAATTCCTATTTGGGTTGTTGTGGACCGATTGGCCAAGGATGCTCATTTTATTCCTCTTAAGGATAATTTCACAGCGGAGAGGTTGTCTCAACTTTATATTAGTCATAATTATAAACTTCACGGAGTTTATGTGTCTATTATATCTGATCAAGGTTCACCGTTCACATCTCACTTTTAGAGGCCATGCAGCGTGGGTTGGGTACTCAATTGGATCTGCGTACTGCATTCCACCCTTAGACGGATGAACAGTCTGAGAAGACTATTTAGATGCTTAAGCATATGCTACAGGCATGTGTTATTGATTTTGTTGCTCGATGGGATCAACACTTGCCTTTGCTAAGTTCTATTACAACAACAATTACAATTACATCATTGAGATGGGTTCTTTTGAGGACTTGTATGGTCGGAGATACATGTCTCCCATTAGATGGTTTGATTATGTGGCGATGGATAG
Organism: Solanum dulcamara; assembly: GCF_947179165.1. Taxonomy (NCBI): domain Eukaryota; kingdom Viridiplantae; phylum Streptophyta; class Magnoliopsida; order Solanales; family Solanaceae; genus Solanum; species Solanum dulcamara. The sequence continues at coordinate 64,884,875 of NC_077240.1, forward strand.
CCTAGACACTGACTTTCTCAAACATACCATAAAGCAGGTTTGGTTGATTCAGGGTAGGTTGTTGACAACTTAGATTTGCTAGAAAAGCTATGTTGACAGGCGAGTTCGATATTTGGTGTTCATGGTTGATGGCCGGGTACTGTTGAGGGTCGAGAAGAATGGTAAGATCATCCTTAGGTATATTTGTCCTTTTGAGATCCTAGATCGAGTGGGAGAGGTGGCCTACAAACTTTCCTTCCCACCTAGTCTATTTGTTCCACATCTAGTATTCCACGTTTATATGCTACGGCGCTATATCTCGCACGAGTCTCATATTATTTCCATTGGTTCCATAGAGATGAGCCAAGATTTGACATATGAGGAGGAACTGGTAGCTATTCTAGACAGACAAGTCAAGAAGTTGAGGAATAAGGAGATAGCTCCAGAGAATTTCCAGTGGCGGCATTGGCCCATGGGGGAAGCTACTTGTTACACCCCGTACTTTGGTACCTTGGAATGCTTCTTAAGCTTCTTAAGTTTCTGGGAAGGCTTTTAAGTTTCTTAGAAGTCATCATGTGAGTCGGATAATCTATAACGCTATCAAACAACTCTAAGGAGAGGAGAATGAGATACCCCAATAATAGGGAAGATTGGAAATAGGGTTATAAGAATTTGGAAGGAGTTGGAGGTTAAGTAATGGGTCATAGCACTCGACTTACTAGCGTAAGTTACCAACTTGGATGTCTTAAATACTTGAGCTACTTGAGTACGTGTCGAGCTTAAGTAGAAAGGAATACATAGGCTCTTAAAATGAGACAAGATTGTGAACCCACGAAAGAGATGGAAGGAGGTGTAGCACCTACTTTGAAGAAAGCAGGCGATGCACCTACTTGGACTAAGTAGGTGATGCACTTACTTGGACCAACTAGGTGACACACCTACTTATGGTGGGGCCCACGCTGCTATATGGCGTCTTTGGATTAGAAGCATGATTGAGGTGGCACCAGTGATGAGTCCCATAATGGGGCCGGATATGGCATATGTTTTCTGCATACATTATCTGTGGTTATGAAAAGCATTTTGGTATTCTAGGTAGTTTGCTTATTTTTGCCCTTTCCGTTCTGGTAATGACTTTATTTATTACAGTCCATGCTTCACATATTCAGTATATTTTCCATACTAACCCCCTTTCTTCGAGGGGCTGCGTTGCATACCCACAGGTACAAGCCAATATGGCAGTACTCTTTTGTTCGGAGCTCTATTTTGGTACTAACTTTTCTGTTGTACATTTGTACAGATTGGTTAAGGGTACGATGGGGCCCTATCCCGTCATATGATTAATGGCCTCCGTGTTCTATATATGTTTTCGTGCGCCCTCTAGCGACCCCTTTCTGATTTCTACTTTTGTTTATTCTGCTAACACGCTAAGTGGGGATAAGGGTACGTATGGGTGCCCAACTCGGGCACCAGTCATGGCCTACGGAGTTGGGTCATGACAAAAGTTGTATCAGAGTAGTTCGTCCTTGGAGTGTCTACAGACCATATCTATTAGAGTCTTGTTTATCGGTGTGTTATGCACCACATCTATAAACAGGAGGCTACGGGACATTTAGGAAGTTACCTTTCTTTAATATCTAAGATCGTGCAATAGAGCCGAGTCATAGGGAATGAAAATACTCATACTAACCTATGGTTTCAGCAGAAGGACAACATGGATAGAAGAAGGTGACTGGCGATATTAGAAGTTAAAAAGCACGCAGGTTAGCAAAGGCATGAAAGATATCTATCAGGTGAGGTATTGTAGTATGGTTGACATTTAAAGTTAAAAATGGAAAGGGAAAGTAGACAGGGCAGGGTAACAGATGCAGTTTGAATTGGGCATATGAGGTAAGTCCATCATTTTTACTGTTGTTGATATTGGGTGCCTTGTGTGGCTGTGGTATGATACGATATGAATATATATGTTCGCCCTGTGAGGCACTGTTGGCATTTTCTGCATGCAGGTGTTGAGATAGTAAGAAATACAGAGGAAACTCTGCCTAAATTTTCCTAGAAATAAAAGGAGATACAAGGTTGTAGTATGCCTTGTCCATAATAAGAATGAGATTTGACTAAACTACGAGTAAGGCTGACCTTGAGAAATAAGTTAATGACTAAAGTGATGGTAATAGTAATGAGGAGGTCAATATGGGTATGGAAAAAGAATCTAGAAAAGACTGGTCAGACTAAGGGATGATTTAGAGATGACACCTAGATTTGGATAGAACGACATATTAAGGCACCAACTGAGTTGATACACCTAGATAAACAGTGACGAGCTAATTACTGATTGGGATAAATGGAATGTGGCTTTAAATGCACTGCTATATTAAGGATATAACTCGAGTACCAGTGTTCAAGACTAGAGTTGGTACTGTATATTGAGGATTCTAAGCACCTCATGATTGTATTAAGGTTTCGTACATGGGTAACCTAAAGTATAGGTGATGTAAAGGAAGATATGGAAATAGCATAGTATACTAAATAGGTTGGAAAGGACTCATATGCATTTGGAAAGTTAGAAATAAATAGACAATGACATGGATACACCCTAAAGGAGGGAAGTGGACAAGATAAGTACAAGCATAAGAGAAAATCAACTAATGCTATCATATGTAAATGGGAACGCTTAAACTTCAAATGAGATCCCATAAGGGATGGATGCGATCATACCAGCACTAATGCACTGAATCCCATCAAAACTCTGAAGTTAAGCATGTTTGGGCGAGAGTAGTACTAGGATGGGTGACCTCTTGGGAAGCAAAAGAGGAAATGAAACACCAGTATTCATACATATTCCTTATGTCTACAAGTAATCCTAAACTTTAGAACTCTGATATTGATTGCTGGATGAAAGTATATGTTATGGCAATGGGATAGAGGAACTCTCATATAGTCGGTATAAGATCCGTAAGAAGGTTTTGGTTCATATTCGAGGACGAATGTTCTAAAGGGAGGAAGGATGTTACACCCCGTACTTTGGTACCTTGGAACGCTTCTTAAGCTTCTTAAGTTTCTGGAAAGGCTCTTAAGTTTCTTAGAAGTCATCATGTGAGTCGGATAATCTATAACGCTATCAAACAACTCTAAGGAGGGGAGAATGAGATACCCCAATAATAGGGAAGATTGGAAATAAGGTTATAAGAATTCGGAAGGAGTTGGAGGCCAAGTAATGGGTCATAGGACTTGACTTACTTGCGTAAGCTACAAACTTGGATTTCTCACATACTTGAGCTACTTGAGTACGCGTCGAGCTTAAGTAGCAATAAATACATAGGCTCTTAAAATGAGATGAGATTGCAAACCCACGGAAGAGACGAAAGGAGGTGTAGCACCTACTTGGAAGCAAGCAGGTGATGCACCTACTTGGACTAAGTAGGTGATGCACCTACTTGGACCAAGTAGGTGACACACCTACTTAAGGTGGGGCCCATGCTGCCACATGGTGGCTTTGGATTGGATGTATGATTGAGGTGGCGCCCTAGGGGGATGCCACGTGTCACCTTTTAAGGAGGTATATCTATGTACTACATGCTGTACATATCTTAATTCAGCACTTAGAACAAAAGAAACAAAAAGAGAAACCCTAAAAGGTTAAGAGAGAGGGGTGACGACTTTGGCCAAAGTGAAAGGTAAGCCCCAATTTTCTTCCATCAAATAATTATCTAAGGTATTCTTCGACTAAGTGGAGGTGTTAATGAAGTAAATTAAATATTTGGGGAAGCATGATAGGGCTGCAAATAGACACCAAAGCTCAGCCGCATAAAGGAGTTTCCGAAGTTAATTTTCAGCAAGTTTGGGAAGCTGTTTGTTAAGATATGGCTTGGTTCTCTTTTCCCACGTTTTGGTAAGGGTTTGGAAATGTTATGAAGGTATAAATACAGATTGGAAATATGAAAATATACATGTTACGACTAAAAAACATTGCAGGTCATGTAGGGGCTGGTTTGATGCAATTTTAATGGGTTAAAGTTTGGCTAGAGTCATTGTTATTGTGGTGTTGTGTTGGGAATTTCTTTGTAGTATTGCAGGGATGGAACATGAATAAAAATGACTGTATATGTTTCTATTTTCAGCCATATGACACCCCAGTTCGTGTGGTTAAAGGTTTTACGAAATAGAGATTAAAAATCCTATTTTGGTATCGTAGTTTTAAGCGAGTTGTTTGGAGTTTGTGTTGTCTAATGTTGAATTGGATTACTTGTATATATGCTGCTGATTCTTGTTTTTGGTTGGCTGCTAAGGTTTGGAGGTTCAAACGGAAGTTTGGATAGCGCAAGTTATAAGGGAGATGCTGCCCAATTTCTGCTAACTTCGGAACTAGTAATGAACTAGTCTAAGGGAATAGATAAGGGATTGGTTCCTATGGGTAATTGGTGGTAGAATTACAAGCTGGAAAGTTGAAGGTCACTAACCTTAGAATTACTTTCATGTTAAATAGGTTCAAGAGACAACAAGGCGAACATGTTAAGAGTAATTCGTAAGAGGTATGTAAAGCTAATGTTTCCTCCTTTTGGCATGTTTTTTGCATAAGTATGTAAAGCTTATTCTTTCTCTTGGCATGTTTTTACATAAGTATGAAAAGCTAATCTTTCTTTTGGCATGGTCTTTATGAAAAAAATATATGAATTTTTTTATAGTTCCAAGGAAGTTCCTATTTCTAGAGCCACTAGGATAGCCAATTTCTTGATTTCCAAAGGACATTTTATTACGCTTTGATGCGAGTATATAATTCCAGAAGTTTCATTTTGATGTAATCCATAGTGACTTTCAAAAGGTACTGGATATGATTTTTGTCTTGATTTTGAACGATAACTTATTTTAATTATTCCATTGAGCCCTATAATATATTTTGAAATATGGAAATGATTTCAGAAAGACTATTTTGACATAGACCATCATGATATCTGAAAGATATGCACTATGATTATCACTCAATTTCTCCTATATGAATTGGCATCGGAGTTACGCTATCGAGTCTCTAGAAATATTTTATATTTTATATTGTATTTAGTTTCTCACTACTCTACTCGTGAATGCCTCAATGCGTTTTTCATTAAGTCTGAGCTAGGATTTGTTATCATGCATACTTCTTTGCATTGTTCGTTGTGCCCCGACATGAGGGGGCAGGTATGACCTGTACATGGAATTTGTGGAGTTATGATGTGCCATATACATATATGATATGATATGATCTGATATGACCATCTGATATGATATGATCTGTTATAGAGATATTCCCTACTCTGGATTTATGATGTGTTGTGGCACCAGTGACGGGGCAGCGACCACAATTTGTTCACCGAGTCCCATAATAGGGCCGGATATGGCATATGTTTTCTGCATACATTATCTGTAATTATGAAAAGCATTTTGGTATTCTAAGTAGTTTGCTCATTTTGGCACCTTCTGTTCTGGTAATGGCTTTACTTATTACAGTCCATGTTTCACATATTCAGTATATTTTTCGTACTAACCCCCTTTCTTCGGGGGATGTATTACATGCCCGCAAGTACAAATGCTTGGTTTTCTGATCTGCTCGCTTAGGACATCCACCCTATTGGTTGGCATTGCTCCTTTGTCCGGAGCCCTATTTTGGTACTAATTTTTCTATTGTACATTTGTACATATTGGTTAAGGGTACGATGGGCCTTGTCTTATCATATGATTATGCTATCATTCTATAGTGGTCTGTAGACTTGTGTTGTGTGTTCTGTATATGTGTTTTGGGCTTGTATTCAGCGACAGCCTTAACGGCCTCTATGTGCTACATCTATTTTCGTGCGCCCTCTAGCGACCCCTTTCCGATTTCTACTTTTGTTTATTCTGCTAACATGCTAAATGGGGCTAAGGGTACGTATGAGTGCCTAACTCAAGCACCAGTCACAGCCTATGGAGTTGGGTCGTGATACTACTTGGGATTTAGAGTCAGATATGTGGGCCCGTTACCCTTATCTTTTTGAGACTTCAGGTATTTACTTTGCCTTATCTTCAAGGACGAACATGGTGTTTAGTAGTGGATGATATAATGACCCTAAAGGTCATTTTCAACAAAATTATTTTTATACCCCTCCTATAAGTTTTCCCGAGTCACTTTTCGTTGGGTCTGAGAGTTGGTTTAAGAAATCTTGTCAAAAGTTGAGGTTTTGCTAAAGAAATGAGTTTTAAAGGTTAAGTTATCAAATTTTGAGTTTCGGAGTAATTTAGAATTTCGAGTCTCAGAATGAAATTCCATTGATTTCATCAGTTACGGAATGTTGAAATTGTTCTAGGAGAGTTGTCAGAACCAGATTTGGAGTTGAAACGTGGATTTTAGGTCAAAAGATAGAAATTGAGTTAAAGTTTGATCCACATTTGACTTTGGTCAACATTTGGGGTTTAGGTACTCGGATTGGATTTCTAATTGTTCCACTAGTTTTGAGAACTAATTCTAACGCAAGAAATGGCTTTGTTGTAATTTTTAGAGGTCCCGAGGTTATTTTAGTTATTTTTAGTGTCGAAACTACTTGCAATTTATCATATTTTGGGTCAAGTAGGACTCGAATTCGAATTTTGATGATTTCATTGAGTCTGGAACATCAAATTTTGTAGGGTATATTGTTTGTGTATTTGGGATTCCGAACAAACCCAGAAGGTCCGATCAGAGGCTTGACCTTGAACCTTGTTCATATTCTAGTGCTTGAGCAAGATCCACTTAAACGAAGGGGCTCACTTAAGCGGGTTTTGTGAAACCAATCCTTTTCACAAACCTCTTGTTTAGCAATCCCATAATGCTTTTTGCGAATCTGAGAGAGGTTTAGACGAGGTTTAAGGTGTTTTCACCATTTTTGAACTTTTCTAACTTGGTTAGGCAATTGTGTAAGAGATTTTTGGAGGAAAACCATTAGGTAAGTCATTTTCAACTCACATCTTTGAGTTCCATTGATTAAATGATGATTTTAACCTCAAATTTAGTGATTTGAATTGGAGATTTGGAGGGTTTTTCGCCTAATCTGAAATTTTATCAAAATTTGGGTTTGTGATATCATTTTAACCCCATCTTTCAAATGGTTTTCACCATTTAATTCTTGATTACTTGAGGGATATTTTTATCTAAAAATAATCAGATTATGATTTCCTTTTTAAAGGTGGGATTTTTGGACCATTTTACCCTTTTCACCTGAATTGATTGCTTTTAGTGTCATTAGCATCGAAATATGATTGTGAATCTGTATTTTCTTAGATTGTGGTGATTTGGAGTATTATCTAATAGGGAAAGCCTTGATTTTGGGTTGATGGTGACTTTGGCTAAGGCAAGTGGATTTCTAACCTTTCGTTAAGTATGTTGAACCTTGTATTTTCCTCGATGTGGGAGTTAGGGTGTGTTTGTGATAGTAGATGGGTTATGATTCATCAATTATGAGGCATTGATTGGTGAAACCAAAAATGAATAATTGTTTAAGTGTTGTAAATTCTCAGGCAATTGACAATTTCGATGATTGTGGACTATATTTTACTATCTTATGACTATTTACTTTGTATTCACTCAGTCTTTGTGCATATTTCTATATGTGATGATTGAGAAAGTGGTATAAGTGAAATACTGTATATTAGGACCGAGGTTTCTACCGATCGAGGTAATTTCCTGAGGTTTTTTAGGAGGCCGAGGTCTTTTTTCAGCGAATAGTGTGGTTAAGGTCTCTTCTGGTGGATATTATGGACGAGGTCTCTTTCGGTAGTGATTATTAACACATGGTCCTTGTGAGTCCCCCATAGGTTCCAATTTGAGAAGATCACCAAATGTGTATTGTAGGACAGATATGCATCACGATTATTTGACATTGTATTTTCATTTATTTCATTATGTGGCTATATGATTGAGATTTCATATGTATGCCTGATAATGGTGATGAGAACATATATGTACTTTCTACTTGTGAAGTGTTTGATATTTCTGAGATAATTTTTGTATAAATTATGTAGGCTGGGTTGTCTAAGTACAGGTGTGTAGTTGTGGTGATATGTGATTGGAATGTCCATAGTACTTGTGTTCCGCATTGCTTTACTTAGAGTTTAGTTTCCATTTGTTGAATATTGTATTATTTTGTTGCTCACCCCTTGCTTCTACATCTATGTAGGATCTAATCTTGGTACCTCCTGTTCTTAGTACTCCCGTTGATTGGGCCAAGCTTATTGATATGTGAGAGGTAGCAACATTTCTTCTTCGATACAATCTCGCCGCCCATTTGTCTTATGTTTTGTTCTCTTCAAGGATTGAGACATTTGGACTTGTACTTTCTTATTTCTATCAAAACTAGTGGCTTGTAAATGTGACACCAAGTCTTGGGTGGTTTTACACTTGTCTTCCGCTTATCCTTATGTATATATATCTTCTTAGACCTTACTCTTCCACTTTTATTTCTGTTTATTGACTTGTTTAGACTCTTAGGCTGACTTGCCTTTGGTGGCTTAGGCAAGTACCATCACACCCAATTTTGGGTCATGCCAGTTAGGCTCCGACACCCTAGGTGTGGCTGGCACTCAGGAACCAGTGTTAGTCCCAAACGAACCCTTGGCCTAACTAACTACTCAGCGAAAGACTCATCTTAAATAGAATAGCTTAACAAGATGGTCATGCAATGAGTAAAAATATTACTTCTCAAATATAAGTCTAAAATAATATGAAAATATATAAAGGAATGTTTAAAACATAATCTCTGGAAACTGAATTAACACAATCTTTAGTCTATGAAGACTCTAACTACTAAAAATAGGTATCGGGGTAGGACCACAGCTATATAAAAAGGGCTAATAAATAAATAATAATTGAACTAAAATGAGTTCCTCCGAAAATAAGGAGGTCTCACAAAATGCTTGATGAATTGGATCTTCAACAATGCGCCTTTTGAGAATCTCTAACACCTGTATCTGTATCATAAATGATGCAGCATTAAAAGACGTTAGTACATGAAATGTACGGTATGTTAAATAGCTTACGGGAAATGAACTGAACTGAAGGCTCATTAACAAATATTGAAAGTAACTCAACTAAAGTAAAGCATGCAAGTATGATAAGGTGTCAAATATTTACAAAAATATAAGATAGTAAATGTAACTTTAAGTAAAAGTAATATTTTCTCTTTGGGGTGTTTCTCTAACTGAAAACCATCACTATGAGTCTCTTCATGAAACAATGTAATGCTCACATTGCTTAAGGCGTCCATTACCTTGCTAGGATAAGAGACGGAAACTTAACTCATGGATCCATATAAGAGTCTGTACCAGAACTAAAGTGAGGAGTCGCCTGAACAAATAGTATGATTCCATCACAAGCTGGCTACATAGTTTATGGATTTAAGTTACTTAAACTCTCTCCCAAATTGGTGCTCAATAGTACTTCAAAAAATATGCGATAATGCTCATATTCTTGGATGAATGAAAATACTTAGGATATATCTTATTTAGTCTCATTGGACTTTACTTTGATAAATAAAACTCTTCTCAAATCTATATGCTTTCCCTTTTAAAATCAATATGCTTTTAAAACAACTCGTGTCCCCTCAAACACATTATCAAAATGTCATTTATACTTTATACTCTAACCCATTTTAGACTTGGAAAACTCATGCATAAAATCAGTAATGCAAAGTTCCATAACTCAAGTCATAAGATGTACTCAATACACTTTTCTCAATATAGACATGAAAATACATCATTCTTCAACTCAAAACAATGCATACTAAAAAGCAATTGTAAATACTCAACTAGGATTCATGGAAATGTAAGCATGAATAGTAAATTCAAGAATTCGAATTATGGGAATGATCACAATTTTAAATAAATATACATATAATTCAAGGAAATGAATTGAACTCATTCAAAAAAACAAAACAATAGGATTAAACTCAAGCTTCAAATCATATTGATTGAATGGAGATGTAGGATGCCAAGACGAACTCAGAACTTTATAATCAGTCTTACATACCTAGAAGAACGATGTTTTTGGTAAAATTCGAAGAACTCTATGAATATTTTGAACCTTAGCTTTTTCTCCTCTCTAACACATGTTCTAAGTGTTTGAAGTGTAATGAAAGAAATAGGATACTGATAAGGGACTAAACTTAATCCCAAAATGTTAGGGTTTTTATTAGAAAAGGGTGAGAAAGGACCAAACTAACCCTCATTGAAAATAAACTTAGAGCGTCTACTGGCCTATCTCAGAACGTAAAAGACCCTCATGGAAACTGGGTGCACAAAATAAGACTCACAGAAAATTTCAAGCTGGCTCTACGGACCCTTTCTACATATCATAGACCCTTTAACAGGTCATGGACCTTGCTCGTAAGAGAGAAAAAAGATTACTGGAAGGTCGGGTCTACCAACCCTACTACAGGTTGTAGAGCCTCATACGGGTCATAGATCATAGAAATTAGGTAAACTTAACACTGGCTATTAGAATTGTAGGGTTGGGTCTATGAGTACCTTCTACGGGTCCAGAAATTGGCTGTGGAAGGGGTCTGAGACCGGGTCTTAGGACCTCCTTTATAAGCATCTCAAAAATAATTGAATTTAATTAAGTATGGGGTGACTGATGAGTCCCTCCTATGATTTGTAGAAGCTTTTACGGATCATAGGTGGCACTTGTAAAAACTCATCTGATGCAAAAACTAAGCTTTTCTCTGATATCTTAAGGGCTAATCTAAGTTAGAATATTTCAAGGTGTTACCATATTAATTCCATTATAATCTTAGCAGGTATACCACTTTGCTAGGAAGAATAGGAAAAAGAGCAAACTAAGAGGATTAAGCAACTCAAAGTTCCAAGGTAAATAGAGGTGGAAGTTTAAAAGAAAAATAAAACACTGATACAGGTGAAAGAGGGAAAAAGACACTTTGAGAGCCAACAGGATGCACATAAAATCAACAAAATCTACATATATAATATGAGAAACGAATGAATACAAAATAGTTGATTGATCCTTAGAGCTATAACTTTTCAACTACAGAGTACAAGATAATTCATACATACATAGGGCATATACTAAATTAATAAAACAAAATTTATAACATATTGAATCATGATAAAATGAAAACCTCATTGTATCTCAGCAACGTCTTATGGGAGAACGAGAGTCATTAGTAGATTTAGACATATTATGAAAGTGCACCATCATGATCCTTCATTTGGCTTCACTTTTCTCTCCTAACCCTTCCTCTATTTTCCTCTTATTTGAATCAAACTTCATCATCATGTGTCAGATGCTTTGTGTTTCTTTTTTTGTTGTAAAGTTTTGTGTCCTTTTTTACATTCGACTTGTAATTGAACCCTATTTATGTGATGAAAAACCAGAGCAAAGTTGTTTTTTTATGTGGAGCATGCCTAGTGGAAAAATTTTAGAATGTGGCCACGAAGAATTCTCCTTCTTAAAACAACTTCTTTTTTATTGTTCACCATAGATAGAGAGTTCAATTAGAAGACCAATGCAGAAAACAACACAAATCTCAATGCAAAAAGAAACTCAATGCATTAGAGACATGAAGATGAAGTTTGAATCAAGCAAGAGAAAATTTGAGGAAATGTTAGTAGAGCAAAGGGAAGGCACTAGAAGGAACATAATGGTTGACTTTCATCTTATGCCTAAACCTGCTAATGACTGTCGTGCTCCCACTAGACGTAGCTGGGATATGAGGAGATTTTAATATTCTCATGATTCAATCTGTTCCAAATTGTAATCTTTAATATAGTATACACCCTTTGTATTTATGAATGATCAATTACTTTCAAATAGGAAAATTAAAAATAGCTTCAAGGATCTATCAAGTATTTGGTATTCATTCCTTTCTCTTATTTTATAGGTAGATTTTGTTACTTTGATGTGGTTCCTCTTGGAACCAAAAGGGTCATATCCCCTCTTTCACTTGTAATAGTGCTTTAATTGTCTTTTAAAGTTACACCCTTTTTTTCTTGGAACTCTGAGTACGTCTATCCTCTTAATTCTCTTTCTTTCCCCTTTTTCCTAGAAAAGTTAAATATATGTCAAATTAAATTGAAAAATATAGTTTTTCCCTATCTAATTTCTTATTTATATAAGATTTGACAAGAATTAATCATGTTACAATACAATAGATTAATGACTAAGATTCAATAATATAATTGCCGCTATATTATATTTTTAGCGCTAATAATAAATATAAGTATTTATAATCAACACCTTTTATAACTGTCGTTAAATTTAGCGACTATGGATGCGAAAATATTTACTCAATTGCCGCTAAAAGAAATATTTATTGCCACTAAATATCTATTTTGTTGTAGTGTTATCCCGTTTTAGATATCCAACTTAATATTAAATAAAAGACAAATAAAACATCAAGCTTGAGCACATATATACTCTTAACACAATTTAAGAAGTTGACATCCAACATGAGCAAATACCACAAGATGGATCAATAAAAAGGAAATTTCAGGTTATGAGACCCAAAAATACAAAACAAAATCACAATTGCAATTCAAGAAGGAACCTTTAAACATTAACACTAGATAGATAAAACAAAAACAAGGTCATAGATATACACTAGCCATAAAAACAACTAAAATAGATGGATAAAAATTGTATAAAAAGGTGAGACAGAACCTTGATGGAGTAAAATTTCTTCATTGTATTAGTAAAAATCTCCAAGCGTTGGATTACAGAGGAGAATCGCCAGCTAAACTTGAAGCAAACAAAATTTTGTCCAGAGCTTGACCAAACAACTTCGCTCACTCAACTCTACCTCTATTAAGATCTTGAGCAACTGGATTTATTGTGTTGCATCTTAGTTTTAGGCGAACTAGAGTTAAATGATAGTTTCATAACATTTTAAAAATGGTGTCTCTTTGGAATGATCAAAGGGTTGTACATGGCTATGTAATGGTAGTTAAGAACTCTTCTTTTTTATGTTTGGGTATTCAATGGTAAAATATCAATGGAGATTGTGAATTGTGGTTGAGGAATTTTTTGTTGCGCTAGCTGCGGCCGCTCCTCGTTTTCTTAGAGTCTTCTTTTAGTTTTATAGACTAGGTTTAGGGTAAAGTGTTGTCAATGTTTTGAGTCTAATCTTCTTGAAACTACCTTATAGAATTCGGATAAGGTCAAAAATAAATAGGGTCGAATGAGTGAAATATTCCTTTTTCAAATGTGTTATGATTTTGATAAAGATTGGGATTAAATTTTCCATCCGTGAACATGCTATTGGGTTTGATCTTTTGATTTTTCTTTTGAAAACAGCCAACAATAAAATACTATCCTATATTATATATATATATATATATATATATATATATATGTAAGAGATTTAAAGATTATATTTTTATCATTTTTGTTTTTCCTTTCAAAACAGAAATAAAAGTATTATAAATAAAACCACTATTTATTTATGGTTTTCAATTTTCTCAAGTAAGAATCTACTAAAGAATGACATAAAGATTAAAATAGAGGAAACTTATCAGTTACTCAATGTTAAATGCTTGACTAAAATTTCCAATAAAAGAGGATTATGAAAAATACTTCGCACTTGAATTTAGGCCTGCATATAGTAAGAAAGAACTTAGTGAAAGAGAAGGCAACTTAAAATTATATATCATTGTGGGAGCATATATAAGAAATAAAAGAGGGTAAAACTCAATTTCAACTCAAGTTCATTTAAATTCAAATTCAAATATCATACCAATTTGTTAAAAGAAAATGAGTTTATTACTCTTCTGTATACATAAATTTTTTTTAACTACATTGCATAATTTTCTTCTTATATTAATATTTGTATTTGGAATCAATGAGATCAATCCAACATCACCTATTGTATCATGTCAAGAGTAATTACATAGATAAGATCACTACTTAAAGAGTTTCATTTGGATTTCAAAAATTTCCTTGTGATCCCCCATTCCATCATTGGTTTTTTTTTTTTTTTTTTTTTTTTTTTTTTTTTACGGGAACAGACCCTACACGAGGCTCCCACCTCTCGTGCACAGTCAGGGGTTAAGCAACACCCCCAAGCCTTAACATAAATAATCAAAATAAAATACAAGGAGGGGGACATAAACCTTACCTCCAATCCTATGGTGGTTCATAAGTCGGCTAACCTATTAAGGTCGGCTAACTCATCCCCGATACAAAAAGAGACTAACTATAACTAGAAAGCAGTAAACCTGTGAGAGGACTCCTCCCGGTACAATTTCAACTATGAAAGCATAAATGAGGGAGACTCTCCCCTTCCATGAGAAAAAAATGAAAGTAACCTACACTAGTCCTATTCCAACTATGCTACGTACCAGACATAGCTACATTGAAGAAGAACAAGTATACGAAACTTCTATCTCGCATGGGATGGGAAAATTCTTTTCATCTTTGCTCTTTCTAGTCTTGTCGTACCAAGTAAATCCAGGTGAGATGTGTCATTGCATCAATATCATGATTATCAGCTATGGTGGCTGAAAGGAGAGGAAATATATGGAGCTATAGTATTTAACAGCCTTGGAGTTGTTGTGGATAAAATTGAGAGCCTGAATATCAGAACAAGTGTAGCTGCATTCAACCACCCTAGTAAGCCATGCTTTAGTATCCAGTTGTTTACAATTATGAGGATCTGCACCTATAAGTAGCCAAGGAGACAAACAAACATGGTTGTTGCAGTCCTGTATCCAGTTCCTTGCTACCTCTCTAGCTGCAGTGATAGCATGCTTGTTGTTGCAGGTTAGGTTCAGTAGTAGATCCCTTTTTTGGTACCTGCACATGCAAACAACACCAGAAAAACACACAAGCAAACAATGGCTCTTGTGTGCTGCATATGCTGCATATTGCTGCTGCTGTGCTGCATTAGCAACTAACAAAGGGGGAGGCAACTGTGGGAAATGAACAGGCTGGTGCAGATTTGTGTGCAACTTCTTTTTGTTGCCATTGTAGTTAGGCTGCTTGTTGGTCCTTGCTTTGAAGTGGTTCAGCTTCTTGGAGTACCTGCACAGCCAGACAAAACCAACAAAACATACAACCAAAGAAGTGTGCAGGTCTTGTTTGGTTGTATCTCCATCAACCTGCATAAACAAAGAAGCAAACAAACAAGCAAGCACACAATTATAAGAACTTGCAGCTGGCTTCCACCTGCCAATCTGTAGGTTGCTGGAGCTGATGGCTGCAGGTTCCCTAGGCTGCTTGTTGGTCATTGTTTTGAGTTGGTTAGACTTCTTGGAATACCTGCACAGCAAAACAAAACCAACAAACTTGTGTATGTTTCTTGTCTGCTGCAGGTTGATGGAGTTGTTGCTGAGGTTTGTTGATAATGGAGAAAGTGGTTGGCAAGCTGATTGTGCTGCTCCAAAGCAACCCCAGGTTACTGCAACCCTTTTAGCATTTCCAAGGAAGGTCTGCCAGCTACATTGGTGAGAGCTGTAGCTGGGGTACCTGCATAGAACAAAACCACCAAACCTCACAAACAAGGAGATCTGCAGGCTGCTGTATCCATGTTCTTTATGTGCTGCCAGTTGGTGGAGTGTTTACTGTGGTGTGTTTATGTTAGAGAGTGTGGATGGAAGGCTGAGTGTGCTGCTCCATGGGAGCCCCAGGATATTGCAGCTCTCATAGCAGTTCCAAAGAGGGCCTGCATAAATGAAAAAAGGCCATGGCCAAACAGGCTGAGAAGAACAAAGCCAAAGGTTGGAGTGGATGTAATGAGATTGCTTCTGTGGAATCCTGGTAGGCAGCTCCAATTTCTGATGGAATAGCTCCCCAGTTGTTGATGTACCTAAACAAAAACAATCAAACAAATACAAACAACCAAACAAACACAAAAACCAGGAGCTAATTGCCATTCTGCACAATTCTTTTGTAGGCCTCTTAGTGAAGGTATTTGTTTTGTTGGTTGTATCTGTATTGTGCTCTATGTAGGTGTTGATAAAACATGTTAGTGAGTCCATCCTGACACCTGCAGCTACACAACAAACAGGAGCCAGCAGGACAGGGGTTGCACAATGGGCTGCTGCAAGTGTTGAGCTTTTAGAGAATTCATGGATGGAGTGGAGAAACTGCTGTAGGTTTGTGTGCAGCTCCAATTTTGTGTTGGAGCATGCTTCACAGAACAGAGGATCCTCTCTTGTGATCTGGTTCAAGTTGTTTGTGTGTGGCTCCCCAGTAGGTATTGCACCTAAACAAAAACAAACAAAGGAATACATACAACCAAACAAGTACCAAAAACAATAGGAGTCTCCATTTCTGCACACTCCTTTTGTTTCAGTCATGGAGAGTCCTGTAGCAATGTTGTCCTCCATGTATTTGTTGTTAAAGCATGTTGGTGTATATCTCCAACAACCTGCAATTACACAGCAAATAGCCAAAGACAAGCAAGGACCTGTACAGGTTAATAGAAGAGAAAGGATCTCAAAGGGAGTTTTGGAGCCTGTTAGCATTTTCCATGTCGCTCGACTAACGTCTCCTCTAATCCGTTTGAGCTGAAACTTTCTGAAATTTGCATATATATCCTCTCCTTTATCCATGCAAAGTTTGGAGGCCTGTTTCCCAAGATGGAGCTTCAATTTAGCAAAATTCTTCCTTTTTAATCTTAAGACAGCTAATTGTTTCAAGCTCGCTCGCCTAACGTTTCTAATTATCTGTTTCGGCTGAAATTTCTTGGGCCTTGTCAAAATAACATATGCTACAATCCTGCAAATTTTGGGAGCCTTTGGACAGGCCCACATGATACCCCTCACCCTGCACCTGCTGCCCTGCTGAGGCTTAGAGGCTGCAGGGGGTTTGGAGGTTGTATTTGTGCTCTTCTCTATGTATTTGTTGTTGAAGAGTGCTGCTATATCACTCCAAACACCTGCAATAATACAGCAAACAAACCCAAACAAAACATAATATACACAGACTAGCAATAGAGAAAGGACCTCATTAAGAGCCTTGGAGACTGTTATCATTTTCCAAGTCGCTCGACTAACGTTTCCAATTCTCCGTTTGAGATGAAACTTTATGAAGTTAGTATATATATCCTCTCCTTTAGTCCTGCCAAATTTGAAGGCTTGTTTCCCAAGTTGGAGGATCCAAATTACTAAAGACCCTCTCTTTATGCTTAAGGCAGCTGAATGTTTCCATGTCGCTCGCCTAACGCCTCCAATTATCCGTTTGGGCTGAAACTTCTTGGGACTTGTCAAAATAATATATTCTACCATCCTGCAAAGTTTGGGGGCCATTGGACAGGTCTACATGTTACTCCTCACCCTGCACCTGCTGCCCTGCTGAAGCTTAGGGGTTGCAGGGTGTTTGGAAGTTGTTTTTGTGCTCTTGTCTATGTATTTGTTGTTGAAGAATGCTAATATATTACTCCAGACACCTGCAATAATACAGCAAACAAGCCCAAACAAAATATAATATACACAGACTAGAAATAAAGAAGGGACCTCAGTAAGAGCTTTGGAGAGTGTTATCATTTTCCAAGTCGCTCGACTAACGTCTCCAATTATCCATTTGAGTTGAAACTTTATGGAGTTAGCATATATATCCTCTCCTTTAGTCCTGCAAAGTTTGAAGACTTGTTTCCCAAGTTGGAGGGTCCAAATTACTAAAGACCCTCTCTTTAGGCTTAAGGCAGCTGAATGTTTCCATGTCGCTCGCCTAACGCCTCCAATTATCCGTTTGGGCTGAAACTTCTTGGGACTTGTCAAAATAATATATTCTACCATCCTGCAAAGTTTGGGGGCCATTGGACAGGTCCACATGTTACTCCTCACCCTGCACCTGCTGCCCTGTACCATCCTGCTAAATCCTAAATCTATTGGTAAGGAGATTATCCTATTAGAGCAGTAAATTAGGGAGACTCTCCCTTTTTCAATGGACCTGATTATCATTATTAATATCAGTTAATATTTCAATGTATGAAGAAGTTCCTTCAATGTGGTTGATTGATCTTCTTCATCTTGGTTCTCCTGAAGCTAGCCATGCCAGCTTTGTCCATTTTGTAATGTCCCTTGGTCTCTCTTGGAAGCTGCTGAAAGCTGTAGTAGTGTTGTGTATAGCTTTTCATGTGGCTTTCCTTTGAGAGTGAATCTGCAGTGTAATTAGCTTCCCTAAAGATATGACTGAACTGGAAATTCTCCAGTTTGCTAACCAATACCTGCAGTTCAGTAGTATAAGCAACAATGTTCCATGGAGGTTTAGCCTCTTGTTTGAGCCACTTGATTAGAAGTTCAGAATCCACTTCAAGGGCTACCCTGCTGTATCCATGTTGTAGGCACCACTGAATACCAATAATTGCTGCCTGCACTTCAGCTTGGTTATTAGAACCACAACCTAGTGGAGATGCAAAAGCATATATTAACACTCCATTATGGTCCCTTAGAATGCCCCCTGCCCCTATCTTCCCTGGATTGTTAAGGGCACTCCCATCTGTGTTTAGCTTGATCATTGTAGGCTGTGGTTTAGTCCAGCATACTTTGGTTATTCTCAATTCATGTTGGCTTTTTTCAACCATGGTAACCAAATCTGCCCAATTGCTTGGCAAATCAATATATGGATACACAGTGGAGATAAGCATATATAGATCTTTGGATATTGAGAATATTACTCTAGTTGCATTAGACTTCTTGCCTCCATACTTGCATGCACATCTATTCTTCCATAGATTCCAACACACAAAAATAGGGGTGGCCTGCATTACTAACTTATGTAGCTCATTGTTAGTTTTGATTAGCCACCACCTCATCAATAGTTTTTTTAGAGGAATGTTGCTGTGTTGCAGACCCCAGTACCTTGAGAAGTGCTTCCATATGTGTTGTGCAAAGTAACCTGATACAAAGATATGCTCTATATCATCAAGACCTGCTCTATAACAACAGGAGCATGCTGCAGGAGCATGTCCAAATGCTACTATTCTGTCATTTATGGGGAGTTTAAGTCTGAAAGCTCTCCAAAGCAGAAAAGAGGCCTTAAAAGGAATACTATTGTGCCATATGTTGCTGTTAGTGGTTGATCTTGTCTTTTTCTTCCTTACCAACTCCCAGGCTGATGAACAAGTGAAATTACCATGAGAGTTAGGCTTCCAGTAAGCTTGATCCTACATATTTGGATTGTAGCTGATGAGAGTGCTGAGAATTCTGTGCACCAGCTGAGGGGGTGCATGTTTTCTTACTTTCTCTTCATTCCATCCTCCATTTTCCATGAATTCTGATACAATAGAGTTATTCAATCTGGGGAGACTTTCATTGTGATAAGCTAAGGGACCTACCCCTAGCCAATCATCCCACCAAAAGCTGCTTGTTCCAGACTTAATCCACCACTGTATATGAGGTTCTATATCCTTTTTGTTGCTCATCATATGCTTCCACATTAGGGACTATCCTGTGTTCCACTTTTTAATGACTGGATGAGCCCTTTGGCAGTATTTTGCTTTAAGGAATTCCCCCCATAGTGTCTTCTTTGATCTAAAAGTCCACCACTGTTTGTATTGGAAGGATAATCACACATCCTCTAATTTTTTAACACCTATACCACCCTCCTCATAAGGATAACTGAGAGTATCCCAAGAGGCCCAGTGATATTTTGTTCTTTCAGTATCCCATCCCCAAAAGAAGTCAGCAATTAGTCTTCTGATCTGATTCATGGTGGTCTTGGTAGGACTGATAGCTGACAGCAGGTGTATAGGAATGGATTGCAGCACTGATTTCATCAAGGTGACTCTACCTCCATAGCTTAACATTTTAGTCTGCCATCCCCTAATCCTGCTTAGAACCTTAGAAACCATACTAGAGAAGTATATGATCCTTTGTCTTCCTATATATAGGGGGCAGCCTAGGTAAGTGATTGGGCCATGAGTGCATTTGTATCCTGTGATCATGCTGACCCTATCCACCACACCAGAGGGAGTATTCAGTGGCATCATGGTTTGACTCTTATCTTTATTGATAAGTTGTCCTGAAATAGCTTCATACAGTTTAAGAGTTTTGGTAATCAGTGTAAGTGAGAAGTTGCTGGTAGATGTGAAAATGATCACATCATCTGCAAAGCTCAAGTGATTTACTTGAGGACGTCTTCTTTCCATCTGGAATCCTGTGTATAAATGATGGTGATGAAGATTGTTGAGAAGCCTAGACAGAACTTCAGCTCCAATGATGAATAAGGTAGGGGATAGGGGGTCTCCTTGCTTGAGTCCTCTTGTAGAGTGGAAGAAGCCATGCCTTGCACCATTAATGATGACTGAGTACCAATTGTTTGACATAATCCTCCAAACCATATCAATCAACACTTCTCCAAACCCCATTTTCCTCATGACCATACAAATGAATGACCAAGAGACCCTATCATAGGCCTTGGCCATATCCAGCTTTATCACCACATTATCCCCAGCCTTTGGTCTCTTAATATTGTGGATGATTTCTTGAGCTAACATTATGTTCTCAGCAATACTCCTACCTTTAACAAATCCAGATTGGTTATCTGAGATTAGCTGAGGCAATATAGGAGCAATTCTGATGCTTATCAACTTAGAAATGATCTTGTTAGTGAAGTTGCTGAGAGAAATAGGCCTGTATTCTGATAGGCTGTTGGGATGCTCATTCTTAGGAAGTAGAGCTAAGCATGCATGAGAAATAAACTTGGGAATACCATGTCCATTGAAGAAATACTGGACTAATCTCAGTAGGTCTTCACAGTTGATATCCCAGCATGAATGAAAGAATTTCCCATTCATTCCATCTGGTCCAGCAGCTGATGTAGGGCTCATAGAAAATACAACTTTCTTCAGCTCATCCATAGTAGGTAAGGCTTGCAGGCTATCATTCTGCTCCTCTGTAACCATCCTTGGAATGCACTTAAGAACATCTTCCCTGATCAGTCTCTCTTCTCCAGTGAATATTTTTTCAAAGTGTGCTGTGGCAGCTCTTGCAATATTGTCTTCACCTTGAATAGTATTGCCTTGTTCATCACTAATCTGATGGATGAATAACCTTCTTCTTCTTCCTCTGATAATAGTATGAAAATAGCTAGTATTGGCATCTCCATCTTTGAACCAATGAAGTTGACTTTTCTGCTTTAAGATAGCCTTCTCCATCTTCAGATATCTGATGTACTGAGCATTGATCTGATGTAGCTTGGACCTGTTCTCTTCAGTATTGTCACTGGTTATTTTCTCTTCAGCTTGTCTCACCTGCTCTTCATATTCTTTTACTGAAGCAAAGATGTCCCCAAACTCATTTCTTGACCACTTACTAAGAGTATTAGAAACTCTTTTCAGCTTTTGTTGGAAGGTTCTCATTGGATTTCCTTCCACAGGATTATCCCAACATGCTTTTACAGTGCTAAGGAAATTGTCATTGTTTGTCCAGCAGTTTAGAAATTTGAAATACTTGATAACATTACCTTGTTTTGCCCTGCTTTCCATCAATAGAGGGCAATGGTCAGATCCTGTGGAGGCTAAGTGACTGACAGTTGTTACAGGCATGACTTCTAACCAAGAGTCATTAACCATGGCCCTGTCAAGTCTTTTCCAAATTCTAGCATCTTGGTCCCTATTGTTGCACCAGGTGAACTTCTGCCCACAGAACCCCAGATCAGTGAGTCCACATGCTTCTATCACACTAATAAACTCAAAGCTCTTGTTCATATTATATGGCTGGCCCCCCATCTTTTCTTCAACATCTGTAATAACATTGAAGTCTCCAATGGTGCACCAAGGATTCTCCTTACTGGAGAACTGCAACATCTTGTCCCATAAGTCTCTTCTCATGTAATCCTTGCACTTTGCATAGACAAAGGTAATGAGGTAGCTATTAGGACAAGCCACATGATTGATCTCACAAGTGATCTGCTGCTCATCCTGGTCCAAAATGTTGCAGGCAATGTCTTTGTTCCAGAATAACCAGATTTTGCTATTGGAGTTGGACATAACATTATCCATACCTAGCTGAATTCTGTGGAACTGAATTTGAGATTTGTTGGAAAAAGGTTCCAGCACTGCTATGATAGACAACTTATGAAAGTCTTTCAACCTTTGTAACCTATCAAGGGTCCCCTGAGTATCAATACTCCTTGCATTCCAGCAGATTGTACTAATCATCAGGGTTTTTGAGTTTTGGACTTAGTGTTGATGTTGCTGTTGACAACAACATTAGCAAAACTGCTGATGATACTTTGTTTAGTCTTCTTCTTTGTCTGCTTACTTTTAGAGGGTGGCTCCTTCTTTTCCTTGTCTTGCTGACTTTCCTTCTGCAATACAGCTGTCATTGTAGATCTGAATGCCTCCAGGTGATCTTCTTTTTGTGCCTCTTCCCCATGGTCATGGTCTTCCACATCTTCAGAATGAGTGACCCTATGTGCATCAGATGATCCCTGGGACTTAGCAACCAGTTGGACCTCATCCTCATGCACCTTGTCCCTGGATGGGCTGGAAGCCTTAATTTCACTCACAGCATCCTCATCCTCAAAGTCAGTCATTGGTTGATAATCACTGTCTTCTTCATCTTCCAGAGGCTGGTCATCAGAATCTTCCTCATTCTCAGACTCACACACAGCATACTCATCTTCTTGTATGTTGAGGGTGCAGGTGAGCTGAGGTAGATCAGTAGCTCTCTCAGTGATGATTTCAGCTGGATTTCTGGGAGATGTAGGAATGCAATGGGCTTGGAGAGGAGTGATGTTCATCCCCACCTGGTCATTATCTAAGACAATTTGTTGACACCCCTGCTCCCCTTGCTGTACTATCACACTGTCCATTTTGGGAGTTTGACATTTCTCAGTTGAGTTCATTTCTTTTATTTTCTTTTTGATGGCTTCTCTTCTTTTCTTGCTCAGCTTATTCTTCTGAACAGTAGTACTTTTACCACTAGTACTGGGATGAGATCCCAGATCTTTGGCCATGGCACCTTTGTTAGCTTGCATGGTAAGTTCAACAATACTCTCATGCATAGCATGAGGGGGTACCCCTCCCCTATTGGTTTCCCCATCCTGCATGTTAGTGGGGTTCTCCTGTACACTTCCAGCCTTTCCTCCTTCAACTACCAGATCAGCAGCAACAATATTAATCTTTGGGAGGTTCAGGGGTATTGGGAGTGATAAGTCAATACCTGAGTTCCTTGCAGCATTGTTCCCTTGAGCAATACCTGTTAAGATAGTACTTGTGCATACAATATGGGGGGATGGGGTTTGTGGGAGAGATAAGTCAATACCTTGTCTCTGATTTGGAGTGCTTTCCTGCATTGTTGATGAACTCCTCACTATTGAGTTCTTTTGAATGTGTGTGTTCCCTGCAATTTGGTTAGTGGGTTGGTCTTGCATAGCAAGATCAACATGAACATATGGAATAGAGATAGAAGTAGTAGTTTTACCTGGATTTACTTTGCTTTGCTGCACTGCAACATACTTACCTTTGGTTAATACTCCTGCAGCTCTTGTTTCTTGGTTCAGCTGGCCATTAATGTGTCCTTTGTTCTGTTTCCTTCTCTGAGTTTGCCAAGCATTGTCCTCCTTGCTAGTCTTATTGTTCTGTGACTGTTGTGGTATATTGGATGTCAAAGGATTTTGGTGCACCTGTAAGTTGTCAGGTTGAGGTTGGTTGTGCTCTTTGCTCTCTCCCTGAGTTTGACTTGTATTTTTTGTTGTATTTTCAGAACTTTTCTTTTTCATTTGTTCTTCATCTCTTCTCTTGATATTACACACATGCACCTTGTGCCCCTGATGCTTGCAATACATGCAGTACTCAGGTACACTCTTATATAAAAGTTCCTGCCATCTTCCTATTGTAGGATCACTTTTGTCATGCCCAAGCCATACATGATGGGGTCTTTTTTGTGTAAGGTTGACCTGCACTCTTACCTTAGCAGTACTTCCCCTAGTCTTCTGAATAGAGGCTGCATCCATGAAGAGTACTTTCCCCACAGGAGCAAGGAGAGTGGTCAGGAACTCCTTATCATAACAGTGCCAGGGGAGTTCAGGAAGGGCAACCCAGACTGGGACAATGGGAGTCTCCTCCTCAGGCCTAAAAGTTGGAGTCCATGTTTGTATCCTCATGGATTGGCCTTCAATGGTCATTCTTTGCTTGGTCCACACAGTTGTGTAGTCCAATTCATTGTCCAAGTCAATATACACATGTATGGCATTGAAATGGGCAATTTTAACACCCCCTACCAATTGAGTTTGGAGAATGAAGCTTCTCCTTATTAGCTCCACCTTAGGCATAGTGTTGCTGAATTTTCCAACAAGGGTATATTTACACTTTTCAGCCAATTTCACCATGAAATCCTCTTTGTCATAAATGACAGCTGGTAGGCCTTGTCTGGTGGTGTAAATAGGAGCAGACAAATTAAGAGGGATATCATTTTTTGCTTGGTTCAGCCTCAGTTTGGAAGCAAAGGTTTGGATGACTGTATATGGGGCTGGCTGAGGGACCTGTTCCTTTCTATTAGGGAACTGGTTCTTTGGGGGATTTTTAGTGATGCTTTCTATTGGCTGGGGCTGGTTACTAACAGGTTTGGGGCCCTGGTTAGTGGGGTTAAGCCTATCAAAATTGGAGGAGACTTTAGGGAAGCTATTTTGAATACTTACAGGCTTATGCATTTGCATCATGTTATTGGCCCTGTTTTGAGAGTTGGTATTAGGCTTGGGATTAGTATGCTCAGTATCCTGCATGACCATACTAGGAGCAGTACCAGGGAGTTCACAAGCTCCCCTGGAGTTCAACAAGTTAGCATCAACAATTATAGGATTAGAGGGATGCCCATCTGCACTATGCTTACCAATGTGATGGATAGACTCATTAACATTAGGCACCACATTATTATTCAAACATTGCACAAGATTATTAGGATTCTCAATATGCTTAGACTGTATTTGCATGTCATTAGGGGAACAAATATACTGACCCTGCATATTGAGTTCAAGAGAGTGAGAGGACTTACCTTGTGCTCCTGTGGTTGAGCTGCTGCTGTGGGGGTGGTTCAATCCTTTTGGCATTTGATTCGTTTGATTATTTTGGGATTGAATACCATTGGGAAGGTACTGAGATTGATAATTTGCCAATGTAATCTCCTCAGTTCTAACAGCACTGTGACTGTGACTATCTTCCTCAAGCAAGTCTTGACGACTTTTTGGATTTGAACTTTTCGGAGCTAATTTGGGGTCTGTAGTTTGTGTAGGAAGCCTCACAACAGCCTTAGGAACATTTTGATATTGGCCCCTCATCATTTGTCTCGCCGGAACTCCGGCGACCCCACTGTGGTTGTCGTCTTGACGACTTTTCAAATTTGACTCGATAGGTAGTGATTCGAGGCTTGCCACATAGCTAGGAAGCTTCTCAACACTGTCACGAACCTGTTGAACTATGCCTTGAACCAATTGGCTCGCCGGAGCTCCGGCGACCTCTTCACGTTCAGAATTCAAATTAAAATTCGAAGCTTTTGGTAGAGATTCGAGCTGGTTTTGGATACCTGGTAGGTTCTCCTTATCCAACTTAGTGAGTTGGCATTGATTTTGAGATGAAATTGTTGCCTGAGCTCCGGTGCCAAAATCGCGGTCAGTGGTCAAATTGAAATTTGAGATTCCAAATTGATATTCGTGCTGGTTGTTTATGCCTGTGAGATGCTCCATGTCCAGCTGAGTATTTTGACATTGAGTTTGGTCCTTTAAGCTTGCCGGAGCTCCGGCGCCGGCGTCGATATTATCACCGGCGATAGCTACGCCGGTGAAACTTGTCCCATTATGTGCGCCATCGTCTGGGGAACAATCCCCAGTGGTCATATCCTCTCGAACATGGCCAGAACTAGGTCGAACGAGTGATGGAAACTGCGGCGGCGTAGTTAACTTCGCCTCTTCAGCCGCCAGTGAATATCTCGACCATGGATGATTCAACCGATTTGATTTTTGCATATTGTGTAGTTCTTGCAATGCTGATGATTCCCCAATTGTTCGTTCGATTTGAATCTGCCCAGCTTTCTCCAAATCGTTGATGTGATGAACCCAGGCGAGTTGCTCCTCCGACAGTGCTACAGTGATCGCCGACTGATTTTGCACTTTGGAGGGGCTACTGGTGGAATTTTCCGATGCTACGACTTGCGTTGCATTCGTGTCGTCGTTAGCTTCGTTCCTATCTTTCGAACGAAATTTTCCTACGTCGGGAGGTGGTTCCCCTCCCATATTCGTCTTGATGACAATAGTGCCCTTAGTTGAGAGCTTTGTTCCTAGAGAGATGTTAGAGAGAGAAGTTTCTCAAAATGGTGATACCTTAATTTCTAGTCATTGGAAACTAACTTAATTAGTATATCAATCATCTTAATTATGCACCTAATTTACAAATCATAGGATATTCGTCTTACCTTGTATTGAAATTGCACAATAATCTCCTATCATGCTTTAAAGAATAAGTAATGAGGTAGAAAACTATTTCTGTGCAGGTAAAGAGAACACAAAAAAGAAAAGTAACTTCATAGAATATCGTAATTTATTAACATACCTTGTAGCTAGTGATGGTGGCACTTGCACTTGAATGGAGCAAGTGATCCATTTGGAAAGTTGTAAATACCCGGTATACCTCTGTCTTTATCTACAAGAACATATATTTTGTAATATATAATTTTCTCATCAAGATATATATGATTAGATTCTGGTATTTCTGCCTTTGAAGTGTGTGTCATATGACTCGTAGATTAGCATTCATTATTTTTCTGCTCATTTTTCAATTATAATTCTATGTTATGATTTCTTGTTTCGAATTCCCTAATTCCACACTTGTAAAAAATATAATGTTAAAGATTTTGAAATATTTTCGATTTCCCTATTCGTGAGAAGATTCTAGAAAACTTGAATTCGTTGGTCATGTCAAGACATGAGAGTAAGCAACTGATTCGGCCACAATGGCTTTATAGAATGTATATAGACTTAAATGTTAGTAATGTGCATAGCTATATTGTAATGACCCTCCAGGTCATTTTCCTTATAATGCTTCCATTTTATCGTTTAGAGAGTTTCTGTAGCGATCCCAAGTCACATATGACCTGGCACCGGTAGCTCGATCGCCTGGTCGTTTGTTTGGGTTTTAGGATTGTTTTCCTATTTTGGAGATTTTATAACTTGAAAAATTGGTTTCGGTCATAACTTCAGGAAAACAACCTCAAAATAAAATTCTGACGGTTCCATCAGTATCGAGGCAATCGATATGAGTTTCGGCCATTTGACACTTTTGCCTTTGATATTTGGCCTATGGTTGACTTTGGTCAACATTCTTTAAAAATGCACTTGGATGAAAATTCTAGTGGCGCGGTTAACTCCGAAATATCGAGTTTGGTCTACAACGACTCTTCGTTCACTTTCCGAGGCTTCCAATCTAACCCTGTGCATAGAAAAAATATATGCTACCCCACTAAATTCGACCTTACGAACTCAATGGAACTTGGGTGTGGGACCCACTTCAAGTCTTAACGACCTCATATGGAAATTTTGACTGCGTCATTGAATTTGGAACGTCGAATTTGATTGGGTAACATCTATTGTTTTTGTGCATGGGATTCTGAAGGAATTCTGAGAAACTAGATGGAGTATTTGGACTTGGCGAATATTGGCAATTTCAACTGATCTCTGATGGAGGTGGAATTTCTATCCGTTATCATGGACCCTAGGCCGTGTTTACAGAGGCTTGAGCCTTTACTCTCGCATTCGTGGGTCGTGGGCAGCATTTGCGGAGGTCTGCGCAGTTACTCTTTGCGTCTGCGGATGTCTCATAGTTTATGCTCAGCTATCGCAGAACACTATTCACCACGATTGTAGAGAACAATTTTGCTGGGTCCTTTTTAGTTATTTATATGTGGCGATCAGCCATTTCAAAGGACAAAATCTCTCATTTTTAGCTTAATCTTGGGGATTCAAGGGTCGAAGTTCAAGTAAATTTGGTGAAAAACCCGTTGGTGAGCTTGGAATTGTAACACCCCTAAAATATTTTTCCTAGAATTCAAACCCTTCTTGTATACGGGTAGGGTTGAACTCGAGTATTGAGGAGCGTATGCATGAGTTGAGATGCGTCTTTGAGAATTTGAGCAATGTTAGAGGTGAGGTGGGGTCATGAAGGACCCCTAGGAGTTCGCATAAAGGGTCAACTTCTAATGACCCTATCTTTTGAAAGACGATAATATCGGTGGCCCACGACCCATCAAATTAAAGGTCGTTGAGTCTTCTTTCCAACGCCACCAAGAATGTAACTTTTCGAGTTCGGAGTCGAAAGGTATGTCGATCCTAAGATGAGCGAGCACAACAGAGATTTTCAGGCCTGGGGTTCAACTACTGGAAATCTAGGCTTGGCGTCGTAGTGGTGCGACGCGCCACTATCGCACTAGGAATATGCCTCAGTAGTTAGGCCCCTGGCGCGACGCCCCACTAAAAGTTGTGTAGGGTTTTTCAGGCCAAATTCCCAGAACTCAGAACAATGGCCTTGGCGCTGTAAGGGCGCGATGCGCCACTATCGCGCCAGAAACATGCCTTAGTAGTTTGGTCTCTGGCGCGGTGCACCATTACGAGGTGTGTAGGTTTTAGGCGTATTCAGCCTGGCGCTGCAATGGCGTGACGCGTCACTATCGTGCAAGGTGTATGTTTAGCCTATTTTCAGAACTTTTGAGGAGGGGCAATTTGGGAACTTACCCAAATTATATATGTATTGCCTTTGGTCTTTTGGGAACATATTTTCTCAGCCTCACTCTCTCTCTAAAAATCCCTAGGAGCTTCCCTCTCTCTCTTCTTCTTCTTCCCCATTTCCAACAAGAAGAGTTCCAAGAGCTTCAAGATTTGAGTTCTCCATTGAAGACCCAACATCAAGGTTTTCTTCAAGTCTTCACTAAGGTATGTAAGGCTATCCAAAACATGGATTGAGTCCACCCATGTGCCCTACTCTTTCCTTGAAGTTAGATGTTCATGAAAATAGAGTTTCTTGGTATGGTTTATGTTTGTTTGAACTTTGTCTCCTATTTATTTGATGCTATATGTGTTGATGTTGTTGAGCTAAGAAGTCCCTAAAATCCTTCATGTTAGTATGAGTTGATGGAGGTGACTTGTTGTTACGTCTTGTTGATCTCTTTAGCCAGGTGATTATGTTGTTTAAGTCAATTTCCTTAAATGCGCTATTCTACTTGAATTGTTGAGTTGAAGTCATAAAGTTGTGTTGAATCTTGAGGAGATATCATAAATGTTTATATAAATGAGGCTTGATTGAGTTGATGTGAGGATGGAATTGACGAGTGGATAAGGTCCTAAATGAGACTTGTCATTATGACTTAATTGAGTTGAAATGAGAACCGAGTTGATGAGGTGGCAATGTACCACATGAAACTAGCCGTCAGGGCTTGTTTGAGATGATTAGAGGATTTTTATGAGCATGGAGTCATGGGAGGAGTATAGAGAACTAAGGCGGGTGAGAGTACAGTCCATACTCGAACCCCAGAAACTACGCCACCAACGTAGGTAGGGATGGAACCGTTAAAGTCGGATGCTTTCCTTGGGATCAAACCGTTAAAGTCGGATGTTTCCTATTTTATTGTCCTGAAATGATAGGACTTGACTAATCGATGGTATTCATGATTAGGGAGCCGTTCATGCCCTGGCAAGGTATGGTAGGATGTGGCAACAACGTCTGATTGTTGTACTATCACCGGCTCATAGGTGATGGTTGTCGGTTAAGAGAAACTCCCATTTAGGTCTTGATAGTGCTCTGATTCAGTTGAGTTGAGTGGTTTATGAGTTAGCCCCGTCTAAACTATTCTTGTTAGACTTAGGACATTTGAGTGAGTTCTCCTACATTTATATATATATGTATGAGTTGAGGTGCTGAGTTGGTGTTGATGTCTTCTTGATGTTTGTTTCATCCGGCCATTTTACATACTCGTACATTCTACTGACGCCATTTGGCCTGCATCATTTCATGATAAAGAGACAGGTACTAGAGATCATCAACCGGTGCTTCGTTGAAGATCCACATACACTTCCAGCTAGTTGGTGAGTCCTCCTAGTTCCCAAAGGATATTGAGCCTTCTTGTACAATTTTCTTGTCATTTTTTTTATTTTGAGTGTTGGTAGCCATGGACTTGTCATCGACACCTTCTAGACTTTGATAGAGGCTTCACAAAGTAGAGTGTGGGAAGGTTGGATTGTTATTTTGAGCAGTCCTATTTTACTTGTTTTGTTGGAGTTGAATATGTTTGGCATTCGGCCCTGCAATGTGAATAGTATTCTATGATTGACCCCTCCTTTGGGTGAGTGTGATTGAATGATGAGGTTACTGAATCAGGTGGTTCGCTTGAAGGTCAGAAATGGCTTTCAAGTGCCGGTCACGTCTAGGGTACCCTCCCGGGGCGTGATAGGAATCTTGAGAGGAGTCTTCATGTGAGGTAAATTCACGGTTTTAGCTATTTTCTTTAGTATTTTCAAGTGGAATTGTGTTGAATTTAGGAGTTCTATTTAGTGACCATTTATGCTACATTTGCAACGATTCTTGAGGTTAGGTTGTGCGATTTTACGCAAGGAACATTGTGATGTAATTTGTTTTGATCGTGGAAGCTTCATTTTTTGTAATTCTTTATCCCTAAAAGATGTCCTTCCCTTCTTTTTGCCTACATTTGGGGTTGATGATGCCTGTTTGGGTTGTTATTGTTTAGTTGTGTGAATTGTGTTTCGTTTTGGAAAACAAGGTTGGGGTAGCATCAAGGACCTATTTTTGGATTCAATTTCATAATTTATAGAGCGGGTCCTATAATTCCTAACTTTGAATCTGAAATTAGCCTGCTCCAAATTAGATAATTTTAATGTCATCACGATCGTATTGACATTGTGAGTCTGTTTTTGACAGTGTGGCAGCGTTCCGAAGTCGTTCAAAAAGGAAAAACTCCAGCACGGTGACTTGGAGTGCGCTTGTTCGGCCTATAGGTAGGCTATGGCTTTTCTTTCTTTAGATTGACCTGGAATATATGAAATCATGTTGAGATAGATTGAGTTTAGGTTGGGTAGCTTATTTACATATATTAGATGTTAGAAAAATATATTTTAGGCTTTTTATCGGGTAATTCGGGTAATTGGAAGAATGTGATCCTTTCTGCTAATTGTTGGTAGTGTAAGTGGCGTTGATTAAATATATCTTGGTACTGTGGAGCATGTTGGCCTTAGTATAAGTTGTGAAACTTGCCTTAAATACCCCGGTGTCGCTCTAGCGAGCTTAGATCCTTGTAGAATGACGTAGAAGGTTAGTGTCTTGTAGTTGGCCTTAGCTAGGCGGGAACGTTGGTCTTTTTAATGGTCTTATTCATAATTTCCTATGATTGTAACTTTTGAGATACGTCAGTGATCCTAGTCTTCTTGGTTGGCTTGTTTCAATTACGATTGAAGCCTAAGTGATTGGTTTGCTTAATCATGAAATGAGATTCTTGAAAAATTTTAGTGTCCAGCTGGAAATGAGAAATATTCGGAACTATCAATTAAATTATCTGTGAGAATATGGGTCCTAATCCCGACCTCTGTTCTTGAATCCCATCAGGGAGCATCCGAGTTCTAGTCCCAGCCTTTGTCGACTTTTAAGTATGGCGAGTATTCGAGTCCCAGTCCTGGCCTCTATCGACTTGATAGTATGGCGAGCATCTAGGTCCGAATCCCAACCTCGACCGTATAGATGGATTATAGAGAGAATTTGGGTTCTATTCCCAGCCTTGTCCACCTCTATAAAGAAGATACGATAGGGACCTCCTCCAATTCCAGCCCCAGCACCAGCTCTAGTTCTAGCTCCAACACCACAGGGTCTACCTGTAGTAATTGCCTCATAGGTTCAGCCACTACAAGTTGATGTGGCCGCACAGTCGGATTTAGAAGAATGGGTTATGACACTATGTGAGAAGATGATGCTTATGGTAATTTAGAGATTATTGTTGTTAATATTTACTAGGGCGATTGCGGAGGACCCTATGAGTTCTTTTCAACATACCAAAAACAACTTAAGTCATTATGCCTTGAGGAGTCGAGAAGGGATGACTTCACCGTTCATCTATTCCGCGGGCTAGTTAGGAAGTGATAGCACTTGTACTTGTTTTCTAGGTCAGCTGGGTCACCTTCTATATCTTGGGATGAGTTCTCAGTGGATTTCTTTGCCCATTTTATACCACAGAGAATCAAGGACAGGCTTCGTGATCAATTCTCTAGGTTAGAGCATGGCTTCAGGCTCGTCTCAAAGTATGAGGCGAGGTTCCATGAGCTGTCTCAGCATTCCACCATGATCTTACCCACGGAGGAGGAGAGTGTCCATTGCTTTGTGCGTGGGTTGTGGTATCAAAAGAGGGTTGACATGAAGCATCTAGATTCTATAGATTATTCATTTCTTGATTTGATCGATCATACCCAGTCTATGGACCATATTCATCGTGAGGTCCTAATATAGGGGAGGGAATTTTATGATAGGCACTACCATAGGTTCCAGTAGGGTTAGTCTAACCGTCCTGTTCAGGTGGCATTACCTGCTTCTGAGGGAAGCCAACATCAGCAGGGTGGTTAAAGTACTAGCCAGAGTTGGAGGGGATAAGATGTAGGTTCTTTAGGTCGTGGTGGACGTATCCTTAATGGTCGATCTTATCGGGGTTGTTATGATTATGACAGCTTATACCATTTTTCTAGAGAATGCCCCTAGCTAGGGTAAGGGGAAATTGTACCTGCCCCACCTATAGCTAGACTAGTGACAATAATGCCTTCTCACTTTAAAGGCAATGGTCAGGATTAGGATCGTTCGGATGGACGATAGGGTGCTAGTGGAGGAGCACAGGGAAAAAGGTCAGGCGATATATTAGATACATAGGGCGGAGGTTCTCAAGGCCATTTCTATGTAACCCCACCAGAGGCAGAGATTGAGGCATCCGATGATGTCATTATAGGTATGCTTTTGTTTTTCCAACAACCTACTACAGTTTTATTTTATTCCAAATCCACACTTTTATATGTATCTGATTATGATGCCCCTCGGTTAGGTATGAGATCAGATTCCTTGGCAGAGTTGGTTCATGTTTCGACCCCATTAGATGAATCCTTAGTAGTCGATCAGGTGTTGCAATATTTCTTAGTGACTATCAAGGGTTGTGATACTAGAGCTGATCTCATTCTTCTAGATATATTTGATTTTGTTGTGATTCTTGGCATGAACTGGTTATCCCCTTACCATGCAGTCTTCAAATGCTATACAAAGATTGTTATCTTAACTATGCCTAGTATCCCTCTTGTATTATAGGAGGGTGCTTATAGTCACACACAAATGTGGATTATCTCTTTTATGGAGGCTCGACATTTGGCTGCTTCGGGATGTGTAGCTTATTTGGCCTATGTGCGAATATAGTAGCCTAAGCCTTGATCTAGAAGGTAGTGAGTGTTCAGTTTGAGGACCTTTTAGGTAAGGTGTTCCATTTTGAGTGTGTCGTCGTGGGTTGCTCCTATTTTGTTTTGTGAAGAAGAAGGACAAGACTTTGAGAATGTTCATTGACTACAACTCGCTAAACAAAGTGACTATAAAGAACCATTACCCTATTCCTCACATTGATGACTTATTTGATCATCTTCAGGGTGACGCAATGTTTTCTAAGATTGAATAAAGATCTTGTTACCATCATCTGAGTATTAGGGGAGCGGACATCCTTAAGACCACATTTAGGACTCATTGTGACCACTTTGAGTTCCTTTGATGTATTTTGGGTTGACTAATGCCTCTACCGCCTTGATGGACTTGATAACTCTCGTATTTAGACTATACCTTGATTCATTTGTCATTGTTTTCATTAATTACATATTGGTATACTCACAGAGCTGGAGTGAGAATGAGCAACATTTAAGGATAGTCCTCTAGACTTTGAGAGATTAGTGGCTTTATGCCAAAATCTCAAAGTAGCAATTATGGCTTGAGTCTGTAGTATTCTCAAGGAACGTGGTGTCCAAGGAGGGAATGATGGTTGATCCGATGAAGATTGAGGCTCTTCGTGATTGGGACATGCCCACTTCTGTTACTAAGGTTCATAGCTTCGTCACCTTTGTTGAAGAGATCAAAGCCAAGCAGTTTGAAGATGAGAGTTTGAATGGGCTAAGAAAGAAAACAGTGTCTAGTAAGGCACTAGATGCGGCTCTTGATGCAGGTGGTTTGCTCAGTTTTATTAAGTGGATGACTTTATTAAAACTGTGTTATCCAAGTTTCATAGTTCAATATACTCTATTCATCCAGGTGTGACCAAAATGTTTCAAGACTTAAAGCAGTGTTATTGGTGGTGTGGCATAAATAAAGACATAGCTGAGTTTGTGGCAAAGTTCCAAAACTGTCAGCAGGTGATGTATGAGAATCAAAGGCCAACCGAGTAACTTAAGATGATTCCCATTCCTAAATGGAAGTGGGAAAAGATAGCTATGGACTTTGTGGTAGGTCTTCCTAAGAACTTAGGAAAGTTTGACTCCATTTGGGTTGTGGTTGAAAGACTAACGAAGTGAGCCTACTTTATTAAAGTCAGAGTAGACTAATTTGTTTGCAAGCTTAAGACATATATCTACAACTTTCACAAGGACATAAAGTCCTGGTTTGCCGTTTGAAGTTTAAAAACATAGGTACAATATGAGTTAATTGGTCTAGCCATCTATGTATTATCAAAATATTGTTCTTTATTTAGTTGGTCATATTTATTGTTAATATTTATTTAATTGATAATTTATTAATGTTTTGTTGAGAATCTATGTAACACCCCTCAAAATTCTTCCCAAGATTCGGGCCTTCTTTGTACACGTGTGGGGCCCATCGTATTTATTTCGAAGTACGTACTTGAGTTAAGATGAGTCCCTGAGGAGTTTAAGAGTGTTGGAGGTGATGTGGGGTCATTGAGGACCCCTAGGACCGAGCTAAGTCCAAAAGATCCGTCGTGGCTAAGTTTAGGACGAGTTCACGTAAGGGTCGACTTTCAATGACCCTATCGTTTGAAAGACGTCAATCCGGGTGGCCTATGACCTATCAAATTAAAGGTCGTCGAGTCTTCTTTCCAACGCCACCAAGAATGTAGATTTTGGAGTTCGGGGCCAAAAGATATGACGATCCGAAGACGAACTAGCACGACAGGGATTTCATTTTTGGCCTGGCTTACCACTGCTGGGGAAATGGCCCTGGCGCCGTAAGGGCGCGACGCGCCACTATCGCGCCAGGAACATGCCTCAGTAGTTTGGTCCCTGGCGCGATGCGCCACTAAAAGTGTGCAGGGTTTTTGGGGCCAAATTCCCAGAATTTGGAACAATAGGCCTGGCGCCGTAAGGGCGCGACGTGCCACTATCGCGCCAGGAACATGCCTCAGTAGTTTGGTCCCTGGCGCGACGCGCCACTAAACGTTGTGCAGGTTTTAGGCGTAATCGGCCTTGGCGCTGTAAGGGCGCGATGCGCCACTATCGCGCCAAGGGCGTTTTAGCCTATTTTCAGAACATTTTAAGGAGGGGTAATTTGGGAACTTACCCAATTATATATATGTAGCCCTTGGCCTTTTGGGAACTCATTTGGCAGCCCTCACTCTCTCTCTAAAAAGCCCTAAGAGCTCCTCTCCCCTCTCTCTACTCTTCTTCTCCATTTCCAACAAAGGAGTCCAAGAAGCTTCAAGATTAGAGTCCTCCATTAAAGACCCAACCTCAAGGTTTTCTTCAAGTCTTCACTAAGGTATGTAAGGCTAACCAAAACATGGGTTGAGTCCACCCATGTGCCCTATTCTTGTTTTGAGGTTAGATATCCATGAAAATGGAGTTTCTTGGTATGGTACATGTTTGAATGAGTATTGTTCCCATCTTATCAAATTATTGATGTGTTAATGTTGTTGAGCTAAGAGGTTCATAAAATGAGTCCTTATGCGAGTATGAGATGATGAGGAATTGAGTTGCTAAATATGTTTTGTTGGTCTTGTTAATTATATAGATTCTATAAAGTATACTATTTTCTTAAAAATGTTGCCTATTATAAGAATGTCGATTTGAAGTCTTGGAGATGTGATGAGTCACAAAGATTTTTCTCAAATAGGTGGAGGTAATGATTGATTTTATATCTAGATGATGTTATATGTGCATTTAAAGCTTCCTTGAAGATATGATTGAGATTGAGCATTGAGATTGAGATTTGATTGTGATAGAGTTGATGAGTCGACAAGGTTGTAATGAGACTTGTTGATATGAGTTGATTGAGTTGAGTTGATGGAGTTTTATGAGCATTGAGTCTTGGGAAGAGTATCGAGCACCGAATTGGGCAAGAGTATAGTCCATACTCGCACCCAATACCTGTGTTGCCAAACGTAGGGGGGAATGAACCGTTAAAGTCGGATGCTTCCCCGAGAGCTTTTGTCCTGACATTATAGGACCTGGTTGGATTGGATCCATGAGTGTTCGTCGTTCATGCCCTGGCAAGGTATGAACGGGCGTGGCAACGACGTCGTTTCATTGTACCTTCACAGGCTCATAAGTGTTGGTTGTCAGTTAAGAGAAACTCCCAAGTAAGTTTTGATAGCACTCTGAGTCAGATTGAGTTGAATCGTATATGATTGGTCCAGTCTAAATCATACTCTTGTTTAGACTTAGGACATTTGATTGAGTTGTCATTGATTTTGAGTTGAGCTCCCGAGTTGGTTGATTTATCCTTCCTTGATGTTCGTTGTATTCGGCCATTTTACATACTCGTACATTCCATGTACTAACGCCATTTGGCCAGCATCGTTTCATGATGCAGAGACAGGTACTAAAGATCATCAACCGGCACTCAGTTGAAGATCAACTTACACTTTCAGCCAGTCGGTGAGTCCTCCTAGTTCCTGGAGGATATTGGGCCTTCCTGTACAGTTTTTGGAGTGTCTCTTCTTTATTTAGATTGTCGGTAGCCATGGGCTTGTCATTGGCACCTTTTAGACTTGAATAGAGGCTTCATAGACTGAGATGTGAGGAGGTCGAGCGGTCATCTTGAGGATTCCTATTTTGATTATCGTCTTGATTGTAAATGTTTGGCCCTCGGCCCTTATGATATGAGAAGTATTTCTTAAATTGAGTTTTTTGCTAATAGAATGTGCTTGAATGAATGAGTGATTGTCCCAAGTGGTTCGCTCGGAGGTCAGAGATGGCCTTCGGGTGCCGATTACGTCTAGGGTACCCTCCCGGGGCGTGACAAACATGGTATCAGAGCACAGAGTTCAAGTGTCCTAGGGAGTCTATGAAGCCGTATCTAGTAGAGTCTTGCTTATGGGTGTGTTGTGCACCACACTTATGAGCAGGAGGCTATAGGACATTAGGAATTGTTTCACTTCTTTCATACTCTAAATTCGTGCGATGGAGTTGAACTCCATGAAACTTCCTTTCTAATTCGTGCGTTCATACGTTACAGATAATGCCTCCTAAATGTACCGCTAGCCAGAGGAATGTTGATAATGCAAGGATGCCACAGTCAAAGGCACGCCCAGCAAGGGCTAGAGGCCAACCCGCGAGATATGCGGAGGCACCTCAAGTGCCATCTACCCCACCTGTACCCATATCAGAGGCTGAATTTCGGGGGGCAATTGCAATGCTCACGCAACTAATGGCTGCCCGAAGCGGTAATCAGAGTTCGCCGACTCTCAGCTCTAGTTCCCAGGAGCCATCTGCTGCCACTAGAATTAGAGACTTTCTGAGGATGAATCCACCGGCATTTACGGGTTCTAAGGTTGATGAAGATCCCCAGAATTTTATTGATGAAATGTGGAAGATTCTGAAAGCTATGCATGCTACGAAAATTGAGGGGGTCGAGTTGGTGTCTTATCAACTCAAAGATGTGGCAAACATTTGGTATAACCAATGGGAGCAGAGTAGGGGTGAAGATGCTGAACCTGCTAGATGGGATGAATTCGAGGGAGTTTTTCTTGACCACTTCTTTCCCCGAGAATTGAGGAAAGCGAAGGTGGAAGAATTTGTTAATCTGAAGCAGGAAGGTATGTCGGTTAAGGAGTATGGCCTAAGGTTCATCCAGCTGTCCAGGTATGCTCCAGAAATGATTCCTGATGTGAGGTCGAAGATGAGGAAGTTCGTCTCCGGATTAGGGAGGCATGTGAAGAAGGAATGCAAGGTAGCATTGTTGATCTCGGATATGGACCTTTCCAGATTAATGGTGTATGCTCAACAGGTAGAGGAGGAGAAGAGGAAAGACAGAGAAGAGCACCTGAGCAAAAAGGAAAGGTCATCTGGGCATGAGAATGAGCAGAGGCAAAGCAAGGGCAACAAGTCCTTCTTCCAGAAGAGGCCTTCCACCTATGCCTCATCTACCGCCAGCGCACCGATGCCGCAGGATAGGTATGACCGGCAGGGACAAAGTCGCCAGAATTTCAGACCCCAGGTTTCTCAATCCCCGGCCAGTGTAAGTCAGGGTTCGAAGGGAAAGCCACCATGCGGCAAGTGTGGTAGGCTCCACTTGGGAGAATGCAGAGCAGGAAGGGTTGGTTGCTATAAATGCGGCCAAATGGGCCATCTTCTGAGGGAGTGTCCAACATGGGGGAACAGGGCCCAGTCCTCTGCCATCGCACCACCAGCTAGAGGAAATCAGAGGGGCGCTACTCCAGGTACGAGTGGAGGTACAAACCGCCTATATGCCATGGGTAGTCGCCAAGATCAGGAGAACTCTCCAAACGTCGTGACGGGTATGATTCGAGTCTCTTCCTTTGATTGTTATGTATTGATGGATCCAGGTGCCACCTTATCTTTTGTAACTCCCTATGTGGCTAGTAAGTTCAATAAAATCCCTGAACGTCTTCTTGAGCCCTTTTGTGTGGCCACTCCTGTCGGTGATTCTGTCTTAGCTGAGAGAGTCTATAGAGATTGCACTGTGTCAATTCATCACAGGGACACCTTGGCTGACTTGGTTGAGTTAGACATGGTTGATTTCGACGTGATCCTTGGTATGGACTGGCTTTATGTCTGCTATGCCTCTATTGATTGTAGAACTCAAATTGTCACTTTCAAATTCCCGAATGAGGCTGTCATAGAATGGAGGGGTAGTCCTATTGCGCCTAAGGGTAAGTTTATTTCATACCTTAGGGCCAGGAAGCTAATCTCAAAAGGGTGTATCTATCACCTTGTCCGAGTGAAAGATGACAGCATTGAGTCTCCATCCCTTGAGTCGGTTCCGATTGTCAACGAATTTCCGGATGTCTTTCCTGAAGATCTGCCTGGAGTCCCTCCTGATAGGGAGATCGACTTCGGGATTGATGTTCTTCCTGATACCCAGCCTATCTCAATTCCTCCATATAGAATGGCTCCGGCTGAGTTGAAGGAGTTGAAGGAGCAGCTGAAGGACTTGTTAGATAAGGGATTCATTAGGCCGAGTGTCTCGCCATGGGGTGCTCCGGTCCTATTTGTGCGAAAGAAGGATGGGTCCCTTAGAATGTGTATCGACTACAGGCAGTTGAATAAAGTCACTGTGAAGAACAAATACCCTCTCCCCAGAATAGATGACTTATTCGACCAACTTCAAGGTGCCACTTGTTTCTCAAAGATAGACTAGAGATCCGGCTACCACCAGTTGAAGGTGAGAGAATGCGATGTTCCGAAGACTGCTTTCCAGACTCGTTATGGCCACTTTGAATTCTTGGTCATGTCTTTTGGGTTGACTAATGCTCCCGCCACTTTTATGGATCTCATGAACCGGGTATTCAAACCGTACCTTGATATGTTTGTGATTGTATTCATAGATGATATTCTGGTTTACTCCAAGAACGAAGAGGAGCACGCCTATCATCTTAGGGTCGTTCTACAAACTTTGAGGGACCAGGTATTGTATGCAAAGTTCTCTAAATGTGAATTTTGGCTTGCATCGGTGGCCTTCTTAGGCCACATTGTATCTGGAGATGGTATTCAGGTGGATGCTCAGAAAATAGAAGCTGTAAAAAATTGGCCTAGACCCACATCCCCAACAGAGATAAGGAGCTTTCTGGGCTTGGCCGGGTACTATCGAAGGTTTGTAGAGGGATTCTCATCCATATCATCACCATTGACTAAGATGACCCAAAAGAAGGCTAAGTTCCAATGGTCTGATGCTTGTGAGGAGAGTTTCCAGAAATTGAAGACCAAGCTAACCACTGCTCCTGTTCTAACCTTGCCCGGTGGAACAGAAGGTTTTGTGATTTATTGTGATGCCTCCAGAATTGGTTTGGGTTGTGTGTTGATGCAAAGGGGGAAGGTGATAGCCTATGCTTCAAGACAGCTTAAGCTCCATGAGACGAATTACCCAACTCATGACCTCGAGCTGGCAGCTGTGGTGTTTGCACTTAAAATCTGGCGCCACTACCTGTATGGAGTGCATATCGATGTATTCACCGATCACAAGAGCTTGCAATACGTCTTTAGCCAAAAGGAACTCAACCTTAGGCAAAGGAGATGGCTTGAGCTACTCAAGAACTATGATATGAGCATCCTCTACCATCCAGGTAAAGCTAATGTTGTTGCTGATGCTCTTAGCAGGTTGTCCATGGGTAGCACTAGCCACGTGGAGGAAGGAAGGAGGGAATTGGCGAAGGAGGTACACAGATTAGCCCGATTGGGAGTTCATCTGGAAGAGAATAATGAAGGCGGAGTTACCATTCAGGATGGGTCTACGTCCTCACTTGTGGCAGAGGTGAAGGAGAAGCAAGACCAAGATCCCTTCCTTCTCCAATTGAAGGGAGGAGTTCACAAACAAGAGGTAATGGTTTTTACCCAAGGGGGAGATGGTGTGTTACGGTACCAAAATAGATTGTGCGTGCCGGATGTCGATGATGTTCGAGAGAGGATTATGGCCGAAGCGCATAGTTCTAGGTACTCTATTCATCCGGGTTACACAAAAATGTACCATGACTTGAGGGAGATCTATTGGTGGAGCGGGATGAAGAAGGATATTGCGGAATTCGTTTCCAAATTCCCGAATTGTCAACAAGTGAAGGTTGAGCATCAGAGACCCTGTGGGCTAGCCCAAAACATAGAAATTCCAGAATGGAAGTGGGAGGTGATCAACATGGACTTTATTACAGGCTTGCTGAAGTCCCGAAAGCAGCATGATTCCATTTGGGTGATTGTGGATAGAATGACGAAATCAGCTCACTTCTTGGTGGTTAAGACTACCGACACCGCAGAAGATTATGCAAAGCTGTATATACAGGAGATCGTCAGATTGCATGGGGTCCCTTTGTCTATTATCTCAGATAGAGGAGCCCAATTCACTTCCCAATTTTGGAAATCCTTTCAGAAGGGATTAGGTTCGAGGGTGAATTTGAGTACAGCATTCCATCCCCAGACAGATGGCCAAGCAGAGCGCACAATTCAGACATTGGAAGATATGCTGAGAGCGTGTGTGCTTGACTTCAAGGGAAATTGGGACGATCACTTGCCTCTTATAGAGTTCGCATATAACAATAGCTACCATGCAAGCATCCAAATGGCTCCTTATGAAGCCTTGTATGGGAGGAGGTGTAGATCGCCCATTGGGTGGTTTGAAGTTGGTGAAGCCGAATTGATTGGGCCTGACCTCGTTCATCAAGCCATGGAGAAGGTACGAGTTATCCGAGAGAGGCTAAAGACAGCCCAAAGTCGCCAAAAGTCTTACACCGATGTGAGGAGGAGAGACTTAGAGTTTGAAGTGGATGATTGGGTGTATTTAAAAGTGTCACCCATGAAGGGGGTCATGAGGTTTGGAAAGAAGGGTAAACTTAGTCCTCGATACATTGGCCCATACCAAATTTTGAGGCGGATCGGGAGTGTCGCTTATGAGCTGGACCTACCCTCAGAGCTAGCTTCTATTCATCCGGTGTTCCACGTTTCAATGCTGAAAAAGTGCTTGGGCGATCCCTCATTGGTAGTCCCTATTGGGAACGTTGGAATTAAGGATAGCTTATCCTATGAGGAGGTCCCAATCCAAATTCTTGATCACCAAATCCGCAAATTGAGGAACATGGAAGTCGCCTCAGTCAAGGTTCTGTGGAGGAATCAATTTGTTGAGGAAGCCACGTGGGAAGCGGAGGAAGCCATGAAGTCTAAATACCCACATCTATTCATGCCTACAGAGGAGAGCATTGAAGGTAATGACTACTTCCATGACTCGAATTCATTCGTACCTTTTTGAGTTTTGATTGAGAATTTGATTGATTGAATGACTGAATTTTTATTGTGATTTGTACCCCGAGTCTATTCTTGGTTGCTCGTCATTCGAGGACGAATGATCCCAAGGGGGAGATAATGTAACACCCCTCAAAATTCTTCCCAAGATTCGGGCCTTCTTTGTACACGTGTGGGGCCCATCGTATTTATTTCGAAGTACGTACTTGAGTTAAGATGAGTCCCTGAGGAGTTTAAGAGCGTTGGAGGTAATGTGGGGTCATTGAGGACCCCTAGGACCGAGCTAAGTCCAAAAGATCCATCGTGGCTAAGTTTAGGACGAGTTCACGTAAGGGTCGACTTTCAATGACCATATCGTTTGAAAGA
This sequence comes from Solanum dulcamara, assembly GCF_947179165.1. Classification (NCBI taxonomy): domain Eukaryota; kingdom Viridiplantae; phylum Streptophyta; class Magnoliopsida; order Solanales; family Solanaceae; genus Solanum; species Solanum dulcamara. The sequence continues at coordinate 64,927,341 of NC_077240.1, forward strand.
CGTCAATCCGGGTGGCCTATGACCTATCAAATTAAAGGTCGTCGAGTCTTCTTTCCAACGCCACCAAGAACGTAGATTTTGGAGTTCGGGGCCAAAAGATATGACGATCCGAAGATGAACTAGCACGACAGGGATTTCATTTTTGGCCTGGGTTACCACTGCTGGGGAAATGGCCCTGGCGCCGTAAGGGCGAGACGCGCCACTATCGCGCCAGGAACATGCCTCAGTAGTTTGGTTCCTAGCGCGATGCGCCACTAAAAGTGTGCAGGGTTTTTGGGGCCAAATTCCCAGAATTTGGAATAATAGGCCTGGCGCCGTAAGGGCGCGACACGCCACTATCGCGCCAGGAACATGCCTCAGTAGTTTGGTCCCTGGCGCGACGCGCCACTAAAAGTTGTGCAGGTTTTAGGCGTAATCGGCCTTGGCGCTGTAAGGGCGCGACGCGCCACTATCGCGCCAAGGGCGTTTTAGCCTATTTTCAGAACATTTTAAGGAGGGGTAATTTGGGAACTTACCCAATTATATATATGTAGCCTTTGGCCTTTTGGGAACTCATTTGGCAGCCCTCACTCTCTCTCTAAAAAGCCCTAAGAGCTCCTCTCCCCTCTCTCTACTCTTCTTCTCCATTTCCAACAAAGGAGTCCAAGAAGCTTCAAGATTAGAGTCCTCCATTAAAGACCCAACCTCAAGGTTTTCTTCAAGTCTTCACTAAGGTATGTAAGGCTAACCAAAACATGGGTTGAGTCCACCCATGTGCCCTATTCTTGTTTTGAGGTTAGATATCCATGAAAATGGAGTTTCTTGGTATGGTACATGTTTGAATGAGTATTGTTCCCATATTATCAAATTATTGATGTGTTAATGTTGTTGAGCTAAGAGGTTCCTAAAATGAGTCCTTATGTGAGTATGAGATGATGAGGAATTGAGTTGCTAAATATGTTTTGTTGGTCTTGTTAATTATATAGATTCTATAAAGTATACTATTTTCTTAAAAATGTTGCCTATTATAAGAATGTCGATTTGAAGTCTTGGAGATGTGATGAGTCACAAAGATTTTTCTCAAATAGGTGGAGGTAATGATTGATTTTATATCTAGATGATGTTATATGTGCATTTAAAGCTTCCTTGAAGATATGATTGAGATTGAGCATTGAGATTGAGATTTGATTGTGATAGAGTTGATGAGTCGACAAGGTTGTAATGAGACTTGTTGATATGAGTTGATTGAGTTGAGTTGATAGAGTTTTATGAGCATTGAGTCTTGGGAGGAGTATCGAGCACCGAATTGGGTAAGAGTATAGTCCATACTCGCACCCAATACCTGTGTTGCCAAACGTAGGGGGGAATGAACCGTTAAAGTCAGATGCTTCCCCGAGAGCTTTTGTCCTGACATTATAGGACCTGGTTGGATTGGATCCATGAGTGTTCGTCGTTCATGCCCTGTCAAGGTATGAACGGGCGTGGCAACGACGTCGTTTCGTTGTACCTTCACTGGTTCATAAGTGTTGGTTGTCGGTTAAGAGAAACACCCAAGTAAGTTTTAATAGCACTCTGAGTCAGATTGAGTTGAATCGTATATGATTGGTCCAGTCTAAATCATACTCTTGTTTAGACTTAGGACATTTGATTGAGTTGTCATTGATTTTGAGTTGAGCTCCCGAGTTGGTTGATTTATCCTTCCTTGATGTTCGTTGTATTTGGCCATTTTACATACTCGTACATTCCATGTACTGACGCCATTTGGCCTGCATCGTTTCATGATGCAGAGACAGGTACTAGAGATCATCAACCGGCGCTCCGTTGAAGATCAACTTACACTTTCAGCCAGTCGGTGAGTCCTCCTAGTTCCTGGAGGATATTGGGCCTTCCTGTACAGTTTTTGGAGTGTCTCTTCTTTATTTAGATTGTCGGTAGCCATGGGCTTGTCATTGGCACCTTTTAGACTTGAATAGAGGCTTCATAGACTGAGATGTGAGGAGGTCGAGAGGTCATCTTGAGGATTCCTATTTTGATTATCGTCTTGATTGTAAATGTTTGGCCTTCGGCCCTTATGATATGAGAAGTATTTCTTAAATTGAGTTTTCTGCTAATAGAATGTGCTTGAATGAATGAGTGATTGTCCCAAGTGGTTCGCTCGGAGGTCAGAGATGGCCTTCGGGTGCCGGTTACGTCTAGGGTACCCTCCCGGGGCGTGACAATCTAATTTTGATTAGCTTTATTTGAATTGTCATCGAGAGAGGTTGCTAACTATAGCTTTGATTTTAAATATGGGATGTGTTTATTAACTTTGTTACTAAATGGATCTGTTATATGATTTCGTATATATGTTTATTAACTTTGTTACTTGCTCTTATTCTTAATTATTATTCTTAACTATCCTTGCTATTATTTTTAATTTGTTAGATTTTGTCAAGTTGAATTAGTTTTTTTTGCTTATTGTCTTGTGTTATTTCTTTTTCTTTGATTTATGAAATTCATCTTTTCTATCTTATTTTATTATGTGTTTTGTTTATGAACTTATTGTTCATATTGGTATGAAATTTCCAAGGATTCTAACCATCTATGTTCTATTTTTGCACTGTTTATTTTATTTGAGTGGTGAGTTACTATTGCATATTGATTTTTGGAGAATTGAACTCTAATAATGTTGTCATATTTTGTTTGGTATTTGTTTATTGTTTATCTTAGTTTTTCTAATACTACTATATCAACTTTATTGCTTTCTTGGATAACTTTTGTGCACTTTTTTTTTAATATTCTGATAATGGCTAACAAGTTTTGGTTATCATGTTTTATTGTTAATTTAGATTATTGTTAATTTTGTGTAGCGTTTGGTTATGTTGATAATTGTTCAAAATGTGATTCAAGAATTTTTTTACATTACATTAAAATTGGCCAATGAAAAAAATCTCTCCATCGATTTTTAAGGCCTCCCCATTTTTTAAAAGACGAATTGTTTTTGGAAATTTTAGTTTAAGTTTATACTTTACATTACACTATTTATGAATGATGAGTGGAAATCACTATTTTATTTTGTTGGCTACTTTTTCTAAGAGTTTAACTTCGTTTGTTTTGTTTACTTTTTGGACCATTTTTTCATCACTTTTTTTTTGTTGATGGATTGTAATTGATGATTAGTTTATACTTTATTTATTTATAGTTATCTTGTATCTATTCTAACTTTGTTTGACTACTTTTGCTAATAGTTTAACTTCATTTGATTTGGCTACTGTTCTGACTATTTATCCATCACTTTTGTTTGTTGATGAATTATAATTGATGATTAGTTTATACTTTATTTATTTATAGTTGTTATAAAGTGACATACAAAGTGTTAGTTTTAAGGGAGAACTAAAGAAGATTGGTATCATAATTTTTCATCACAAGAATATGCTACAGTATCATCAATATTTGGTTTCTTAATTTTTCATTTCATGCTTTTGTTACTATTATTATCTTTGCTTATGTTTATTAATTTTGTTAGATATGAACAATTTGAGCGAGTTATGTTGTGCAGTTGTTATCATTTAGTCGTTGTTGGGTAAGTTATTGCATATCACTTTTTTTTTATTTATAGATGGTGCATATTACTTTTTTTTTAATTTCCTAGATGGTGCATATTACGTTTTATGGTTTTGTTTAGTATATAGATGGTGCGTATTAATTGTATTGTTTTTGTTAGTTTTGTATGATTTTATGTTGGAAAGTTAAAGTTGGCCGATGAAGAAATTATCGTCGATTTCCAAGGCTTCCCATGTTCATGAGACGGGTTTTATTTTAGTTAGTATCATCATCATCATCATAATCATCATCATCATTATTATTCCTTACTAACACTTTTATTAAGTGCTTTTATAGGTACCAAGAGTTTCTCTCCGAGAAAGCTATTCAAATTAAGTTCGAATAATATTTTTAATTTAATATTGTGTATACTATTGACGTTAGGCAAAACTTAGGCCATAAATACTTACATAGAGAAATTTAATTGATTTAACTATTTAGTTAATTAATTCACATATGTAGACAATATTAAATAATCTTATTCCTTTAAAACATTTTTCATAATTTATCTCTCGTTGATATTGTAAGTTTAAAAATGTTATGCGAGAATATATTTTTTTCTTCTATAAAAGAATTATTTTTTTGTTCACACATTACAAAATGTGTTTTTCTTTTCATATGGTAAAAGAGTTTTCTTTTTCACATTAATAAAATGGAATTCTTTTAATACTGCATAAAAGCTACTTTATTTTTATTATATACATTTACAATGCCTTTCTCATATTTTCATACACATAATTGATAATTATATACATTATTTACATGATATATACTCTTTTATACATAAATTTTTATACAATTTTAGTATATATATATATGTGTGTGTGTTATACTGGAAAAATAATGATTTTATCCCCTCTATCCTTAATAAATTAAGTCTAGTCGGGTACCACATTTTGTGGATTTTGAAGGGTGCCTAACACCTTCCCTTTGTAATAATGTAATTCTTTACCTATAATCTAAACTGGTTTTTCGCAGATTGAAATATCAGTCGTGCATGTCATACATCAAATAGGTTTCCTTATTTTCCTTAATAAATTAGGTGGTGACTCTATACAATAATCCTTTTAGGGTCTATAAGTTGTGCTTTATCTTACCTTGGTAAAAATAGGGCATAACAGTCACAACACTAGGTCTTGCAAAGATTAACTTATCTGACCTACTTAGTCTCCGAATCTTAAGCTATAATATTCACAAAAATTGTAGGTAATGATGTTGGGTTATTAAAAAGTTATAATCACCTAATTTAGACCATCCTAGGAAAAGTTATGCCCAAAATATACAGAAACAGTATATACAACATTTTTAGGGGGTGTTACATTTTTTGCTACAGCTATCACTATTTGACAAACACAATGTATCGATACAGAAGATGATTTTATTCCAATTGGAATACTTGCTAGAAGTTTCTCACCCACTCAGTCTCATTAACAACCAACTCTAATGCAACCAATTCAGATTCCATAGTTGATCTAGCAATTATGGTTAGTTTTGGAGTTTCATGTTATGGCACCCTCACCAAGGATAAACACACAACCACTAATAGATTTTGTCTTATTTGAATTAGAGATTCAGGTAAGATCATTGTATCCTTCTAGTACAGTGGAAAAGGCACTATATTTAATATCATAGTTCATGACACCTCTCAAATATTTCAGAAGTCTTATCAATGCATTCCAATGATCATTATTAGGATACACACAACATAAGTTATATCAGGTCTAGTGAAATTCATTAAATGTATTAGACTACCAATTATTTGAGTATATTTATTTTGAGAAATAGCTTCTCCAAAATTCTTTTTCAATTGACTATTAGCATCAAAAGGAGTGCTCACGAGGTACCACATCGAAGTTTTCAAACTTCTTGAGAACTTTTTTCACATAATGTCCTTGAGTTAAAATCAAATCATCATTGTCACTAATTATTTTCATGTCCAAAATAACACTTGTTTCTCCCATGCCTTTCATGTCAAAATTAGAAAACAAAGTTTTTGGTCTTATATATGACATCAAGACTAGGACTAAAAATAAGCATGTCATCCACATAAAGGCATATAATTACACAATAACCCTCAGCAAGTTTGTATAAACACATTTATCTACCTCAACTGATGTAAAATCATTACTTAACAACACTTGATCAAATTTCTCATTCCATTGTTGGGAGCTTTTTTTAGACCATATCAGGACTTAATTAATTTACAAGCTTTATTTTCTTGACCTTCAGGTTGCTTTATATAATTTCCTCCTCTATGTCACCATTTAAAACACAGTTTTAACATTCATTTGGTGAATATATAATTTATGAATAGATGCCAAAGCATATAAAGCATGAATAGAGGAAATTCTAGATAATGGAGCATAAGTGTCAAAATAATCAATATTTATTTTTGAGTAAATCCTTTATCAACAAGTCTAGCTTTAAATTTATCAATAGAACAATCAGAAAAATATTTTTTTCTAAAAGTCCATATACAACCAATGGGTTTAATTACAGTTATTTGTAAAATTAAATTTATTTCAGATTTAATAGCTTAATATATTCTTTTCAATGAGGTGCATGAGGAGAAGAAACTGCTTTAGAAAAATTTAAAGGATCATTATCACCAATATAAGTGTAAAAATCATCACCAAAAGATTTTTCTATTATCGATCTTTTACTTCTCCTCAATTTCTCACTTTCAGAAACATTTTGAAAATTAGAATCACTAGATGTTGACACCCAATTTTGACCATCCACAACGCAAATTAGCTATCGAGTTTTTTTGAATTCGAACATTTTGAAATAATTAGCTTTTATAAAAAAAAAAATAAAAAAAAAAATAATATATGTATATATATATATATTTTCATATTATTCTTAACTATTTTTATCTTTATATAAATTTTAGTATAACATACATATTTCTATATAACTATATCTTTGATTACTATTTATGTTATTATTCGAAAATTATCTCAAAAGATTTTTTTTTTACTACTAAATAAATTTTAGTTAGGTTAGTTTAATTATGGTTTGTATTTTTGAAAATTTTAGTTTTTTCTAAAAAAATAAATAAATAAATAAAAAATATCCTTTTTTTTCTTTTTCCATTATCAAACAACTATCCATCTCTCTAAACTCACTTCTTCACTATCTCTCTCTCTCTCAAAAAACTCACTTCTTCACTATCTCTCTCTCTCTCAAAAAACTCACTTCTTCACTATCTCTCTCTCTCTCAAAAAACTCACTTCTTCACTATCTCTCTCTCTCTCAAAAAACTCACTTCTTCACTATCTCTCTCTCTCTCAAAAAACTCACTTCTTGACTATCTCTCTCTCTCTATCTCAAAAAACTCACTTCTTCACTATCTTTCTCTCTCTACACTCTCTTCATCTTCTCAAAAAAAAAAAAGAAGAAGAGAAAAACAAGACAAGTTACCCTCCTCACCATGCTCTCCCATTATCTCTCAATCTCTCTCCTCTTACATACCACCGAATACTTCTCTTCCACTCGTCTCCGGCGAGAGCTCCGACGAAACACGCAGGAAAAGCCACCAAGCCGCCGCTAGACTAACAAGACGAGAGGTTTAAGACGGATCTTTACAAATCCGTCTTGGTATGGTTTCGTTTAACTTTATTTTTCTATATATGTTGTGTTCTTTTAGATCTAAAAGTTCATTCTTTTTTTTTATGATTATTGTGTATATGTTGGGTTGATTACATCTTGTGTTTGGTGTTCTTGATAAGTTTTCTTGCTTGGAAGATTTAGATCTTTCTCATGTTAGACTCTTTTTACTGATTTTGTTTTCATAACAAATGTTGGGCTGATTAATTACTCTAACCATTATTGTTATTTTCTTGCTTATAAGATTCATATTGTTCACATGTTACTACATCACTTTAATTTTTTATTTTTTGCTCCAAATGATTTGCTAAACTCGAGATTCAAAGATTTTTTGTTCATTCATAATTGATTAAGATTGCAAAGCATATTTATGTTATTTTTGTTGTTGTTGTTGTTGTTGTTCATGTTCATGTTCATGTTCATGTTCATGTTCATGTTCATGTTCATGTTCATGTTCATGTTCATGTTCATGTTCATGTTCATGTTCATGTTCATGTTCATGTTCATGTTCATTTTCATGTTCATGTTTATGTTTATGTTCATGTTCATATTTATGTTCTTACACTTTAATTATGTTCATGTTTATATTCTTGTATTTAATTAAGGTTTCATGTTCTTACATTTTAATTATGTTCATGTTTATATTCTTGTATTTAATTAAGGTTTCATGTTCTTACATTTTAATTATGTTCATGTTTATATTCTTGTATTTAATTAAGGTTTCGTGTTCATATTCATGTTCTTACATTTTAATTATGTTCATGTTTATATTCTTGTATTTAATTAAGTTTTTTTTTTACGGTGAGATTGTTATTATTTGTTATTGTCTAAATGCATATCTTTTAATTTGGGTATCTATTTGATTAGCTAATTGATAACCGATATTTTATTTTCTTGATTTAGATTTGGGAAATGTTTAATATTTTGCTAATCAGGCATAATTTGTTGATTGAAATATTTGACTGTTAGGAAATAATTATAGTATTTTTTTTACAAAATTTGCTAGCATGTAGTAATTATTTTGGCATTTATCACAATTAATTTTGTCTCCCTTTATTAAATTTGAAATAAAGTTGTTATCCTACTACTTTAAATAAAGTTATTACCCTACTACTTTAAATAAAGTTATTTCACCACTACTTTAAATAAAATTATTACCCTACTACTTTAAATAAAGTTATTACCCCACTACTTTAAATAAAGCTATTACCCTACTACTTTAAATAAAGTTGTTACCCTACTACTTTAAATAAAGTTATTACCCTACTACTTTAAATAAAGTTGTTACCCTACTACTTTAAATAAAGTTATTACCCTACTACTTTAAATAAAGTTATTTCACCACTACTTTAAATAAAGTCATTACTCTATTACTTTAAATAAAGTCATTACCCTACTACTTTAAATAAAGTTATTTTACTACTACTTTAAATAAAGTTAGTACCCACTTCTTTAAAATAAGTTTTAAATAGTTTTTTTTATTATTTGGAGGGATGATTACATGCCTACTACTTATGTAACAGACTTTATTTTGGCCAATGAAAAATCTCTCCGTCGGGTTTCGAGGCCTCTCCATTTTAAAGACGGAAATTTTAATTTAAGTTTACATTATATATTATATATTACAAGTTGAAATGGCCGATGAAGAAATTACCGTTGCTTTCCAAGGCCTCCCATGTTCATAAGACGGTTTTTTATTTTTGTATTATTATTATTATTATTATTGTTATTATTTTTATTTTTATTATTACTATTTATATTATTTATTATTAACATGTTTACTAAGTATTTCTACAGGCGCTGGAGCAAAATTGACTGATATGCAATTTTATGTATATCTGATATACAAGAAAACTGTTGGTTGTATGCACTAATATACAGTGTATATACAGTTGTGATATACATCAGAATTGGCCCCAAAGCCCAAAACGCAGGTGGCCCAACAGCTTAGTCCAGACGTACAGAAACTAAGTGTCGGGCCATATTTTTATATGTTCATTACTTATTTTTATTTATTATTTTATTGATTCGGTTTGTAACAATTAATTAATTCATGTCGTTCATGATTTTCTTAGCTATTAATTTTAATTTGTTTTAACCTAATTAGATTCCCCTAAAGATAAACCAATTCATGTTAATTTATTCTTAAAATAATTTTCTATATTTACTTAGTCATTGATAAACTTTTACTTCTTTATATATATATATATATATATATATATATATATATATATATATATATATATATATACATGTATATTATAATCAAATATTTAAGTTTTATCAATTTTGTTATTTTTTTTTTTTTTATATAAAAATAATTTCAAAGTCTTCGTTTTCTTTTAAATTAATATTTCCCAAAGTTAGTCAAATAAATTTCAAATCGTTGGATAACCGCATGTTAGCGGCTATTTTAAGTGCTAAAACCTTCTTAAAATAGTAATATGAACCTCGTACCCTTTTTCTCTAAATTTTTAAGACTTAAATCTGTTAGAGTCTTTTAAATTAAGTTTTCTTAATTTCTTTAAAAAATTAAGTGGCGACTCTTTTTTTACTAAAATTGATTTTTTCTTATAAAGATGAAATTAATTTTAAACCGTCTTTTTTCGATATAACAGAAATGGCGACTCTGCTGGGGACTAATTAGGTTCTAACCATTAGATTTGATTGCTTATTTGACTAACTATTTGGGTTTGTAATAATTAGTAATTCTTGTTTTCCTTAATTGTGCAATTATGTGTTTAATTTATATATTAAATTGTTATTTGCATTTCATAGCATTTTTCCTATTTAATGTATAGTATATTAAAGAACGATTTTGCGGTACCGCAGTCGGGCTTTTTATACTTAACCCTTTTCGGAACGATCGACAATTTATTGATACGTCATGCGTCCAATGGTTGTCGTAAGTTCCAGCCTGAGTTGTCCGCTTGGGTTACCAGTTTTGCAAAAGCCACTCTTAGTCAACCTAGCGTAGAGCAAAGCCAAATCCCTAATTTAGTGCATTGGCCTAAGATGACCCAATACCCAAGGCGTATTGGGGCCATTAGAAAGACCACCTTGAGTTCAAAACGGCCCTCGGCCTAAATGGACAATCATACCTATATGTTTAAATTTGAAGGTTTTATACGCGGTTTGGCAAACCATTGTCCCTCGGGGTTGGGAGTTGTTTATTTTTTTTTGTTTTTTTTTTATTATTTTTTTTTGTAGCTTAGTCTAGTCAAAGAAGGACCTTCAGTGAATGACACTTCATCCAAAAGGCGTTGGCGTTCGGAGATGTCAACAAATCAAGAAAGAAGAATTTTCCACGAAGGCTTAGTTAGGATTGTACCCCTGCGTGGGACTGATTATTTATATCCCTTTTTTTCCATTTATGTATCCCCATTCAAATTATTCATAATATTTGTATAAATATAAGTTTTGGGGCAATGGAATGTTTCAAATGACGTAATACATCCTACAAATCGTTAGGCCTACCTTTGGCACAAAAAGGTCACATATCTGTTTAGGATGCGCAATAATTGTTTGTGTGCTATATGCTATAACTGTTTTGTGAATATGTTGCTTTATTTGGAGACATGCTAGTCCACTCTTTTAGATTTTCTTTAGAGCCTCATAAGCATAAATATCATAAATATCGAGTCACTATCGATAGTGCGTCCAAATATTCAATGAGTCTTTAATTTCCTAACAAAATTCGAACTTTGCACTCAAATCATAAACTTTGCTTTCTCATATCCACAAAAAAAAAATCAAGTGGTCGAACTACGTAGGACCTGAATTCTCCTTTGTGAGATACGTAGGCAGTCTTTCAAGGCTCGGTCCCTGTTTCTGAAGTTTTCAGTTTTCCTCATTCTTTCAAAGAAATTGAGAACTTTTTCTGCATCTAAGAAAAACAAGGGTACAAAAGTTGAAACGCAAAAAAAAAATCTGTGATTCACAAGTCAACTTTTCTCACACATTTATCATAAAATTAATTTTTGTCCGTTTACTCTTTCTTCACCCATAGATTAATTTGTCTTAAAACAAAGCAACATTTATGTGTTTAGAATTATGTGATATTTTGCATTAATTATTACAAGCACAGACTAATACTTTGGCTTTTGAGTTATTTTTCTTTTTCAGGGAAAGACTAATTTATGTCGGAAAACAAACTTGCTTACTTCTCAAAGATCGAGGGTTCAACAAAGTTGTTTCTTTCTTTGTAGGGGCTGTTATCAAAGGACATCATGCGATAAATGAAAGGATCTCAATTTGGAGGTCAATTCCCTCTCCCTAACTAAGAAGTTTTCTTTGTACACAGAAGAGACGACATTATTTCAAGAGAGGGGATCACGGGACAAAGAGTTCATGGGAAATACCGATGACATTAAATTTCACAAGACACTAATACACAGCCTGAAAGATAAATCGGGGGAGTCTTTGACTATGAAATCTTACTCCTATATCTTGTTACTTATTTTTTTTATAGAATGGCCCCGCTTTCACACTTTTCTCATATCTTTGCAGGAAAACTATCCCCGACAATAGTCGGGGATGGTTATAACAATGTATGATTCTTTGAATAGTTGGAAGAATTCAAATCATAAGAGACAATTCTCAAGAAAAACACAACAACAATAACCAGAGCTCAAGAAATTGGATTTATTGGAGAAGTATCAATTTGAGGAAGAAAGATATAGGGTGATAAACATCCAACGTCTATATTAGATGAAGAATTAAAGAGATACATATTCCAAGAGTCTCCTAAAAAATGATGTAAAAATTCAAGATAAACAAGAAATAGATACTGAGTATGACAGCATAAAATACTGAAAGCAGAGAGCTAAATATTTGGACAAATTATTGGAAACAAGTGTTCAACAGGATGCAAATACTAATTGAGAAATTATAGGAAAGCATAGAAAACATTGAAAGACAATCCTCTCCAGTAGAAGAATTATCCCAGATTCTGAAAAGAGCAGATAATTTCGTACAATTTGTCCTCCAAAATGCACCCGTTATTACCCGTCACCAGGACAATGAGTTATGTTATCTACAATTGTTTGTCAAGTCTGCATGAAGAGGACATCATCAATAAATAAATGTAAAGATTTTACTAGTACTGATGTAAAGGAATCTCGAGACTTCAAATGAGAGGTTTTGGAAAGGGGAATATCGGCAAAGAAGGGATTATTTGGGTCAAAGAATTCTCTAATATATGTTGAACCTGTGTTCAGTAAGGCAGGAGAGACAATTGGTGTAAATTACATAGGAATGGAGATAACTGATCAGATAAGGAAAAGAGAAAAAAAAATGGCAAAATTGCAAGAAGAGATAGTTGTACAGAAAGCCAAGGAGACTGAACTTAACAGAGAAAGCTATGCGAGAAAAACAAATGCTTGCAACCATGTCTCATTAGATTAGATTCTTTTGTCAGGAGTGGTCAATATGATCGAGATTTTTTCTACCATAAAATTGGATAAGGAACATCGTCAGCTTGTGAATGTAATATTGTCTTCAGAAGATTTGGTTCTTCAACTAATAAATGACATCATTGACCTTTCCAAAGTCGATTCAGGAGTAATGAAGTTGGAAGCCACAACATTCCGACCAAGGGAGGTTATAAAGCACGCTGCAGCATTTCCACAGAAAATATTAACATTGGAAGACCACACCAAGTTTGTCTAAAGCTCTAAATTATTTTATATATCATATCTGCAAGAACTACGCACACCTGATTCTCATCTCGATGAGATACGTAGGCAGCCCTTCTTGGGTTCGGTATTTCTTTTTTCAAAAAAAAAAATGATTAAAAAAATAGAAAATAAATAAAATAATAAATTGTGTACATATGTTAAGTGTCATATCTTCTTGATTGGAACGAATACAGTTAGGAGCATGCGAAATATTTGGTATGATGAAAATGATTGGCTTTGTGGTAAACCATAACTTCTATTGGTATCTTTCATTCGTACTTTTGTGATGCTTGAAAATTCTCTTGCGGGCATTCAAGGTAAGAATATAACCAACCTCATGGCTTCATGTGCATTGTGTGGTGAGCTTTAGATTAAAATTCAATTGCATCGCACTATTGATCTAGAACTTGGCCTGATATGTTTGTTGAGGCGAAATCCTGAGTTATATTTGGTTTGAGAAAGGATTGTAGGCCTTTTTTGACCCGATTGTGCCTTTCAGAGCCTACCAAATAACATTAATCCCTAGTTTTCCCACTTTGAGCCTAAAACCTTTTCTTTGGACAACCACATCTTAGCCCTTTCCCTTCTGAGTGCTTACATGCACTATCCCTCTCTTGGCCCAACCTCCTTGAGCGCACCAAAGACGCACAAATTATAGAAGAAGATCCAACTTTGAAATTGCCAAAGGCAAAAGACGTAAAGTCTCCAAAGTCAAGAAAGCAAAGACGACTTTCTCATAAAAAAAAAAAAAACCTCCTACAAGGTCGATGTAAGACAAAAAGGAAACTACTCCAACAAAAAAGGAGAAACCTCAAAAAGGAACGAAAAGAGAAAAGCTCTAACAACTAAGGACTCAAAGAAGTCAAGACAAAAGAAAGAGGTGAAAAGAGGAAAAACTCTATCAAATAAAGACTCGAAGAAGTTGAGACAAAAGAAAGAGGATTAGACGTCAAAGGCGTATCAATCATCAAAAGCACAAATTCAGTGTGATGCTCAAGGAGAGATTAAGTCACTTTTATCCCAAATTAATATCTCACCCGTTCCCTAAGCCTACATTACAAACCAATAAACAAGCCCTATATGATCTCATTCCAAATATTCTCACATTAGTGGAGACTTACATGCAGGCCAAGCATATGGTATCACAGTTGCATGCGTTGAACTTTCTTGAGAGTGTGAGTGCACTTTGTAAAATGTTCTCAAATCAACTACTTCATATATGTGCGAAATAGAACTTTCTTTGTTGTGAGGGCACTTGAAACATGACGATTGGTATAATTCTAAACCTTTGTTGGAAGCAGGATGAAAAAAATCTTGTCGACACTTAAGTATGTTTAAGGTACTACTTGAAGCTATAGGAATTACCTTGAAGTCAATCTCAGTTATAAGAAAGGAAATGAGAAATATTTCTATGCATTCCTAACTGTTGATACCAATTGTAGTCAAATTTTGACTATCTCTTTGCATTCACTTAAAAAAAAAAAAAAAAAACTCTTGCATTTGTCCTTTGAAAGTGGATAGTTTGCTCTAAATAATGTAACATTAGAGTAATCTCATTGATGTGAGATGCCTATTTTACTTCATTGGATCGTCCATATCAAACAGGTGGAATATCTCGTGTTTTTAAGCTGGAAATATTGTAAGTAATACAGTTTTTCATGTCATTATGCTCATATTACACATGTGTCTACTGATTATCTTGTCTCAGATTTTGCAGCATTAATCATCCAGAGAATTGGAACTACATTTGACCTGATTCCTGCACCAACAGGATATGTAGGCGCCACAATGGCTCGGTCATGTTCCCCGTAAGATTTTCATTTCTCCCTTTTAATGAAAACTGGGACAGAATTTTTGAGATCTTCTCAAAAATTCAGAAGAAGATACTATCTCCAGCAAGTCAAGATTGGAGATCATGTTAATATATGCAACTGGGACAGAATTTTTGAGAAGATCTCAAAAATTCCATCAAGAATTGTCAGAAGTTCGAAGTCAACTTCAAATAATCTCCAACATTGCTAGAATGAAGCGAACTCAAATTCAAGTTGCGAGCCACCGAGGCCTCGTATAACTTCTATCAAAGACATGAGTTCCAACGAATACGAGTTGTTCAAAAAAAAATAAAAAATAATAATAATAAAAAAAAAAATTGTCAAATTATCCAAGAAGATGACAATGCATTTCATTTCCATTGCATAATCATTTGCCAAGAGAGTAATTTTCATTTTCATTGCATTTTCATTGCCAAGAGGGCCATTGCATTTTCATTTGCCAAGAGGGCCATTCATATTTTATTTTATTCATATTATATTATCGGAGGTGGTAATATCATTTGCCAAGAAGGCCATTCATATTTTATTGCATTCATATTATATTACCGGAGGTGGTAATATCATTGCCAAGAGGGCCATTGCATTCATCATTGCCAAGAGGGCCATTGCATTTTCATTGCCAAGAGGGCCATTGCATTTTTATTTGCCAAGAGGGACATTCATATTTTATTTTATTCATATTATATTATCGGAGATGGTAATATCATTTGCCAAGAAGGCCATTCATATTTTATTGCATTCATATTATATTACCGGAGGTGGTAATATCATTGCCAAGAGGGCCATTGCATTTTCATTGCCAAGAGGGCCATTGCATTTTCATTTGCCAAGAGGGCCATTCATATTTTATTTTATTCATATTATATTATCGGAGGTGGTAATATCATTTGCCAAGAAGGCCATTCATATTTTATTTTATTCATATTATATTACCGGAGGTGGTAATATCATTGCCAAGAGGGCCATTGCATTCATCATTGCCAAGAGGGCCATTGCATTTTCATTGCCAAGAGGGCCATTGCATTTTCATTGCCAAGAGGGTCATTCATATTTTATTTTATTCATATTATATTATCGGAGGTGGTAATATCATTTGCCAAGAAGGCCATTCATATTTTATTTTATTCATATTATATTACCGGAGGTGGTAATATCATTGCCAAGAGGGCCATTACATTCATATTATATTACCGGAGGTGGTAATATCATTGCCAAGAGGGCCATTGCATTCATCATTGCCAAGAGGGCCATTGCATTTTCATTGCCAAGAGGGCCATTGCATTTTCATTGCCAAGAGGGTCATTGCATTTTCATTTGCCAAAAGGGCCATTCATATTTTATTTTATTCATATTATATTATCGGAGGTGGTAATATCATTTGCCAAGAAGGCCATTCATATTTTATTTTATTCATATTATATTATCGGAGGTGGTAATATCATTGCCAAGAGGGTCATTGCATTCATATTATATTACCGGAGGTGGTAATATCATTGCCAAGAGGGCCATTGCATTCATCATTGCCAAGAGGGCCATTGCATTTTCATTTGCCAAGAGGGCCATTCATATTTTATTTTATTCATATTATATTATCGGAGGTGGTAATATCATTTGCCAAGAAGGCCATTCATATTTTATTGCATTCATATTATATTACCGGAGGTGGTAATATCATTGCCAAGAGGGCCATTGCATTCATCATTGCCAAGAGGGACATTGCATTTTCATCTGCCAAGAGGGCCATTCATATTTTATTTTATTCATATTATATTACCGGAGGTGGTAATATCATTGCTAAGAGGGCCATTGCATTCATCATTGCCATGAGGGCCATTGCATAATCATTGCCAAGAGGGTCATTGCATTCATATTATATTACCGGAGGTGGTAATATCATTGCCAAGAGGGCCATTGCATTCATCATTGCCAAGAGGGCAATTGCATTCATCATTCCCAAGAGAGCCATTGCATATTCATTGTCAAAAGGGTCATTGCATTTTCATTTGCCAAGAGGGTCATTGCATATTCATTGCCAAGAAGGTCATTGCATATATCCTACCAATGGATTTTCATTCGTCCTACCAATGGACATTCAACATATCCTACCAATGGATCTTCATTTGTCCTACCGCTGGACAGATAGTTATTTTTTCAAGCATCCTATCAATGGATCACCATCCTACCGTTAGTGCAGCATTATCCTACCAACGAATCAATGAGGATTTTTCCAACATGCAAAAAGGATGAAAGAAAGTGCGAATGACATCAAAGAGGATGCAGCACAACGTGGAATCCTTTTAGCAGCGAACTGGGACACAGTCCAAAGAATAATGTCAAACTCATAGGACACGAGCTAAGGAAATGACTTCCACCACAATAAACTACATTTCTATCGGAAGGCGTGTGGTTATTTCGGGTTCATTCATAATTCAAAACTCGTACCAACCCCTTTTCAGAAAGATGAAAATGAAGTCGGCCAAAATTGGATTTGTCAATTTTCTTTGTCCAAGATCTCTTTTATCGATCATATCCAAAGAAAGGGACACTAGAAATATTTTCCTTTTGAAAAGTAGAAATCTTATCACGCTTAAAAGGAAAATATTTTCAAAGAATTCAACATTTTTTGTTTCAACTACAATAGTGTGTTCAATCATATCACTATTGGTTACCAGAAATCTATATGCAACACTATCATTAGCATAACCAATAAACATACAATTAAAAGTCTTGGACCCAATTTTTCTTTTTATAGTGTCAGACAATGTAACCTTGGAAAGGAACTCCCCACTTTCAAATATTTCAAATTAGGGGATAATATTTCCACAATTCATATGGGGTTTTTCCAATTTTCTTGTAAGAAAATTTATTTTGTAAATGAAAAGCAGACACAGTAGCTTCACCCCAAAGATAATCAGGTGCACATGAACTAACAAGCATACAATTAATCATTTCTTTTCAAGTCATATTTTTCCTTTAAGCTACTCCATTCAATTCGGGAGGATATTGATGAGTAATTTCATGAATAATTCCCTTTTTTCACAAAAATCGTTGAGCAAAATACATTCGCCAACTATATCAATGTCACACTCCGAGAGGGTACCCTAGACGTGGGTGGCACTCAGAAACCATTACAGACTCCCAAGCGAACCACTTGGCCTGATCACACATCCCTTCATTCATTCAATCAACAGATAGCTTAAAATAAAAAGACAATGAAGTGGACAATCCCAATCAAATAACTATGGCCCATGTTCCAGCCAAAGGCCCATGGCCTAATCCTATTTGTAAAAGGATTTGAATAATTCTCCTAATTTGATTTCCAATTCTATTTGGAAAAGGATTGCAATAATTCTCCTAATTTGGTTTCCAATTCTATTTGGAAAAGGATTGGAATTATAATCCTAATTGGAGTTAGTTTTGGTTTTAGGAAAAAGTACCACTCTATAAATAGGATGATTTGAGAGAATTATGTAATTGTTCATTGGTAGTGTCTTTGAGAGATATTAGGCACATAAGAGAGGTTTTTGAGAGAGCTTTCAACAAGAGAGAAGAAAAGAGTGTTTTTTGCAAGAGTTTTGCCTCTCCGATCAGCAACCTTCAAATTGCGGTTTATGATTCATTAACCGTTGGATTGGGTTGACATTATTAATGAGTGTTTCTAATATCTTAGTGTTTGATTTGAATGGTGAAGATCAGATTTGGAGGTCAGAAACATCTTATTTTAGGTCCCGAATAGTAGCTCTATTTTGGATAATTTTCTTTCTATTACTTTTGTTGGTATAGCTATTGTTTCTCCTTACTTGACAATTATTGTGTAGCCATTTAGGAGAATATTTGTAACTCTCTTATTTTTATAGTGGAGCAATTCGGATTTTGAATATCTCGTGGTTGTTACCTTCGATTTGAAAGGTTTTTTATGTTAAATTTGGTGTTATTTATTTTCTCTGTTTTTGGGTTTGCGTTCTTTCGTCATAATAAGTGGTATTAGAGCTTTGATTGTCTATCAAGTATTTTTTGATGGAGGGTAATATGAGCAAGATGGTGTATTTAAATGGTAGTAACTAAAACATATGGAAGAGCAAGATGAAACATTTATTGTTCGTGAAAAAGATACATCTTCCCATTTTTGCTGCTCATAAACCCAAGAATGTGATAGATGAAAATTGGGATTTTGAGCACCAACAAGTATGTGGATATATAAGGCAATGGGTTGAAGATAATGTTCACAACCATATTGTGAATGAGACACATGCTAGAACATTGTGGGAAAGGTTGGAGACGCTTTACGCTTCAAAAACTGGCAATATATTTTTCCTAAAGTAATTAATGACCTTTAAATACAAGGAGGGCAGTCCTATTCTTGATCATATAAATGATTTTCAAGGTGTTCTTGATCAGTTGTCAGGAATGAGTGTATATTTTGATGATGAAATACAAGGAATTTAGCTTCTTAATACTCTACCAGATTCTTGGGAAACTTTTCGAGTTTCTTTAACAAATTTTGCTCCCGGTGGTAAGGTTACTATGGAATATGCAAAAAGTGGTATGTTGAATGAAGAAGTCAGAAGAAGATCTCAAGGCACATCCTCACATTCAGACGTTCTCTTTACAGAAGGTAGAGGGAGAGGTAAAACAAGAGGTTCGAGAAGTAGAGGTAAAAGTAGAAGCAAGTCAAGATCCAGGTATCAAAATATTTCATGTCATCATTGTGGAAAGAAAGGACATATTAAAAAATTTTGCAATCAGTTGAAGCAAGAGATTAGAGAAGGAAAGAAAGAAGAAAATAATGGAGACAATATTGTTGTTGTTGTCCGAGATGACCTTCTATTTGCTTGTGATAAAAACGTCATCAATTTTGTATCTCAAGATACAAGTTGGATAGTAGATTCTGGAGC
The DNA here is from genome assembly GCF_947179165.1 of Solanum dulcamara. Lineage (NCBI taxonomy): Eukaryota > Viridiplantae > Streptophyta > Magnoliopsida > Solanales > Solanaceae > Solanum > Solanum dulcamara. The sequence continues at coordinate 64,946,916 of NC_077240.1, forward strand.
TACATCGCATGTCACATCAAGAAAAGACTTCTTTTCATCTTATACTCCTGTTAATTCCGGCATGTTAAAGATGGGTAATGCTGGTGAGGTTAAGGTACTTGATGTTGGCATGGTTTGTTTGAAGACCAATCTTGGTACAACATTAGTCCTTCAGAATGTCAAGCACGCTCCAGACATTCCTTTGAATTTGATCTCTATAGGACAACTAGATGATGATGGCTACCATAATGACTTGTTCAATGGACAATGGAAGCTTACCAAAGGCTCTTTGATTGTAGCTCATGAAAGAAAGCATTCAAATTTATACGTGACACAAGGATCAATTCTTGGGGACTCTATAAATTTGGTAGAAAGTGAGACTTTGTCAGAATTATGGCACAAGAGACTCAGTTATATGAGCGAGAGGGGGATCATATGTTTGGCTATGAAGAATTTGCTTGCTGGTGTGAAACAAGCAAAGGTGAAAAGATGCATTCATTGCTTAGCTGGGAAACATAAACGAGTTTCCTTTCACAGTCATCCTCCTTCAAGAAAGTCTAAACTACTGGAGCTAGTACATTCTGACTTGTGTGGTCCTTTTAAAGTAAAATCAAAAGGTGGTGCACTTTACTTTGCAACTTTTATTGATGATCATTCTCACAAGTTGTGGGTATATCCTTTAAAATCAAAAGATCAAGTACTTGATGTGTTTAAGGAGTTTCAAGCCTTATCTGAGAGACAAACTGGAAAGAAATTAAAATGTATTCGCACTGACAATGGTGGTGAGTATATTGGTCCCTTTGATAACTACTGCAAAGCACAAGGAATTCGTCATCAGAAGACTCCTCCTAAGACGCCTCAATTGAATGGCTTGGCAGAAAGGATGAATAGAACTCTTGTTGAGAGAGTTAGATGTGTGCTTTCAGAGGCTAAACTTCCAAATTCCTTTTGGGCGGAAGCGCTTAACACTGTTGCTTATGTTATCAATTTGTCTTCCACTGTTGCTTTGGATGGTGATGTTCCAAATAGAGTGTGGTTTGCAAAGGATGTCTCCTATGATCACTTGAAAGTCTTTGGGTGTAAAGCTTGTGTGCATGTTCCAAAAGATGAGAAATCAAAACTGGATATTAAAATGAAGCAGTGCATCTTCATTGGTTATGGTCAAGATAAGTTTGGATATTATTTTTATGATCCGATTGATAAGAAGCTTATCAGAAGTCGTGATGCTGTATTCTTTGAAGACCAAAAAATTGAAGATATTAACAAGATTGAGAAAACAGATTCTCAGATTGATGAGAGATTCGTTGATGTTGATCCACTTCCTAGTACTAATATATCTTTTGCACATAAAGGAATCCAAGATACAAATGTCGATAGAGATCAAGATCAAAATGATCATCAGAGAGTAGAACTTGAAGATGCTCCTAGTAATGATGTTATGATTGATCATCCACTAACTCATGTTCAAATGACTACTCCAGATGCTCCAGAAACCTCTTGTAGAAGATCTACTAGGGAGAAGCTAAAGTCAACACGTTATTCTCCTAATGAGTATAAACTTTTGACTGACATGGGAGAACCTGAAGATTATGATGAAGTCATGCTAGATACTCATAGAGATAAGTGTATAGAAGCCATGGAAGATGAGATGAAGTCACTTTATGAGAATGACACATATGAGTTAGTGGAGTTACCGAAAGGTAAGAAAGTTTTGACAAATAAATGGATCTTCAGAGTAAAGCAAGAGCAACATACATCTGCACCTAGATATAAAGCAAGGTTAGTTGTCAAAGGTTTTGGCCAGAGAAAGGGTGTTGACTCTGATGAAATTTTCTCTCTTGTTGTGAAAATGTCTTCTATTCGCATGGTTCTAGGCTTAGCTGCAAGTCTAAATTTAGAGGTTGAGCAGATGGATGTCAAGACTGCTTTTCTTCATGGTGATTTAGAAGAAGAAATTTACATGGAGCAGCCTGAAGGTTTCGTGGTTAAAGGAAAAGAAAACTATGTCTACAAATTAAGAAAGAGCTTGTACGGCTTGAAACAAGCTCCAAGGCAGTGGTACTTAATGTTTGAATCTGTCATCGAAAATCAAGGATACAAGAAAACTTCTTTAGATCATTGTGTATTCTTTCAGAAGTTCTCTAATGATGATTTTATTATCTTACTACTTTATGTGGATGATATGCTGATTGTTGACAGAAATAAATCTAGAATTATATTCCTTAAGAAGGAGTTGAGCAAATCATTTGCAATGAAGGACTTGGGGCCAGCAAAGAAAATTTTAGGCATACAAATTCATCGAGACAGACAGAAGAAGGAGTTATCATTATCCCAAAAGCAGTACATTGAGAAGGTACTCAACAGATTCAATATGACGGAAACAAAATTGGTTAGTACTACTCTTGCTAAACATTTTAAGTTGAGTACGATCCAGAGTCCATCTACTAATGAAGAGAAGAAGGAGATATCATGTATTCCATACTCTTCTGCAGTTGGTAGTCTGATTTATGCTATGGTTTGCAATAGACCAGATATTACACATGTTGTTGGCACTGTTAGCAGATTTCTTTCTAATCCTGGAAAAGAATATTGGAATGCAGTGAAATGGATACTAAGATATTTGAAGGGCACTTCAGATATGGAGTTGTGCTTTGGTAGTGGCAAGCCTGAACTTGTATGCTACACAAACTCCGATTTGGAAGGCAATCTTGACAATTCAAAATCTACTTCTAGTTATTTGATCACTTTTGTAGGGGGAGCTATTTCCTGGCAATCTAGACTACAGAAGTGCATAGCTCTATCAACCACAGAAGCCGAATATATTTCTATCACTGAAGGTGCCAAAGAATTACTTTGGATAAAGAAATTTATGAAAGATCTTGACTTTGAACAGTCAAGGTTCGTCTTATTCTGTGATAATCAAAGTGCCATTTATCTCACCAAGTACTCCACCTTTCATTATAAGTCCAAGCATATTAGTAGAAAGTATCATTGGATTAGAATGGCCGTGGAAGAGAAATTATTTGAGGTTGAGAAGATACACACTCATGAAAATCCTTCAGATATACTTACTAAAGTGGTGATCGCAGAAAAACAGGAGTTTTGTAGAACAGCGGCAGGCATGAAGCCTGTCAAGAGTTCCTCCACTTGAAGCCCATTTGGCCCATTGGCTGGAGGGGGAGTTTGTTGGGATATGGCCCATATTCCAGCCAACGTCCCATGGCCTAATCTTACTTGTAAAAGGATTTGAATAATTCTCCTAATTTGGTTTCCAATTCAATTTGTAAAAGAATTGGAATAATTCTCCTAATTTGGTTTCCAATTCTATTTGGAAAAGGATTGGAATTATAATCCTAATTGGAGTTGGTTTTGGCTTTAGGAAAAAGTACCACTCTATAAATAGGATGATTTGAGAGAATTATATAATTGCTCATTGGTAGTGTCTTTGAGAGACATTAGGAACATAAGAGAGGTTTTTGAGAGAGCTTTCAACAAGAGAGAAGAGAGAAGAAAAGAGTGTTTTCCGTAAAAGTTTTGCCTCTCCGATCAGCAACCTTCAAATTATGTTTTCTCATTTATTAACCATTGGATCGGGCTGAAATTTTTACTGAGTATTCCTAACATATTAGTGTTTGATTTGAACAGTAAAGAATAGATTTGGAGGTCAGAAACATCCTGTTTGAGGTCCCTAACAGTAGCTCTATTTTAGATAAAAAATTTTCTATTACTTTTGTTGGTATAGCTATTGCTTCTCCTTACTTGACAATTGTTGTGTAGTCATTTAGGAGAATATTTGTAACCCTCTTATTATTATAGTGGAGCAATTCGGATTTTGAAGATCCTGTGATTATTGCCTTCGATTTGAAAGGTTTTTCCACATTAAATTTGGTGTTATTTATTTTTCTCTGTTTTTGGGTTTGCGTCCTTCCGTCATAACGGTGGCACTCAGAAACTATTATAGACTCCCAAGCGAACCACTTGGCCTGATCACATATCCCTTCATTCATTCAATGAACTGATAGCTTAAAATAAAAATACAATGAAGTGGACAATCCCAATCAAACAATCTAGTTCATGGAAGAAAGACCATGAAATCAAACTTCAATCTATGTCATGAATATAGTTTGACAAGAACAATTCAAGAAATTAAAAGTACTCAGTCAACACATCACTATCTAGTCTATGAAGTCTCTATCAACTTTTTAAGTGGTGCCAATGAAAGATTCATGACTACCTCAAATTAAAATGAAACAAATAGTAAACATAAAGTAGAAATAGCATAAGTGTATCCTCTGAATGCAAGGGAGGACTCACCAATCAACTGAATGTGAACAGATCCTCAACGTTGCACCTGCTGATGATCTCTAGAACCTATCTCTGCATCATGAAGTGATGCAACCCAAATGGACGTCAGTAAATGAAATGTATGAGTATGTAATATGGCAGAATAAAACATGCATCAAGGTGGAATAACACCAGTTCAAATATCTCAATCATAAAGATAAGGAATTCAATCAGGATGTCATAAATCTAAAGCAAGAGTAAGGTTTAGACAGAGACCAATCATATACAATCCAATCCAATTCAATCCAATCTAATCAGAGTACTATCAAAACCTATATGAGAGTTTCTCTTATTCGACAACAATCACTTATGAGTCAGTAACTGTGCAACAAGTCTTTTGCTGTTGCCACAACCGTCCAGTACTTTGTTAGGGTAAAGTACAAATCATCCAATCAAGAATCTAATCAATCAATCAAGTCATATCTTTTTAGGACATTAAAATAAAGAGAATCATCCAATTTTAACGATTCAATCCTCAACGCTGGCTACATAGTTCTTGGATTCAAGTTATTATGTACTCTTACCCAATTCGGTGCTCAATACTCCTCCCAAGACTCAATGCTCATAAGACAATCAATCCCAATCAAACCAATAAATAAGTCTCATATGGACTTTTATTAGTTCATTGGTTTTATCCAATCAATACTTTCAACCAATCAATCTTCCAATCATTTCCAAATTATTTATTTATGAGCAGTTGGGACAATCATTTATGAAAAAATTTAGTTGAGACCATTCAATTGGCTTCAATAATGAAGATACAAAGGACTATCAAGTTTCATCAAGACTATCATCATGCTCACATCCCAATCACAATCATGCATTCACAAGTTCAAAGCTCTAGAATCAATCCTAAGGCATATACATCTAATATTAGTCAAAGTACTATTAGGGTTTATGAAATAAGTAGTTTAAATCATTTGTTCAAAAAACAATTCATAGAAAACATCATTTATGCAATATTATGTTAAAATATGTTAAGTTTAAGGAAAATTCTCAAGAAACACAATCATGGGGACTCAATTCATTCACAAATAAACCTATCACAATCATGGAACACATGAAAGAACAATATCCATGCTTTAGTTTAGCCTTACATACATTGGATGAAGATAAACAATCAAACTGATAAGATTTTGGCTTAAAATCCTTGAACCATAGCTCTTTCTCTTCTCTTTAGCCCTAGTTTCTTTTACTTGTATGAGTTAAAAGTCTAAAAAAGGGTTTATAAACCCTTATAAGGTTGAACACAACCTATATCATTCATGGGTTAAGTATAGGAAGGGTGGAGAAAATACCGAAATTCCCCTCATTGAAATTGAAAAACATACGAAAAAATTACACATAAATTGCATTCCCCAAATGCGTTTTATGAAGAAAAGGTAAATGACATTCAACGAATGCGTTTTATGAAGAAAGGATAAAAATGAACTATGTTGGGGCAGGTTCACGAAATGGACCTATCGCACACTCCTCTAGAGTTGCAAATATTGTCTCGAGAAATTATCTTTTGATCCTGTTGGCTTAAAATTCAACCAAGACCACTTTCCCTCATGATATTTTCCTTCTGATCGATGTTTCGGCCTCGAATTGGATAAAAATGTTAAGAATAATATGTTATGCGAGCGTTCTTTTATCTAGGGTATTTTGATAGTTTTATCGGGTGTAATAATCAAATCTTACTCTTTTGATCTCCCTATTCAATTGATTTCTCTTCTTTTTATATAATAAAAATATTTCAAAAGCCTCATCTTATTTATCAAGAAATATACTCTTGTATATCTGGAAAAGTCATCGATAAATGTGACATAATACTCTTTACTACCTCTAGTCATAGTTTATTTCAAGTCTCCAAAATCAGTATGCACTAAATCCAATAAATAGGTTCATCTAAAAACAAAAGCATGAGATTTTTAAAATTGTGTAGCTTCAACACAAATTTCACACTTATCAATGCTTGCAAAATTAACATTAGCAATAAGACCTTCAAAATGCATCTTCTTAATGTAACATAAACTAACATGTCCAAGTCTAACATGCCATAAGTCAAAAGACTCAATCAAATAAGCAGAAGTACTAGTATTTTCATTCATAATAAACCACGTTGACAATATCCTTTGCCCACAAAAATATTTTTTTTTTGTTAAAACAATTCTATTCGGCTCGAATATTAGGAACATGCAACACTTCAGTTAAGACTAAAGTTTTTTCACATGTAAGTTTGAGAGGAACTTTTCCTTTTCCAAGAACTTGAGTGGTACTTGAATCACCAAGATATACAAATTCTTCTCCTCTATTGACTTGGTGTAAGACACGAAATTACTTTTATTGGCACAAATATGCCTAGTACCACCAGAGTCTATCACCCAGTCACTCACATAGGCTACAATACTTACTTGGGAAATTACAGCAAATTGTCAATTTTCCCAACTCTTTTCGTGAAGATTTTATAAAAAATTTGGGCTTGTAACCATGTTTGTTTTCATCAAAAAGAGTAGAGATTATAATAGAATTACATACCTTGTCAGTATAATTCCAAAGGTTGAGTAATTTGGCGAAAACAATTATAGTTGAAAATATAATAAGAGTAGAACTACCATTACCAAAAATTTTACCGGACAACCAAGACTTGTACTCAATCCAATCAGTGTATGTCAACCCAATCATGTCACTAATCTTGTACATTGCACTCTTTGATACACTACTAAGTAACAAAATCATCAAAAATGAAATTGATACTTTCTTCAACAAAGCAAGGTTGAGCTTCCGTGATTCACGACAACAAAATTATAAATATCCTTAAGATTGTTGAAAATCTTGTTGTACAATCACAGAAACAACGAAATATTCTCGAAAGTTTGAGGAGTATAAGTCACTATCCTTAAGGATGTTTTACCAGTAAGGTGTATCCTCCATGATTTAAAAGCTCTTCTAGTTTAAATTGGGAGTAGAAATAATAAATCTTAAATATATACCCAGCAATAGAAACAAAAGGAGACGAAGAAATTTGTGTTGTGGTTTTCTCTTTTTCCAATTAAAACAACAGAAGAGTATATATAGGAAAGGAAAATAAAATGTTAAAGTTTCCTTTGCCAACATTCCAAAAGAAATAAAGTTTTGATAATAAAAGCCATAAAGGAATTGATGGAAAGTTAAGAAGAATAGGAACGTTGGGAAACGGTAAGAATAATAATATACTTAGTGTAATTCTACAAGTGAGGTCTAGAGAGTGTAGAATATATGCAGATCTTATGAAGTAAAATTGAAAATAATGCAAATTTTTAATGAAAAAAATAAAATATAGTTAAAATAATAAAATCTAGCTTAGAAATTTGAGATGTTGATATAAATATAGAAATAGTCTTGTGCTGAATTTGATAAGTCATAGTGATATTGAAATAGTTGAATGTTGTAGTACATGAAATTTGAAAAAGACATGAAAAATCAAATTTGATCATTTTTTTAAAGAGACAACAAAAGTGCATAATGCAGAAGGTTTGACCGTTTGGAGATTTCAAAATATTCAATAATAAGATAATTAAAATAGTGAAAGAGAATGAAAAATGTAATTATAAGAATAATAATGCGGGTTCACGAAAATCATTAGGATATAAGGCACAATATAGGTACCCACGTAATAAATAATGCTACTATTACCTAAAAATTATTCCATATCTCTTTTTAAAATTAGCGGTACATGAAAAAAATTTATGAAAAATTGGGGGGCCCAATCCTTTGCTTTAGTAGCCTTATAATCGAGCCGACCCAGGGTGCACCCATAATCGATGTAGCGTGCACAATGTACTGCACTTCGCTAAGATGTTGCATCGAATTTGAAACAAATGTGTCACTCAACGCTGCATACATTATGTCTAGTTTCATCACAGTTTAGATCTAGTACTGGTGTTGACCTATTTTCTATGGCGTTCAATAATTCTAGTATTAGTTTCGGTGTTCCCCTTATGCCCACCTCAATTTCATTGAGTTTTCTGCAGCTAGTGGTCCATCCCTCCAGAATTATGCACTGTTTGGTAAGTACATCATCCATTGTTCTCAATCTGGTGTCATCCTCCATCTTTAATATCCACGTAAAGGTTGCAGAACCAGGGATCTGATACCAATTGTTCTAATCCCAATGAGATCCGGAAATTTAATTGCAGAAAAGGAAAAGGAATTCAGATATTGGGACAATTTTTTGATTTATAAATGGTAAAATATAAGAGTAAAATTAACGATGATGAACTAAGAAATTCAAGTAAGACCTTGAGACTCTTTTACTAACTCTTCACTTAAACACCGTAGTTTGTATGCAGAGAGATAGAACCTATGAACTAAGGCACAAGTCCCTCAACCTTCTCTACTTGAACTAAACACTTGGGACTCTTTTACTAACTTCCAATTTTTTGGCAATGGACTGCATACATAATATTCGGTTCCTCCTAAATAGAAAAGGACAATTGGGATCAGAAGCTGATGTTGTGAAGCAAATAGAACTTCCAAGTCACTTGGAACAAATAATCAACATGAGGATCAAGAAGTTTTTGGGGATAATTTACAAGACTACAGATACTGAGAAAGAAAATACCTTACATCGCATGTCCTCACAAGAAAGATCAGCTTTTCCTACAACTGCATCTTAAGTTAAGGTAGTTATTCTCTCTTTTCCTTTTTCTCCAGTTAGAAGTTCACGATATCCAAAATACATGTTTTAAAAATGGTTTGGCCTTAGGTTTGAACAGTATGTTAGATATTATTTCACATAACATCAATATAAAAGTCTATTTCTTCGAAGATGCATCAGGTTGCTTGCATCGTATCAAAATGTAATGATCCTGCAGGTCATTTTTGAAAAATTTGTAAAAAGACTATTTTACCCCTTTCGGTAGTTTCTCAGAGTCATATGTGGCTGATATCTGATGTAGGTTCTGTCGTATTCTTGAAAAGTTGAGATTTTGGGTAAACTTTGAGTTTTAGAGGTTTAAAATGTCTCAAAAGTGGTCTTTGAGGTCATTCAGAGTTTTGAGTTTCGGAACAAAATTCTGTTAATTCCATCAGCTTTGGGACGTTAAAATTGATCTAAGAGAGTTGGCGGAATTATATTTGGGGCCATATCATGGATTTGAGGTGTTAAGTTGGAAATATTTGAAGTTTTGGCCATAAGTTTGACTTTAGTCAATATTTAGGGATGAGATGCTCGAAACTAAATTTCGATGACTCCGTTGGATTCGGAGGGTGATAGGCCTAGGGAGAGTTCCTGTGTATTTTTTGAAAGTTTTGAGGGTGTTTTGGTCTTTTGAGGCAGAATGTGGGTTTAATTGTGACTTTTTGGTTTTCGGGTCAAGAAAACCTCAAAATCGAATTTCGATGGTTGTGTTGAGTTCGTAATGTTTAATTTAGTAAGGTTGCATATATGGTTTGTGTATACGAGATTCCGATCAAATTTCGAGGGTCATTTAGAGACTTTGAGACTTGGAGGATTTTGCTGGTTTTTTGCACTAATGCAAACCTCGTGATCACGAGGGGTGTGTCAGTTTTGCGAAACTTTCTTAAGAGAGGACCCCTTCGTGAAGGCAAAGTTCATGGCATGTGTGAGAGTCGCAAACGAGACTGATGTGGCCACTTTAGCGAAGAGGCTAGGGTCGCAAAACTGACCCAATTCTGACAAAAGTGAGGGTCTGCTTAAGCGAACCCGTGTCGCTTAAGTGACATCTGAGAGGGGTTTTGGTCAGGATTTATGCTAGTTTCTCCATTTTTGAACTTTGGAGCTCTGTAGGGGCAATTTGGAGAGGAATTTTTCATGGGATTTCATTGGGCAAGTTATCTTGACTCTACTTTTCATTTCCCAAAGATTAATTGTTAAATTTGACATGAATTTAGGGATTTTAATCGGTGAAAATGATCCTTTTTTAAGAAGTCTGAGAAAAATCTTTAATCACTGATTGTGAATTAATTTGTGCTGAGTTTTTGAAACAGTTTTCACTATTGAGTTCCTAAGAATAGAGGAACAATTTCATCCAAAAATTCCCGAATTTAAACCCCCATTTGTGAATTCGGATTTTGAGCCTTTGACCCTTTTTTCATCGAATTTTGCATTCTTGATATAATTGGGTTTGGTTTCTGATTGTGAAATAATATTTGAATAGATTGTGGCGATTACGAGTATAATCGAAAGGCATGGCTAATGTGGATTGATTAATTGATCGTGTCTTGGTTAAAACAAATGGACCCTAATTCATAGGTCTCACATGTACAAGCCAAGTCCAAGTAGAGTCTCGAGGATCGGTACAGACACATGTGTACTTATCTTCAAGAGGCTATGAAGAATGTTAGGAAAGTTCCTTCATTCATTATTTCTTATTGTGCCAAGTCATTATCCCTAGTGCTAAGTGTCGCATGTTGTTTTTCACAGATGCCGATGACCAGATCTATGTTTATAGGTAGAGGGTAGGTAGTCTCTGAGGTAGCTATTGAGACCCCAACTAGGGGTAGCGATAGGGGCCGAGTGAGAGGCCGAGGCCATAGAGCGGTTGCTTGTAGAGGCCGTGCCCGATGAGTGGTACCTGCCCGAGATCATGCTAGAGAGGCCTTCCCAAAGCCACAGGTTGAGATTACTGAGGACCAGGTTCCTCCATAGTCTGTACCACCGTTGCTTCAGGACACCTTATTGAGGATGCTGGGTATGTCTAAGAGTTTCACTTAGGGTGCTGTAGACACGCCACAGGGTTCACAGACTAGAGTTGGTGTACACGCTCTAGAGTAGCATCAGATCCCAGTGGTTCAGGATCAGGTGGGAAAACCATCATTGGTTCCCGTACCAGCTACTGGTGCACAGATTGCTCCAGATATGGATATGACTATAACATATTAGCAGTGCTATGAGAGGTTTCAGAAGATGAAACCACCCCAATTTTAGGGTGGTAAGAGTGAGGGTGCACATGAGTTTTTGACATTGTGCCGTGAGATGTTGGAGGCACTGAGCATGGCTAAATCCAGGGGTGTTCAATTTGTTACACTCCATCTCCATGGGTCGGCCAGGGTATGGTAGAGGACATTCATGAGGTCCAGATCAGTTGGATTCCCTCCGATTGAGTGGGGAGTTTTTGATAGTGCTTTTGAGGATCGCTTTATCCTATGGATCGTACGGGAGGAGAGTAGATTAAGATTCGATATGTTGACTCAGCGCGGCATGTTAGTTGCCGAGTATGACACCTATTTTTGCCTATTATCTAGACATGCTATAGTGTTGATCCCAAATGAGGCAGAGAGAGTCCACAGGTTCTTGAAGGGCTTGACCTTCTCTATTTGAACTTATGTGTTCAGATCAGCCCGTGAGGAGTTTTCTTTCACTCCATTGTAAGCACCGCCAAGAAGGAGAAATTGATGGTCAAAGAGAAGATTGGGGACCCTAGAGGGCCCATTCTAGTGGTCAGTTTTTGGGTACCTCGTCTGGAGGTAAAGGTTCACATAGAGGCGGTAGCCAGTCTCAGTGCGAGAGACCTATTCTTGCTTCTATGCCAGCAGCCGATAGCGGGAAATTCGTCTAAGGGTCTTAGAGTTCAGGTTGAGGATGTTATGGTATTCCATCAAGGCCGTCGCAGTAGTCTTCTATTTAGAGGTCGTGTTTTAGTTGTAGAGATCCGGGTCATTTGATGCGCTAGTGCCCACTACAGACTCATTCAGGCCCCAGCACACTTATTCATGGCTCTAGAGAGAGATTCGACACCTCCAGCTAGAGGTCAGAGTAGAGCTCAGACAGGTAGAGGTTGTAGAGCCTCTGGTAGTGGTGTTGTGGTTCCGCGAGGTAGGGGTACGATTCAGGAGGTGGTGGTAGAGGAGCTCAGTGTTATGCTCTTCTAAGGAGACCCAAGGCTGAGGCTTCTGATATGGTCATTGCAGGTATCGTCCCAATTTGTCATTGACCTGTATCTGTGTTATTTGATCCTGGATGTACATTATCCTATGTGTCTACCTATTTCATATTTGGATTTGATTCGACTTGTGATCTCATGCTCGTGCTTGTATATGTCTCTACACCCGTGGGTAGCCTTTAGTGATTGATTAAGTGTATCAATCCTGTCTTGTTTATTTAGCCGGGTATGATACTTGGGTGGACATGATTATACTGGGGATGGTAGACTTTGATGTGATACTGGGTATGAATTATCTTTCTCCTTATTGTTCTATTTTTGATAGCTATGCTACAACTGTGACGTTAGCGATACCTGGTATTTTGAGGATTGAGTGGAAGGGCACCAGTGGTTCCTATACTAGGAAGGACCTCTCTTATATGCGTGCTCAGAGATTGATTAATATAGGGTGTATGTCCTATTTGGCTTTTATTCGGGATACTAGTACTGAGTCACCTCCCATGGATTTATTCCTATAGTTAAGGAGTTCAATGATATATATCCACTGATATTCCGGGAGTTCCTCCGGATAGGGATATTGACTTTGCTATTGACTTGGAGCCGGGTATTAAGCCTATTTCTATTCCACCTTATCGCATTGCTCTGACAAAGTTGAAGGAATTGAAGAACCAGTTGTAGGATCTGCTGAGTAAGGGGTTTATTTGCCCTAGTATGTCACCTTGGGGTGCACTGGTTCTGTTTGTGAAGAAGAAGGGTGGGTCTATGAGGATGTGCATCGATTATAGGCAATTAAATACGGTGACGGTCAAGAACAAATATCTTATTCCTCGTATTGATGATCTGTTTGATTAGCTTCAGGGAGAGACTTTGTTCTCCAATATCGATTTGAGATTTGGTTACTATCGGTTGAGGATTAGTCCATCCGATATTACCAAGATAACTTTTTAGACCCGGTATAGCCCTTATGAGTTCCTAATTATGTTTTTTGGGTTGACTAACACCCCAACAACATTCATGGAGTTAATGAGCAGGGTGTTTAGGTTGTATCTGGACTTCGTTTTGATTATTTTCATTGATGATACCTTGGTGTACTCCAAGACAGAAGAGGATCATGCTAGTCATTCGAGTTGGTGGTTCAGACACTGAGGGAACAAAAATTATATGCCAAGTTCTCTAAATGTGAGTTGTGGCTTGATTTTGTGGCATTTCTAGGACACGTGATGTCCAAGAAGGGTATTAGGGTGGATCCGGCCAAGATTGAGGAAGTTAGAGGCTAGACCAGGACTACATCCCCAATCGAGATTTGAAGTTTTATGGCTTCTTGCAGGGGTTCTCTATTATTGCGGCTCCATTGACTAGACTGATTTAGAAGGCGGTAGACTTTTATTGGTCCGATGAGTGTGAGACGAGAAAGGTAAAGACTTTACCGTGTATTATGATACTTTCGATGTTGGTTTGGGTGGAGTTTTCATGTAGTAAGGGAAGGTAGTTGCCTATGCGTCTAGACAATTAAAGGCTCATAAGGAGAACTACCTTACCCATGATCTGGAGTTAGCAGTGGTGGTATTTTTGTTGAAGCTATGACATCATTACTTGTGTGGTATGCATTGTGAGGTATTCACTGATCACTAGAGTCTTAAGTATATCTTCAATAAGAGGGATCTGAATTTGAGAAAGCATAGATGGCTTGAGATACTGAAGGACTATGATATAACTATCTTATATCAGTCGAGGAAGGCCAATGTAGTGGACGAAGCTTTGTGTAGAAAGGCTCCCAAGCTCCCCTTTGTTTTCAAGCCTCATAATACCCTTCACGTACATCCAATCATTTCCCAAAAGTCAACAATAGCCTACTCCCATCACTCTCATAGTGACTACCACACACTTAAGCCTATCACTCTAACCACTTCAACCACATCTAAGAATTGTCATGCTTACTTTAACGCTTCTACTTTATTTATTGTATAACCTCTTACTCGGAGACACACTAACATACTCTTATCTATCTATAGCACATCACAAGGTCTCATCTCGCTCATATTCCACACATCTATCCTCAACTAGACAAGTACAACACAACTATCACAATCAAGAAAAACTCACTCTTCCCCATCTACTCTCACTCAACTCCGCCTACTATCATCTTGGCTAACTTATCACTATCAAAAGCTCAAAACTTACTTTGGTTCATTACCCTATCATCTCATCTCCCCCTTAGCTCAAAGACAACAACTAAATGATACTAACTAGTCCCCCAAAGCAACTCATAAATTTTGAGCCTATACAACTCTATACTATCTCATACACACCTCTTAAACCACTTCTTACCAAATGACTTAGCCTTAAATCACTATTTATATCTGAGGGTCACATACCCCTCCATTCATAACACACACTCCTCGTAAGTTAATATCTTAATCTCTCACATACGTCATGTCAAGCCTACTAAATAAAATCTTAAAACTAGCACTATCACAATCATTTATTACATCTCACTACTCACCTCATAGATACTTCACTCTAGTTACAGACCTCAATCAACTACCATTCTCACTATTTCATTTCTACTCCTCTAACTCTACAATCATTCTACCAACCATAGATCACCATGCCTCAAATCATATTCCATTAAATGGAGACACTAATCATTTAGAGATATAACCTCCCTCTCAAAAATAACATTCAGATCAAGATTTATAGATGAGATTCTAGGATATATCTCGCTGTGGCTCAACGCACGATCCATATGAATGAGAGTACATTCTTCCAAATCAAAAGAGTTAAACACATTACTCGGCTCCTCTCAAGCCTTGTGTAGTCTCTTTACTTCCTCAAGACTTTATCTTAACTCATCAACAAGAATCTCAAATTTACTGTTCCAACCACCTTGAGTATGAGGGGTAGTCGAATGAATTTAAGCAACACACGAATTTGAAGGAAATATTCATAGAGTTAAACTCTATCGCACGAACTCAGAATATGAAAGAAGGAAAACAATTCTTAATATTCAATAACCTCCTGATTATAAGTGTGGTGTACAACACACCCATAAGCAAGACTCTACTAGACACGGCTTCATAGACTCCCTAGGACTCTTGAACTCTGTGCTCTAATACCATGTTTGTCACACCCTGAGAGGGTACCCTAGACATGGCCGGCACTCGAAGACCATTGCTGGTCCCCAAGCAAACCACTTGGTCCAATCACACATCTATTCAATATCAATCAATCAGCGGAAAGTTTAAAATAAAGAATAATTTAGTGGGCAGTCCAAATCAACACTCTAATTCATATAATAAAGGCCATGGGCCAACAAATCGAACTCAATCTATGTCGTTTAAAATAGTTTGACAAGAATGATTTAAGAAAATAAAATACTCGATCGACCCATCACTATCTAGTCTATGAAGCCTCTAGCACTACTATCTAATTGATGCCAATGACATGTTCATGGCTACCTCAAATTAAAATGGAAAGGGCTAACTCGACGCAAGAATATATAAGCGGTGTCCTCCGAATGTAGGGAAGGACTCACCAATACGCTGAGTATGTATAGATCCTCAATGGTGCTTTAATTGACGATCTCTTAAACCTGTTTCTGCATCATGAATTGATGCAGGTCCAAATAAACTTCAATACATGGAATGTACGAGTATGTAATATGGAAGAATGAAACATACCTCAAGGAAGAATAACGTTGGTTCAAGTATCTCAAATCAGAAGGATAAGAGAGACTCAATCAAAGTGTCATAAGTCTAAAGTAAGAATACATTTTTATACAAAGATCAATCATATACCATACAATCCAATCCAATCATGTACAATACAGTTCAATCAAATCATTTACAATTCGATCCCATCCAATCATGTACAATCTGATCCAATCCAATCATATCGCGTATCCAATCCAATCCAATCCAATCATATGCAATCAATTCAACAATCAACTCAATAATCAAGTCAAAGGACTCAACTAAGTAAATATGCAAATTAGAACTTAGTAATGTTATACAATCCAACTCAATCATCAAAAAATCTCAATCAAACCAATCATATTATGCACAATCCACTCAATTTGGGAGCTTTTCTAACAGACAACTATCACCATATGAGTGAGTGATAGTACAACAAGCCGATGTTGTTGCCGCATCCGTTCATACTTTGCCAGGGTATGAATGAATCAACCAATCATGGATCCAATCAAACCAAGTCCTATCATGTCAGGACAATAATTTGGGAAACATCCGACTTTAACGGTTCAATCCTCTCCTACGTTTGGCAACGTAGTTTATTGGTTCGAGTATGGACTATACTCTTACCCAATTCGGTGCTCGATACTCCTCCCAAGACTCAATATACTCATATCTATCAAGTGAGTAAAATACTCAAAATACTCATTTAGTCTCATTGGACTCTTTTCAAAACTCAATCAAATATGGCCTCATTGGACCTTCTTTCAAATCAACTCATCTCAATCATCAAAATTTTATTTTAAAGATTTGACACCATGTCAATTCAATGAATGCAGAAAATATTAGATGTCTTTAAAACGTAATTTCAACTCCTCAACTCAAACTAAAAATAGATATTTTTATGTAAAAATACTCAACTCATTTATACTCAAAATACTAATATTCAAAATAATTAAAAGACTTCTCAAACTCAACTCACGCTTAAACTCCTTTTAAATCGAAGATGAAAATAATCATTCTTTAAACCCAAAATAGTGTATAAATAGTTTATACAAAGATGCTCACAAATCGTTTACTTAAACTCATTCTCAAACCATAATTTATACTCATATGACTCCAATCAAATCAAATTATACAAGTCACATATCATGTAGTCACATTAGACTCCAATCCATTTCATCTCAAGCATCATCATCAACATACCTCTTCATCAATTATTTTACATATATTAAATATCCACCATTCACATCATCATCAAACATTATCATTCACACCATCATCAAACATCATTATTCACATCATCATCAAACATCATCATTCACATCATCACCAAACATCATCATCAAACATCTACTCTAAAATCCTTATTTAATTCTATGTTCAATTTATAGAGACAAAAGAACATTCTAACTCTACCAAGGTTTCGTTTCTTTTTTATGCCCCTCACATTCATAACTATCCAAAAATTCTCATATAACTAAAACTCAATTTTTATCAAACTCATGTAAAAGAATACCTCATTTCACTATGAAAAATAATATTATTTTTATTATACATAAAAACCATCAATCTCAACCTCAAGACAAATTATGACCAAAAGAAAATCTCATCTTGGTTTCATGTTAATGAATACATGAATCCATAATCTCAACAAACTCAACTCAAGAACATTATTAATATATGGATTTATATATAAAGAAATTCAAGAAACATTCATAGAAGGTTCAAATATTTCACAACTTCCATCCATCACATCTATGGGCATATGAAAGAACTTAATCCATATTTTAGATTAGCCTTACATACCTTAGAGTAGATTTTGAAGAAACCTTGTTGTTGGGTCTTCAATGGGAAGCTTGAATCCTTGAGCTTTTGAGGGCAAATCTTGTTGGAGATGTTTGGAAGAGAAGAGGGGATGAAGATTAGGGTTTTTGGGAGGTGAGGAGGCTGAAAATATCATCCCAAAATGTTCCAAGTTGGGTATATATAATTAGGGAAAAAGTCCACTTTGCCCTTCCTCAAAAATCTGGAAAACTGGGCAAAAATCTTGTTAGCCCTATAGTGGCGTGTCGCGCCACTGCAGCGCCAAGCCAAAATAGGCTTAAAACCCTGCACATCTAATAGTGGCGCGTCGCGCCAAGGACCAAACTACTGAGGCTGTTTTCTGGCTTTATAGTGGCGCTGGGCGCCACTGGAGCGCCAAGCCTAAATTTTCTGCAGTTAGAGTCCAGGCCTGCAGTGCTAATCTGTAGTAAAATGGTCATAACTTTTGACTACAAACCCCAAAAATTGCAATCTTGATGGCATTGGAAAGAAGACTCAAAGAACTTTAATTTGGTAGGTCGTGGAACACCCAGTTCATTATATTCTAGGAGATATAGTCATTTAAAGTTGACCCTTATACTAATCCATCCAAAAACTTAATCGATTAGAATTCTTTGGACTCGTTTTGGTGTTAGAGATCCCTTATGTCCCCTAAGCACATCTAACATACTTCAAATACTTAAAAATTAATCCTAACTCATATATGTAATTACAATTCCTTCGGTTTGACTCTACACACACGTGGATAAATGTTTGAGTCTTTGCAAAAACATTTCTGGGGTGTTACAAAAATTGCCCTTTTTCAAGAACTTTGAGAAAAATCTTTAATCATTGATTGTGACTTGATTTGGACTGGGTTTTTTAAATGGTTTTCACTATTGAGTTTCTAAGACTAAGAGGAACAATTTCATCCAATAATTTCAGGATTTAAACCCCCATTTTTGAATTCGGATTTTGAGCCTTTGACCCCCTTTTCACCGAATTTCGTATTCTTGGTATTGTTGTGTTTGGTTTTTGATTGTGAAATAATATTTGAATAGATTATATTCGGAGTATAATCGGAAGGGCAAGGCTTATGTGGATTAATTGATCGTGTCTTGATTAAGGCAAGTGGACTCTTAAAACTCCGTGAATCTCTTAGAATCCCGAATATCCCATTGTATATGTGTTGGGGTGTAATGGGGATAAGGTTATGGGTTTAATTATGATATGAACTAATCTAAAATAAATCAACAGGGTTAATAAAAGACTGTTATTGTTGAGAATTGAATATTACATGTTGTTATCTAGATATCTATGTGTAGTTGATGAAGTACTTCATAGTCTAATGGACAATTGATCAGTAATATGGTTCAAGGGAATCTATTACCACTTCGAAACACCATAGTCTACCAAATATGTCGGAAGTAAGCCTTCCATCCTGAACAAATTCAAAATCCACATTCCATAAATTACTTTGACCCCACCCTGAAGACGAACTTCTAACCAACTTTCCATCCTTTAGCTTAGGCTAAATTCGTAGCCAACCACATATACTATTGCTCCGACTCTAACAAAAAAGCCAAACCTCGAGAGCTACCAACACCACCGCAGAGAACAAGTAACAACAGTAACAAGGCACAACCGGAGATCACATATTCCAAATCCCAACTATCCAAAACCGGTACCAAAACTCTCGATAAGAAATATATCAACTGATCTAACGAATGGAGTACCACAACACCGCCAAGAATAAGACCAACGTGGAAGGGAAGCGATGACCAATTAGGATTACCACCATACCATCGAATGCTACACCACATTTCTCCCAACTCTAATAGTCACACTTCTCCCAACTATCATTAAATTCGAAACACCAAGACTGGCATAAAAAAACTAACCAGGTTGGTAAACGAGAGTAAACCTCAACTCCGCAGCTTAAGGACCGGAAAATACCAATAAGGCATAGAGAAGAATCGACAAGCAGAATCTATCGCAACTCCAAAGATGTTACACCTCCATCACACACTACCTCGATAACCAACCTTTTAACTACGAACCAAACAATGCAAACAAATAGAGATAACTGCCTAAGTCAAGAAAACTAGAATGGTAGAGGAGGATTACTAATAAAACCAAAGCTAGCTAAGACCAAGGTAAGAAGTATCATCCCACCACTAACCCAACAAGACAACCTGCAACTAAGTCAACCTTCTAATCTAACGAAATTCACCAAGACAAGGCACAAAGAGTTATTCAACCATTACTCTCCAATATATGACTCAACCTAGTCAATCCACTATTAAAAGAAATTAACTACGGAGCTAAAACACATACACATAAGTATAGATAAGGAAGCCACAATAGTCGGGAGGTAACTAATATGCCAATTAGACGCGTATGGGTATGAAAACCCCAAAACCACACAAAATGAGCAATATAGAGCAAAATAAGAAAATCAGGCAACTACAACCAATACCTGGATCCTTAACCTTTGGTTGACTTGTGGAAGCATAGAACAGATCATGACCAACCTCGGTCTGAATACCTGAAGTATCACCAACAACACTCTGAGCACTACCTCTAACTGGAGGTGTCATAAAACCATGATACTGACCCAGTTAAGCAAATTGTGCACATGTTGTATGCTGGAAGCACTCTCTAGACTAATGACCCAACTCTCCACAAGTACGATAAGGTCCAAAAGGTTCTAGCCTAGTGAGTAGGAGTAGTCTGAAATATCTGAACAGTAAAACTCCCCACAGTCATAGCATTCTCTGCATTCTGAAGACCAGCATGAATAACTAGGCGAACTCCTCTAGTGGACCCTAACAAAATATGGTCCATCTCTAATGCCCAGAGAACCAACCCATTGCATTTCATAACTGTGCTGATGAAGAGATCTTTTATCACTATCTCTATAAGCTCCAAGACATGTCTGATCCCCGGCTATAGCATGACCTAACACCCGAGGAAAGGTAGACCTAACCTCTATAAAACACTCTACAGGCTAGTTGGAGTGGCAAAGACAATCCCCTTATGAACTCCCAACTCATATCCAGATCCATAGGGGATGATGTATGGTTATTCACATCCCACTCAAGAAATTCCATGACACACTCTGATACAGATGATGAACCCTGATGGGAAACCAATATCCCACCTCTATCCAAAGAACCATCTGACAAAACTCTGGTAGAACCTACTAATGCTCCGACCATGTCTATCGGAAAACTTGTTTTATCAATCTAAGAATGAATGGATTCCAAATGATCGGTTTAGAGGTTATTCAAAGCAAGGACACACGATAAGGACTCAATAACAAAATTCTCTAAAAATGCCTTATAGCCTCCCAAAGATAGGATACAAAATTCTCCTATTTGATACACAAGACTCTACTAGACATTCCCCTCATACCAACGATGCTGGTCAACATAGAGCTTTGATAACAAATTCTTAGGACGTGATGGCACCTGCTAACACCACCAGCAGTTAAGCCTAACCCTTAACCCTTAGCCCATAACTAAAGGCAATGGGCTATCAACTAAACATGAATAAATAAAGCAGAAAGTAAGTAATAATAAGAAGAAAGAGAACAATTGAAACAAACAAAAGAAACCACCCCACGACCTGGCATCAGTCAGTAATCGTGTATCAAAATCAAAATAGGAGTACACGGTTTTTTTTTAAATACAAAATAAGTACGGACAGTCCTTAAAAGCAAGTAAACACTAGTGTGCCATCCCGTATGGACCTATGCTGGACTTGCACCATTCTAGCCCCTCAATGCCAGCATTTGGCCCAACACTACCAGCAGGCCCAAAGGACACGTCAGCAGATAAGGCAGCATGGGCACCTGACAGAGCACATGGGCGTCTGACAGCCCAGCATGGGCGCCTGGCAGAGCACATGGGCGCCTGATAGCCCAGCATGGGCGCCCAACCTGTAAAATAGCATAGCTGCCTAGTCTAGTATTATTTTACATTGGGGCTTCACCCTCTTTTCTAGTATATAAGTCCCTTTGGACAGATTGTAAAGTCATTCAGAAATATATCACCAGAAAATTGGCTCCTTGGCCTCCAAAAACTTTCCCTCTTGCATTCTATCTTTGTGGCTGTTCGTGTGGACTGTTTGCTAGACATTCTTGCTATTGTTCTTGCCTTGTGTGCAAGATTGTGTTTCGTACTTAGCCTTAACTTGCCTTGAGTTAGCAGTTTTAGGTTGTCCCATGCGGCGTTAAATTTAGACCCGTGACAAGTGGTATCAGAGCAGGCTCTCAAACATGACGTTACCATCACAACGCACTGAAGAAGTTGTTCAGGAAAAGGAGGTAGTAGTTCGTAAGGAAACTGCCAAGAAACGTGATAAAAGTAGGGATAGGGACCAGTCCGTGCCCCCAGCCAGTGGACGGAGCCAAGTTCTGGATGAAAGAGATGGCTCAACTTCCAGCCTACTCGACGAAGGAATAATTGGCATTGAGGCCGGTCTTGGGGCGTTGGACCAACGTCTCATTACAGTAGAGAGAAATCTCGATACTCTCGAGTCAGTTGCACTTGAGGGTCTTGGTGAGGTGAAGTCAGACCTCGCTGACCAGGGAGATGAGTTGAAGGAGGGGATGTCTTCCCTCGAACTTAAGCTCACTGAAGCTATCTCATCGTTACATGAGGAGATAGCTGCCTTAAAAATCAGGGTAGAGGAATCTGCCCTTGCTAGCACTGCTGCGCCTGTCAATATTCATGAGACACGAATCGAAGCTCCCAAGCCAAAGGAGTTTCGCGGTGACAGGAACACCCAAGACGTTGAGAACTTCTTGTGGCAGATAAATGCTTACTTTGAACACGTCAATATTGTAAGCGAGGCTGCAAAGGTGAGAACTGCAGCTATGTATCTCGGTGACACCGCCATGCTGTGGTGGCGGAGAAAGAAGGCCGACATGGAGAAGGGGATTTGTTCCATTGAGAGCTGGAAATAGTTCAAAGAGAAGCTCAAGAGGCAGTTTTACCCCTAAAACGTAGTGCACGAAGCCCGAAGGAAATTGAAGCAGACTTCCTCCATATGCGACTACGTCAAAGAGTTTACAAAACTCACTCTCCAAATTCCCAGCCTGAGCAGCGAGGACTTGCTGTTCTATTTCTTGGATGGCCTCCAAAACTGGGCCAAACAGGAACTACAGAGACGTCAAGTTAATGACGTAGATGAGGCGATCATTGTGGCAGAATCATTGTCTGATTACCGTGTAGAGTCGTCAAGGGGGAGGGACAACAAGAGAAAAACTGTTCCTCCCAAAGCAGACCAAAACAAAGACAAAGGCCAGTCTGGTCCACAGCGTGGCCATGATAATAGGAGCAATAATCGCAACTATTTCCGCAAAAACTATGAGGACAATAAAAGAAATGCTCCTCAGCACGAAAATTTCTACCTATATGGGCAGAACAATCACGCTGCCCGCGACTGCCCCACGTTAAGTAAGTTGGGTGCCATGGTTGCTGCCCATAGACAGCAAGAACAGGCTACAACACCTGCCGGCGGACAACCCAGCGAATGTGGGGTTCACCCCAAGGAGCCGGAGCAGGGGAAGAACAATGCTCTTGGCCTATTCGGTCACATGACCTTGGCTGCCATTACTGCACAGACCCCGACGGTAAGGCCATGCGAATCGTTATTCATAGATGCTGAGCTGAATGGTAGGAGGGTCTATATAATGGTGGACACCGGTGCCATGCACAATTTCATTACAGAAGAGCGTGCCAAAGAGCTGGGACTCACATACGTGCCCAGTAACACTCTATTGAAGACTGTCAATGCCATCCCGACTACTGTCAACGGGATTGCCCCAAGCGTGCAGATTATTTTGGGGGAATAGATGGGCCTGACGGACTTCACTGTGGCACACATGGACGTATTTGATATTGTGCTGGGGCTGGACTTTTGGTATGAGATAAACGCATTCATTTCGCCACGTCTCAACCAGCTCCACATAAAGGACGCCGGAGGATCATGCGTGGTGTCCCTTATTCGGGTACCACAAAAAGGGATGCACCTGTCTGCCATGCAGCTGATCAGAGGATTCAAGAAAGGTGAGCCAACCTTTCTAGCCACACTGACTGGAGTCACTAAGGACTCCCTTGAGGCAGTACCCCTGCCTCCTTGCATTGAGCAGGTCCTTGATAAAAACAAGGACATGATGCCGAAAGAACTTCCCCAGCGGCTGCCTCCGCGAAGGGAAGTTGATCATCAAATTGAGCTGATTCCAGGGGCAAAGCCGCTAGCCATGACCGTTTATCGCATGGCACCCCCTGAGTTGGCAGAACTGAAGAAGCAACTAGAGGAGTTGCTGGACGCTGGCCATATCAGGCCGTCCAAGGCACCTTTTGGTATGCCCGTCCTATTCTAGAAGAAGAAGGAAGGGACGCTGAGGTTATGCATTGATTACCGGGCACTGAACAAAGTGATGGTAAAGAACAAATATCCCATTCCATTGATTGCTGATTTGTTCGATCGTCTGGGCCAGGCAAAGATTTTCACCAAAATGGACTTGAGAAAAGGCTACTATCAAGTTCAGATTGCTGAAGGAGATGAGGCCAAGATGACCTGCGTAACCCATTATGGAGCTTTCGAATGGCTGGTCATGCTGTTCGTCCTGACTAATGCTCCTGCCACGTTTTGCACATTGATGAACAAACTGTTCCACCCATTTCTGGACCAGTTTGTGGTCATCTATTTGGATGATATTGTTGTCTATAGCAACAGTATGGAGGAGCATGCGGAGCACTTACGCCAAGTGTTCCAAATTCTGAGGCTTAATGAATTGTGCGTGAAGGGGGAAAATGCAGTTTTGCACAACCCACCTTCAGTTCCTAGGCCACACCATTAGTCATGGCCAAATCAGGATGGACGGCGACAAGGTTAAGGCCATTCTGGATTAGGAGGCCCCAACAAAGGTACCTGAACTTCGGTCCTTTCTTGGCCTCGCCAACTACTATAGGCGGTTTATTTTTGCCTATTCTGCAATTGCTACCCCACTCACTGACTTGCTGAAAAAGGGTCAGGAGTGGATTTGGGATGAAAAATACAGCCTAGCCTTCGAGAAACTGAAGGCTGCCATAACCCAAGAACCAGTCTTGGCTTTGCCTGATTTTGCCAAGGCCTTTGAATTTCACACCGATGCATCTGACTTTGCCATCGGTGGCGTACTAATGTAGGAAGGCCACCCAATTGCCTTCGAAAGCAGAAAGTTGAAGGATGCGGAGAGGTACTACTCAGCACACGAATGGGAGATGACGGCCGTTGTCTACTGCCTAAGGACTTGGTGTCACTACATATTGGGCTCCTATTTGTCGTCAAGACGGACAACGTCGCGACAAGTTACTTCCAGAAATAGAAGAGCTTGACTGCCAAACAAGCTCGTTGGTAGGACTTCCTGGTAGAATTTGACTATTCTTTTGAACATAAGCTAGGGTAGGCCAATGTTATTGCAGATGCGCTCAGCCGCAAAGCCATTCTAGCTCCCCTTATGAGCTCGACAGTCAGCACTATTGTCGAGCAAATTAAAGAGGGCATGCTGCAAGATCCAGTTGCGAAGCAACTTCTTGCCTTGGCTCAGCAAGGCAAAACAAAGCGGTTCTGGGAGGAAGATGGCCTGCTCTATACTGCAGGCAGGCGACTGTACGTCCCAAGGTGGGCTAACCTTAGACGTACACTGATCAAAGAGGGGCATGATTCTGTCTGGGCGGGCCACCCTGGACAGAAATGGACTCTGGCCTTATTAGAGTCATCTTACTATTGGCCTCGCATGCAGGACGATGTAGAAGTCTACGTGCGCACTTGCCTTATCTGTCAACATGACAAGGTAGAGAACAAGGCACCAGGCGGATTACTGGAGCCGCTGCCTATTGCAGAGAAGCCATGGGACAGCGTCACTATGGACTTCATCACATGCCTACCAAACTCTGAGGGGTTTGGAACTATCATGGTCATTGTGGATCGTTTCTCTAAATACGCGACCTTCACTACCACATCGACTAGCTGCAAAGCTAAAGAAGCTGCCCGCCTCTTCTTAAGAGACGTAGTAAAGAATTGGGGAGTGCCTAGGCACATCATCAGTGATCGTGATCCCCGATTCACAGGGGCATTCTAGAAGGAGCTATTTAGCCTGCTTGGGTCTGAACTGCATTTCTCCACCAGCTTCCATCCTTAAACTGATGGGCAAACGGAGAGAATTAATGGGCTTCTGGAATGCTATCTGAGGCATTATGTGAGCGCCAACCAGAAGGATTGGGCAAAACTACTTGACACAGCCCAATTCTCGTATAACTTGCAAAGAAGCGAAGCGACCGGCAGGAGTCCCTTTGAATTGGCTACTAGACAGCAGCCAAATACACCACAGTCTTTGCCCTCTGGGGTTGTCTTGAAGAACCCAGGGGCATATCACATGGCCAAGGCTTGGGAGGAACAAGTCGACATGGCCAGGTCTTACCTTGACAAGGCTAGCAGAAAAATGAAGAAGTTTGCTGATCGCAAGCGACGCCTTGTCAACTACCGCATTGGGGATAGAGTGATGATAAAACTCAATCCTCGACAATTCAAATCCTTGAGGAGCATCAACCAGAGTTTAATTCGATGCTACGAGGGGCCCTTTGAGATCACTGCCAAGGCTAACAAAGTCTCATTCAGGGTAGATTTGCCCCATCATCTGAAGATTCACCCTGTCTTCCATGCTAGCCAGCTGAAACCATACTTTGGTGACATGGAAGACAAGGAACGGGGGCAGACCAGGAGTGCTCAGATTTTCATTGCTCCGCCAACCGTGGACAAACAGGTCGAAGCAATAATTGACCATCAACTGGTCCGCGGCAAAGGGTGGAATAATTCTAGCGCACAGTTCCTTGTCCACTGGAAAGGAACCGACCCGGAGGAAGTAACCTGGGAGAAGTTTGAGGATTTAGGGCCATTTCGCCACAAGGTCCAATAATACTTGCATTTGTGCGGTGTCAAGGTCGTCGCCAACTCAGGTGGGGGAGCGTGTGCCATCCCGCATGGACCTATGCTGGACTTGCACCATTCTGGCTCCTCAATGCCAGCATTTGGCCCAACACTGCCAGCAGGCCTAAAGGACACGTCAGCAGACAAGGCAGCATGGGCACCTGACAGAGCACATGGGCGTCTGACAGCCCAACATGGGCGCCTGGCAGAGCACATGGGCGCCTAACAGCCCAGCATGGGCACCCAACCTGTAAAATGGCATAGCTGCCTAGTCTAGTATTATTTTACATTGGGGCTTCACCCCCTTGTCTAGTTTATAAGTCCCTTTGGACAGATTGTAAAGTCATTCAGAAATATATCACCAGAAAATTGGCTCCTTGGCCTCCAAAATCTTTCCCTCTTGTATTCTATCTTTGTGGCTATTCGTGTGGACTGTTTGCTAGACGTTCTTGCTGTTGTTCTTGCCTTGTGTGCAAGATTGTGTTTTGTACTTAGCCTTAACTTGCCTTGAGTTAGCAGTTTTAGGTTGTCCCATGCGGCATTGAATTTAGCCTTGTGACACTAGTCCTAGTCAGTCATAGATGGAAATTGGAAACACCAAATGCCAAGATCTCACCAAATCTCCTAACCAAAAGAAGCTCCGTACTAGTCTAAACCAGTAGTAAAAACCCATACTATGATCGGCAGGGGAAAGAAGTGTAGTATGAGTACCAAATGAATGGTACTCAGTAGGCATAGGACGACTGAGATCCACAGATAAAGCAACTACAAATAACATATAAATAAGTAAATATGTCATGACCCAACCCCATAGGCTGCGACTGGGGTCCAACCTGGACCCCCCTATGCGTTATCTATCAGTTACACCTAACTTGAACCATGTGTGATGTGACACTATACCCAAAAGCCTTAATAGTTGAAAACTTTTTCATGTACATGTAGCCTCTTTCATTCGTATCATATCATTAAAGGGCACGCAAGCCGACAAGGCTGTCATAACATAAAAACATTTACAACCTGCCGTATAGGCACAGTCGAAACAAACTTATAAACAACCCACATATACATATGTCCATAGAACTCTAAGAATAGTAACAACAACATATGGCAGGATAGGGCCCCCGCCGTACCCCTGGATAATTAAATACATACAAGTTACATGACTAGTATCAAAAGTTAGGCTTCGAAATAGTGGAGCGCTCCCAATATTTCTGAGTGGAAACCCTAAGCTGGCGGATCTCCAAACTGAACATCTGTACCTGCGGGCATGAACGCAGCCCCCCGAAGAATGAGGGGTCAGTACGATATATGTACGAGTATATAAAGCATAACAATACATAACTGAGCTGACAACTGAAGTAGGGATGCAAGAAACAAATATAACAGTTAACGAATTTCTCTACCTGCATCTTATGACATGAGGGCATGTATACCTTCCTTACATACCATACCTAGCCCACTATGGGACTTAGTGCTACAAGTGTGTCACTATATTTCCACATGCATTCCTACATACTGTATCCGTCCCTTCAGTAAGGGACTCAATGAAGATGTCATTTCATCATTTATTATGCCCGGCCCTTCATGGGATGCGGTGAATGATCATTGCATCATATATCATGCCCGGCCCTTTATAGGACATGGTGAATAATCATTTCATCATATATTATGCCCGGACCTTTATGGGACGCGGTGAATTTATCATGCCCGGCCCTTTATGGGATGCGGTGAATTTATCATGCCCGGCCCTTCATGGGATGCGGTGAATTTATCATGCCCGGCCCTTCATGGGATGTGGTGAGTTTATCCTACCCGGCCCTTCATGGGACACGGTGAGTGACATATTAATAGCCTACACGAGTAAATAACGAGGAACCATATGCAATTAGTTCATTATCTGAGATTCGGTATAATAATCGTCATGGACTATCATTTGAGGATCAAAACTATCATCGTCTCACGTATCCTCTAACTTTCATTAGGGGCCACATCGATGGAGTCTCAAGACTTCTAGGCTTTTATTAAGGTAATACCAAATGGCTTATGTAATCAGAGACACTTATCATTATAGAGTTCTTAGGCATGGGAGGTCATACATTCAATTAGTATTCATCATATAGGGACTCGAGGGTGGTAGTTCAACTACTTCAAGAACTTCGATATTAAGAAATGAATAGGAGTTATAGTTCATGCTTTCCATGCATCTGGTTACTATTTCCTATATAGAAGGCTTGAGGGTGATAGCTCAGCTACCTTAAGAATTACAGGAGTTCTACCATTACGAAGTGGATAAGAATTATGGACTGTACTCGGAGCTTTACGAATGGAACTATCCCCAAGTTCCATATACAAACCATTTATAACTTATATCTAAGACATGCCAAAATAAAGAAGAATAGCTTTACCTACTTATGCCAAAAACATGCCAAGAGAAGGAATAAGCTTTACATACCTCTTATGGCTCTTTATCTTATCCGTCTCGTCTTCCTCTGAACCTAAGTAATATAAAATAAATATGAATATTAATAACCCTTGGCTTTCCAGCATCTTAGGTTACGTATGAGTATTCATAGAACTCAACTCTTCGCTTGCCTCCTCGATTAGTTCTTTAACTAGTTTAAAGAGTTATCGAAAATTGGGCAGCATCTCCCCTATAATATGCCGTATCCAAATTCCCAATTACATACCTAATTACTACAGCCAACCAAAAACAACAACCTTCAGCTCATATACAAGTAAAACATGGCAACATTACACAATATAAACTCCACCCAACTTGCTGAAAATTGTAATACCAAAATAGGGTTTCTAGTCTTTGTTTCGCAAAACCTATAATTATACCTAACGAGGGGTCGTGTGACTTCAACCAGAAGACCCCACACCCCTTTTAAAATACATTTAGTCCCTGAAAAACATCACCACACACCTGCAGCATCACCCCACACGCACAACACCCTATTTCGTCTACAATTTAACTACGACGACTTCACTTTCGATTGTTTCTATCGTCAAGCATCTCCACGACTTTTTTTATACTTCCAGCAGTACAAAAGGTATATAATACACTAAATAAAAACCTTTTAAAGTCCAAATTTCAAGGAGAAGTCTTACTTTACCCAAAATTATCCAAAACACACCAAAACTCGCCTCGGAACTTCTCTAGTCGTGCTGAAACTATGTGCACTGTTTGCTGTCCGTTTTGGCTGCACCAAGTCATGATTTTATACTTATAATACCTCCATATCATCGTGGTATACACTGGATAATTAATTTACGGAACGAAATTGGGGCTTACCTATTTTTTCCTCCTAGCCGCCACACTTTTCTCTCTTAGCTTAGGGTTTTCATTTCTTTGTGTTGATGAAGTTTTTGGTGCTTTGCTGCAGGTTTTTGGATAATTAATTGAAGCTGTGTCATTTTAACATGTATATATGGGATGCCTTGGAGGTGACATGTGTCAGCCCCTTAGGGTGACACGTGTCGAGCCATAATTGGCCACCGTATCATCCTGCCAACTAGTGGCTGCCACTTGGCAGTGGGGTCCACCCCCCAAGCAGATGCATCACCTACTTGACCCTAAGTAGGTGCATCACCTGCTTTCTTGAGGTGCTTCCACGTGTCGCTCCTCCATTGGCTATCATGTGTCGTCATTTCCTCTTCCTTGTGGGTTCGTAATTTCGTCTTATTTTAGGAGCCTATGTAATCCATGCTACGTAAGCTTGGTATGTCCTTAATCAACTCAAGTTTATAAGACTTCTAAATTAGTAGCTTACGTAGGTAAATCGAGTCCTACGACTCATTACTTGGTCTCCAATTCCTTCCGGATTCTTATGACTCTATTTCCAACCTTCTCTACTATAGGGTATCACATTCTCCTTTTCTTGGAGTCGTTTGATAGTGTCGTAGCTTATCTAGCTCACATGATAATGTCTAAAGAACTTAAGAGATATTCCAAGCTCGAGAGTGGGGTGTAACAAAATACTGCACCAGTAACTAATAAGGAATTATCACAATAATGATAGAAAATAAGACAAAGAGACTAGAGACATAGATAAAGCAATAGAGTTGAAGAACGTACCTGAAACGCAATCCAATAACCTATTAACAAGAAGAAGGCATCATAGGAGTCTACTAAATAAGGATACAGTACCAACGGACAATGCTAACCACGTAATCACCTAAGAACTTATCTGACTGAACCTACCAAAAAGTACATACAACAATCCAACTCAAATACCTCATAGACCAACTACAAATACAACCAAAGGTAAGTATAATCAAATAATAATCAATCGAACGCCCATACCCCCGAAAGGTACAAATAATGACAATTATACACCCCCACAAATTGAGAGACCATACCATACAAGTATACTGGTGATAGGCAGCGCTAATGAATGCAAATATGTAGTAAAACCCATAGTGTCATCTGTAACTAGTGCCTTTAACCCAAAGTATCATCTATAATCAGGGCCTTTACCCAAAGTCTATAGACCCACCTCATCCCTCGGTTTGCCAAGTGGGACCCATGCAGTTCCCTCATCTAGTATAAGTACTCATGGCCAGTGGGAGGGACCCATGGGGGACACGGGAAGTACGTATACACTACCTGGGCCTAAACCAGGTCTTATGGTACTGGAGGAATGTTTAGCCAGATCGGGTAGAAAGGGAGATGATGTGCTGTATATCAATAAACCAGTAACCTCAAACTATGAGCACCTTAAAAAAGGGCCACCCAGCCAGCCAGTAAACTCCAAGGGGCATCGACCCAGTTAGTAAGAGTAAACTCGAGTTCATTAGTAAGTAAAGAAAGGGCGTCAATGAGCTGAATTCCCAAGTAAAACTGAGCACATCCTAGATGCCTCTAATGCCTCAAGTAGAAAAAGGAGTATGTCCTCAACACCTCATAAGTTTCAAAATCAGTGACCAAGAAATCAAATGGTGTGACTCTTGTTAAAAACCAGTTTTAAAATAGTTAAGTGTGAGAAAACCTTCTAAAAATAATAGTGAAAATCCATAAAGAATCCAAAATTATACCATAAAATGAGTGAATATGCTCAAGCAATGCAAGCATGCCATCACTAGTATTCAAAAAAGGTAAACGTAGTCTGAATAGTACATCAAGTCATACCATACTAACATGGCAAAGGAACTAATATGGGGTCCAATCGCTCCTTGAATATGGCCTCGGTCCCAATAATTAATAATAGAAAAGAAGACATCATAGGCCTAACGCTAACTAAAAATGAACAATCGAGATATGATTCAGAATTAGATAGGGAGAGAAAATTCTCTAGGAACGATGCCTTACATCGAAATACGACAGTTCAGCTCCTAACAAGTATAACTAAGCTAAGCCTACGGCTACAATAAGCCTCAAAGGTCTCTAGCACTAGCACTAAGTTACACCAGCCATCGCAAGCCCTATCAGAAGATACGCCTAGCTATAAGGGTACTGGAACACAAACTAAAGCATCTAAGGCTAAACCCTAGCCTAAGGCCATCAATACCAATACTAAGAAGGACAATTTCACCCAACCATAATGCAACTGAAACCATATTCCTAAAATAAGGATCTCAAGACACTATGTTAGTCTAAGGTCCAACCAGAGTCAAGGAAATGAGATAAAAGGAGGAAGGACCTAACCCCAGCCAATACAACCCTAAATCATATGCAATAGATACTAGATGATATGTAAAAGTATTTAGTCAAAAAGAGGAACCATAGCCTACATGTAGGCGAAACGCGTGTGCTCCAACTCACCGAACTAGAGCTTTTCCATTTAGAGCAACCTTCGAATGCTGCCACTCTATCAATAATGTAATCAAAATGTCAATATGGTCATTATGACACTAAAAATATCAAAATTGGAGCCAGGCAAACTTCAGAGTCAAAATTGTGAATTTTGGGACCCACTCATAACTCATGGAATTGAATTAAAAAATAGGTCCCTAACACTACCCCAATCATATTTTCCACTAAGGAACACAATTCATATACTAGAATTAGCTACAACCTAACATGCAACATAAACCCAAGCTTAAGCTAGAAAAATGAAAAGGGACAGTAATTTGGGATGGTGAATTACCAAAAACGAAGCTCTCACAATTAAAAAAAATTACACCATAATGTTCATTGAGAAAACCTCCACAAATTAGCCCTAAGAATTGCTGAAAATTAAGCTGCAATGGTCAAGAAATAGGACCTCAAAATTCAACATACTTTCAACTCAAAAATGTCAAAGACAGTAGCTAATTTAGTAATCTTGCCTCACACCATGCCTCCCTTCAAGATTCTGAGTTGACCAATGGATTCTTCACAAAATTTCCTTGATTTTAGACCCTTGAATTGCCAAAATCATGTTTATATAGACCAAGAAATTAATTTTAAAAGTTCTTAAAAAATTCACATTGAAAATTACCCAATAGAGCAACCAAAATCAAGATTTTACCTCAATCAATTATCCCACATCAGTTTCCAAGCTCGCCAATACATTTTCCTCAAAAAAACTAACAAGTTTACTTTTGAAGTACCCAATTTGGAGCTCTAAACTCAAGTTATGGGGTTTTGAAGTTGAAGAAAAAGAACAAAAATGGGTTGCACCAGCACAGCTGCAATGCCTCTTTTTGGCAAAGTCTAATCTCTCCGACGTGGTACTCGATATTCGTTTGGAACCCTGTGTATGGAAATGATATATGCTTTTCCAAAAAATTCATAGTTCTGAACTCAATGGAACACTCATAATTTTCATCCAAGTTCATCTCGACAAAAAGTGGGTATCACGTCTAAGCGCCATTTTAAGCCAAAATCTACTAGGAGGCTCGGAATGAGATCGGAAGCATCGAGAACCATATGAAAGGTCGTTCTAGACCAAACTCACAATCTAAAGATAATTGTGCTGTCAGAATTTTTATCTGAGCGCATTTTCTATGAATGTTGACCAAAGTCAACCATAAGCCAAATATCAAAGGCAAAAGCGCCAAATGACCCCAAACTCATACTGATTACCTTGATAATCATGTTGACCATGCTACTAGCCTAATTTTGTCATTCTAAAGTTGATGAAAATGTTAGAATTCTATTCTGAGACTGTTTACCTAAAGTTAGATCAAAGTTAACTTTTCAAGTTATAAAAGCTCTAATATAGGGAAACGGGCCTAAAACCTAAATGAATAACCAGGAGACCAAACAGTTAGTGCCAGCAAGTCACAAATAACTTGGAGTTGCTATAGGAAAGATCTAAAAGTGGAAAAGGTCAGAATATTAAAAAAATGACCTGGAGGGTCATTACATGACTCTATGAAAAGGTCTAATTCACCTCCGAAAACTTGTGTTACAAAATGGAACAACATTCGAGGATCGGAATAAAGGAAATCGAAACATACAAGAAAACACCATTAAAGCTAAGAATACCCCACCATGGAAGCATCTATAACATGAAAATTACCTTAAACAAAGGTCCCCCTACAGTTTCAAAAAATCCAATACATTAACCACGATAATTTCTAATAACCCAACCTATCCCAAAAAAGTTATAATGAGAGAGAAAATGATTTTGGAAATTTTGCACAATGGTTGGTCCGTGTCTTGTCATAACTTAAAAGACCAGGTGAACTTACCCTTCGCGTTCGTGAGAGACAAGGTCATAGTCGTGACCCTCACAATTGCGGAGGCCAGATCTCATGATTGCAATAACCAATAGTGTTCAAACATAGTTAACCATTCATCGTGATCATAGCCAGAGGCCGCGCAATCTCAATTCCCAGGCATATTGACCTTGCGCGACCACTGAGGCTTTATCACGATCGTGATGAAGAAGGTCACCTTCCCTAAAAAATATTGCAATAGCTGGTTTTGGACAAGTCCAAAATATCTGATGGGGTGCTTGGGATTTTTTCATAACCCTGTGCATGCAAACAAACTATACTACCCAACCAAATTTGAGCAGACTATGTCACTAACCTGAAATGACCATTCTAGAACCATCATAATTTCATTTTGAGGTCATTTTCCTAATGTTTTGATTGAAAACAACTATTTATGTTTTAAAAACTTTAAAATATGAAAACAGGCATAAATCCCGAAAATAATTTACAAAGCAACCAAACAGTCAGTGCCGGCAAGTCAAATGACTTGGGGACTTTATAGAAATTTTTTAAATGGCAAAAATAATGCATTTACACAGAAATGACCCGGAGGATAATTACAGTACATGCGATGTAAGGTATTTTCTTTCTCTGCATCTGCAGGCTTGTGATGAAGCTTCTCCCTAAAAACTTCTTGATCCTCAAGCTAATTAGTTGTTCTAGGTGTCTTGGAAGTTCCATTTGATTCACATCATCAACTTCTGATCCAGTTGTCCTTTTCTAGGTAGGAGTAACTAAATTTTACGTATGCAGTCCATCATCAAAATTAGAATCGAGGATATATTTATCTCTTCTTTTCAATTTTAGGAAGTAAAAAAAACAGTTATCTTGAGTGTTTTCACTGCTTATCAGTTCTAGAAATTTTTTGAATGTAGTGGAGGTTAATAGTTTAGAACAATGGGGATCTATTGGCCAGGGGTATGGTGAATTCTTTTGGTTGGTGTCACAATGGCTCACGATGGAACAGTGACTAAAAGAGGTCAATGACAGTGCTCATGGTGGAGTTAAGACTTGTTTTCATGGTAAATGAGGAGGAAAAGGTGGTTCGCGGTGGGGATTGGAGGGGGAAAG
This sequence comes from Solanum dulcamara, assembly GCF_947179165.1. Classification (NCBI taxonomy): domain Eukaryota; kingdom Viridiplantae; phylum Streptophyta; class Magnoliopsida; order Solanales; family Solanaceae; genus Solanum; species Solanum dulcamara. The sequence continues at coordinate 64,982,302 of NC_077240.1, forward strand.
TGGGCAATGGAATGAGAAAAAGGGAGATCCGCGACGGCTTCAAGGGTTGTTTGTTAGCGATTAGGGTTAAAAGATTGTTTAAATGATGATATAATTTTAATTTATCATTTATAATGTGTGCTAGTTTTGGTAGCATTGGTGTTTTAGCTGTATTTGCCGATAATTAATTTATAATCTTTCTTGGTGTTATGTTGAATCAATAGATTAATACAAACAGAAAATTAAAGAGTAAATAAATATGAAAATACATGTTAGACTAAAAGTTTATTTAAGAACATGTGGTGCAAATTCTAAAAAGGTAATTTTATTTTTCCTCGACTCATATTGTAATTTTGAACAACTTGAGCAATTACAATGAGTGCGACATGGTGCTTCTACCACCCGGGGCCAAGTAAGCAAAAGCTTCTTAGAAGCGACACGAACAATAGTATTACCATCCAATGAAATAGACAACCAATCCAAACACACTTGTTTTCCCACAGCCTCATGCTCAACAACTTACTAATAAATTGTGGAAATTTTCTTATGGTGTTCTTTCTCTGCCCTTAACTAAAGTAAACATAAACTCAATATTGCACCCAGAATATTCACTTTTTTCTTCCTGAAGAACCTTGGATCAGTCTCTGCTAATAATTCAATCAACAATTTCAATAATTTTGAGTTGTATCCTCTTTTGCTCAATGCCTCATTCAACATCTTCATCATCAACTGCAACAAGTCCTGAAACTTTTTCCTATCACTCAAGTTCGATAATATAATGATCCTTCAGGTCATTTTTGTGTAAATGCATTCTCTTTATTGGTTAGAGCATTCCTATAGAGACCCTAAGTCATTTATGACTTGCTTTCACTAACTGTTCGGTTGCCTGGTCATTTGATTGGAATTTATGCCCATTTTCTTATTTTTGAGATTTTGAAACTTGAATAGTTGATTTTAGTCAATACATTGGGTAAACAACTTCACAATGGAATTCTGATGATTCCACAAACTCTGACATGGTCATTTTAGGCCAATGGCATGGTTGGCTCGAGTCATGAGGCTTTCAGTATAAGCTTGGACCCTTAGGTATTTTAGCCTATAAGTTTTGGCCTATGATTGACTTTGGTCAACATTCTTGAAACATGCACTCAGATAAAATTTATGTCAACCTGGTTAGCTCTGGAATGTCGAGTTTGATCTAGATTTACCTTTTGTGCGCTTTTTGAGGCATACATCGAATATCGAGGGCCTTTGTGTAATAGACAAAAAATGGCACTTGGGTGTGGGCCACACTTTTTGTTGAGATAACCTTGAATGGAAATTTCAACTACCGCATTGAGTTAAGAATATTGAATTTGTTGAGTAGCATAGTTTGTTTTTGCGTATGAGGTTCCAAATGAATCCATAGCACCCCGTCAGAGACTTACACAAGGCTAAATCTCAACCAATGCAACTGGTGTTGATACCTCTGCTTTTGCAGCCATGGATCTGCATTAGGTACCCTCTCTTAAGTGGCCAGGGAGTCACTTAAAGAAGGAGGGCTAGCTGGGTGGGTGTCACTTTAGTGGCTTGGCGTTTGTTAAAGCGACCCTCGCTTTAGCGGCCAGGGACTTGCTTTAGCGAGGCCCGCCTATGAAGGCCTTGTCTCTTTAGAGACATTAGGGTCACTTTTGCGGCGCCTGAGGGTTCTCTTTAGAACTGTATTTCAGCTTAGTTTGTCAATTCAAATGTTGATATCTTCTTCGTTTTACTGGATTGTGGGGAATTGTTGAAGGAATTTGTTGGAGTGTTCAAAAAGTATTGAATAATCTTCGGTGGAGGTAAAATTCTTGTTTTAGCTGCTGTCCTAGTTTTTTCCTTAGCTTTAATGGAGAATTATTTTCCATGTTCGATTATGGGCTATCCCAAGCCCTGAATTGTGTTCTATTTTGGGAAACAAGTTCGGGGTGCTAATTACGACCTGTTAGCAAAGTCAATTTTAGAATTTTCAACATGGGTCCCACATTTCTATTTTAAACTCCAAAATTGGTTTGTATCCATTTTTAGTAACATGTGATTCTATTTTTGATAATGTGGCAACGTTCTGAGGCCAAACAGAAGGGAAAGCTCCAGAGATTTAATTTTAGAGCGTGCATGATAGGACTAAATGTAGGCTACGTGTCACGACCCGAGACTACCTCTAATTCATAACACAATTCTTAGAGTCACAAGTAATAATCATATACCAATCCACATTATAAAAATAATATAAGAATAGTTGTTTATATCATGATTTTGTAACATAATTTATCCATACACTTACCTTTTTAAGCATCTAAATCATGCTTTCATTCATATTATGAGAAAATCTTTCATAATTCACTGATACATTTTCCCTGAAATATAATTCGTCACTTTAATGGAACATTCATAAAATCCTTCATCAATTTCATAATTCTAGTTCCTAGTTCATATTAAAAATCATAGGAATAATTTCACAACCCAAGTCTACACCCTATGTGTGGTTGACACTCAGAAATCATTGTTGGTTCCCAAGTGAACCCTTGGCTTAGCTAACTTACTAAACTAAAGACTTACTCATAGAAAGCATACTAAAATGGGCACAATAAATGTAAATAAACTTAGAAATATTAAGTATAAAACTCAAAGCTCATATATATATATATATATATATATATATATATATATATATATATGATACATGACTCAATGTTTTCTAAACATACTCAAATGAATAAACAGGCACTATTTGACTAGTGTATGAAGCTTTTAAATATTGACTCTCAAATCGGTACTGGGACAGGCCCACGGCTACCTCAAACTGATAAATAAATGACTAAAAAGTAAAGACTCAAGAGCACCTCTGAATGCAAAGAGGTCTCATCAAAGTTGGGTAGAAAGCTGATCTTCAACAATGTGCCTGTTGAGGAACTCTATCACCTGTGTCTGCATCATAAAAAGATGCATCGCCAAATAGCGTTAGTACATGGAATTTATGGTATGTAAAATACCGAAAATAAAACTTACTCAAGATACTCAAATCAATGAACTCAACTCTGAAAATAGCCCAACTCAATAAAGCATGCAATATAATAATACAATTCTTTAAAAGTATATAAAAAGTATAATAATTTACTTTATTGGGAAATTCTTTAACAGACAACCATCTCCATAAGCCCCGTGATGATACAACGTTCTACCCACATTTCCAGAGCCATCATATACCTTGATAGAGTATAGGACAATAATTAAACTATGGATCCATCTAAACACTCCTCTTTTGGGACTATGTAGAGTAGTCTGAATGAACGGTACGATCCTATCTATGTTGTCCGCATAGGTTTTGGGGTTTGAGTTATCTAAACATTTTACCAAAATTACCGGTCTCCGCAAAGTTGTAAGACCATGTATGGGGAATGAAACCCGCCTATTTCCTGAAGGTTAAGGAAGTTGGTGACCTGATGGAAGGGGATCCGTGAATCGAAGTCCCTCTACTCAAATCAGTGTTCGATACTACTTCCAAAAATATCTTTAATTTGCTCATATCATAAGTGAGTGTATTTTCTCGATCAACACTTTAGTCTCTTCTGCACTTAGATCAAACTCGACTTTTCTTAACACACCTCTTCTATTTAAGATAATTAAAATCTAATCTCAATAATGTATTTAAAAAGTATACTTTCACTTCTCAACTCAATCTCAAAAATAGTTTTTAAAATGTAGTAACACTCATGCTTGAAAATAGAAACCAAGAGACTTCTTGAAACTCAACTCTTGCTCAAAATGATAACTAAGACACTTCTTAAACTCATCTCATGCTCAACTATTTTTTTAATTTAATAGTGAAAGTGGGTTAATGTGAATGTAAACATGAACCCAAAATCTCTAAATCTCAACTCATCAAAGTATAATCAAATAGACATACTAGAATTCAATAAAGAATTATATAGATACTAAAGAATTTACTTTATTGGAATTGAAATTCAAACTCAAAGCTTAACTTGACTATATGGAGATGTAGAGAATGGGGAAAAACATAGTCCAACATTATAATAACCTTATATACCTGGAACAAAGATTATCTAAGAGAAATTCGAAGACTTGGCATGAAACTCTTGAACCCTAGATCTTCTCCTTCTTTCCAAATTTTGCTTTCAAAAGATTTAAGTGTTAATGAGAGAAAAACCCCATTGGATACTGGAATGCTCTCAAAAAGGGTTGGATTAAGTTTGGGAAAGGTGGGGAAATGACTGGAACGTCCATAATTAAATTGGATTTGGGTTGCTACATGTCCGTTCCTGCAGACCGTAGAAGGTCACCCGTAGGAATCATGGTTCAAAATTGGACTTCACTGTCTCAAGGCTTGGTGGGTCTATGAATTGGCTTTTACTGGCCATAGACCTATTGATGGGTCATTCAAGACCACTCATAGAACTAGACTAGGATTGGGCTTGGGTTCTATGGATCCCTTCAACGGTTCATGCACTTACGTATGGGTCGTAAAATCCATAAATAGGAACCTTGTGTACATTCCAGTAGCTGTTGGAATGTGACACTGAGATGTATGATTAATTATTATGAGTCATAGGACATGTTACAACCCATAACTATGGCTCGTAGAAAGTGACCTAAGGCTCGTAGAACTTCCTACGGATCGTAAGTTGGGTCATAGAAGTGGTCCTTGACCACTGAGATTTGACTAAGTATGGGAGGGGTCTACAAACCACACATACGACCCATAGACCTTTCTACAAATCATAATTTCCCTCGAGTCCTTACTCGACAGTCTACTTCTTAACACTTTCTCTTAGTTCTCGAACCTTATCTAGGCTAGAATAGTATGGGGTGTTACAATATCTCCCCCTTGGGATCATTCATTCTTTAATGATGACCAAGTTAAAAGGTTACTCAAGGCACGAATACAATGCAAGAACTTAAAACATAATAATAACTCATTAAGTTTATCAAAACTCAAGAAGGTACTAACTTAGAGATAGGAATAGGAATATTACCTTCAACATCATCACAAGGAGGAACGAATAGGTACGGGTACTTGTATTTCATATCCTTTTAGGCTTCCCATGTAGCCTATTTAATAAATTAATTTCTCCACAATACATTAATTGAAGAGACTTCTTTGGTCCTCAACTTACGAACCTGATAATCTAGAATTTGGAAACAAATCTCCTCATAGGACAAACATTCATTTACTCTAATGTTTTCTATAGGGACAATGAGCAAAGGATATCCTAAGCATTTCTTAATCATGGAGATATGGAACATTGGATGGATGACGTTTAACTCTAATGGAAGCTCTAACTCATAGACGACATTGCCAAGCCTCTTTATAATCTAGTAAGAACCAATGTATCTGGGACATAAACTCCCTTTCTTCCCAATCCTTATGACACGTGGGTAAAAACTTCAGATACACTCAATCACCTACCACAAACTCCAAGACTTTCTTCCTAACATCTGTTTAGGATTTCTAATGACTTTGCCCAGTTTTCAACCTCTATTGAATGATTTTCACTTTCTCTATAGCTTGATGAGCCAATTCTGGACCTATTAATTTAGCTTCACCAATTTCGAACCAACCAATTGGTGATCTATATCTTCTAACAAAAAGAGCATCATATGGAGCCATTTTAATACTCGAAGAAAAGCTATTATTATAAACAAACTCAATAAGAGTTAAGTGGTCATCCAAATTACATTAGAAGTCTATAACATAGGCTCTCAATATATCCTCAAGAGTCTAAATTATACAGTTTGCCTGAAATCTATCTGCGGATGAAAAATGATAATAAGATTCACTTTTGAACCCAGACCATTTTGAAATGACTTCCAAAATTATGTAGTGAATTGGGTACCTTTTTCTAAAATGATAGAAAAGGAAACTCTATGCAATCTAACTATCTCTCTAATGCACAACCTTGCATAATCCTCTAATAAATCTGTAGTTTTAAGAGGGAAGAAGTGGGATGATTTAGTCATCCTATCCCCAATCAAGCAAATAGAGTCATGCTGTCTACGAGAATCCAGTACATTTGTTATGAAGTCCATATTAATCATCTCCCAATTCCACTCCGACAACTCTATATTTTGAGTTACACCACAAGGCCTTTGATGTTCAAATTTGACTTGTTTGCAATTTGGGTAATTAGACACAAACTCTATTATATCTCTCTTCATACCATTCCACCAATAGACTTCTCTCAAGTTATGGTATATCTTAATAAAGCTCGAATGTATTGAATATTTGGAGTGATTGGCCTGTGTTGTTATTCTATCTCAGAGACCATAAAAACTTGGAACGCATAATCTACCTTGCTAACTCAATACTACATCTTCACCTTTTGCAAAAGCCATAACTTTTTGTTTATGAACATTCTCTTTCAATTGAAGGAAGATAGGGTCTTGGTCTTGCTTCTGTTTCACCTCCATAACTAGTGAAGACTCAGCCCTATTCTGAACAATAAGTCCTCCCTTATCAGAGTCCACAAGACGAACTCCTATACGTGCAAGTCTATATACTTCTTTTGCCAACTCCTTCTTCTCTTCCTCAACATGAGTGGTACTCCCTATGGACAACCTACTAAGAGCATCAGCAACAACGTTAGCTTTACCTAGATAGTAGAGAATACTCATGTCATTATCCTTGAGCAACTCAACCTATCTTCTTTATCTTAGGTTCAGCTCTTTCTGAGTAAACACATACTGTAAGTTCTTTTGATCAGAGACACGCCATAGAGGTAACGATACCAAATCTTGAGAACAAATACGACTACTAAAAACTCTAGATTATGAGTCAGATAATTCCTCTCATGGATCTTAAGTTGTTTCAAAGAATAAACTATTAATTTACTCTCTTCATCAAAACACAACCCATTCCAACTCAAGAGACATCATAGTAGATTACAAAATTATTTGTTCCCTTGGGTAGTGATAAAATAGGAGCAATAGTCAATCTTGTTTCAAATCCTGCTCATTTCTCGAATAGATCAGAATGTCATCGATAAAAAAATAAGAAAGATGTCTAGATACCACTTGAACACTCTATTTATGAGGTCTATAAATGCCGCAGAAGCGTTAGTCAAACTAAAGGACATAACTAACAACTCATAGTGATCATATCGGATCTGAAGGCTATCTTTGGAATGTCACTTTCTTTCACTTTTAGTTGATGATAGCCTGATTTGAGGTAAATCTTGGAGAAAAAAGTGGCACCCTGAAGTTTGTCGAATAGGTCATCTATTATTGGAAGTTGATACTTATTCTTTATGGTGACCTTGTTTAACTAACAATAGTCAATGCACATTCTTAAAGAAGCATCTTTGTTTCACACGAATAGATGAGGAGCACCCTAAGGTAAGACACTCGGCCTAATGAATCCCTTATCTAAGAGATCTTTCAACTCTTTTAATTCCGTGGTAGCTATTTTTATGGCAGAATAGAAATAAGCTGATTATCGGGAATAACATCTATTTCAAAGTCTATCTCCCTATCAAGAGGGACTCTAGACAAATCTCAGGAAAGACTTAAGCAAACTCATTTACTACAGGAATAGATTGAATGGAAGGTGTCTCTATGCTATCATTTCTAACTCAGAAAATAAAGTAGATACACCTCTTAGAGACTAACTTTATGTCCTTAAGATATGAAATAGATTCTCTTAGCTAGAATCTATTAGACCCTAAGTTAACTTGGCCTCAATAACTCACTAACAAAAAGACTTACTCATGAAAAACATACTCAAATTGGCACAATAAGTGTAAATAAACTTAGCAATATGAAGTTTAAAACTTAGAGCTCAAATATACACACACACAAAAATATACTCAAATGAATAAATCGGACATCGTCTTACTAGTCGATGAAACCTCTAAATACTGACTCTGAAATAGATACCAGGACAGGCCCATGGCTACCTGAATCTGATAAATAAATGATTGCAATTAAAGACTCAAGAAAAACTCTAATGCAAATAGCTCTTACCAAAGCTGGGTAGAAATTTATATTCAACAATGAACTTGTTGAGGATCTCTATAATCCGTGTCCGCATCATAAAAAGATGCAGCGCCAAATAGCATCAGTACATGGAACGAACGGTATGTAAAATAGCTGAAAGAAAAGTTACTCAAGGAACTCAACTCTCAAAATTGCTCAACTCAATAAAGCATGAAATATCATAAAACAATTCTTTAAAAGATACGAAATAATGAATGCAACTTAGTAAATAAAAAGTATAATACTTCACTTCTTGGGGAGTTTCTCTAACCTACAACAATCACTATGAACCTTTTGATGATACAACATTCTGCCCATATTATCAGAGCCATCGTATACATTGCCAGGGTATAGGACGATAACTGAACTATGGATCCATCCAAAAGTCCTCTTTATGGACAATTAGGAATAGACCAAATGAACTGTACAATCTTATCTACACTGCAGATGTATCTTATGGGGTTGGAGTTATCAAAACTCATATCCAAATCGATGCTCGATACTACTCCCAAAAATATCTTTAATCTTAAGAGAGTGTATTACTCAATTAACACTCTTAGTATCTTTTGGACTTAGCTCAAACTCAAATTTTCTTAACTCATATCTTCTCTTTAAGAAAGGTAAAATCTCATATCAATAAGGCATTTAAAAAGCATACTTTAACTTCTCAACTCAATCTCAAAAATAGAAATAAGTAACTTCTTCAAACTTAACTCATGCTCAAAATAATAACTAAGAGACTTCTTAAATTCATCTTATGCTCAACTATTTCGTCAATTTAATAGTGAAAATAATCATTCTTTTAACTCGAACAATGCGCACAATATTCAATGTAAAACTCAACTAGGGTTCATGTGAATACAAACATGAATCCAAAATCCCAAAAATGCAACGCATAAACGTATAATCAAATATACATAATAAAATCAATAAAGAATTATAAAGATACTCAAGAATTTACTTTCTCATAATTGAAACTCAAACTTTGTAATGACCTAATTTCTCATGCCATGATGGCACCTGCTAACACCCACCTACAGGTAAGCCTTACCCTCAAACCTTAACCCATAACCAAAGACAATAGTCTATTAAGCGGAAGATAGCAATGAGAAGAGTGAGAGCAACTAAAATAAAACACAAGGAACCACTCAAGACCTGGCTTCAATCAGTAATCGACCTAGCATCAGTCACTAATCGAGCATCTAAATCAACATAGGAGTACAAGACTTTTAAAATACAAATATAATTACAAATAGTCTTTGGAAGTCAGTAAAGACCAGTTCTAATCCAACATAGATAGAAATTGACAACTCCGGATGCCAGGAGCTCACCAAATCTCCGAGTGAAAAGTTGCTCCACACTAGTCTAAATTAATAGTGATAACTCGTACTATAATCTGTAGGGGACAGAAGTGTAGTATGAATACTAAATGAATGGCACTCAATAGGCATAGGCTGACTGAGCTCCATATAGAAAGAAAGTATCAATCACATATAACCAGGTAAATATAGCACAAGTGACTAATCAAGAACTAATATAGGGTATTATAGGAAATAAAGCAAGGAAATAGGATACATGGATGAAAGAGAAGAGTCAAGAAATGCATATGAAAGCACTAGCCAACAATCGATTTACAATGAGAAGGTATCATAGGAATCAACTAATAAAGAATGGAACACTAACTGCCATCGTTAATCATATAACCACCTAAGGAATAAACCAACTGAACCTAGCAAAACAATATCAACCACAACGCCAGACTAACACACCCTACAGACCAACTATAAATCGAATAAGAGATAAGTACAAGTATAATCAAATAATAACCGATCGGACGCCCATACCCTCGAGTGGTATAAATAATAACAAACATACACCTTGACCCCCAAAACATCATGGGACCAAACAACAAACAAATATACTGGTGATAGGCAATGCTAATGAATGCAAGTTTATAGTAGAAACTAGTGATGTCATTGGTGGCTCTCAAAGATTTTCAATAACAACTGTATAGACCTACCTTGACCCTTGGCCATCCAAGTGGGACCCATGAAGCTCCTTCATCCAGTTCAGTGGTGTACTGGCCAGAGAGGCCATAGGAGATGCCAAAAGTTTGTATACACTGCCTGGGTCTGAACCAGGTCTTATATAAACATGTAGCATCTTCGTAGTGGTACTGGAGAGTGAGCAGCAAAGTTGATGTGCAAAAAATCAAAACTGCAAGTACAGGCTAAAGGCATCCTAAATACAACCAAAGAATAAAAAGGGTGATGCCGCGCTAGATGTCAAAAAATTTGAGTGTATCTTTGATGCCTTTGAAATTATCTGTATAAAACGAGTACATCCTCGACTCCTTGTAAATCTCAAAACCATTGCCCAAATGATCTAGGTGGTATGACTCCCGTTAAAACTGGTTTACAAGTAGTAAAAACGTGAGAAAGCCTTCTAAAAAAATAGTAGTGAAAACCCATAAAGAATTCGACATCATACCATAAAACATGTGAAAGATCTCAATCAATGCAAGCATGTCATCACCGTTATCCAAAAAATATAATACACAGTCCGAATAATACATCAAGTCATACCATACTAACAAGGAAAATAAATTAACTTGGCATCACAAGCCTGATGCTAAACAAAAAGTGAAGTAATCGGAGATTGGCTAAAAATTAAATAGGGGAGAAAGTATCTCAAGGATCGACGCCTTCCCCCTAATAATTCCATATCAGCCCTCGACGAGTATAGCTAAGCCGCATATATGTCTAGGATGAGTCACAGAGGTCTTCAACCCTAGCATTAAGGTACACCAACCATCACAAGCCCTTTCGAAAGCTACTCCTAGCTATAAGGGCGCTAGATCATAAGCTAAATCATCTAAGTCTCAAACCTAGCCTAAGAACATTAATACCAATTCTAAGCAGGATAATCTCACCAATCCAATAAGCAAGTAAAGCCACAATCCTAAGATAGGGATTTTAAGACACTATGCTAGTCAAAGGCTCACTCGGAGTCAAAAAAATCAAATAGGAGGAAAGCGCCAAACTCAAAAAATATAAACCTAAATCACATAGAATATATACTAGACAATATCTACTAAAGCTTAGTCAAAGTAGGAGACAGTAGCCTACCTCGAAGCCCATCGTGTGCACTTCGAATAAACCAAATTGATGCTCTCCACTTCCAAATCACCTCTAATTATTGCCACGCTAATAAAATGTTAATCACGACGTCAATACGAATGTGTTGACACAAAAATCATATTTTTTAGAGACGGACCCAAAATTAGGTCTAAAATGGGATTGTGGACCCTCATGGGGAATCTCAAATTTGACTCCCTGAAATGGTTTATTTGATCTTAATGAACTTATGCTCCGAAATACATTACAATTGGATCCTGAAACATTGAAATTAGTCCATGCAATGTAGCTCACCATTAATGGAGAAATCAAATAAGAGAACAACCCCTTTGGGAATGAAAACACCTCAAAATGATGCTTTCCATAGCTCTCCAAATACTCCACATCATAGTCAAGATCACCACAAACACTTAGGACTTTGAATCATAAAAATTGAACTGGAAGAGAGAGAGAAAAGAGAGTTGAACTTGGAAGAATAACCTGAAAATCAGGCATGAAATAAACCCACAAGCATTGTGAAAGCGACCCAAAAGATCGCTTAAAAGGCTACCTCAAGAGAGACGGACCTTGCTTTAGCGAAGGCCTTGTCTCTTTAGGGAGGGGTCGCTTTAGCGAAACACTTATTGTGTTAGCGACCAAGGGTGGCTTTAGCGATGTACGTGCAAATGAGCTTTAAAAATGCCCAAGCCTCTGATGGGGTACTCAGCATTTTTTTGGAGCCTTGGGCGCACAAATTCAAAGTTCCTTTGTACCAGATGTGCTCAAACCAGAGGTCAATACTACTCGCTAAAATATCTATAATTTGACCATATCATAAGTGAGAGTATTTCTCAATTAACACTTCAGTCTCTTTTGGACTTAGATCAAACTCGACTTTTCTTAATGCATCTCTTCAATTTAAGATAATTAAAAAAAATCTAATCACAATAACACATTTTCAACTCAATCTCAAAATTAGTTTTTTAAAATGTATTAACACTCATGCTGGAAAATAGAAACTAAGAGACTTCTTGAAACTCAACTCTTGCTCAAAATGATAACTAAGAAACTTTTTAAACTCATCTCATGCTCAACTATTTCTTAAAAAAAATTGATAGTGAAAGTGGGTTCATGTGAATTAAAACATAAATCCAAAATCTCAAAATATCCACTCATCAAAGTATAATCAAATAGACATACTAGAATTCAATAAAGAATTATATAGATACTCAAGAATTCACTTTATTGGAATTGAAATTCAAACTCGATGCTTAACTTGACTGTATGGAGATGTAAGGAATGGGAAAAAACATAGTCCAACGTTATAATAACCTTATATACCTGGAATAAAGATTATATAAGAGAAATTCGAAGACTTGGCATGAAACTCTTGAGCCCTAGATCTTCTCCTTCTTTCCAAATTTTGCTTTCAAAAGATTTAATTGTTAATGAGATAAAAACCCCATTGGATACTGTAATGCTCTCAAAAAGGCTTGGGTTAAGTTTGGGAAAGGTGTGGAAAAGACTGAAACGTCCCTAGTTAACTTGGATTTTGGCTGCTACAGGTCCGTTCCTACAGACCGTAGAAGGTCACTCGCAGGAATCATGGTTCAAATTGGACTTCACTATAGCGAGGCTTGGTGGGTCTCTGAAAAGGCTTTTACTGGTCATAGACCTATTAACGGGTCATAGAAGACCACTCGTAGAAATATAGTAGGATTGAGCTTGGGGTCTATCGATCCCTTCTACAGCTCTTGCACTTACCTATTAGTTGTAAAACTCATACATAAGAACCTTGTCCATAATCCAGTAGCTACTGGTATGTGACACTAAGGAGTATGATCAATTCCTATGAGTCGTAGGACATGTTAAAACTCATAACTATGACTTTTAGAAAGTGACCTAAGGCTCGTAGAACACCCCATGAATCATAAGTTGGGGTCATAAAAGTTGTCCTTGACCACTGAGATTTGACTATGTATGGGAGGGGTCTACGAAACACACCTACGACCCATAGACGTTTTTATAGATCATAGGTTCCCTCATGGTCCTCCTCAACAGTCTACTTCTTAGCACTTTCTCTTAGTTCTCGAACCTTAGCTAAGCTAGAATAGTATGGGGTGTTACAACGTCTCCCCCTTGGGATCATTCATCCTCGAATGATGACCAAGCTAAAAAGTTACTCAAGGCAAGAATACAATGCAAGAACTTAAAACTTAAGAATAACTCACTAAGTTTCTAAAAACCCAGAAGGTACTAACTTAGATATAGAAATAGGAATATTACCTTCAACATCAGCACTAGGAGGAAAGAATAATTGTGGGTATTTGGATTTCATGTCCTCTTAGGCTTCCCATGTAGCCTCCTCAATGAATTGATTTCTCCATAAGACTTTAACTGAAGTGACTTCCTTGGTCCTTAATTTACGAACTTGATGATAAAGAATTTGGACATAAATCTCCCTATAGGACAAACTATCTTTTACTCTAATTTTTTCTGTAGGGATAATGAGAAAAGGATATCCTAAGCATTTGTTAAGCATGGAGATATGGAACACTGGATGAACGACGTCTAAATCTAATGGAAGCTCTTACTCATAGGCGACATTGCCAAATCTCTTTATAATCTAGTAAGAACCAATGTATCACAGACTCAAACTCTCTTTCTTACCAAACCTCATGACACATTTTATGGGTAAAACCTTCAGATACACCCAATCACCTACCTCAAACTCCAAGTCTTTCTTCCTAACGTCTGTTTAGGACTTTGCATAGTTTTTAACCTCTCTTGAATGATTTTCACTTTCTCTAAAGCTTGATGAGCCAAGTCTGGCCCTATCAACTTAGCTTCACCAACTTCAAACCAACCAATTGGTGATCTACATCATTTTTCATAACGAATATCATATGGAGCCATTTTAATAATAGAAGGAAAACTATTATTATAGGCAAACTCAATAAGAGGTAAGTGGTTATCTAAATTACATTTGAAGTCTATAGCATAGGCTCTCAACATGTCCTCAAGATTACAAATTCTACGCTCTGCCTGACCATCTATCTGCGGATTAAAAATGATAATAAGATTCACATTTGAACCAAGACCTTTTTGAAATGACTTCAAAAACTATGTAGTGAATTGGGTACCTTTTTCTGAAATGATTGAAAAGGAAACTCCATGTAACCTAACTATCTCTCTAATGCATAACCTTGCATAATCCTCTGCCAAATCTATAGTCTTAATGGGTGAGAGGTGGACTGATTTGGTCATCTTATCCACAATCAAGAAAATAGAGTCATGTTGTCTACGAGACTATGGTATACCTGTTATGCAGTCCATATTTATCATCTCCCAATTCCACTCTAGCAACTCTATATTCTTAGCTACACCACAAGGCCTTCGATGGTTAACTTTGACTTTTTTGCAATTTAGGAAATTAGACACAAACTCTGATATATCTCTGTTCATACCATTCCACCAATAGACTTCTCTCATATCATGGTACATTTTTATAGAGCCCGGATGAGTTGAATATCTGGATCTATTGGCCTCTGCCGTTATTCTATATCAGAGACCATCAACACTTGGAATGCATAATCTACCTTGATATCTCAATACTATATCTTCCCCTTTTACAAAAGCCATAACTTTATGTTCATGAACATCCTCTTTTAATTGAAGGAGGATAGGGTCTTGGTCTTGCTTTTGTTTCACCAACACTACTAGTGGAGATTCATCCCTATTCTGAATAATAATACCTCCCTCATCAGATTCCATAAGATAAACTCCCATACATGCAATTCTATGAACTTCTTTGTCCAACTTATTCTTCTCTTCCTCAACATGAGCGGTAGTCCCCATGACAGCCTGCTAAGAGCATCAGTAACAAAGTTAGCTTTACTTGGATGGTAGAGAATACTCATATCATAATCCTTCAGCAACTCAACCTATCTCCTCTACCCTAGGTTCATCTCTTTTTGCCTAAACACATACTGTAAGCTCTTGTGATTAGTAAAAAATCTACATGCACACTATATAGATAATGACACCGAATCTTGAGAGAAAATAACCCTGCTATGAATTCTAAATCATGAGTTAGATAATTCCTCTCATGGATCTTAAGTTATCTAGAAGAATAAGCTATTACTTTCTTCTCTGTATCAAAACACAACCCATTCCAACTCTGGACGCATTATAATAGATTACAAAATCATATGTTCCCTTGGATATGAACAAAATAGGAGCAATAGTCAATCTTGTTTCAAATCTTGCTTATTTATCAAATAGATCAGAATGTCATAGATCAACAAATAAGAAACATGTGTAAATACCGCTTGACTACTCTATTCATGAGATTTATAAATGTTGCAGGAGTGTTAGTCAAACAGAAGAACATAACTAGCAACTCATAGTGATCATATCTGATCTAAAGGCTATCTTTGGAATGTCACTTTCTTTCACTTTCAATTGATGATAGCCTGATTTGAGGTATATCTTGGAGAAAAAAATGGCACCCTAAAGTTTTTCGAATAGGTTCTTGATTATTGGAAGTTGATACTTATTCTTTATGGTGACCTTATTTAACTGACGATAGTCAATGCACATTCTTAAAGAACTATCTTTCTTTCACATGAATAGATGAGGAGCACCCTAAGGTGAGACACTCGGCCTAATGAATACCTTATCTAAGAGATGTTTCAACTCTTTTAACTCTGTGGTAGTAATTTTTATGGTGGAATCAAAATAGGCTGATTCTCAAGAAGAACATATATTTCGAAGTCTATCTCCCTATCAGGAGGGACTCTAGGCATATCCTCAAGAAAGAGTTCAGGAAATTCAATCAGTACAGGAATTGACTGAATGGAAGGTGTCTCCATGCTATCATCTCTAAATCAGAAAATGTGGTAGATACACCCCTTAGAGAGTAACTTTCTGGCTTTAAGTATGAAATTGATCCGTCCTTAGGAAAAGTGTTACTACCCTTCTACTCAATAATTGGCTCATTCAAAAAGTTAAACTTGACTACTTGGGTTCTACAATCAACTGAGGCATAACAAACATTAAGCCAGTCCATACCAAGAATGAAATCAAACCCTGCTATTTCTAACTCAACTAAGTGTGCAGAAGTATCTTTATGATAGATTGAGACTATACAATCTTGATAAACTCTCTTAGCTAGAATAGACTCACCAACAGGAGTAGAAACACTGAATTGTTATAAAGTCATTCGGTAAGGATTCCAAACTTAATAGCTACATAAGGAGTCACAAAAGACAAAGTAGCACCTAGATAAAGTAATGCATAAACATCATGAGAAAAGACTCAAAGCATACCAATGATAACATCTGGTAAATTCTCTTGGTTGTGGCAATTAGCCATACCATACAGATGGTTTGGACCTCTACCTTCCCCCAAATTAGAACCTCTCTAATAACCTTTATTTGGCGGTTCTATCAAAAAAGATTGGGCTCTATTGCCCTTATTACCTTAGTTCCACATGGGACAGTCTTTTAGATAGTAACCTAACTGTCCACACTTGTAACACCCATTGGTGCCAACAAGACCTTATCCAGTATGAGGCCTCTTATACTTACTACAAGTTGGCCTGCACGAAGAACTATTGACCATACATCTTTAGGACTAAGATCCTTGAAATCTTAAATTCTGGTTACCTTGAGACCTCTAGTCATTCCTGTTATTGGTTTTAGGTTAACTCCCTGAAGATCGAGCATAACCAGATGACATCTTCTGAAAGAAAGAGTGTCTATCATTTCCAACCTTCTAATGGTTTGACTCATTATCGGTAGACTTAGATTTCTTGCTCTGGTACTCATCCTCATCCTTCTTCTTGTTCTCCTCAACTTGTTGAGCATACATCATAAGTCTGGAGGTGTCCATACTAGAGATCAACAAAGCTACCTGATACTCCTTCTTCAAATATCTGCCTAAACCAGAAAAAAACTTCCTCATCTTGGCTCTCTCATAAGGAACTATCTCTGGAGCATATCTTTATAGCTAAATGAACTTGTGGACACACTCCTAGACAATCATCCCCTCTTGCTTCATATTTACAAACTTCTCTACCTTTGTCTCCCTCAGCTCTCGTAGAAAGAAATAATCTAGGAATATATTTTTAAACTCATACCAGACTGCAGGCATAGCATCCCCACCTCTATTTTCCTCCCACTGGTTGTACCAGACACTACTAACCTTTAACTGGTAGGAGACAAGTTGAAATCCATCTATCTCAATGGTTTGCATTACTTTCAAGATTCTCCACATGTCAACAATAAAGTTCTGAGGGTGGGATCCTCCTCAATTCTAGACCCAGTGAAAACTGGCAGGCTCATCCTCAGAAAATCTATAATTTGATTTGTAGAAGATGACTCTTAAGAACAAACAGTGGTATTATGACGACCAAACTGTGTAGCCATCAACTGGGTAAGCATATAGATAGCTCCCCTAAATTCTGCCTCCGAAGTCATAGCATCCTGAGTAGTCTATGGAACTTCCTAAATCCCATTCTCAACCTCATTTTCATTGTCAGCAGCTCGGGCTCAATTTCAGGTCTGCATTTTGGATGATTATGGAATCTCATTCTCAACAACGTTTTTTTGACTCAAAGATCTTATAGAAAACATGATCTGAAATTATGAAACTCACGAATTAGAAGAAGATTTCATAGAGTTAAACTCTACAGCATGAACTAAAGTACAAAAGAAGTAAAACCATTCCTAAACTCTTGTAGCCTTCCTATTATAGATGTGGCACATTTCACACTGTTAAGAAGGACTTAACTAAACTCGGCTTCATAGACACCCTAGGGCTCTTAAACTACATGCTCTAATATCATATTTGTGACACCCCAACCCTACAACCTAGGCATGACTGAAACTCATAAACCATTGCAGGTTCCAACTAAACCCTTGGCTTGGCTAACTCACTATGCAAAAGACTTATGAAAAACATACTCAAATTGACATAATAAGTGGAAATAAACTATTTAAGAAATATGAAGTTTAAATCTCAGAGCTCAAATATACACAAACACACGCACAAAAATCATATATATATATATATATATATATATACACACACACACACACACATATATATATATATATATATATATATGTGTGTATATATATATAGGATATGACTCAATATTTTCAGAACATACTCAAATGAATAAACTGGACACCATCTTACTAGTCTGTGAAACCTCTAAATACTGACTCTAAATTAGGTACCAGGACGGGCCCATGGCTACCTCAATTTGCTAAATAAATGATTGAAAAGTAAAGACTTAAGAGAACCTCTAATGCAAAGAGGTCTCACCAAAGCTGGGTAGAAAGTTGATATTCAATAATGCGCCTGTTGAGGATCTTTATAATCCGTGTCCGCATCATAAAAAGAAGCAATGCCAAATGGCGTCAGTACATGGAATGAATGAAATGTGAAATTGCTTAAAGGAAAGTTACTCAAGATACTTAACTGAAGGAACTCAACTCTTAAAATAGCTCAACTCAATAAAGCATGAAATATCATAAAATAATTCTTTAAAAGATATGAAATATTGAATACAACTCAATATATAAAAAGTATAATACTTCACTTCTTGGGGAGTTTCTCTAACCAACAACCATCACTATGAGCCTCGTGATGATACAACATTCTGCCCATATTGCCAGAGCCATCGTATACCTTGCCAAGGTATAGGACAATAACTGAACTATGAATCCATCTAAAAGTCCTCTTTTGGGACTATTAGGAATAGACCGAATGAATGGTACAATCTTATAAAAGCAGTACGTCCTCGACTTCTTGTAAATCTCAAAACCATCGTCCAAATGATCCAGGTGGTAGGACTCTCGTTAAAACTAGTTTAAAAGTAGTTAAAGCATGAGAAAGCCTTCTCAAAATAGTACTAAACACCCATAAAGAATCCGAGATCATGCCATAAAACATGTGAAAGTTCTCAACCAATGCAAGCATGTCATCATCGGCATCCAAACAAGATATATATAGTCTGAACATTACATCAAGTCAGACTGTACTAACAAGGAAAAGGAACTAATTGGGGTCCAATTGCTCCTTGAATATGACCACGTTCGCAATAACAGATAATGCATGTAATGGCATCACAAGCCTAACGCTAAAAAAAAGCGAAGTAATCGAAAATTGACTCAAAATTAAATAAGGGGAGAAAGTATCTCAAGGATCGATGCCTTACCCAAAACCATGTCATATCAGCCCCCGATGAGTATACCTAAGCCACACCTATGTCTATGATGAGTCATGGAGGTCTCCATCCCTAGCATTAAGGTATACCAACCATCACAATCCCTTTTTAGAAGCTATGTCTAGCTATAAGGGCGTTGGATCATAACATAAATCATCTAAGTCTCAAATCTAGCCTAAGGCCATCAATACTAATTCTAAGCAGGATAATCTCACCAACACAATATTCAAGTAAAGGCACAATCCTAAGATAAGGATTTTAACAAACTATGCTAGTCTAAGGCTCACTCAGAGTCAAGAAAATGGAATAGGAGAAAAGCCCCAAACTTGGCAAATATAAAACTAAATCACATAGAATAAATAATAGACAATATCTACTAAAGCTTGTCAAAGTGAGAGACTGTAGCCTAGCTCAAAGTCGATCACGCTTGCTTCCAATCAACAAAATAAATGCTCTCCACCTCCAAATCACCTCAATTGCTGCCACGCTAACAAAAAATTAATCATGACATCAATACGAATGTGTTGACACAAAAATCAATTTTTTAAGAGACGAACCCAAAATCGGGTCTAAAATGAGATTGTTAGACCCTCATTGGGAATCCCAAATTTGACTCTATAAAAAGGTTCATTTGAGCTTAATTAACATATGCTCCAAAATACATTACAATTAGATGCTGAAACACTTAAATAAGTCCATGCAATGTAGTTCACCATTAATGGTGAAATCAAAGAAAAGGGCAGACCGTTTGGGCAAGAAATTACCTCAAAACGATGATTTGCAAAGCTCTCCAAACACTCCACATCATAGTCAATATCCGCACGAACACTCAGGACTTCGAATCACCAAAATTGATCTAGAAGCGAGATAGAAAAGAGAGTTTGAACTTTGAAGAATAACTTAAAAATTGGGCATGAAATAAACCCACAGGTGTCGCGAAGAGACCCCGAAGGTTGCTTAAGCTGCCACCTCAAGAGAGGGGAAACACGCATAAGAGAAGGCCCTGTCGCTTTAGCGACCACCTGTCTCTTAAGAGACACCCGCCCAGGGGGGCCATGTTTCCTTTAGTGACACACTTGTCATGTTAGGGACCAAGGGTGGCCTTAGAGACGGTACTAGGTACATCTGGTGCAATAGAGCTTTGAAAATGCCCAAGCCTCTGACGGGGTATTCAAGATTCGTTAGGAACTATGCTGCCCCACCAAATTTGATTTTACGGACTCAATAAGCCCTCAAAATTTCCATCCAAGGTCATCTCGGCAAAAAGTGAGTCCCACACCCAAGCACCATTTAGAAGCCAAAAGCCACAAGGAGGCTCGAAACGAGATCGGAAGCCTCGAGAACCTCACAGAAGGTCATTCCAGACCGAACTTAATATTTCAGAGCTAACCGCATAGAAATTTTTTTAATTCGAGCATGTTTACCAAGAATGTTGACCAAAGTCAACCTCATGTAAAATTTTGAAGGCTAAAGTGTCAATTGGCCTCCAAACTCACACCAAGTGCCTCGATACTAGTGTCGACTATGCTATTAGCCTAATTTGACCATTCTAAACCTGATGGAACCATCATAATTCCATTCTTAGGTCATTTTCCTAGAGTTTTGGCTGAAGTCAACCATTCAAACTCTAGGAGTTCCAAAATAGAGAAATGGGCATGAAACCTAAATGAACGACCATGTGATCGAACTAGCAGTTCTGGCAAGTCATAAATGACTTGGGGTCTCTACAGGAAAGATCTAAATGCTAAAAAGATTAAAAAATAGAGAAAATAACTTAGAGGGTCATTATAACATCCACTACTAAAAAGAACTTTCGTTCGCAAAACTAGAAGGACAGTCACAACCTGAAGGTGTGAAAAGATTAAGGTACTAGGCATACACACTCTGCTAGACCCTCGGATACCCTCTCAGGTCAAACAACGCCATCACATAACTCAAGATGAGAGGACAAACCTTAAATTCACTGTAAACTCCAAAAAATTCTCTAAATCTTTTTTAGGCTCCAACTCTCGCCCAATCAACCCGAACTTAAGCAAAAATATAAGATTCATTAGAGGAAGACTAAACTATACCAAAAACACTGAAATAAGAGATACAGGACTATGACGGACACATCTTAATTCAAAATTCCAAATACTCGTCTTATGCTTCCAAATCCCTCTTTTTTTAGCCACCAAGGGCATTCTACCAGTCTTTAGCTATCCAATAAAACTTTCAATCCCATCTAAAACTTTCTTACCGAACCACACCATACAAACCTTTGAGGATTTACCCACTACTACTGAACTTTAAGGGATGTCAACAACCTAAGCAAGGAAGACAACTTGGGCAACATCCAAAATTCCAATCTCAACTTCAAGAACCAACAATCTAAGATGAAACCCACCTTTTGAAGCTAAAAACCCCACTCCAAAGGATGATTATCCCATGAATGACAAGATTGCACTGAGCCCAGCTCCACTGACATACTTCAGCCATAGGAACTTCTAAAAAGTCGGCATTATGTGCCTACTACCTACTCTACCACCTTAAGTTTGAGCTAAGAATCCTAGTCAAGGGAAACCAAGCTGGTGGTGGTGCAAAACCATGGACAATTGATCAATAATGGTCCAAGAGCACTAACTCTGTCTCACAAGCATCACAATCTACCGAATATTGCAAAAGCAAACCTCGTATCCTAACAAGTTTAAAATCACAAACTCCACAAATTACTTTGCCCCCATCCTATAGATGAACCTTCTAAACAACATCCCAACTTCCACCTTCGGCTATATTTGAAGACAATCACGAACACAACCACTCTAACTCTAACTGACACCCTAAACCTCAAGAGCTACTAACATAACCGCAAAGAACTAATAATAGTAGTAATGGGGCACAAAGAGAGATCACACTTTATATCCTTAAGACTGAACCAAATAATTCCAAACGACAAAGATAGACATCTAAGCCAAGAAAACTAGAGTGGTAGAAGATGAATACTAATCGAATTAAGGCTAGCTTTGTATAATAATAAGAGGAGCCATCCAACCACTATCTCAATAGGATAACACGCAACTATGGTGGCCCTCAATGCCAAGTAGATCCTCTAGAATCACCATTCCCAAAACTAACAAATCTGGTCTAGCCACCTATCTAATAAGAGTCACCACCACAGCAAAATCGACAGTAAGGGAGACAAAAAGGTAACTGCTAACTAGCCCGACTGCAATCTCATAACACAACAACCAAGGCAAAGACACAGGAAATTGATCAACCGCTACTACTCAATACAGAAACTCGACCTAATCAATCCACTACTTAAAAAAATCAGCTACAACACAAAAACATAAACATATAAGTCTAAGTAAGCTACAACAACAGTCATGAGATAAATAACAAGTCAATTAGGAAAGTATGGGTATGAAAACCCCAAAACCACATAATACAAATAATAAAGGTTAAAACAATACACAATATTATTGATACCTAGATCCAAGTCCTCTAGCTGAACTGTAGAAGCATAGAACTTATTATGACCGACCTTAGCCTAAACACCTGAAGTACCACTAGCAACACTCTAAGGACTACCTATACCTGAAGGTGATATAAACCCATGAGACTGACCTGGATAAGAAAATTGTGCACTGCTCCCACGCTGGGGAAACTCTCTAGAAAAATGACCAAACTCTCCATAGATATGGTAAGGCTCAACAACTATGGTTTGAGGAGTAGACAAATCCATAAGTGTTTGAAGGATCAACCCTCGCCTAGGGAAATCCCTGGACCAGTGATCAAACTCCCCATAATCATAACCTGACTGAGGTTGGAAGGGAGAAAATCTGATCCCCTTGAGCTTTAATTAGCACCAGAACCACCCTAATAGGGCTGACTACCATCTAAAATTAGAAGAGTCGCCTGAATAGGCTAATTGGGCTAACCCTGCTGATATCTATCCTATTGGAACCTCTGACAGGTCCTGTCATACTTGTCCCTGCTCCTAGCTTACTGCACCGGGGCTCCATGACCTAGATGTCTAATATGAGAACCTCAAGATCCCAAACCTAAATTCTACCTATTGTAAGCTTCATGAACTGCCACAAAACCTCTTAGGACATGAGGTGCTACCTTCATAGGCCTAATGGGCCGAAAATAAATATGATCCTCACTTAACTGATACTCGCCCTAAAGTGGAATGTCATCACCACTATGCTTTACAACTATCTCTGTAATCCTTAAGATATGTTTGCTTCACAACCCTTGTATGACTAACTACTTGACGAAAGGTGGAATCAGCCTCTATCAAGTGCTCCGATGTTAAATAGAATGGCAACGACAATCCCTTAATAAACTCCCCACTTATATCCCGATCTGCAGGGGATGGCCCACTTAAACAATCCTATGACATATTCCGATACTAATGACGAACCCTACTAGGGAACCACCAACCCATCTCTAGCCTGAGAACCATCCACCAAAGCTCTAATAGAACCTATTGATGCTCTGATCTGGTCCATTAGAAGCCTCGTGCTATCTATCTAAGAAGGAATGTATTTTGAAGGATCAGTTTTAAAGATTATTCAAAGTAAGGATACATGATAATTAGGGTTGGGCATTCATTCAGCTAGGTTCAGTTTTTTGGGTTTTGGTTTGTGAAAATGTTAATCCAAACCAATGTAAAATAAATTAGGTTCAGTTCGATTTTTACAATTTTGGTTCGGTTTATTTCAGTTCGATTTTTGGTTTGTGAGATTAGTTCAACAAATTCACTTCATTCAGTCCTTCATATGAATTTTTGAAAAATATACCACTGCTAGTATGTTTTAATCACAAAGATAAATATGTAACACACACAACTAATACTCACACAAGAAAAAAGAGAAAAATAGACACAAGCAAAAATAAATTTTGTTCAAAATACATATAAATAGATGTAGTGAATTGCAATGAGAATATATTTAAAAAGATCCAGTGCACGCACAACCCTTCCACAGGCTACAACATGTGGCTTCAGGCAATAGAATTCAGGCCTCTACTGTGGAGGGTATATAAATAAAATTTGTTTTTTTGATTAACTAAATTAAAATAGCTAAAAAAATTGAATCAAAGTATTGAATTTTTAGAATTTAAAATTAAACCAAACAAAACAAATCAAAAAAACAAAACCAAAATTTAAAAGATTTTGGTTTAGTCGGTTATTTTGAATTGAATCAGATTATGCCCAGCCCTAACAATAAGGGGTCATGAATAGAACTTCCTAGAAATGTCCCATATCCTCCCAAGGATAGCATACGAGTGTCTTCATATCTATCTGCAGGACACTACCTATAACACCCCCTAAAAACGTTGTATATTGTGTTCCAATTCTCGATGAAAATGATATTACTTCTGTATTTTGGGCATAATTTTTCATAAAATGGTCCAAATTAGGTAATTCAAATTTTTGAATAACCTAAAGATCATTACCTACAATTTTAATGAATACCATAGCTTAATATTTAGAAGCTAAATAGGTCAAATAAATTAATTTTTGCAAGATCTGGTGTTGTGATAAAATGGAGTAATTGTAGAAGAAAAAGCATATAGCATTGTAATAACCCATTAGATCGTTTTGAATACTGGGAATTTTTATTTCATAAAAGACTCATTCCGTAAATTTTTAATTGGGTATTTGGGACTTTTCTATAACTATGGTTATTTAATTGAGGGATGAATTTAGATAACCTATTTAGTTAATGGGCTAAAGTAATAATATATTTAATACCCTATGCTCCTTATTTATTAAAATAAGTAGAGAAGCTTGTCACTTTGAATACTAAACTATTTAGAAGAAAAAAAAAAGAATCAGGCGAAAGCTGCGTCGGCGGAGAACATAACTTTCAAGTAAGTTATGCAGGTTTATTACTCCTTTCTATATTTTGATTTCAACTAAGATATTCAGTAGTATTGTATGGTGTTAGTAGGAAAAAGGAATTGGGTAAATTAGGGTAGGATATGCTTCTTTTGTTTTTTTATTTATTTAGTTATTTGCCGCCACTAGTTGCTAACTAGTTGGCTTAATTTTTGTTCTTTTATTATGCCTTTGTTTAGTTATCATATTAGGTTTCAAGTTTTGGTATATTCAGATAGGTAATTAAATAATAGGTGTATTGCATTATATGCATACCATTAAATTTATGATATTTGGAGGAATTAAGACTTAACCCTAGGCTTAGGATTTTAGAGAATTGATTATAAAGTTGGGTTTGTTGTGGAGTCTAGGTTAAACGTATAAATAATATTGGTATCTACGGACTAGTTTACTTATAAATATTATATATTTGATAGATTGGAAACGGTCTGGGGCATTGAAGAAAGGAGGGACATTGGTGGATTAGCTTGCTTTACTTCGATTCTTCGATTGAGGTAGGTTATGGTTTTATTCTACATCATAGATAGACTCTTAATAGTGATTGATAATCATGGACTAATATGTGTGAAGTTTACTACGCATTTAATTGTTGTGGTTTGGATGGTTGATATGTTATTGTGATTGGTCTAAAATCCCGAGGCCATGAAATCCATAATCTTGAACTTGCCTTATCAAAAATGGTGCCTTGAATAAAGAAGGCTTGATGAAATATTGTTAATTAAGTGGAATATAATCATAAGGAATGATAAATTAATTACATTTGGTTCGGCTGTCACGTTCCGACACGATATATTTGGATCGGATGTCACTTTCCGACACGATATATTTGGATCGGGTGTCACGTTCCGACACGGTATATTTAAATTGGGTGTCACCTTCCGGCACGGTAATATTAAAGGAAAATAAATTAAAATTACTTAATGCTACCCAATCTCCAAAAACTCATATTTCAAAGAGTGTGGTGTGGAGGCTTGAGTCCTCATGTATGATCTTGATATTGTTGACCGGTTATGTAATTGGTCATTGGTTGCCACCTGTTAAGTGTTGTTGTTGATTTCCCACTATTATTTTATGTATATTGATTTCTATTTTGAGTTGACCAATGATACCTACTCAGTACGTGTTGTCCGGTACTGACCCCTACTTGTATCTTTCTTGTTTTATTTTGTGGAGTGCAGCGAGTGTTCCACAGACTTCGACTTGACCTCAGCTCTAGTCAGTCTCAAGATCATCGAATTTCAGGGTGAGCTATCCTTCTATCTCATGATGGATTCTCTCGGTTATGGCATAATGTCTTTAGTTTTCTGACACATTTTATTATTTGTTCATTTTGGTGCTTGATATTCCATACTTAGTTTTAGAATTTAGATGTCATTCATGTGATGACTTTCAGATTTTGGGGAACATATTTATTTGAGTTTTCGCGTTATTGTTATTAGTTGGGGTTTGTATCGTTGGTTTTACCACCTAGGAGGTTAAGTGTGGGTGCCACTCACGGACCATTTTAGGTCGTGGCAAACTTGGTATCAGAGCTTTAGGTTCATTGATCTCATCACACAAGGACAGATCTAGTAGAGTCTTGTGGAACGGTACGGGGACGCCTTTACTTTTCTTCGAGAGGCTACAAGACTTTAGGAAAACTCCATTCCTTCTTTCTTTCGTGCTATTACTTGAATATGTGCATAGACTACAGGCAGCTGAACAAGGTGACTATTAAAAATAGGTATCCCCTTCCTCATATTGATGACTTATTCGATCAGTTAGAGGGTGCTTGTGTTTTCTCAAAAATTGATTTTAGGTCTGGTTACCATCAGCTGAAAATACGGGCAACAGATGTACCGAAGATGACTTTTTGAACCAGGTATGGTCACTATGAATTCTTGGTAATGTCTTTTGGGCTTACAAATGCGCCTGCTGCTTTCATGAGTCTGATGAATGGAATCTTTAAGCCATATTTGGACCTCTTTGTTATTATTTTTATTGATGATATATTGATCTACTCAAAGAGCCAAAAAGAACATGAAGAGCATCTGAGAACTGTTCTGGGATTGTTAAGGGAGAAGAAGTTATATGCCAAATTCTCCAAGTGTGAGTTCTGGATTGATTCAATGTCTTTCTTAGGGCACATGGTTTCTAAAGATGGAGTGATGGTGGATCCCCAGAAGATTGAAGCAGTGAAGAGTTGGGCAAGGCCCACTAATGTCTTAGAGGTAAGGAGCTTTATTGGTTTGGCTAGCTACTACCGCCGGTTCATCAAGGGATTTGCTTCTATTGCTTCCCAGCTGACTAATCTGACCAATCAGAAAGTTCCATTTGTGTGGTCGGATGAGTGTGAAGAGAGTTTTCTGAAACTCAAGACCTTATTGACTACTGCACCAATTCTTGCCCTGCTAGTAGAAGGTAAGAATTTTATTGTTTATTGTGATGCATCATATTCTGGTTTGGGTGCAGTGCTACTGCAGGAGAAGAAGGTAATTGCCTATGCTTCAAGGCAATTTAAGGTGCATGAGCATAATTACCCACTCATGATTTGGAGTTAGCTGCGGTTGTATTTGCATTGAAGCAGTGGAGACATTATCTATATGGGGTGAAGTGTGAAGTGTATACAGATCATCGCAGCTTACAACATGTGTTCACTCAAAGAGACTTGAATTTGAGGCAAAGGAGGTGGATGGAATTGTTAAAGGACTATGATATCACTATTCTTTATCACCCCGGAAAAGCTAATGTAGTGGCCGATGCCTTGAGCAGAAAAGCAGGGAGTATGGCAAGTTTAGCTCATTTGCAGGTTTCCCAATGCCCATTGGCTAAAGAGGTTCAAACTTTGGCTAATGACTTTATGAGGCTAGAAGTAACGGAGAAAGGAGGATTTTTGGCTTGTGTAGAGGCAAAATCTTCTTTCCTTGACAAGATTAAAGAAAAGTAGTTTGATGATGAGAAGCCGAGCCGGATTCGTGACATGGTCTTGTAGGGAGAGGCCAAAGAGGATGTGATCGATGAGAAAGGCGTCTTGAGGATTAAAGGGCGGGTACGTGTGCCTCGTATTGATGCTTTGATCCAGACTATTCTTGCAGAGGCTCATAGTTCGAGGTACTCTATACATCCTGGTGCAACCAAGATGTATCGCGATCTGAGACAACATTATTGGTGGAGCAGAATGAAGCGTGACATTACTGATTTTGTTCCCCATTGTCCAAATTGTCAGCAGGTAAAATATGAACACCAAAGGCCTGGAGGGACACTTCAAAGAATGCCCATTCTTGAATGGAAGTGGTAAAGGATTGCAATGGATTTTATGGTCGGCCTTCCAAAGACATTGGGTAAGTTTGATTCGATATGGGTGATTGTTGATAGGTTAACTAAGTCTGCTCACTTCGTTCCAGTCAAGGTGACTTATGATGCCGAGAAGTTAGCCAAACTCTATATCCGCGAGATTGTTCGATCATGGAGTTCCAGTTTCTATCATATCAGATAGAGGTACGCAATTCACTTCTAACTTTTAGAGAACCTTGCATGCTGAGTTAGGTACTAGATTGGATCTTAGTACTACATTTCACCCTCAGACCGATGGGTAGTCTGAGAGAACAATTTAAGTGCTAGAGGATATGCTTCGTGCATGCGTGATAGATTTTGGTGGTCATTGGGATCAATTTCTACCCCTGGCAGAGTTTTCGTATAATAATAGCTATCACTCGAGTATTGATATGGCTCCATTTGACGCATTGTATGGGAGGATATGTAGGTCTCCTATTGGTTGGTTTGACGCGTTTGAGGTGAGACCTTGGGGAACTGATTTTTTGAGGGAATCACTAGAGAAGGTGAAATTTATTCAGGAGAAGCTTCTAGTAGCTCAGAGCAGGCAGAAGGAGTATGCAGACCGAAAGGTTAGGGACATGGAGTTTATCGAGGGAGAGCAAGTGTTGTTGAAGGTTTCACCCATGAAGGGTGTGGTGAGATTCGGTAAGCGAGGTAAGCTCAGTCCGAGGTATATTGGGCCGTTTGAAGTTCTTAAGCGTATTGGAGAGGTGGCCTATGAATTGGCTTTACCTCCAGGTTTATCTGGAGTGCACCCAGTGTTTCATGTGTCTATGCTAAAGAAATATCATGGAGATGGGAACTATATTATTCACTGGGATTCAGTCTTGCTTGATGAGAATTTGTCTTATGAGGAGGATCCTGTAGCTATTCTTGATAGAGAGGTCCGCAAGTTGAGGTCAAGAGAGATTGCATCTGTGAAGGTCCAGTGGAAGAATCGTCCTATTGAGGAGTCCACTTAGGAGATTGAGGCTGATATGCGTGGAAGATATCCACATTTGTTTGTCGAGTCAGGTACCTTTTTCAACCCTCACTCTTCTCTTGACCGTTCGGGGACGAACGGTGGGTAAATAGGTATCTGTTGTAATGACCCATTAGATCGTTTTGAATACTAGACTTTTTATTTCAGAAAAGACTCATTCCGTAAATTGTTAATTGGATATTTGGGACTTTTCTATAACTATGGTTATTTAATTGAGGGATGAATTTAGATAACCTATTTAGTTAATAGGATAAAGTAATAATATATTTAATACCCTATACTCCTTATTTATTAAAATAAGTAGAGAAGCTTGTCACTTTGAATACTAAACAATTTAGAAGAAAAAAAAAAGAATCAGGCGAAAGCTGCGTCGGTGGAGAACATAACTTTCAAGTAAGTTATGCAGGTTTATTACTCCTTTCTATATTTTGATTTCAACTAAGATATTCAGTAGTATTGTATGGTGTTAGTAGGAAAAAGGAATTGGGTAAATTAGGGCAGGATATGCTTCTTTTGTTTTTTTTTATTTATTTATTTATTTGCCGCCACTAGTTGCTAACTAGTTGGCTTAATTTTTGTTCTTTTATTATGCCTTTGTTTAGTTATCATATTAGGTTTCAAGTTTTGGTATATTCAGATAGGTAATTAAATAATAAGTGTATTGTATTATATGCATACCATTAAATTTATGATATTTGGAGGAATTAAGACTTAACCCTAGGCTTAGGATTTTAGAGAATTGATTATAAAGTTGGGTTTGTTGTG
Organism: Solanum dulcamara; assembly: GCF_947179165.1. Lineage (NCBI taxonomy): Eukaryota > Viridiplantae > Streptophyta > Magnoliopsida > Solanales > Solanaceae > Solanum > Solanum dulcamara. The sequence continues at coordinate 65,012,598 of NC_077240.1, forward strand.
GAGTCTAGGTTAAACGTATAAATAATATTGGTATCTACGGACTAGTTTACTTATAAATATTATATATTTGATAGATTGGAAACGGTCTGGGGCATTGAAGAAAGGAGGGACATTGGTGGATTAGCTTGCTTTACTTCGGTTCTTCGATTGAGGTAGGTTATGGTTTTATTCTACATCATAGATAGACTCTTAATAGTGATTGATAATCATGGACTAATATGTGTGAAGTTTACTACGCATTTAATTGTTGTGGTTTGGATGGTTGATATGTTATTGTGATTGGTCTAAAATCCCGAGGCCATGAAATCCATAATGTTGAACTTGCCTTATCAAAAATGGTGCCTTGAATAAAGAAGGCTTGATGAAATATTGTTAATTAAGTGGAATATAATCATAAGGAATGATAAATTAATTACATTTGGTTCGGCTGTCACGTTCCGACACGATATATTTGGATCGGGTGTCACTTTCCGACACGATATATTTGGATCGAGTGTCACGTTCCGATACGGTATATTTAAATTGGGTGTCACCTTCCGGCACGGTAATATTAAAGGAAAATAAATTAAAATTACTTAATGCTACCCAATCTCCAAAAACTCATATTTCAAAGAGTGTGGTGTGGAGGCTTGAGTCCTCATGTATGATCTTGATATTGTTGACCGGTTATGTAATTGGTCGTTGGTTGCCACCTGTTAAGTGTTGTTGTTGATTTCCCACTATTATTTTATGTATATTGATTTCTATTTTGAGTTGACCAATGATACCTACTCAGTACGTGTTGTCCGGTACTGACCCCTACTTGTATCTTTCTTGTTTTATTTTGTGGAGTGCAGCGAGTGTTCCACAGACTTCGACTTGACCTCAGCTCTAGTCAGTCTCAAGATCATCGGATTTCAGGGTGAGCTATCCTTCTATCTCATGATGGATTCTCTCGGTTATGGCATAATGTCTTTAGTTTTCTGACACATTTTATTATTTGTTCATTTTGGTGCTTGATATTCCATACTTAGTTTTAGAATTTAGATGTCATTCATGTGATGACTTTCAGATTTTGGGGAACATATTTATTTGAGTTTTCGCGTTATTGTTATTAGTTGGGGTTTGTATCGTTGGTTTTACCACCTAGGAGTTTAAGTGTGGGTGCCACTCACGGACCATTTTGGGTCGTGACAAGCATACTCCGAATTAGTTGATTCTTGAACTATATGAAATACCTCTAGATATAAAATTCATATCAAACATCAAATCCTAATTAGGAAGTTATCTTGTTAAAACATAGCTTCGAAGAAGGGTATTCCGTAAAAAGAAGAGTCATCTCACCAACCATAGAAGATCTAGATGCATTTGACATCACCAGGACATTAATAGTACTCCATTTGTCATGACCCATGATATCACAATACTCTATTAAATTTTCAAATTTTTCTTTATAATTATTTTAATTATTGTTAGGTCCCTCTTTCACACCTATAAATACCCACCTTATTTTATCATTTTGTTCATCAACCTTTCTCAAGCAACTCTTCTCTTTATAAACTTCTTTACTCATTCTCAAAATATAGTTTTAGTTCTTAGTAGTGTAGAAATACTATTTCGGTGATTTATATACTCTGGGTAGTATATAAAATGCTCCGGCGAAGAGGAAAGGCTAGGATTCAAGAGTGTTCATTAAGTCCTTCGATTCTAAATAACGCTTCGAATTCCAGGTATGTAAGACTTCAATGAGAGTATTTCTTCCACTCTCATTCCTAAAGTGTTTTGATTATATGATAAATTATGTTTATTTTCTTTAAACTTTACTCTAAGAAATGTGAGTGTTTATCCATGTATTCTTCCACCCATGTAGTTAAAAACTCTTTCAACTAAATCTCTTGATTTCATATAAGATTTTCTTATGGGTAATTCTTATTTATACTTAATAGCATGAATCATGGTTAAACTAATAATTATTGGTCTATTTTGATGCAAAATAATTTCATATGTATGAATTGATGATTTTCAAGTACTTTCTCTATTTATCTCTTTAAAGATTCTAGAAATTCATGGTAGGTTGTTTAAAGTATGATTTTTAATTAATGCATTTCAAAGTATTTGCATAATTTCATTTACACACATGTTTGAAAGTTGAAGTGATTTAAACTCACCTAGTTTTACTATATTTTGCAATGAAGTTTGACTTGAAAGCTTTGACTCCAAATAAATATTTATGAAAGAAATATCAATGATAAAAAGAGAGTCTTATAAAATAAAAGAATGATGAAATGCTATGAATGATGGATTCTTTATGCTATAAGCGCAATTCATGTATTTTGGAATCACTAAAGATTTTAATGAGTTATTCCACCGAATGTGATGTTTTCAATTCTCAAGCGATATGTTATGCCTATTTTAAAGTATTAAACTATTCAATGGGATTGACTTACCACCGAATGAGGCATTGAGGTAGGATTCAGTAAGGAAATCCTAGAAGCAACTCCTTGTCTCATTAACTATGTGCCAACATAGGAGTCGTTGTAGTCTTAGGCTAATGGATCCACAAATATCCTTAAAGTTAAAGTTAAAAAATTAATGAAGTTGACGGAGTTCTACCCAGAAATTAGTCTCTCTGGCCAACATAGGGGCTTTTGTTGGATTCCATGTAACAGCTCGCATGGTCTTAAATATCGGTTATGGTTATCTTCTCATAAAATGAATGTTTTAAAGGATATCTATTTGATTGATTATGCATGCATTGCATTGTGTTTCATATTAAATAAATGTTTCAATTTTTCTTCAATTTTCATGTGTGCCTACATACTTAGTACATTCAAAGTACTAACATATACACTTTTCTTACATGATACCACCATGTAGGGACCGATTCTCCTCCTTGTTCTCCTCCACATAGCTAGTTGAGATTTCATTTGAAGACTAGTTTTGGTGAGTTCCCATGTTCTGGTAACAATACTCCTTTATCTTTCTAGCTTATGATATGCTGAGATCTTTAGACATTTACTATGACATTTCTTTCTATTTTGATTGAGGGTGAGCTAGGGACTTGTCTTAGCCCCTTTAAATCTAAAAGTTAGAGGTATTGTTGGACATATATAAGTTGAATATTTAATATTATGAATTCCGTTTGTTTATTTATTGTCATTACCTATGAAAGGCTAAAAGAATGCTAAGAGGCTTGTTTGAGGTACTCTCGGGTTCCTCATTCGCCATGTCATATTTATCCCCTAGGTTTGAGTCATGACAAACTTGATATCAAAGCCTAAGGTTTTGAATGGTCCTCAGTATTTAATATACCACGTTAAATAGGATCTTGTTCATGGTTTAAAATGCGCCATAACTATGAATAGGAGACTATGGGATGTTTAGGAAAGTTTTTACTTTATTCAAATTCATGTTGTGCCTTAGAGTGTCCTAAGCTTTCCTCTAACTACCTATTTTTTGTTCTCTAAATAATGATTTATGTAAGAGCACCTCCAAGAGCATGAGTTGACGATGAGGACCAAACTCCTCATGTTCCCAATGACCCACATCATGAGGAAGGGGTAACCCATGCCGAGTTTTGCAATAGCATAATGTTGTTGGATCAAGTCGAAGCCAAACAAAGGCCATCAAGGTGTTCCTCCTCCCCAAATGCAAAATCCCACCTCTAGGATTCAGGATTTCCAAAGGATGAATCCGCCCGAGTTCGATGGTTCTAAACTAGATGAAGACCCTATAGAGTTCATTGATGAGGTGTACCAGATTGCGGCTATTAATGAGAAAGATAAGCTAGTAGCCTATCAACTCAAAGGTGTGTACTGAGTGTGGTACGAACAATGGTTTGTTGAAAAGGATGAAGATATAGGGCCGATAGGATGGGAAGAGTTCAAAAGTGCCTTCCTAGACCGCTTCTTCCCATTAGAGCTAAGGGAGGCCAAAATCCAAGAGTTCATCAACCTCCATCAAGGGAGTATGAGCATGAGAGAGTATTCTCTCAAATTCACTAAGTTGTCAAGGTATGCTCCCTTCATGTTCTGCGACCCAGGAGCTAGGATGAGCAAGTTTATTTCTGGTGTCTCAAGATTGGTGTCCAAAGAGTGGAAAATGGCCATGTTGGTCAAGGAGATGTATATCTCTCGGTTAATGACTTACGCAGAATAAATGGAAGAAGAGAAGCTGAGAGAGAGATCAAAGGAGTTCAAAAAGGCTAGAGTAGATGGTGGAGGGTTTAACCCTCAAAGGTCTGGTTATGGTTACAATGGCAAAGACCAAGGTGACCAATAGTTTGTGGGAAAAGGTTCCGCCAATACTCCTCTTCCAAAGTTCAACAAGGACAAGGATACTAACCCAATGGTTCCAAGAGAAAATGTTAGTGCTCAAACTTTTCCCGCTTGCAAGAAGTGTGAAAGAACTCACAAAGTGGAATACTTAACCAGCTCCAATGCATGCTTCAAGTGTGACAAGATGGGACACCATGCTATGGATTATAGAGGTGGTGGTGGTAGACCACAAGTCCAAATTGCTCATGGTCAACAAGCCCAAGGAGGTGGCCAACACACCAACTGCTTTTAAGACTTGCATAGGAGAAAGGAGGTTGAGAATGCACCCAATATCATTATTGGTATGTTAAAGATCTTTGCTTTTGATGTGTATGCATTATTATATTCGGGTGCAAATTTATCATTTGTTACTCCATTTCTTTCTAATAGTTTTGATGTGTCACCCAAAATGTTATTAGAGCCTTATTTAGTGTCTAACCCTATTGGTGAGTCAGTTGTTGCTAGAAAGGTCTATAGGGGTTGTCCCGTGTCTATCTTACATAAAGTTATTCCTTGTGATCTCATTGAGCTTGAAATGGTAGATTTTGATGTCATTCTTGGGATGGATTGGTTACATGCATCTTATGCTTCCATAGATTATAGGACTCGTCGAGTCAAGTTCCAATTTCTAAATAAGTCCACTATTGAATGGGAGGGTCATGATTCAGTAGCGAAGGGTAAGATTATTTCTTATCTTAAGGCTCGAAAATTGATTGCTAACAACATTGTGAGGGTTAGGGATATCGACTCCAAAAGTCCTCCTCTTGAGTCGGTTCTCATAGTCAATGAGTTGCCAAATGTCTTTTCCGATGACCTTTCCAATATCCCTCCCAAAAGGAAAGTTGATTTTGGTAACTATCTCTTCCCCGATACCCAACCTATCTCTATTCCTCCTTACCGGATGGACCCGATAGAATTGAAAGAGTTGAAGGAATAATTAAAAGACTTGTTAGAAGAGGGGTTCATAAAACCAAGTATTTAACCATAGGGTGCTCCTGTGTTATTTGTGAGAAAGAAGGATGAGTCGCTTCGAATGTGCATAGATTACATGAAATTAAATAAGATGACCATTAAGAATAAGTACCCAATCCCGAGAATAGATGACTTGTTTGATAAATTGCAAGGGGCAAGTTACTTCTCCAAGATCGACCTTCAGCCCGGCTATCACTAAATACGGGTGAGGGAGTGTGACATTCCCAAGATGGCTTTCAGAATAAGGTATGGTCACTTAGAGTTTGTGGTGATGAGTTTTGGGTTGACAAATGTATTGGTGGTATTCATGGACTTGATGAATAGGGTGTTCAAACCTTACCTTGATACTTTTGTAGTGGTCTTCATTGATGATATTTTGATTTACTCTCGGGGTGAGGAAGAACATAAGAATCACTTGAGATTTGTGCTTTAAACATTGAGGGATAGGCAATTATTTGCAAAATTTAGTAAGTGTGAATTTTGGTTGATGAATGGCATTTCTTGGTCACGTAGTGTCCGGTTATGGGATCAAGGTTGATCTAAGAAAATAGAAGCAGCCAAGAATAGTCCTAGACCATTGTCTCCTTCAGACATTAGGAGCTTCTTGGGTCTAGCTAAGTACTATAGAAGGTTCATCAAAGGATCTTCTTCCATATCATCTCCTATGATGAAATTGACCCAAAAGGAAGACAAATACATATGGACGAATGAATGTGAGAAGAGTTTCCAAACCTTGAAAGATCGACTTAACCCCTCTCTTATTTTTGACTCTACCAGAAGGATTAGAAGGGTTTGTGGTTTATTATGATGCTTCAAATATTGGTTTAGGTTGTTTCCTAATGCAAAATGGAAATCCATAGCCTATGCTTCTAGGCAATTAAAGGTGCATGAGCGTAACTACCCACCCATGACCTTGAATTGGCAGCTGTTGTTTTTGCTCTGAAGATTTGGCAGCATTACCTCTATGGGGTGCATGTGGATGTGTATACCGATCATAAAAGTTTTCAATATGGCTAGAACTCCTAAAGGACTATGACATGAGTATGCACTATCATCTGAGTAAAGCCAATATGGTTGCCGATGCACTTAGTAGAGTGTCTATAGGGAGTATGGCCCATGTTGATGAAGGGAAGAGGGAGTTGGTTAAACATGTTCATAAATTGACTAGATTAGGGGTGAAGTTGTGTGGTACCGATGATGATAGTATGGTTGTTTAAAATGGGTCAGAATCCTCTTTGGGGGTGGATGTTAAGTCAAAGCAAGATCTTGACCAGATGTTTATTGAGTTAAAAAAGTTGGTAAAAGAAAAGAATATAGAGGTCTTTTCCTGAAGGGGATATAGGGTTCTATACTACCAAGGTCGGCTATGTGTTCTAGATGTGGATGGTCTAAGGAGTTTGATCTTGATGGAGTTTCATATTTTTACAGACTCCATTCATCCCGATTCGATGAAAATGTACTGAGACTTAAAAGAGTTGTATTGGTGGGGTGGCATGAAGAAGGACATAGCAGGTTCGTGTTCGAATTTCCAAATTGCCAACAAGTAAAGGCCAAACATCAAAGGCTGGATGGCCTAGCCCAACACATTGAAATCCCTTACGCGGAAGTGGAAGATGTGAATATGGATTTTGTAGTGGGTTTGCCTCATATCTAGAACTGTCATGATTCGACTTGGGTAATTTTTGATAGAATGACTCAGTCGGCTCACTTCCTACTAGTTAAGACTTCCTATGGTGCCGAAAACTATGCCAAGTTGTATATTTGGTAGTTGGTGAGGTTGCATGGTATGCTATTATCCGTTATTTTGGATCGTGGTACCCAATTCATTTCTCACTTTTGGAGATCATTTTAAAAAGGCCTCGGTACTAACGTAAAATTGAGCATCGCATTCCATCCTCAAATAGATGGGCAAGCCAAAAGGACGATTCAAACACTAAAGGCTATGTTAAGGGATTGTGTGTTGGAGTTTAAAGGAAATTGGGATGATCATCTACCGCTCATCAAGTTTGGCTATAATAATAATTACCAATTAAGTATTGATATGGTGTCGTTTGAGGCTTTGTATGGAAGAGATGTAGACCCGGGTTGGTTGGTTCAAAGTAGGTGAGATGACCTTGTTGGGCCACGATTTAGTACTTGATTCTTTAGAGAAGGTGGAGATCATTAGAGAAAGGTTGAAGACAGTTCAAAGTCATCAAAAGTCCTATTCTAACTCTAGAAGAAGGGATCTTGAGTTTAATGTGGATGATTGGGTGTATCTGAAGGTTTCGCCCATGAAGGGTGTGGATCATTTTGGTAAAAAAGGGAAATTGAGCCCTAGGTATGTAGGGCCTTATAGAATCGTGAGAAGTATTGGCAATGTTGCGTATGAGTTGGAGTTGCCATTAGAAATGACCATCGTTCATCTAGTGTTCCATAAGTCTATGTTGAGAAAATGTGTGGGTGATTCTTGTTCCATTTTTCCTTTGGGAGTAGTGAATGTTGAAGAAAACTTGACCTATGAAGAAGTTCAGGTTGAAATTTTGGACCGGCAAGTTAAGAAATTGAGGAACAAAGAAGTTGTATTTGTTAAAGTCTTTTGGAGGAATCAACAAGTAGAAAGTGCTACATGGGAAGGAGAAGTAGATATGATTAAGTGATACCCTAACCTTTTTCCCTCTACTCAAGCCTAAGGTATTAAGTTTTCCTTTCTCAATTACTTGAAATCCTTGCATTCCAACTTTTCTTGTCATATGCATGCAAAATTATGAAATATGTTTCGAACGATGTTTTAAATTGCACTATCGCATTAATGAAGGGTTGTTGGTTTACACTATACTCTACTCAATCTAAGACTTGTCTCATTCGAGGACGAATATTCCCAATGAGGAGATAATGTAACACCTCCTAAAAACGTTATATATGGTGTTCCAATTCTTGATGAAAATGATATGGCTTCTGTATTTTAGGCATAACTTTTCATAGAGTAGTCCAAATTAGGTAATTCAAATTTATGAATAAACCCAACAACATTACCTACAACTTTCATGAAGACCATAGTTTACTCTTCGAAAGCTAAGTAGGTCAAATAAATTAATCTTTGCAAGACCTGATGCTTTGACGAAATAGAGTAATTGTAGAAGAAAAAGCATATCTCACTATAGCATACTCCAAATTAGTTGATTCTTGAACTATATGAAATACCTCTAGATATAAAATTCATATCAAACATCAAATCCTAATTAGGAAGTTATCTTGTTAAAACATAGCTTCGAAGAAGGGTATTCCGTAAAAAGAAGAGTCATCTCACCAACCATAGAAGATCTAGATGCATTTGACATCACCAGGACATTAATAGTACTCCATTTGTCATGACCCATGATATCACAATACTCTATTAAATTTTCAAATTTTTCTTTATAATTATTTTAATTATTGTTAGGTCCCTCTTTCACACCTATAAATACCCACCTTATTTTATCATTTTGTTCATCAACCTTTCTCAAGCAACTCTTCTCTTTATAAACTTCTTTACTCATTCTCAAAATATAGTTTTAGTTCTTAGTAGTGTAGAAATACTATTTCGGTGATTTATATACTCTGGGTAGTATATAAAATGCTCCGGCGAAGAGGAAAGGCTAGGATTCAAGAGTGTTCATTAAGTCCTTCGATTCTAAATAACGCTTCGAATTCCAGGTATGTAAGACTTCAATGAGAGTATTTCTTCCACTCTCATTCCTAAAGTGTTTTGATTATATGATAAATTATGTTTATTTTCTTTAAACTTTACTCTAAGAAATGTGAGTGTTTATCCATGTATTCTTCCACCCATGTAGTTAAAAACTCTTTCAACTAAATCTCTTGATTTCATATAAGATTTTCTTATGGGTAATTCTTATTTATACTTAATAGCATGAATCATGGTTAAACTAATAATTATTGGTCTATTTTGATGCAAAATAATTTCATATGTATGAATTGATGATTTTCAAGTACTTTCTCTATTTATCTCTTTAAAGATTCTAGAAATTCATGGTAGGTTGTTTAAAGTATGATTTTTAATTAATGCATTTCAAAGTATTTGCATAATTTCATTTACACACATGTTTGAAAGTTGAAGTGATTTAAACTCACCTAGTTTTACTATATTTTGCAATGAAGTTTGACTTGAAAGCTTTGACTCCAAATAAATATTTATGAAAGAAATATCAATGATAAAAAGAGAGTCTTATAAAATAAAAGAATGATGAAATGCTATGAATGATGGATTCTTTATGCTATAAGCGCAATTCATGTATTTTGGAATCACTAAAGATTTTAATGAGTTATTCCACCGAATGTGATGTTTTCAATTCTCAAGCGATATGTTATGCCTATTTTAAAGTATTAAACTATTCAATGGGATTGACTTACCACCGAATGAGGCATTGAGGTAGGATTCAGTAAGGAAATCCTAGAAGCAACTCCTTGTCTCATTAACTATGTGCCAACATAGGAGTCGTTGTAGTCTTAGGCTAATGGATCCACAAATATCCTTAAAGTTAAAGTTAAAAAATTAATGAAGTTGACGGAGTTCTACCCAGAAATTAGTCTCTCTGGCCAACATAGGGGCTTTTGTTGGATTCCATGTAACAGCTCGCATGGTCTTAAATATCGGTTATGGTTATCTTCTCATAAAATGAATGTTTTAAAGGATATCTATTTGATTGATTATGCATGCATTGCATTGTGTTTCATATTAAATAAATGTTTCAATTTTTCTTCAATTTTCATGTGTGCCTACATACTTAGTACATTCAAAGTACTAACATATACACTTTTCTTACATGATACCACCATGTAGGGACCGATTCTCCTCCTTGTTCTCCTCCACATAGCTAGTTGAGATTTCATTTGAAGACTAGTTTTGGTGAGTTCCCATGTTCTGGTAACAATACTCCTTTATCTTTCTAGCTTATGATATGCTGAGATCTTTAGACATTTACTATGGTATTTCTTTCTATTATGATTGAGGGTGAGCTAGGTACTTGTCTTAGCCCCGCTAAATCTAAAAGTTAGAGATATTATTGGACATATGTAAGTTGAAGATTTACTATTATGATTTTCGTTTGTTTATTTATTGTGATTACCTATGAAAGGATAAACGAATGCTAATAGAGTTATTTGAGGTACTTTTGGGTTCCTTATTCACCATGTCACATCTAGGCACTAGGCTTAGGTCATGGCACTACTAGGCATTGCCCTCATACCAATGATGTCGGTCCACCTAAATCTCTGATATCAACTTGTCACGATCATATTTCTTAGGTCATGATGGAACTTGCTAACACCCACAAGCAAGTAAGCCTAACCCTCAAACCGTAACCTAGAACTGGAGACAATGGCCTATCAAGTGGAAGATAAGTTAATAAATCAGAAGTCAAATAGCAATGAGAAGAATGAGAACAATTGAAATAAAACGCAAGAAACCACCCCAATACCTGGTATTAGTCATTAACCAAGCATCTAAATCAACATAGGAGTACATGCTTTAAAAATAAAATATAAGTACAGACAATCTTCTAAAGTAATTAAAGACTAGTCTTAATCCAACATAAATAGAAATAGGCAACTACGGACGCCAACAGCTCACAAAATTTTCAAGAAAAACGTTGTTCTACACCGGTCCAAATCAACGGCAATAACCTGTACTATGATCTTCATAGGGCCGAAGTGTAATATGAACACCAAAAAAATGGTACTCATTATGCATAGGCCGACTGAGCTCTATAGATAAAGCCAATATAAATCACATATAACCAGGTAAATACAGCACAAGTGACTAATCAAGAACTAATACAGGGTAGTACAGAAAATAAGGCTAGGAAATAAGATACATGGATGAAACAACAGAATCAAGAAACACACCTATAAGAGCAAGAAAAAAATTGATCTATAATGAGAAGGTATCATAGGAATCAACTAATCAATAATGGAACACTAAATGCCACTAATAATCACATAACCACCTAAGGACTAAACTAACTAAACCTAGCAGAAAAATATCAACCACAACTCCAGACTAAGACACCCTGCAAACCAACTACAAATCCAATAAGAGATAAGTACAAGTATAATCAAATAATAATCTATCGGATGCCCATACCCTCGAAAGTCAAAAATAATGAAAAACTCCCTAACCCCCATAAAATCGGGGGAACCAACAGAAAACAAATATACTAGTGAAAGGTGCTACTAATGAATGCAAGTTTATAGTAGAAACTAGTGACATCATCGGTGGCTCTCAAAGATCATCAATAACAAACGTATGGACCCACCCCATCCCTTGGCCTACTAGATGGGACCCATGCAGCTCTCTCATCAATTTCAGTAGTGTACTGGTCAGAGGGCCCCACAATGAATGCGAGAAGTCCGTATATATTGCCTGGGATCGAATCAGGTCTTTCATAAACATATGGCATCTTCGTAGTGGTACTGGAGAGTAAGAAGTATAGCATATATAGAAAAAGAAGACGCCACGCCAGGTATTCAAGTACAAGATAAATGCATCCTAGATGTAGCCAATGTGGAAAAAGGGTAACACCACGCCAGATATCAACAAAACTGAGTGCATCCTTAATGCCTTTGAAACTGTCAGTTTAAAAGAAGTACCTCCTCGATGCTTCGTAAATCTAAAAACTAGTGTCCAAAATATCCAGGTGGTAGGACTCCCGCTAAAACCAATTTAAAAGTAGTAAAAGTGTGAGGAAGGCTTCTCAAAAATAGTAGTGAAAACCCATAAAGAATCTAGGATGGTACCACAAAACATATGAAAATGTTCAATCAATACAAGCATGCAATCACTAGCATTTAAACAAGACACATACACAGTCTAAACAATACATCAATTCATACCATAATAACAAGGGAAAGAGACTAACATGAGGTCCAATAACAGATAATGGATATAATGGCATCACAAGACTAACGCTAAACAAAAAGAAAGTAATTGAAAACCAGCTTAAAATCTGATAGGGGAAGAAAATATCTCTAGGAACGATCCTTTACCCCAAACCATGCCATCTTAGCTCCCCACGAGCACATTGTTGGAGGCTTAAGCATTTTCAAAGCTCCTTTGCACTAGTTGTACCTGGTTCCATCGCTAAAGCGATAAGGGTATAGCTAAAGTGACACGGGCTCCCTAGGCGGGTGTCTCTAAAGAGACACATGGTCGCTAAATCGACACCTCACTAAAGTGATAGGGCCCTCTCTTAAGCGAGGCCCGCCTCTCTTAAGGTGGTAGCTTAAGCGACCTTCAGGGTCACTTTTGTGACGCATGTGGGTTTATTTCATGCTTGATTTTTAGTTTATTCCTCCAAGTTCAAACTCTATGTTTCAAGTCTGATTTTGGTGATCCAAAATACTGAGTGTTCATGGTGATCTTGGATACGATGTGGAGTCTTCATAGAGTTTAGAAAGCATCGTTTTGAGGTGACTTATTGCCTAAAGGAGTTGCCCTACCAAATTTGACAAACCAGACTCAACATCATACTCAGAATTTCCATTTAAGGTTTTCTTGCCAAAAAGTGAGTCTCACACCCAAACATTATTTTAAAGACAAAATCCACAACGAGGATTGAAATGAGACTAAAGGCCTCAAAAACCATACAAAAAGTTGTTCTAGACTAAACTCGATATTCTAGAGCTAACCGCACTGACATAATTTCAATTCGAGCTTATTTACCAAGAATTTTGACCAAAGTCAACCTTAGAAAAAATTTCAAAGGATAAACCGCTAAATGGCCCCAAACTCGCACTGAATGCCTTGATACTCATGCTGACCATGCTACTTGCCTAATTTGTCCATTTAAAATTCCTTTTTGAGGTTATTTTCTTGGAGTATTGACCGAAGTCAACCATTCAAACTCCAAGAGTTCCAAATCAGAGAAACAAGCATAAAACTCAAACAAACAACCAAGCGACTAAACTGCCAAGGCCAACAAGTCACAAATTACTTGGGGTCACTACATGAAAGCTCTAAATGCTGAAAAGATTAGAAAATAGAGAAAATAACATAGAGGGTAATTACAAACTTGAAGCTTAACTTGAATGTATAAAGATGTAGGGCACGAGGATGAACTTCGTCTAACATTATGATAGCCTTACATATCTAGAATAAATATTATCTATGCGGAATTCAAAAACGTGGCTTGAAACGCTTGAACCCAGCTTTTCTCCTTCTCTCTAATTATTGCTCTCAAAAGATTTTCAGTTTTAATGAGAGGAAAAACCCCTATTGGTACTGATAAGGATCTATATTTAGTCCTAAAATGGCTTGTGTTAAGTTTGGTAAAAGTGAGGAAAATACCGGAATGCCCCTCATTAAATTGGGTCTGGGCAGGTACGGGTCCCTTTCTATGGACTAAAGGAACTTCTACAAACCGTAGAAGGTCACACTAGGAATCATGGTGCAAAATTGGAATTCACTATCTCAAGGCTTGGTGGGTGTACGACCAAGCTTCTATGAGTCTTAGACATATTGACAGGTCATAGAAGACCACTTGTAGGACATTATTGGGGTTGGTCTTGGGGTCTATGGACCCCTTCAACGGCTCGTACACTTTCCTACAAGTTGTAAAACCCACTCGTAGGAACGTTGTGCACATTCTAGTATCAACTGGAATGTGAAACTAAGGTGTACAATCGATTCCTACGGGTCATAGGACGTGTTAAGGCCCATAACTATGGCTCATAAAGTGACCTAAAACTCTGAAATTGTCTAAGTGTAGAGGGGTTTCATGAGCCACTTCTATGGCTCATTGAGCACCCTACGGATCATAAGGTGGGGTTGTAGATGTGGTCATTGACCATTGAGATTTGACTAAGTGTGGAAAGGGTCTACGAACCACAATAATGACTCGTAAACCATTATACGGATTGCAGGTTCCCTCGTGGCCCTCCTAGACAGTATACTTCTTAGCTCTTTCTCTTGCTTCTCGAACCTGATTTAGGCTAGAATAGTATGGGGTGTTACATAATGCATGGGTCTATATGGAATTCATCCAAAACATGCAATTAAGTTTAACTCATATTGTTGAAATTAAAGATAATAATACTTTCTTGAAATACTTCTTGAAAATAATGCACTTGAATTAAAATATATTTTCTTGAAACTCATCTAAAATAATTCATTTGAAATTAAAAATAATAATACATTATAGAAATATTTCTTGAAAATAATGCACTTGATATATTTAGTAAAATATATTTTTGTAACTCTTCTAAAGTAATGCAATTAAACTAAAATATACTTTTTTGAAATTCTTTTAAAATAATGCAATTAAAGAAGAATATACTTTCTTGGAATTCTTTTAAAATAATACATTTATAGCAAAATATATTTTCTTGAAATTCTTCTAAAATAATGGATTTAAAGAAAAATATATTTTGTCTAAATTCTTCTAAAATAATGCAATTAAAGAAAAAATACACTTTCTTGAAATTCTTGAAATAAAAAATGCATTTAAAGAAAAATATATTTTCTTGACATTCTTTTAAAATGATGCAAATAAAGAAAAATATTTTTTTTGAAATTATTTTAAAATAATGCATTTAATGCAAAATGTAATTTCTTGAAATTGTTCTAAAGTAATGCATTTAATGCAAGATATACTTTCTTGAATTTCTTCTAAAATAAATGCAAATAAAGCAAAATATATTTTATTGAAATTCTTTTTAAAATAACATAGTTAAAGAAAAATATATTTTCTTGAAACTCTTGTAAGATAATGTAATTAAAGAAAAATATACTTTCTTTAAATTCTTGAACTTCGTTCATGAAAATAATGCATACTAAGTTCTTGAGCTTATTTCATTCATGAAAATAATGCAAATAAAATAATAAGACTAGATTTTTAAATAACTTTGGCTAAAAGGGGATCTATGTCGTATGATAAATATGAATCATGAATCAAAGAACATCAATGATACAAAGTACCATAATTTTCTTAATGAAATCAAGAATCAACAATAGAAAGTAGAGAGACTTCAAAAATTATGAATCATGGGGTAAAACCCTAACTTTGATGGGTGTGAGGAAGAAATAGGTTCTTCACTTTGATAGTCTTGCATACCATATACACTCCATGAATATTGAAGATAAACCCTATTTGAAGAAGAACGATCAATAAATCCTTTCTTGAAATTCTTGAATTAATTTCTTTAAAATCCTATTATAATGACCCTGAATATCATTTTTGAAAATTTTTCAAAAAAATTATTTTACCCACCCGATAGTTGCCTCGAGTCAATTATGATCACTGTTCGGGGTTAGTTTTGGAAAATTCTTTGAAAAGTTGAGTTTTGGAAGTTTTGAGATTTTTAAAGGCTTAAAGTGTTCAAAAGTGGTATTTAGAACTAACTGGAGCTACGAGTTTCTGAATGAAATTTCTTCAATTCCATCAGATCCGCAATGTGGAAATTGTTAAGGTGAGTCATCATTTCTGAAATTGGAGTTATGTCAGAGATTTGAGGTCCTAAGTTGGAAGTTTAAAGAATTTTAGGCCAAGATTTGACTTTGGTCAACATTCTAAGTTTCGATGCTCAAAATGAAATTCTAACAACTCTATTGGTTTTGGGGAGTGATTTTAGGTCTAGGAGTGGTCTTGGTTGAATTTTGGAGGTCCCGAGCTTGTTTGGCATTTTGAGGTTTGAAGTTAGTTTAGTTACGACTTTTAGGGTTTCAAGTCAAAAAGACCTCGAATTCGAATTTAGATAGTTTCATTGAGTCCGGAACATCGAATTTAGTAGGGTGGCATATATGGTTTGTGAGGTTGGGATTCTGAATGAATCCCGAGAGTCCTATCCATGATTTCTTACTTAGGATGTTTGCTGATATCTGCTTCTGGTGTGATCTTTTTCGCGTTCGCAACACCTTTCCTTCATTCGCGAAGGGTCACTTGGTTGGTCTTCGTGTTCGCAGAGGTGGTTTCGATTTCGTTGAGGGTGGGATGATTTAGTCTCTGTGTTAGTGTGGGTCTTGCTGCAATCACAAATAGTTAAAGTGTTACTCTTCGCTTTCGCGGAATAATTTCCCCATGTTTGCAAAGGTCTAAAGTGACCTGAACAGTGTTTAATCTTCCTTTTGGGAATTTGACATTATTTCACCATTGTTGGACGTTGGAGAGCTCGGGGGGGAGATTCTTGAGAGATTTTCAAGGAGTATTGACTGGGTAAGCTCTTTTATAATGAATTCATCTTTTCCCATTGATAAATTGTTGACTTTAATTCGGATTTGATGATTTTAAATGGAGAAAAATTTAGGGTTTTCAAGAATATTGAATTTTTAGTAAATTGATGATTCGGAACTGATTTGAACTTATTTTTCAAAACGGTTTTCACTAAAAGTTTCCAAATGCTTCAAGGAATGTTTTCATGTAAAAATTTCAAAATTTACCTTTCATTTTCGGAATCGGATTTTTTGGTCTATTTTGGCTTGGTTTTCAAAAAATTATAATTTGAGTGTCGTTAGACTCGTATTCTTATTGAAATTTCATAGTTGAATAGATTTTATTGATTCGTAGCTTTGAGTAAGGGTAAGGCTCAAATTTTGGAGTAGTCGGGGTTAAATTCAAGGCAAGTGAACTTCTAAACATTCATTTAAACTTGTAGGATCCTATGTTCTTGTTTTGTATGGTGGGAAGTGATGGGAAGCGGTTTGGGACTATTTGATTATGTGATTGAACTTGATAACAAAGAAATGGGGTAATAAATGGCAAATTTCATGAGTGATAACAATGTGTTCGATATGATTAAGCCTTTGACTAATTGCGGATATGTGAATAGATTATTGTGACATGCTTTATGACTTCTTGTTGATATTATTGCATTATTCCAATCTACATGAACAATGCCTATTTGCATTGGTTCTAATATATTAAGATGGAAATATGAATAGATTATTGTGACATGAGTTATGACTAGTTGTTGATATCATTCCATTATTATGATTTAGATAAACATTGTCTATTTGCATTGGTTCTAATATATTGAGATGGAATTGATTCAAAGATTAGGCTGAAGGGAAATGGTTCCAGTGATGTCGAAGGAAAATGGTTCTGACGATTGATATTTATATCGAAGGGAAATGGTTCCGGCAGATGTATGATCCATGTTTGGCCCCTATGGGTTCCGACCTACTAGTCAGCAGATGTGTATCATTAGGATAGACATGCATTACAATACATGATATTGCATTGCACTACATTGCATCATACATCTTTTGCCATTTGTGGACTGTGTTTACCCCTGATATTCCTGTAATTTATATTATTGATTAGTGTGCTATGACAGGAGTACTTGTATTATATTTAGCTTTGCTTAGTTTTAGTTGTTCACTTACTGGGTACCATATTATTGGTATTCACTCGTTGCTAACTACACTTGTGTAGGTTCCAAGCCCGGACAGTGACCCAATTTTCTTTCTTTCATCCGAGGCTTGTTAGAGGAGACTTGAAAGGTAGTTGTTCGATGCCTACGATCTTCCTTGTTCCTCTTTTTGTTTACTTTGCTCTATTCTAGTGACAAAGACTTTATGACTTGTATTTATTTTCATTCTCTTTGTATTAAAGGTTTGTACGTGTAACAACCAGTCCTTTGGGGTATTATAGTTTACTAAGACTTCCTCTTTTGTATACTATCTATCTATTTAAAATTATTTTCCGCATTATTTTATGAAATTATTGGGTTTAGGCTGACTTGTCAGGTGGGAATGGATAAGTTCCATCATATCCGGCTTCGAGTCATGACACCTATGGTAAAGTGTTAAGATTTATATTATTGATTCATGATTATTGTCCATATGTGCCATTCATGGGATCCGGCCTACTAGTCAGCAGATATATATCATTAGGATAGACATGCATCACTATACGTGACATTGCATTACACTTTATTGCATCATACATCTTTTGCCATTTTGGATTTTTTTACCTCTATTATTTCCCTAATCTATATTATTGACTGTTGTGATTTGACAGAGACTTGAGTTGTAATATTATTGAGATGTATGTACTTGTGCTGCTAAAATTGTTAGACTAGGCTAATTTCTATGCAGGTTGTAGTCTGAAGGGTTGGTTAGTGTGATAGGAGTAGGTGTATAATGTTAGCTTTGGTTAGTCTTAGTTGTTCGCTTGTTGGGTACCGTGTCGGTAGTAGTCACTCCTTTCTATCTACACTTGTGTAGGTTCTGAGCTCGGACAGTGAACCAGTTCTCTTTTCTTCCATCCGAGGCTTTCAAAGGTGATTTGAGAGGTAGCTATTGATACCGATGATCTTTTTTGTTCCTCTTTACTTTTACTTTATTTTATTCGAGAGAAAAAGTTTTGAGACTTGTATTTATTTGAGTATATTTACATTTAGAGACTTGTACATATGACAACCAATCAGTGGGGGATTTTGTAGTTGACTAAGATTTCTGCTTTTGTCTTTTAAATTACCTATTTTAAATTTTTCGCATTTGTTGGGTTTAGGCTGACTTGTCCGGTGGGAATGGATAAGTATCATCACACCTGAATTTTAGGTCTTGACAAATGGTATTAGAGCCCAAGTTCATAGGTCTCACGTGCACAAGCCAAGTCTAAGTAGAGTCTCAAAGATTGGTACGGAGATGTCTGTACTTATCTTCGAGAGGCTATGAAGAATGTTAGGAAACTACTGTTATTCATTCTTCTTATCGTGTGAGGTTGTTATCGTTAGTACTAAGTGTGTCTTATTATTTTGGCAGATGCTGAGGAGCAGAGCTACAACTGTTGGTAGAGGGGAAGCAGTCCCCAAGGCTGATGTTGGGACCCCAGCTATTAGTAGAGGTAGAGGTAGAGCTAAAGGCCATAGGCGTGGACAGGTCGCAGGTAGAGGCCATGTCTAAGGAGCGGCACCAGCCCGAGGTCATGCTGGGGTAGGCTACTCTAGAGGAAAAGGTTAAGGTTGGTGGGGACCAGGTCCTTCCCGAGGTTGTGGCACCACTATTTTAGGAGACCTTATTGAGGATGTTTGGTGTGCTAGAGGGCCGTACTCAGGGTGATGCAGGTATACCATAGGTTTCACAGACTAAAGATGAAGCACAGACTCCGGAGCAACTTCAGGTTCTAGTGGTACAGTGTCCGGTGGGTCAGCCACCTGCGGGTCCTATGGTTGATAAGGATAAAGTAAAACGAGAGAGAGCTCTGGATGTACCTGCAGTTATGATGACCGACGACGAGCAGTATCAATATGAGAGGTTTCGAAAGATGGACACACTCTAGTTTTAAAGTGGGAAGACGGAGGATGCACATGAGTTTCTGACCATATGCAATAAGTTATTAGAGACAGTGGGGTTAGCTGAGACCCTGGAGTTTGATATTCTACATTTTAGTTACATGGGCTAGCTCGAGAGTAGTGGAGAGTGTATTTGAGTTCTAGGCCAATAGGGTCACTTGAGGTTACTTGGGACGAGTTTGCTATTGCCTTCTATGACCTATTTCGACCCTTATAGTGTGAGGGAGGAGAGTCATTATGGTTCAAGAATTTGAGGCAGGATAGACTCACAGTTGCAGAGTATGAGACTTGTTTCTACCAATTGTCGAGACATGCTATGGTCGTCCTTCTTGATGAGACAGAAGGGTTCGCAGGTTTGTGCAAGGATTGACTTATTCCATCCATACAGTTGTGTTTCGAGCTGCCCGAGAGGGGGCTTCCTTCCCCATCGTAGGTATCACCAAGGAGGCAGAGTTGATGGAGAGAGAGGAGTTCAGCTTGCGATTTTGGTTAGTTTTTGGATACCTCATTTGGAGGTAGAGGTTCTTACAAAAGAGGTGGGTCTTTCCACCATAGAGGGCCGATTCATGCTTCTATGCCATCTTCTGAGGGTGGTTAGACACCGCGTGGATCATATAGTGCAGGTGAAGGTCACCAGGGATCACAGTAGATACCGGCGGGTTGGGGTGGTCAGACGATTTCATCCGGTCTAGCGCAACAGTATTCGATTTTGAGATCTTGATATGATTGTGTGGATCCTAGCCACCTGATCCGTTATTTCCCACTACAGGTTCATACCAGTCCCCAGCGCACCTATTCTACTCTAGCGAGAGCACCAACTCCTTTGGCCCGGGGTCGAGGCAGAGCTCAGGCAGATAGAGATGGTCGCAGTCCAGCAGGTAGGAATTCTGGTGGAGCTATTGTATCATTTCATAAGTGATTATTCAAAAGCTCTTGTAGAGACATCTGTGAAATGATCCATCATATTCACATTAATTACTTTTTAAAATTGAAACCTATGAGTTTTTAATACTCTTAATACTCGCCTTTCATTTATACTTAAGGCTTAAGCGTGATTACTATAATATTTACTTTCTCAACCACTTTAAGGTAGAAAGGTCAAAATATAAGTTTATCATAGAATTAACCCACCTTAATTAAATCCTAATTAAAGTAATAATTAGATTACATGACAAGTTAATTGTCCATGTGTAAAGCTATGTGACATATATTTTTAGTTAATTAGCATGTGTACCATACCCCGTCTCTAGCTATTCGACCTAGTGTTTATTTATATATAAGGAGCTATTGTTAAGGAGTAACATGAACACCTAATAGTTTGGATATAAAACTCGTAAAATCGATAATAGTTTAAAGAGGCTTTGACCAATTTACTCTCTTTTAAACAACAAAAATTATTCCAAATCGTATTCTTAATCTCCAGGTCAATCAAAGTAAACATACAAAATTGGGAAGGAAAATACATATATTAAATCCTTACATACATATATGTAGCCATAAAAAAAACATGAAGAATCGTCATATCATATAACATAATAAAATTTTATTGAGATGAACAAGGGTGAAAAAATGCTACAAAAAAGTGAAAAACCACTAATAGCTTATTTTGATGTAGTGAAGTGTGCTCAGTCCAAGAAAAGGTCTTGAACCACTTTTGTCACCATGATTATTCCCTGTATGTAGATCTTTCTTTGTAATGCTTGATCTTATCTTTTGTGTAAAGAATGAATCCATGAGCAGTGTAGCTTCTGTTAGAGCTGTTATCAAATGCATTATGGATCACGACCTTCAATCTCAATACCCACCCTCACAGCTTGAAGTCTATATAGAATCTCTTATGAAGCAAAAGGAAGATGTAACCACATCTATCATTTCTGAGGCTCAAAACGCACAACAGACTCAACTGAAACATATGGAATCAACTAGTCCATCTGTTAGTGCTTATACCAAGGTCGTCAGCTATACCTCATCTGTTGGAAAGTCCTCTACTTGCATGTCAGGTCATTCCGATGCTATGGCTGCCATCCTTGTGAGCATGGGCGGAATGAACTTGCAGAGTTTTCTAACTAATCATTGGAAAGAGCAGAAGTTGTTGCACATTGAAAGCTCTAGAGCTCTCAAAATGTCATCTGACTAGGGGATGCTTGTGTTGGAAGCACTTGAAGGATTTTATCCTCCAGAACATCATAGTGACGAAATTTTATTAGATCTTAGTGTTATCAGGAAAAGTTGCATCCTTCGACTGGAATAATTGATGATACTCTCACCAAAACTTAAACCAGAAGCCAAATTGGAAGCTCACATGCTTGCATTTGACTGGAAAGCAAAGATGAAAGCTGAAACGGAAAACCATCTGGCAATCTTGGGTTTTCTGCTGCTAGTGGGTGCCTACATCTTATATTCCACAACAATAAATAATCCACAAGACGGGCCAAATTTGAATTCTTACGAGAAGTCTTACCTACAATACTAAGTACATGACAAATCTGATGTGCATTATCATCCTGTGCTGCAGTGTGGCACAAACTCTGAAGCTCATCTTTATTGAAGGCCGATGCCAAGCTGTAGGCATCTACTAGCAGAAGAAAACCCAAGATTGCCAAATGGTTTTCTATTTCAGCTTTCATCTTTGCTTTCCAGTCAAATGCAAGCTTGCGAGCTTCCAATCTGGCTTCTGGTTTAAGTTTTGGTGAGAGTATCATCAATTGTTCCAGTAGAAGGATGCAACTTTTCCTGATAACACATATATCCAATAAAATTTCTTCACTATGATGTTCTGGAGGATAGAATACTTCAAGTGCTTCCAACACAAGCATTCCTGAGTCAGATGACATTTTCAGAGCTCCAGAGATTTCAATGCGCAATAACTCCTGCTCTTTCCAATGATTGTTTAGAAAAGCATGCAGGTTCTTTCCGCCCATGCTCACAAGGATGGCAGTCGTAACATTGGAATGACCTGACATGCAAGTAGAGTCCTTTCCATAGCTGGCGGCCTTGGTATAAGCACTAACAGATGGACTAGTTGATTCCATATGTTTCAGCTGAGTCTGTTGTGCTTTGTGAAGCTTAGAAATGATAGATGTGGTTACATCTGCCTTCTGCCTTGTGAGAGATTCTATATACACTTCAAGATGTGAGGGTGGGTATTGAGATTGAAGGTCGTGATCCATAATGCATTTGATAACAGCCCTAATAGAAGCTACACTCTGTTCAATGGATTCAATCTGTACATAAAAGATTAGATCAAACTTTACAAAGAAAGATCTACCTACGGAAAATAATCATGGTGACAAAAGTGGTTAACGACCTTTTCTTTCACTGAGCACACTTCTCCATTACAGCTACAAAAACATGAAGAATCATTATCATATATATAACATTGTTTTGATGCATCAACACTGAATGCAGCATATTTGTTGCAGAAATTTATAAATAAAAATAGTCTTTTTTCTCTGCCTTTTTTCTAGATTAAGAAAATCTTATAAGTATTTTTTTTTCTTTTTCATTTTTTATTGTAAAATACAAATGAAAAAATATAAACAACAAAAAGAAGGAATATGATGATAATGTGGAAGAACATGAATTGTCTGACAAAGATTGAAATCAGCTATAATCAGTCTGTATTCTGTAGATTATGGTGATTGAAGTTAACAAACACAAAAATATATTGTTTTATTCTTGTTAACATCTATCACCATTATCTACAAAACACACGCACTGGGTATCTCTGATTTCAGTCTTTATCAGACAACTCATGTTCTTCCATATTAGCATAATATTTCTCCTTCTCTTTGTTATGTATATTTTTTTATTTGTATTTACAATCAAAAATCAAATAGAAGAAAAAAAATACTTATAAGAGTTTCTTAATCCAGAAAAAGACAGGGGAAAAAATAATTGTTTGTTTACAAATTTCTGCAGCAAATGTGCTACATTCAGTTTTAAAGAAGCGAAACAATCATCAAGAAGTTATTAGAAGTGAGATTAATCATTATTTTCACCTCTTTTCATCTCTTTATGGTTTTATTATGTGATGGTGATGATTCTTCTGGGTTTTTTATGCCCACATGCATGCATGTAAGTGTTCAATATATGTATTTTCCCTCTCCATTTTGTATGTTTACTTTGATAGAAATGGAGATTAAGAATAGGATTTGAAATAATTTTTGTTGTGTAAAAGAGAATAAATTGGTCACAACCCCTCTAAACTATTGTATCTTTTATGAGTTTGATACCCAAATTATTAAATGATTTTGTTACTCCTTAACAATAGCTCCTTATATATTAATAATCACTGGGTTGAATTGTTAGAGATGAGTCTGGTCCACGTTCTTAATTAACTAAAAAAAATAATATGTGTCACGTGGTACTACACATGACGAATTAACTTAACCTACAATCTAATTACCACTTTAATTAGAATTTAGTTAATTATCCAAATTAGTTAAAAATTAAGGTGGGTTAATTCTACCATTAAACTTCAATTTCAACCTTTCTACCTTAAAGTGCTCGAGTATATATTATAGTAATCACAATTAAAATATATTTTAAAGGATTGGAGCAAAGTGTAGCTTCAGAAAACATGTGTACTGAAAATATTAAAAACTCATAGGTTTCAATTTAAAAGCAGTTCATGTAAAGATGATGGATCACGTCTTAGATGCCTCTAAATGGATCTTAGGCAACCAAATATCAAATGGTACCATATGCACTTTTACGGCAAAAGAGAAACAATCAAACAGGAAAATAAATTAAAAATAGTTAATTCTAGGAGAAACTACATTGTTTTTCTTAAAAGTTGAAAACAACTTCTTCTAGAACTAAAAAAAAAAAATACTTGTTTGTACACCAAAACCTTCACTTTTTAAAATTAATATTTTTTAAACAAAAAACGAAAAAGAACATTGAGAATCTTGGTCTAACATGTTTTAAGCCCAAGTTTTAACTTAAAGGAGAGAAAGCAAACAAACACAAGTTAGACTAGTTGAGACATGGTCACTCACAAGCATATTAGCATATTTTTTTATGTTTCTACTAAGCAACAGAGGTGCATTTTGTAGTTGGCACAAATAGATATTACAAGTATAATTTTTAAGATGATTTTCAACTTCATTTTTATTTATTTATCAGGACATATAGAAAACAAACATGATATAGAACACATTTGATGACATACCCAACAAGAGAGTTATTCATGGAGAAAAGATTCAGATACAAATGACCAAAGGTAGATCGTGCTCATTTAATCTTGGTGAAAGATTAAAGGAATGAAGATATATGAAGAGTCTCCAAATGTTTTGCCCTACTACGAGAAAATAAGAGCCTTTTTCCATAGAGAAGAAGCTATAAGGTATAGAGCACCTGGGAGGGCTTTCTCATATATAGTCATTGATGGTCACAAATCTGTTGTTGTTCCATTGAAAAGGTGCAGAGGCAAACCATTAAAAGAGATTCTTCATGCAATAAACTGCCTCATTTTACCATCTTTGTTTGGTAAGACATGTAGTTGCGAGATTGCCTGGAGGTGTTAGAACTAGAGCTAATATTTGTGTTTTGGTAATGGACTTATAGTTCATTGGTGATGACATTTTTGATTCGCAAATTAACAAAGTTATAAATCAAGCATTACACAGTTTACACTATGAAAATGATCTGTGTGTAAAATATGAGAAGGGACAGCATCTGTCGACTTATTTAAGTGCAGATAGACAGGGATGGAATCTATAAATGATCTTATATATGCCATCACTTCTCATATTTTTCACATGAATCATTTTCACAGTGCAAATAGTGAAATGCTCGACTTACCCTATGTTAATTTGAAACGAGATGTCCTCAACAAAGAACTGTGATACCCTTACCAAAACACAGATATCAACTCTAGTCCTAACACCTATAGGTAATCTAGTTGCTATAGCTCTAACTAAACAAAGAATAGGTAAATGAAGCAGTAGATTTTGATTAAGAAAATGGTGATCACAAACATTTGTTTATGATTAGCCACTACACCTTTTTAGTGGATCAACAATAAATATTTGACCATCAACGATTGTATATGAGAAAGCCCTTCCACGTACTGTGTACCTTAGAGCTTCTTCTCTATGGACATAAGCTCTTATTTCCTCGCAGCAGTGGCTGATCGTTCGAGACTCTTCACAACTCTTGATTCTTTTAGCCTTTCACCAAAATTGACACATTGCATCCCTTCATATGAAAGTTTTGGAATACAACCAATTTTTTTTCAAAGTATATCATGCCCCTGTTTTACCCAATAAGGGAAGGAATTAACCATTTCCATAAGAGATTTTTATGGAACACCAAAAGATTCACAAGATGTCTTTTCAGTATACAACAATAACAATAAACCAATTTAATCCCACTAAGTAGGGTCTGGGGAGTGTAGAAGTATGCACACTTTAATACTACCTTTGAGATGGAGAGGAATATGTGAGACAATGCTCAACCACAAGAGTAATAATATTAATAGTATGACTAATAGTAAAGATTAATATGCAAGACACCACTCAACTAACTAACTTTCTATCCTAATATGTGTCCTCTACAACCTCCAATCTAAGGTCATGTCTTTGTAAGTTAAAATTGTGTCATGTCATGTCTAATCACCTCTCTCTAATATTTCTTCGTCTTGCATCTACCTATTTTGAAATCATCCACAGACAACCTCTCAAACCTCCATACTACAGCATCTATCCATCTCCTTTGTATATGCCTAAACCATCTCAGTCTCGATTCCAGCATCTTGTCCTCTATTGGGGTCACTCCTACCTTATCCCAGATATCTTCATTCATAATCCTGTCTCATCTAGCAGGCTCATACATCCATTTCAACATCCTTATCTCTTCAACTTTCATTTTCTAAATGAGGGAGTTCTTGACTAGCCAACACTCCACTCCATACAAAATGACCAGTCTAACCATTACTTTGTAGAGTAATCCTTTAAGTTTTGGTTTCACCTTCTTATCACACAAGAATCTAGATGTAAACCTCGATTTCATCGCCCCTGCACTAATACAATATATGATATCATTATTAATCTTCCTATATCCTTGGATAATAGATCCCAGATATTTGAACTTTCTCTTATTTTAATGGCCTGAGTATCAAGCCTCACTTCTACACCGATATAAGGCGTTATTTCACTAAACTTTCACTCTAGTTATTATGTCTTGGTTCTATGCAACATGAACCCTTTAGAATCAAAGATTTGCCTCCAAATCTCCAACTTAACATTAACTCTGCCTCGAGTCTCACCAATAAATAATATGTCATCCGCAAATACATATACCAAGACACCTTACCTTGGATAGGTCATGTCAATTTGTACATCACCAAAGAAGATAAAAATGGGCTAAGAGTTGATCTCAAATGCAACCTATTAAAATTAGAAAATACTTCAAGTCACATCCCACAGTCCATACCCGACTCTCCCAAACTTTCATAGTATTATGTAATAGCATCATACCTCTATAATTATTGTAATTTAGGATGTCATGCTATTCTTAAACAATAGATCCATTACACTTCATCTCTATTCTTTAGGAATCTTCGTCATCTCAAAAATGAAATTAAACATCCCTATAAGCCCTTCCAAACCTACTCTGCCTACACTCTTCAAAAATTCCATCGGGATCTCGTATGGTCGGGTTGCTATTTCTTTATGCATCTTATGAATAACTCTGTTAACCTACTCAACCTTAATACACCTACAACACCCAAAATTATGATGCCTCTCTCAGGTTCCAATTCCCCCAACATAATGTTTTATCCCCCCCTTCACTCTAAATTTTATTGAAGTATGACTGCCACCTGCGTATAATTAGAGTTATTACAACTAAATCCTTGTCTTCCTCATCCTTGATGCATTTCATCTGATCCATATCATGATCCCTCTTTTGTCTTATCTTGGCTAGCCTGTACAACTTTTTATCCTTTCTTTTGTTCTCTAATTCCACATACATGCATTCAAAAGTTGTTATCTTAGCTTTTGTAACAACTAACTTTGCCTCATTTTTCGCCATTCACATCTTTTATTATTCGTCCGCTTTTTCTCCCCATTCTTTCTTTCCACTAACTTCACAAAATCTACATTTTTAGCCTCCACCTTTTTTTAGACTTCTCCATTCCACCACTAGTCCCTTTGATGCCACCCTAATCTACCACTTAAACCCCCAATACTTCTTTCACTTCTTCTCTGATGTACCTAGAAGTCCTATCCTACATACTACTTGCATCACTACTACTTCCCCCTGCCTCCACAACTAAGAATAGCTACTCCATTTGACCCATGGTCGTACTTCTATAACTATGATCATCCTCTTTCTCTCAATCTCCATATCCATCACCTAGAGATTATGTTGGGTTGTAATGGTTCTCAGTCTAGATAACTGTGTAGTCCTTACAAAGACCTTTATTATTTTTTCGAAGGAGAAAATAGTCTATCTGATTCTTATCCACCATACTAAAAAAGGTTACCAAGTGATCCTCCTTCTTTGGAAATCAAAAGAATCTCAAATTGGCAATTGCCAACACAAAAGCTTTTGCAAAATCAAAGCTTCTCATGAGTTCCCATCCCAAAACCAAAAACTCCATTCAAACCATTATACCCCATCGGAGTAGACGCTATGTGACCATTGAAATCTCCTCATATGAACAAATTATCAATGTGTGACACACCTTTCACCACCTCATCCAAGTCCTCCGAAAAACACTTCATGTCCTCCTCATCCTGGCCCACTTGAGGATCATAAGCATTAATAATATTCTATGAGCAACTTAATTGTAATCATGATGTCGTTGACACTTTTAACCCCAAACACTTTCTTTATTATCTCATTATCTACTTAGATGCCTACTCCATTCCTATTCCTCATGCCACAAGAGTAATACAAATTATACCCGTCCGCATCACGCGCCTTAGATCCTACCCATTTGGTCTCTTGGATACAAATTATATTAATCCTCCTATTTTTTAAAATCTTTACTAGCTTATGGACTTTTGCATCAAAGTTCCGATATTCCAAGATGCAACTCTTAGCCTAGAAGATCCTTACCCCACTGACTACCCCCGACCCTCGCTCCCTTTCTCAGTCAAGAACATGACCCTAATCTACAAGCCGAATCTAACCCTTGGAAGGGCTACTTTTAATTTTTCCAAATCTACTATGTTTTGTAAGATTTTGTAATGATTTGCAAATAAACATCATTGAAAGTGAGATTCAGATACATACCTATCAAGTCATCTTGTCTATCAATGCAGAATCTATCTTTTATATCAATACAGAAGCACATTTCAGACATGTGAAACATTTGACTTGGTCTTCCTCTCATAGCAGTCGAATGTAGCAGTTTCTATAAGGCTAAGGATATGAGAGGTAACCTAGCCATACATTTATAGGTACCAAGTCTTGACCTAATAGGCCTCCCATAAAAGGCTTTATAGGTATTTAACAGGGTCTACACTATCGCTAGCCTACACCAATACATCAGGTGATTTAGGCCCAAGAAGGAATTCAACTGATAAGCAACCTAAGTCGTGTTTAGCCCATTTTAGAAATTACGATAAATTAAGTTAATTTTAGTCCATATTTGGTAAAAGTTACAATATTCTTCCACTTGTACAATCATTAACTTAATATTAAAAATTTTGTACTTCAAAAAAATGTTATTTTATAAAATGACTCTCAAGTTGAACAAACAGCGACAGCAAGTACATAGTGGTAGATATCACTTTAAACATGGTCTAATCAAACAAGACTATCAATATTGAAATGTAACGGTACTTGCATCGATCAATGAGACAGGACCAATCCACAATCAAAGGCACTAAAGTTTTGCCAAAATACACCAAACAGTGTGGTAGTGTATCACGAAATAACCAACATGAACTCCAAATCAAAGTTTCATTTCTGGGCCTCAATGTTTTTTCATAAAAATATATATGCTACAAATCAATATGCACATCACCAAAAAATAATCAGTATGATTTCCTTTAATACCATGTGTGCGATGGATTAACATGTGCACCACCAAAAAAAACATAATTTTCTAAGCTCAATCTATGCAAAAGGTCATAATGTGCAACGGCTAAGAAAAGTCACGAGACATAAATAATATGTCATGTATGTCTCTACAAAGATCCAGTAATAAAAGAGTATGATCTCATCAACAAGAGACATACTAACTACAAAAGATAACAAGTCTTAAAATATTATAGGCATCGCAATCTATCAATACAAATCTACTTACACAATATGTAATACACTTAATGATCAGAATGAATTGTCAAAAAAATTAAAGATGCCCAATATATATGAAAATTTGTTCGAAAAATCACTTTAAAGAAACAAATATCAAATAAAAGACTACCACAAATCAAGTGTATGCATAAGACCTTAAGATTACCGGTGATAACCAATCTTCTATAATGGGTCAAAATACTTGATTAAATGAATGAAAGTCTGAAGTAGACAATTTTATCATGTCTTCGTCGGTTCCTGCATTTCTTAAAAAACTTTTCATCACACGTACAGGTGAATCAAACCAAGCATATACGATAACAATTTAGCATCACTGCTTACACAATGTCATGATATAGAAGTATTAGTCATATTCCTTTTGAATAAAACTATAATGACCCTCCGTGTTATTTTTATGTAAATGCCTTCTTTTTATTGAGTAGAGCATTTCTATAGTGACCCCAAATCATTTATGACTTGCTGGCACTAACTGTTTGGTCGCCTGGTCGTTCATTTTGGATTTATGCTTGTTTTCCTATTTGGAAACTTTTGAAACTTGAATGATTGATTTTGGTAAAAACATCAGGTAAACGACCTTAGAATGGAATTATGATGGTTCCACCAGCTCCAGAATGATTATTTTAGGCTATTGGCATGGTCGTCTCAATTCCCGAGGCCTTCGATGTGAGTTTAAACCATTAGGCATTTTAGCCTTTAAGTTTTAACTTAAGTTTGACCTTGGTAAACATTCTTGGAAAATGCACTTGATAAAAATCTCATCAGTACGGTTCATTTCAGAATGTTGAGTTTGATGTTAAACAACCTTTGTGTGATTCCCGAGGCCTCTTATAGAATTGACTAAAAATGGCACTTGGGTTTGGGGACCCACTTTTTGTTGAGAAAACCTTGAATGGGAATTTCAACTGCGTCGTTGAATCCAAAATATTGAATTCAGTGGGGTAGCATAGTTTATTTGTGCGCAAGATGTTCCAAATGAATCACGAGAACCCTATCATAGACTTAGACAATACCAAAACTAAGTTGTTGCAACTGAGTTGTTGGTGCCACCGCTTTTGCATCCTTGGCTTCGCTAAACCGACCCTCGCTTAAGCTGTTAGGGCATCTCTTAGGTGAGGTAGGCTAACTAGGCGCCTATCGCTAAATCGGCCTAGCCTTCGCAAAAGCGAGGTTCGCTTAAGTGGACAAGGGATCGCTTTAATGAGGCCCACCCTTGCAACCCCAACTGCTTAAGCGACTTAAGTTGTCATACCTGGATGTTTTTAGACCTATTTTTGGGTTATTTTCTCCAAACTTTGAAAAGTGATTTGGGTCTAAGGGAACTCGTTTATAGTGGGAATTTAATCTTTATTGCTAGGAATTGTAGGTGAAGTGTGTGTGGACCCTCAGGAAAGGTGTTCTATCATCGTTTTAGAGGTAATTCTCTTCTCCCTAAACCTCTAGTCACCTTTAATGAATTTCTTGAGCTTAATTCTTACATGAACTATTTTGGGTGGTTCCAAGTCCCGAATTGTGTTTTGTTTTGGTGCACAAATTCCAGGAGCTAATTAAGACCTTTTCATAGAATCAATTTAAGAATTTTGTCACGCCCTAGGAGGGTACCCTAGGCGTGGCCGACACTCGAAGGCCATTTCTGACCCCCGAGCGAACCACCTGGTCTAGTCACACATTCATTCAATCACATTCTCTTAGCGAAAAACTCAATTAAGGATATAATGTTCATAGATTAGGGACAAAGGCCAAACAATCATCAACTCGACAAGAAATTTTTAAAAAGGGCTACTCAAAAGAAGAATTCAACATTTCTACACTCCGGTCTATGAAGCCTCTATCTACAATTTAGAAAATGCCCATGATAAACCCATGGCTACCAACAATCAAAATAAAGCAAGTGACACAAGAACTATACAAGAAAACCTCAACATCCTACGGAACCAGGAGGACTCACCACTAGCTGGGAGGGGGTGAGGATCTTCAACAGAGCATCGGTTGATGATCTCTGGTACCTGTCTCTGCATCATGAAACGATGCAGGCCAAATGGCGTCAGTACGTGGAATGTACTGGTATGTAAAATGGCCAAATGGAAGGACATAAAGAAACATCAATTCTATTAGAACTCAACTCAAGAGAAATAACAACTCAATCAAGTGTCCTAGATCTAAACCAGAATACGGTTTAGACGGGACCAATCACATACCATTCAACTCAATCCGACTCAGAGTACTATCAAGACTTATGTGGGAGTTTTTCTTATTCGACAACCATCACTTATGAGCCAGTGACAGTACAACAAGCCGACGTTGTTGCCGCGTCCGTTCATGTTTTGCCAGGGCCTGAACGGGTCAACCAATCATAGATCTAATCCAACTAAGTCCTATAATGTCAGGACAAACATTTTTGGGGAAACATCCGACTTTAACGATTCAATCCCCTCCTACATTTGGAGACGTAGTTATTGGGTTCGAGTATGGACATTACTCTTACCCAATTCGGTGCTCGATACTCCTCCCAAGACTCAATGCTCATAAAACTCCATCCAATCGACTCAATCAAATCATATCGACAAGTCTCATTTAAACCTTGTCAACTCATCAACTCTATCACAATCAAACCTCTCATAATCATATCTTTCAAGAGAAATTTAAATGCACATTTATAGCAACATATAGAAATAACCAATCGCTTCCTCCATCCATTCAATTAATCTTGGAATCTCATCACAACTTCAAGGCTTTAAATCAACAAATCAAGATAAACATCATTTTAAAGAAAATAACATCTTTTATCATAATCCATATAGCTAAGAAAATCAATAAAACATATTTAACAACTCGTCTTCATCAACTCATACTTACACAAAGACTCTTTTTGGAAGTTCTTGACTAAACCTCATCAACATAGCAAGAATTACTCTAATAGACAACAAAACTTATTTGAACACAACTCTAGCAAGAAACTCCATTTATATAGGCATTTATCCTCAAAGAAGGTATACGGCACATGAGTGGACTCAACCCATATTTTAGATAGCCTTACATACCTTAGTGAAGACTTTGAAGAAAACCTTGTTGTTGGGCCTTCAATGAAAACTTGGAGTCTTGAAGCTCTTGGGATAAATCTTTGTTGAGAATGGAGAAGAAGAAGATGAAGAAGAGAGTTTTCTAGGGCTTTTTTAGAGAGAGAGTGGGGGCTAAAAATGTGTCTCTAAATGCTCAAGGAGGATACATATATAATTTGGGACAATTCCCAAATTGTCCCTTCTCAAAAGTTCTAAAAAATAGGCAAAAATGCACCTGGCGCGATAGTGGCGCGTCGCGCCATTGCAGCGCCAGGCCGATTACGCCTAAAACCTGTATACCTCATAGTGGCGTGCCGCGCCAGAGACCAAACTACTAAGGCATTTTTTTGAAGTGAGAGTGGCGCATCGCGCCCTTACAATGCCAAGGCCATTGTTCCTGGGTTCTAGAAATTAGTCTTGAAAAACCCTGCACAACTTTTAGTGGCGCAGCGCGCCAAGGACCAAACTACTGAGGCATGTTCCTGGCGAGATAATGGCGTGTCGTGCCCTTACAGCGCCCAGGCTATTTCCCCAGTAGTTGCAACCCAGGCCCAAAAATGAAATTCCTGCCGTGCTAGTTCGTCTTAGGATCGTCATATCTTTTGACTCCAAACTCTAAAATGTACATTCTTGGTGGCGTTGGAAAGAAGACTCAACAACCTTTAATTTGATAGGTAATGGGCCACCCAGATTGTCGTCTTTCAAAAGATAGGGTTGTTAGAAGTCGGCCCCTTATACGAACTCATCCCAAGATTTATCCACGACGAATCTCTTGGATTTAATTTGGTCCTAGGGGCCCCTTGTGACCCCATATCCCTCCAACATCCTTATATTTCTTGAGGACTCATCCTAGCTCATGCGTACGCCATTCAATACTCGGGTTTTATCCTACTCGTATATAAGAAGGGTCCGAATCTTAGGGAAAATTTTTGATGGGTATTACATTATCTCCCTCTTGGGATCATTTGTCCTCGAATGATAAGTGACCAAGAACGGACTCGGGGTATAAATCACAAGCAAAATTCAGTTACTCAACTAATCAATTTCTCAAACAAATTACCAATCAAACTCATAATGCACAAATGAATTCATGTCAAGGAAATGGACATTACCTTCAACATTCTCCTCGGTAGGCATGAATACATGTGGATATTTAGATTTCATGGCTTTCTCCACTTCCCATGTGGCTTCCTCAACAAATTGTTTCCTCCACAGGACTTTGACTGAGGCGACCTCTTTGTTCCTCAATTTGTGAATTTGGCGATCAAGAATTTGGACCGAAACCTCCTCATACGACAAGCTATCCTTAATTCCAACGCTATCAATGGGGACTACCAACGAGGGATCGCCCAAGCAATTTTTCAACATCGAAATGTGGAACACCGGATGAATAGAGGCTAGCTCTGAGGGTAACTCCAACTCATATGCAACACTCCTAATCCGCCTCAAAATATGGTAAGGACCAATATATCGAGGACTGAGCTTCCCTTTCCTTCCAAACCTCATGACACCCTTTATGGGTGACACTTTCAAATACACCTAATCACCTACCTCAAACTCTAAGTCTCTCCTACTCACATCGGTGTAAGATTTTTGGCGGCTTTGGGTTGTCTTTAGCCTATCTTGGATAACTCTCACCTTCTCCATGGCTTGGTGAACAAAGTCAGGCCCAATCAACTCAACCTCACTAACTTCAAACCACCTAATGGGCGATCTACACCTCCTCCCATACAAGGCTTCATAAGGAGCCATTTGAATGCTTGCATGATAACTATTGTTATATGCAAACTCTATGAGAGGTAAGTGATCATCTTAATTTCCCTTAAAGTCAAGCACACATACCCTCAACATATCTTCCAAAATCTGGATGGTGCGCTCTGCTTGGCCATTTGTCTGGGGATGAAAGGCCATACTCAAGTTCACCTTCGAAGCTAATCCCTTCTGAAAGGATTTACAAAATTAGGAAGTTAATTGGGCTCCTCTATCTAAGATGATAGACAAAGGGACCCCATGCAATCTGACGATCTCCTGTATGTACAACTTTGCATAATCTTCTGCGGTATCAGTAGTCTTAACCGCTAAGAAGTGAGATGATTTCATCATTCTATCCACAATCACCCAAATGGAATCGTGTTGCTTTCGGGACCTCGGCAAGCCTGTAATAAAGTCTATGTTGATCATCTCCCACTTCCATTCTGGAATTTCTATGTTTTGGACTAAACCACATGGCCTTTGATGCTCAACCTTTACCTGTTGGCAATTCGGGCACTTGTAAACAAATTCCGCAATATCCCTCTTCATCCCACTCCACCAATAGATTTCCCTCAATTCATGATACATTTTCGTGGAGCCTGGATGAATAGAGTATCTGGAACTATGCGCTTCATCCATAATCCTCTCTCGAACATCATCGACATTAGGTACACATAATCTACTTTAGTACCTCAACACACCATCTCCCCCTATGGTGAAAACCATCACCCCTTGTTTGTGAACAACTTCCTTCAACTGGAGGAGGACGGGATCCTGATATTGTTTCTCCTTTACCTCTGCTAGAAGTGAGGATGTAGACCCATCCTGGACAGTAACTCCACCTTCATTGTTCTCTTCTAGACGAACTCCCAATCGGGCTAATCTATGTACCTCCTTCACCAATTCCCTCCTTCCCTCCTCTATATGGGTAGTGCTACCCATAGACAATCTACTAAGAGCATCAGCAACAACATTAGATTTACTTGAATGGTAGAGGATGCTCATGTCGTAGTCCTTGAATAGCTCGAGCCATCTCCTTTGCCTCAGGTTGAGTTCTTTCTGGCTAAAAACATATTGTAACCTCTTATGATCGGTGAATACGTCAACATGCACTCCATACAAGTAGTGGAGACAGATTTTAAGCGCGAATACCACAGCTGCCAGCTCAAGGTCATGAGCTGGGTAATTCCTCTCATGAACCTTAAGCTGTCTCGAAGCATAGAATATCACCTTCCCCCTTTGCATCAACACACAATCCAAACCAATTCTAGATGCATCACAGTAGACCACAAAGCCCTCTGTCCCATTGGGCAAGGTCAAGACAGGAGCAGTGGTTAGCTTGGCCTTCAGTTTCTGGAAACTCTCCTCACAAACATCGGACCATTGGAACTTAGCCTTCTTTTGAGTCAGCTTAGTCAATGGTGATGATATGGATGAGAATCCCTCTACGAACCATCAATAATAGCCGGTCAAACCCAAGAAGCTTCTTATCTCTGTCGGAGATGTGGGTCTGGGCCAATTCTTCACTGCTTCAATCTTCTAGGCGTCAACCTGAATACCATCTCTAGATATAATGTGGCCTAAGAAGGCCACTGATGCAAGCTAAAATTCACATTTAGAGAACTTTGCATACAATACCTGGTCTCTCAAGGTTTGTAAAACGATTCTAAGATGATAGGCGTGCTCCTCGTCATTCTTGGAGTAGACCAGAATATCATCTATGAATACAATCACAAATATATCAAGATATGGTTTAAACACCTGGTTCATGAGATCCATGAAAGCTGCGGGGGCATTTGTCAACCCAAAGGACATGACCAAAAATTCAAAGTGGCCATAACGAGTCCGAAAAGCAGTCTTCGGAATATCAAATTCCCTTACCTTCAACTGATGGTAACCGGATCTCAAGTCTATCTTTGAGAAACACATGGCACACTAAAGTTGATCAAATAAATCATCTATTCTGGGGAGAGGGTATTTGTTCTTTACGGTGACCTTATTCAGCTGCCTGTAGTCAATACACATTCTAAGGGACCCATCCTTTTTTCGCACAAATAGAACGGGAGAACCCCATGGTGAGACGCTCGGCCTAATGAATCTCTTATCTAACAAGTCTTTCAATTGTTATTTCAACTCTTTCAACTCGGCCGGAGCCATTCTATATAGAGGGATTGATATAGGCTGGGTATCAGGAAGAATATCAATCCCGAAGTCGATCTCCCTATCAGGAGGGACTCCAAGCAGATCCTCGGGAAAAACATCGAGAAAATCATTGACAATTGGGACCTACTCGAGAGATAGAGACTCAACATTACCATCTTTCACTCAGACAATGTGATAGATACACCCTTTCGAGATTAGCTTCCTGGCCCTAAGGTAAGATATAAACTTACCCTTAGGCATAACGGGACTACCCCTCCACTCTATGATAGCTTCGTTCGGGAATTTGAACTTGACAACCTAAGTTCTACAATCAATAGAGGTGTAATAGACATAAAGCCAGTCCATGCCAAGGATCACATCAAAATCAACCATGTCCAACTCAACTAGGTCGGCCAAGGTATCCCTATGATGAATTGACACAGTGCAATCTCTATAGACTCTCTCAACTAAGAAAGAATCACCGACCGGAGTAGCTACACTGAAAGGCTCAAGAAGACATTCAAGAATTTTATTGAATTTACTAACCACGTAAGGAGTCACAAAGGATAGGGTGGCACCCGGATCCATCAATACATAACAATCAAGAGAAGAGACTCAAATCATACCCGTCACGACGTTTGGAGAGTTCTCTTGATCTTGGCGACTACCCATGGCGTATAAATGGTTTGTACCTCCCCTCATGCCTGAAGTAGTGCCCCTCTGATCACCCCTTGTTGGTGGTGCAGTAGTAGATAACTGGGACATGTCTCCTATGCTGGACACTCTCTCTGAAAATAGTTCATTTGGCCGTATTTATAACAATCGGCCCTCCCCGCTCTGTACTCTCCCAAGTGGAGCTTACCACACTTGATGCATGATGGCTTCCCTTGTGAACCTTGAACTATACTAGCTTGGGATTGAGGACCCTGGGGTCTGAAATTTTGGAGACTCTGTCCTTGCCGGTCATACCTGTTCTGCGTCATAGGTGTACTTGCGGTAGATGAGGCATAATTGGGTGGCCTCTTTTAGAAGAAGGACCTGT
The DNA here is from genome assembly GCF_947179165.1 of Solanum dulcamara. Taxonomy (NCBI): domain Eukaryota; kingdom Viridiplantae; phylum Streptophyta; class Magnoliopsida; order Solanales; family Solanaceae; genus Solanum; species Solanum dulcamara. Next base: position 65,050,406 of record NC_077240.1, read on the forward strand.
TGCCCTTGTTTTACCTCTGCTCATTCTCATGCCCAGCTGATCTTGCCTTCTTGCTCAGATGCTCCTCTCTATCTTTTCTCTTCTTATCCTCTACCTGTTGAGCATACACCATTAGTCTCGAAATATCCATGTCCGAGATCAACAATGCTGCTTTTCACTCTTTCTTCACATGCCTCCCTAATCCGAAGACGAACTTCCTCATCTTTGACCTCATATCTGGGATCATTTCTGGAGCATACCTAGACAGCTGGATGAACTTTAGGCCATACTCCTTAACAGTCATACCCTCCTGTTTCAGATTCACAAATTCCTCCACTTTCGCTTCCCTCAATTCTCGAGGAAAGAAGTGATCAAGAAAGGCTCCCTCAAATTCATCCCACCTAGCAGGTTCAACATTCTCACCCCTACTTTTCTCCCATTGGTTATACCAGATGTTTTCCACATCCTTGAGTTGATAATACACCAACTCAACCCTCTTAATTTATGTAGCATGCATAACTTTCAGAATTTTCCACATCTCATCAATAAAATTTTGAAGGTCCTCATCAACCTTTGAACCCGTGAATGCTGGCGGATTCATTCTCAGAAAGTCTCGAATTTTGGTGGCAGCAGACGACTCTTGGGGACTAGAACTATGAGTCGGCGAACTCTAGTTACCATTTCGGGTAGCCATTAACTGAGTGAGCATTGCAATCATCCCTCTAAATTCTACCTCTGACATGGGTGCAGGTGGGGTAGCAGGCACTTGAGGCGCCTCTGCATACCTCGCAGGTCGGCCTCCAGCCCTTGCCGGACGTATCTCAAACTGAGACATCTCTGCATTTTCGGCATTTCTCTAGCTGGCGGTACGTTTTGGAGGCATTATCTGTAATGTATAAATGCACGAATTAGAAGGGAAGTTTCATAGAGTTTAACTCCATCGCACGAATTCAGAGTATGAAATAAGTGAAACAATTCCTAATGTCCTATTGCTTCCTGCTTATAAGTGTGGTGCACAACACACCCCTAAGCAAGACTCTACTAGACATGGCTTCATAGACTCCTTAGGACTCTTGAACTCTGGGCTCTGATACCATGTTTGTCATGCCCCGGGAGGGTACCCTAGGCGTAGCCGACACTCGAAGGCCATTTCTGACCCCCGAGCGAACCACCTGGTCCAGTCACACATTTATTTAATCACATTCTCTTAGCGGAAAACTCAATTAAGGATATACTGTTCATAGATTAGGGCCAAAGACCAAACAATCATCAACTCGACAAGAAATTTTTAAAAAGAGCTACTCAAAAGAAGAATTCAACATTTCTATACTCCGGTGTATGAAGCCTCTATCTACAATTTAGAAGGTGCCCATGACAAGCCCATGGCTACCAACAATCAAAATAAAGCAAGTGACACCAGAACTATACAAGAAAAGCTCAACATCCTCCGGAACTAGGAGGACTCACTGCTAGCTGAGAGGGGGTGGGGATCTTCAACGGAGCGCTGGTTGATGATCTCTGGTACCTGTCTCTACATCATGAAATGATGCAGGACAAATGGCGTCAGTAGGTGGAATGTACTGATATGTAAAATGGCCAAATGGAAGGACATAAAGGAAATATCAATTCTATCAGAACTCAACTCAAGAGAAATAACAACTCAATCAAGTGTCCTAGATCTAAACGAGAATACGGTTTAGACGGGACCAATCACATACCATTCAACTCAATCCGATTCAGAGTACTATCAAGACTTATGTGGGAGTATCTCTTATCCGACAACCATCACTTATGAGCTAGTGACAGTATAACAAGCCGACATTGTTGCCGCATCTGTTCATGCTTTTCCAGGGCATGAACGAGTCAACCAATCATAGATCCAATCCAACTAAGTCCTATAATGTCAGGACAAACATTTTTGGGGAAACATCCGACTTTAACGGTTCAATCCCCTCCTACATTTGGTGACGTAGTTATTGGGTTCGAGTATGGACATTACTCTTACCCAATTTGGTGCTCGATATTCCTCCCAAGACTAAATGCTCATAAAACTCCATCCAATCGACTCAATGAAATCATATCGACAAGTCTCATTTAAACCTTGTCAACTCATCAACTCTATCACAATCAAATCTCTCATAATCATATCTTTCAAGAGAAATTTAAATGCACATTTATAGCAACATATAGACATAACCAATCATTTCCTCCATCCATTCAACTAATCTTGGAATCTCATCACAACTCCAAGGCTTTAAATCAACAAATCAACATAAGCATCATTTTTAAGAAAATAACATCCTTTATCATAATCCACATAGCTAAGAAAATTAATAAAAAATATTTGACAACTCTTCTTCATCAACTCATACTCACACAAAGACTCTTTTTTGAAGTTCTTGACTAAACCTCATCAACATAGCAATAATTACTCTAATAGACAACGAAACTCATTTGAACACAACTCTAGCAAGAAACTCCATTTCTATGGGCATTTATCCTCAAAGAAGGTATAGGGCACATGAGTGGACTCAAACCATGTTTTAGATAGTCTTACATACCTTAGTGAAGACTTTGAAGAAAACCTTGTTATTGGGCCTTCAATGGGAATTTGGAGTCTTGAAGCTCTTGGGACAAATCTTTATTGAGAATGGAGAAGAAGAAGATGATGAAGAAGAGAGTTTTCTAGGGATTTTATAGAGATAGAGTGGGGGCTAAAAAATGTGTCTCCAAATGCTCAAGGAGGATACATATATAATTTGGGACAATTCCCAAATTGCCCCTTCTCAAAAGTTCTGAAAAATAGGCAAAAATACACCTGGCGTGATAGTGGCGCGTCGCGCCATTGCAGCGCCAGGCCAATTATGCCTAAAACTTGCACACCTCGTAGTGGAGCGCCGCGTCAGAGACCAAACTACTGAGGCATGTTTTTGGAGCGAGAGTGGCGCGTCGCGTCCTTACAGCGCCAAGGCCATTATTCCTGGGTTCTGGAAATTAGGCTTGAAAAACCCTGCACAAATTTTAGTGGCGCATCGCGCCAAGGACCAAACTAATGAGGCATGTTCCTTGCGCGATAATGGCGTGTCGCGCCCTTACAGCGCCCAGGCTATTTCCCCAGCAGTTGCAACCCAGGCCTAAAAATGAAATTCCTGTCGTGCTAGTTCGTCTTAGGATCATCATATCTTTTGACTTCAAACTCCAAAATGTACATTCTTGGTGGCATTAGAAAGAAGACTCAATGACCTTTAATTTGATAGGTCGTGGTCTACCCAGATTATCATCTTTCCAAATATAGGGTCGTTAGAAGTTGACCTCTTATACGAACTTATCCCAAGACTTAGCCACGACGAATCGCTTGGATTTAATTTGGTCTTAGGGGCCCCTTGTGACCCCACATCGCCTCCAACATCCTTAAATTTCTCGGGGACTCATCCTAGCTCATGCGTACGCCTCTCAATACTCGGGTTCAACCCTACCCGTATACAAGAAGGGTCTGAATCTTAGGGAAAATTTTTGAGAAGTGTTACATTTTGGTGCGGGTCCCACATTTCTTTTTTAGATTTCAAAATTGGTCCTTTCTCATTTCATGTGATTTTAGTATCTAAATGATCATAATAACATTGTGATTATATTTTTGATACTATGGCAGCATTTTGAGGCTATACTTAAAAGGAAAGTTATGTAGACTTGATTTGTAGCATGCGTGATCAGCCTAAAGGTAGACTAACGCTTCTCTCTCCTTAGGTTAATCTTGATTATGTGAAAACATGATGATTACTTGGAATTTAGGTTGTTTAGGTTCTTGATCATGCATAGTAGTGTATAAATCCTGTTTAGGCTATTTTAGGAGCTTGTGAGCACGTTGCCTACTTTATTGTGATCATCCATGCCTTGTGGCTTTGTCTATTAATGTTGTATGATGATGTTGATATTGTTGGACTTAGTCTAGGGTTAGAATAGTGTTTTCCATAGACTTGCAATATTTAGAGCCTTTAGGCCTTGCTTTTACTTCGACATCGATTCGGACGGCTTAACTCATTTTAGATTAGACTAGCAGACTTGGGCCTGGTAGTTTGAGCCTTATATTAGGTGTTACCTTATCTACGATGTCCTTATCACCTTCTCCATCTTGTTATGGACCATATATTGATGATTTGATACTCTAGGTTTCGCTTGGCAATTCGGGATTGGGTACGATTCGAGCTTGGAGCACTTGGTTAATTATCCTAAGTGGGTGTCGATCTATGGTGATTTTTTTATGAAGGGATGACATGATATCATTTAGCCACCACTATCATTGTAGATTCAAAGTTTGTTCATAGTGCCCTCTTATCCTAAACAAAGTTGATTAGGATTGGCTTCTGAGTATTTCCTATTTGAGACTTATCCGCAGTTCAAGGTCCTGGCGTTGGACTTCTTAGTTGGGCTGTTATCGTTGGTTACTTGGAGGCTATCCACGGTTTGAGGTCCAGACTATGCTTTTCCAGGTCTGCACTTACCTTTTTATATTTCTAGTAGTTGCAGCTATTCTGTGTACTAATCAAGCTTATGGGGTCTAATAAAGTTTTTATTTAAACTTGTGAATGAGTGTACCTTATGGGCTTGTGGGGGCCCAGGTAGGTTTAGTTAGCTATACTTATTTTCTTCTAGTTCTTTACCCTAGTGTGTAACCCCTTTTACATTCCGTTTAGACTCTATTATTTCCTACATTTAATATTTTCATATTGCTTTTACTTTTCAAGCTCAGTTGACATATGATTCCTAGTAGGTACCTATTATTTTAGTACTCATACTACACTCTACATATGTCTTCGTGATGTAGGTCCAAGCACCAGTTACCAGCATCGATTCTAGCCAGTCGCAGTCTACATCGGACGTGAGGGTGAGCACATGACATTTTGGATTTACCTGTCTCCATCTATATATAGTTGACTAATCTTTTTCTTTTTGAGACAAGTCTTTGATTCTGTGGTCCATTATTGGGAGCTGTATCTATTTTGTAATAACTCTGTACTTGTGATTTCCATGTTCTGGGAGGGATTCTATTTGTATGTATATATTTTTTGCTTACTTCCGCTCATTATTTTGTAATTTATGTTATTTGTTATATTTTGATTTAGTTTCTACCATCCAATTACTCGCAGTTGCGGGATAAGGGTTGGCTTACCTGGTGGTGGATTATAGTAGGTGTCATCATGACTCGAGGAGTCGGATCGTGAATGACTTTATCTACAATTTCCAACTTACCCTTTTATAGCACAAACCTATCAACGATATAATAATAAAATTATTATTATGAATTTTTTTATTAATGGATATATAATAAGGTTTCTCCATTACTAAACAAGAAAATTGATCATTTTGTGTTTACATAATCATCAATGATATGATTTGAAAACATATGCATGGACTCAAACATATCTCGAAAGTAATATATGATGAGTCACTCGTCTAGAAAAAAATGTACACTTTCTTATAACCATTCATATTGAGTCTCTAATAGAGACGACAAAACGTAACTCAAAAATTATATTCATCAAATCCTTCTTAGATCTAAACCTTTAAAGATCATATAGACACAAAATCACTCCTTATGAACAATAGGTCCATTTTAAATTTAAGCACGACTTATTATAAACGTTTAGGAATTAAAGATGTATTTTCAACATAATTGATATCACATCTATATTATTCTAAGACTGGGAACCAAAAATTATTGAACGACATTAATATTCCAATCAAATCCTATATTCTTATATAGATTTTGTACAAAAATATAAATATACATTTTATTGGTGTAATATACCACAAATACATAAATTATATTTGAAAATTAAATGAAAAAATGAATAAATAATTTATTCAGACTAAGACACAGATATTTCATTCTTTTTAAGGAGATTTAAGCCCACTGTGACATAATCTAAACCGATCCAGCAGTATATCTCTTGATTTACCCCCTCCAGGATACAACAGCCCAACAATGTTGTATAACTCAAACAAATCTGAATTAGTTAAAGTCCAAAGCTCCACAAAAAGAACACCTTCCATCAATATAAATACTCTCTTCTATATAGTGAATATAGTTGAAAATATTGAATATTTTTCTGTCTCAACTCTCTCTAACTTCACTAAACACTACAATATTTTTTTTACACTTCTCAATTTTTCTTGCATTCACTTCTCAAAGGAAGAAACACCACTATTTATAGGTGAAGAATTCTTCCTTGTCTTGAATAAGAATAAAGTGGACAATTGTCATGACCCAATTTCTCAGGTCATGATGGCACCTTCCATAAATCCCCGGTAAGTATGCCAAACCCGTAGCCCGGACCTGCAGGTAATGGGTATGAGGGGAAAACACTAAACAGAACTAAGAGAAACCGAATAAACGTTGAAATAAGGAGAAGCTAGATATATACAAAACACACAAAACTGAATCCCTCACAGAACCTGAAAATTACCAGTACAAGTCCCAAAAGTGGACCAAAAGTATATATACAATACTGGCTAGTCTCAAAAGTACAATAAGATGGGTCATCCAAGTCGAAGTAGTCAAAAAGGATCTTAAAATGGCAAGTACTCAACCTGGTCTCCAGAACTGGCTGCAACAGGCTCGATATACTCGCGGCAGTAGCTAGTGCTTGGTTTTGCATTACAAAAGTAGATGCAGAGTATAGTATGAGTATCAAATATAAAATACCCAGTAGGAATCATAGGCCGACTGAGCAGGAAAGGTAAAAATAATATAAAAAAGTGGAAGAAGCCTAAACAAGACTCATAATCAGCATCTAAGGTAAGGAAGTAAATATCCCAACGAACAGGAAGATGCAAACTAGGAAGACTATAGCTATCTACACCCGACTAGGACCCTATAAGCCCAACTGGGTCACTTGTGCACAAGTTTAAATAAAACCCGAATGGACCCCCATAAACCCACCGGGTACACATATTAGCTATGACTACAAAGACTAGGAATTAAGAATCTGCGATACCAAGAACTGAAGATCCATATTATTCTCGAACCAAGAATCTCCAAGAATCGATTAGCCATGAATTCTCTAGGGTGCGAGGCCGGGACTGGAACCCGGATGGTTGCCCGAATTCTCAATATGGTCAAGGTTGGGACTAGGATCCGGATGCTCATCATAATCCATCAATATGATCAAGGTTAGGACTGGAACCCGAATGCTCGTCATACTAACAAGTCCGCAGAGGCTGGGGACGGGCACCCAAATACTCCCCGATGGGATTCCAGAACGTAGGCCGATACTGGGACCTAGATGCTCATAGATGATTTAATCTATGGTGTCAAATATTTCTCATTTCTAAGTGGACATTAACAATTTTTGAGAATCTCCTTTCACGATGAATCATAGTAACATTTCACCTAGGCTTCATCCGGAACTGAAACAAGTCGAAAAGAAGACTAGAATCACCAATGCATCTCGAAAGTTGCAATCATACGGAATTATGGATAAGGTTGTTCATTAAAGCAAGGTTACCGCCTACCTAAGGCCAACTACCAGAAACTAGTTTTCTATGTCATTCAACAAGAAAGTTTCACAATATATACTGAGTACCAAGATATATGCAATCAACTCCGCTCACACTATCAACAATTAGCGGAAAGGATCACATGCTTCCAATTACCCAAATTACCTGATAAAAGCTTAAAATATGATTTCTAGCACCTAAGGTGTATAGATACCCAAGCTAGAATTCCATCTATCTTGACATGCTTTCAACACATTCCAGCTCAATCTAAATAAAGAAAAGTCGTAGATTATGTGTAGGCTAGACACGCGCGCTCCAAATCACTTTGTCGGAGCTTTTCCTTTCCGTACGGCCTCGAAGCACTTCAATGCTCTCAAAAATAGACTCAAAACATTAATACGGTCATTATAAAATTAAAATTACTAAGTTTGGAGATGGGAAAATTTCGGTGTTAAATAAATGGGAATATAGGTCTGGCACTGGAAGTTTTGGAACTAACCCCAAAAATGGATCCTAATCAACCCCCAAAAATCATATCCCAAATTGGGACACAATTTAGGACTCAAAAACTCCACAAATCAGTTCACTCATCAAAAATCAATTCTAGGCCAAAATCAATAACAGGGGCATAGCTATTTATGCAAAAATCACCAAAATGAAGCCTCAACAGCTAAAACCACGATGTTCCTCATGAAAAATCCCACAATTAAGCACCAAAAATTTCTAAAATAGGACATAAAATGCTCAAGAAACTAATCCCCAAAGTTTATCGAAATTTCACTCGGGAAACAACAAAAGACAGCAGCTAAAATGTGGAATTTACCTCAAACAGAGTTCCCAAGTCACTTTAGGACTTACCAACGTGTTCCTCTCGAAAATCCCTTCAATTTGGACCTTTGAATCATTGAAATTAAGCTTAAAATGGTGGAGAAATCGTTTATCAAAGGGGGAACTTAAAGATGAAAAATTTGCGGTGAACAGTAATGGTGATGAATAACGACAACATTGTCCAATATTTGATTTTTTGATGCTCCTGACTCATCCGAAGTCCCATGAATGCAAAACATATATGAATTTTGATTGGAAACAACATTCCATACTGAATGGTGATGTCTAAATTTCCAATTAAGGTCTTTTTGTTAAATAGTGGGCCCCACACCCAAAACTAGATACCTCGAGAAGAGAACAAAGGGTCATTCTAGAAAAAATTTGACATTTCGAATCTAACTGCTCTTTCAAAATTTTAATCTGAATGTGTTTTCCAAAAATATTGACCAAAGTCAACCATAGGCCAAATTTCAAAGCCAAAAGCGTTAGATGGCCCTAAACTTGTACTGATTGCCTTGATACTCGTGTTGGTCATGCTATTAGCCTAATTTGGTTATTTTGGAGTTGTTGGAATGGTCAAATTTCCATTTTGAGGTTGTTTTCCTGAAGTTATGATCGAAGTCAACTTTTCAAGTTAGAAAATCTCCAAAACAGGGAAACAGGCTTAAAACCCAAATAAATGACCAAGCAATCGAGCTACCGCGCTAGCAGGTCATAAATGACCTGAGGTCACTACTAGAACGCTCTAAATGATGAAACAGAAGCAGTATAAGGAAAATGACCTGGAGTGTCATTACAGCATCCACTACTAAAAAAACTTTCATCTACGAAAGTAAGACAATGATACATAAAAGATTAAATAAGTTGGGGAACTGCTCCCGCATCTTCTGCTTAGTCTCTCGGTATCCTCCTCGATTGGACGATGTCGCTACTGGACCTTAACCACAAGTATATAGAATGAACATGGAGAACATATATGGCTAATATAGCAACCAGTCCTTCAAAAAAGATAAGACGATCATCCAACTCAACAAAATCATATCGAAGAACTTTGGACTCATCTAGGATGTCCGAGGTAATCCATCATGAAGTCTATGGTAATATGCTCCCATTTCCACTAGGGAATGGGTAATCTCTGAAACACCCCACCAGTCCTCTAATGCTCGGCCTTAACCAGCTACAATTCAAAAAATGGGACACGTACTCAGCTATATCTCTCCTCATTTTATCCCACTAATAATGTTGTCTCAAATCTATATCTTTGTGGTACCCGAATGAATAGAATATTTGGAGTCGTAAGCCTCGCGAAGGATCAATTGAATAAAGTCTCCAACTTTGGGAACACAAAGTCGATCGTAAAATTGTAGTACCCCATCTGAATTTATAAAAGCATGGCCGCCCTCACCTCATAATACCAATTCTTGAAGCTCTACCAATGCTCCATCCTCAAAATATCGGCCATGAATCTCATCTAATAGATATGACCGAGCTCCCACAAAAGCCAAAATCTATCTAGAATCTGAGATGTCTAATCTGACCATCCTATTAGCCAAAGACTAGATGTCCAAGGCTAGAGGTCACTCCAAAGCAGGAAAGTAAGCTAAACTACTTATACTCCCAAACTTTTAGCTCAAGGCATCTGCTACAATTCACGTTGTTCGGATGGTAGAGGATAGAGCTGTCATAATATGCTAATAGCTCAATCCAGCAGTGCTGTCTAGAATTATGTCCCTCTGACGCATAATGTACTGTAGGATATGGTGATCTGTATATATCTCATAATGGACCCTATATAAGTAGTGCTAGCATATCTTGAGCGCAAAAACTACCGTCATCAACTCTAAGTCATGAGTGGGGTAGTTGTATTTGTGCGCTTGCAACTATTTGATAGCATAGCAATAAATCGACCCTGCTGCATTAGAACACCCATAGGACCTACACTAAAAGCATCATAATATATTGAAAAATGCTCGCCCTTAACCGGAAGAGTCAGAACAAGAGTTGCGTTAAGCAACTCATTGAGCCTCTGAAATCTCAACTCATACTTCTCGGACCATATAAAGGGAACATCATATGGGTCAAAGAGTCAGTAGAGCTGCAATAGTGAAGAAACCCTCGATGAAGCATCTGTAATAACTAGTTAATCCGATGAAGCTTTGAATCTCTGTAACAGATTTGGGCCTAGCCTAACCACAAATAGACTCAATATTCGTCGTATCTACCATGTACCCTCCTTGGACACCACGAGTCCCAGAAATGCCATAGAATTCAACTAATACTCGCACTTTGAGAACTTGGCATAAAGTTGCTGATCTATCAAAGTCTGGAGCATAATCCTCAAATGTTATGCATGCTCCTCTCTACTCCGCGAGTATACTAGTATATCATTAATGAATAAGGTCATGAAGGAGTCAAGATAAGTCTTGAATAATCGAGTCATAAGGTCCATAAAGTATGCAGGGGCATTGGTAAGCCCAAATGACATCATAAGGGACTCATAGTGGGTTTAACGAGTCCAGAAAGAAGTCTTAGGAATGTCGGCAGCTCTAATCCTCACTAGTGGTAGTCGAACCTTAAAACAATCTTAGAAAACATAGCAGCACCTTAAAGATGGTAGAATAGATCACCAATACATGGCATGGGGTAAGAGTTTTTCTCCATAACCTTGTTCAGCTACCTATAGTCAACACATATCCGCAGAGTCCCTTCCTTCTTCTTAACAAACAGGATAGGACCACCCTATGGTGATACACTAAGAAGAATAAAGACCTTACCTAGGAGATCCGCAAGCTGCATACTGATCTCCTTGAGCTCTGCGGGGGCCATACGTTATGGTGAAATAGAAATGGGATTTGTGCCCTGCTCCAAGTCTATAGAAAAGCCAATATCTCTCACTGGGGTAGGCCAGGTAGGTCGGTAAGAAAGACATTGGTAAACTCTCAGACCATAGGAATTGAATCAACAGAAGGAGCCTCGCTAGACACATAACAGATATATGCTAAGTATGCCAAATATCGGGAATCAACCAGCCACCGAGCCCACATACAAGATATAATATCCATCGGCAAATGGCTATAAGGACCCTACCACAAGATTAGGGGAACACTAAACAAGGGTAAGGTAACTATCTTGGCATAATAGTCCAAAACTGCATGGTGAAGGGATAGCCCATCCATGGACAGAATAATATCAAAGTCCAGCATATCAAGTAAAATATGATCCGCCTAGGTCTCATGCCCCTGAATCGCCACTACACATGATCTACAAACTTGATGCACTTCAAAAGAATCCCCTATCGGGATCAAAACATGCAATAACACCTTAAATGACTCATAAATAATACCCAGATAAAGAGAAAAATATATAGACACATAAGAATATATCGAACCTAGATCAATAAAGCTAAAGCAATCTGTTGACATATGCGGATAGTACCTGTGATGACATTATCTGATGCCTCAGCCTCAGCCCTAGCTGGAACAGCATAGAAATAGCCATGTTGGCATCCCCCATATCCATCTGACCTATCGCCCGATTGGATTCCTTAGTGAACTACTTGAACACCTTGCTGACCATCACCATGGCACAGACCTCGATCTCTACCTCTAGGTAAAGGTGGTATTGTTGCCAACAGTCTAGCCTGACTGGGGAACTTTCTACCCTAGTGCTCTAGTTAACCACAACCATAACAACCCAAAACTAAGCAGTTTGTGATAACTCATCTGCAATAGGAAATAAGTGGACTTGATCCCCTCGAGCTCTGCCTTGTATTGGAACCCCCAAATGAGGTTGACTACCTTTACCTGTTGGTAGGGCTACCTAAACCAACTGGCTGGACTGATACTGCTGGTACCTATCATGTTGGAACCATTGGTGGGGCCAATCATAGCTGCCCTGGCTCCTAGCCTAGAACCCACTGAAGTTGCCCTAATGCTTAGGCCTCTTATCGCTACCTTATTAGGCCTGGTGATGAATAATCTATATGGTGAGGACATGGTCCACTACATCTAGAAAAGAGCAACCCACAGAAACTAAGTGCTCTACGATGGGTAGAATCATAGTGGCATGTAAGAATAGTTGGTGGAATCTAGCCTTATACTCGGCAACTATCATCTGACCATGCTCTAACCGTGTAAACTTATCCTGGAATCGGTCTTTGAAGCTCCTTGGGGTGAACCTAGCCAAGAAGGCCTCTAAAAATTGAGCCCATAAAAATGATGGTAATCTAGTTGGCCTGGTCTATAAGTAGGAGTGCCACCGCTGTCTAGATGACCCACAAAATTGGTGTGCAGTGAAGTCAGTGCCTCTGGACTCCACAATACCTAAGAAGTAGAGATGCTCCTGGTAGGTAGTTAGAAACTCCATAAGATCCTTGCCAATAGCTCTAGAAAATGTCAAAGGTTAAAGCTTCTAAAATAAGCACAACATCTCCTTCTCCTGTAAGGACATAACACCCTTTGGGACTGCTGGCGGGGGAGGCTGAACATTAGGTGTTGGCAGCGTAGGCTGGTCCTACAGCACTGGTATATCAACAGCTGGAGCTGGGGCTTATGGTATAATCCCAATAGCTGTGAGGAGCTGAGAAATCACCATCTGTAATGCTAGAATCATAACTGAGGTGGCTAAAGGCTATGTTGTTGGTAGTGGCCCCTCTGGCTAGAGAGGAATAGGAGCATCCTGATGCTCCTCTACATGCTTGGGAGCTATAAATGGATCAGGGACTAGTGTTTCTCCCCAGCCTGTACCATAGGGCTGACCTCTAGGCCTGCTCAATCCTGGTGGGTCATCGTTATTGGTAGTACCGCACGTACAAGCCATCTCTGCGAAAGAGTGGAACAAATGAGATTTTATGAAACCAATAAGACACACAACTGCACAAAATGATATAACGTAGAGAACATTCATAATGACATTTTGTAGCCTCTCGAAGACAAGTCACGGACGTCTCTACTAGATGTTAGCTCTGTAGAAGTGAGATCAGCGAACTTAAGGCTCTGATACCAACTTTTCATGACCCGATTACTCAATTCATGATGACACCTACTATAACCCCCAATAGGTAAGCCAAACCCATAACCCAAAACTGCAAGTTATGGGTATAAGGGGGAAGCACTAAACATAACTAAGAGATTGAATAAATAGTGAAATAAAGAGAAGCTAGATAAATATATAAAAAATACACAAAACTGAATTCATCCCACAACCTAAAAATCACCAGTATAGAGCTACTACCAAAATAAAATAAGTACAAGTCCCAAAAAATAGACCAAAAATATATATACAACACTATCTAGTCTCAAAAGTATAATAAGACGGACCATCCAAGCCGAAGGAGACAAAAATGATATCAAAACGGTAAGTACTCACCCCGGTCTCCGGAACCGGCTGCAACAGGCTTGATATATCTGAGATAGTAGCTGGTGCTCGGTCTTGTATCAAAAAAATAGATGCAGAGTGTAGTATGAGTACCAGATATAAGTGTAACATCCCTCAAAAATGCTCACAAATACGTTAAGAATGCCGTGGGATACGGCCTCTCATGTAACGCATTATCCTTAATCTCTTTGGAAAATCTGAGTTTGGAATATTGATAAGGGGGTCAAAGCTTGCTAGAAAATAGTTTTGGTGAATTTTTAGGACCCGTAGATCAAAAGATAGATTTCTCATGAAACTGCAAAAAACACAAAGGTCCGTGACAAGTCTGCATCGCAGACCTGCTAAGGGTTTTCTGGCCGAGTTGGATTTTTAGTAAGGGCATTTTAGACTTTTCCTAAATTTATAGCTAATGAACCTAGACATTTTTAGGACCTAATTTAAATCTATAAATTAACCAAAACCTCTAATTCTATTCATTCTTCTACAATTCACCTACTCAAATATTTCTCTCTCTACAAAAGACTTTCAAGGACTCCATTGAAGACTTCAAGTAAATTTACTGAAGCTCTCCATCAAAACTCTCAAGTTCTTCCAAATTATTTGGTGTTCTCACTTAAGGTATGTGGGTATTGATTCATTGATTCTTTCATCCATGAATCCCAATCAATTTCTCAAGGTTTTCTATTAAATTAAAGTATGGTATTTTATGTGTTTTATGATCTCTATTCCTATTGCATGAATTTTAATTCAAAGTATGATCAGGAGTCTATTTTGATATAAATTGCATTAAATTGAAGAGTTTTTTATTCATTCTCCTATTTTGATTTCTACAATTCATGATAAAAATTATGAGTATTTTCAATTATAATTTCTAATGATATTATTTCTATGAATTATGTATGGGCTGAAAGAAAATTTATGATCATGCATGTCTTCAAATAAATTTCATGGTTTTCAAATCAATTGATCATGCATTCATGTCTTACCCTAATTTCAAGTACAGGCTATGGTCATGAATTTTCAAAGTATGAATTATGATTATGTATTTCAATAATGATATGTCTATGTATGTATGATTTATAATGTGAAAGGACAATACCAACATTGCACTTATGTTATGAAAATGAGCTACTCTATAATTTTCAAACCTATGAACATGACTATGATATATGTTTATTATGATTTTCATGCTATATATATATTCTGTGGGATTTGACTTAGCACCGAATGTGGACTTGAGATGGGGACTCGAAATATGGGGTCCTTATATAAAGTTTCTTATTGCATAACTACGTGCCACCGTAAGTACAAAGGGATTAGAGGCAAATACCCAAATCTATAAGAGGTGACTACCCGAAATATCAAGGATTGGAAGTGAGTACCCGAGTCTAACAACTAGGGGTGAGTCTCCAGTTCACATAACCGCTTAGTGGATCCACTTAGGCATGTAGAAGTCTACCTTGGCAAGTAGTCTTCACTTTTCCTCCAATGTAGGGGTAACATCGGGATTCCATGGTATAGCTCGCATGGTATTATTGTCGGTTATGGTTCCTATCCCACATATGTATGGTCTTTTCATATTCTAAATGACTAATCCTATCTTTTACTTTATATGATACTCTTATTATTTATTATGCATTGATCTTTCTTAAAGACTAGTTATGATTTTTACTACTTCTCCTATCATGCTAGTTAAAATGGTCATTTGTACAAACATGGTTTTCTATGTGTTACATTGCCTACATACTTAGTATATTTCAACATACTAATGCATATTTTTTGCCTACATTGTCTCATAATGTAGGGATTGAGGTTGAAGATCATATTCGTCCACGTGGCTAGTTAAGCTTTTTAATCCAGCGGTATTTGTGGTGTGTCGTCATTTATCAGGGAAGTCATCGAGTTGGTTATTATTTCAATGACTTTTTGTTATGTTTATATTGAGGGTGAGCTTGGGACATTTCTTAGCCAACCCCCATACTCATGTGTAGAGGCATCTAGTTGGACAAATGTTTCGAGTCTATATTGTCATGTGACATTCTTCATTTACTATTCATGGTTTAGACTCTCTTATGATGTTTCCGATTTTAATTTACCTTATGTATGCTTATGATATGTACAACATACTTGGTTGGAGCCCTTTGGGGTTTCTATCGCCGTATTACAACTACGCCCTAGGTTGGGTTGTGACAATAAGGTACCTAGTAGGCATCATAGGCCGACTGAGCAGAAAAGGTAAAAACAATATGAAAAAGTAAAATAAACGTAAAAAAGAGTCATAATAAGCATATAAGGTAAGAAAGGTAAATATCCCAACTAACAGGAAGATACAAATTAGGAAAACTACAGCTAGCTACACCCAACTGGCCCTGATAAGCCAAACTAAGACACTCGTGCGCAAGTTTAAATAAAACTAAGAGGAACCCCCATAAGCCCACGGGGTACAAAGAATAGCTATGACTACAAATACTAGGAACTATGAATTTGCGATACCAAGAACTAAAGAACTATATTATTCTCGAACAAAGAATCCCCAAGAATCGATTAGCCATCAATACTCTAGGGGTCGAGGCCAGGACGGGCACTCGGATGCTCGCTCGAATTCTCAATATGGTCAAGGGTAGGACTAGGACCCAGATGTTATCCATACTAACAAGTCGACAGAGGCCAGGATCGGGACCCATATTCTCCCCGATGGGATTCAAAAATGGAGGCCGAGACTGGGACCCAAATTCTCACAAATGATTTAGAGCCTGTTTGGATTGGCTTTAAGTTACTTATAAGTTGTTTTCATCTTTTTTGAGTATTTGTCTAACCAACTTAAAGTCATTTTGTGCTTCAAATAAGCCTTAATAAATAATTGGGTTTGTTTGGATGAATTTATTTTAAGCAGCTTATAAGTTGAAAATAGCTTATAAGTTAAAAAAAATATTGGGCTGCACCAATGTTTTTTAAAACTTATGAGTAATTTTCAACTTATAAGTTAGTTAAAATAAGTTCATCCAAATAGGCTCTTAATCGATGGTAAAGACTATTTCTCATTTCCAACTGGACGCTAACAATTTCCGAGAATCTCCTTTCATGATGAACCTAACCAATATTTCACCTGGGCTTTGATGAAACCAAAACAAGCCAAACAAGAAGACTAGCATCACTGACGCATCTCGAAAGTCGCAATCAAAAGAAATTATGGATAAAGTTGTTCAGAAGAGCTAGGTTACCGCCTATCTAAGACCAACTACCAAACACTAGTCTGCTACGTCATTCTACAAGGATCTAAGCCATCCAGAGTGATGCCGGGGCACGTAAAGAAAGTTTCACAACCTATACTAATGACAACATGCTCCACAGTACCAAGATATATGCAATCAACACCACTTACACTACTAAAAATTAATGGAAAGGATCACATGCTTCCAATTACCTGATTTATCCGATAAAAAGCCTAAAATGTGATTTCTAGCACCAAAGTTGTAAAGATAAGATATCCAACCTAGAGTTACATCTATCTCAACATGCTTTCACACATTCCAGATCAATCTAAAGAAAGGAAAGTTGTAGCCTATCTATAGGCTAGACATGCGTGCTCCAAATCACTTTGTCAGAGCTTTTCCTTTTCGTACTCTCTCAGAATGCTGCCATGCTATGAAAAACAGACTCACAACGTCAATATAGTCGTTATGAAATTAAAATTATCAAATTCGGAGATGGGCAAATTTTAGGGTCAAAAAAATGGGAATGTGGGTCCAACACCGCAAATTTCAAAACTAACCCTAAAAACAGATCCTAATCAGCTCCCTAAACTCATATCCTAATTTGGGACATAATTTAGAGCTCAAAAACTCCACAAATTAGTTCATTCATCTAAACCTAATTTTATGCAAAAATCAATAGCAGGGGAAACAACTCTTTATGCAAAAATCATTTGAATGAAGCCTCAACAGCTAAAACAAACTATACCACAATGTTCCCCATGAAAAGCCCCACAATTTTGCACCAAAAATTTCAAAAGTCAGACTTAAAACACCCACAAAACAATTCCCCAAATTTTATCAAAAATTCACTTCAAAAACAACAAAATATAGTAGTTAAAATGCGAAATTACCTCAGGCGGAGTTCCCAAATTACTTTCTAAGCTTACCAATGCGTTCCTCTCGATAATTCCTTCAATTTGGACTTTGAATCACTGAAATTGAGCTAAAAATGTTGGAGAAATCATTTGTGAAAGTTGGGACTTAAATCTGGAAAATTGTCAGTGAACAGTAACCGCGATGAAAACTGGAAGCACAGTCCAAAATTTGATTTTTTAATTCTCCAGACTCATGCGGAATTCCATGAATGCAAACCATATATGAATTTTGATTGAAAATAATATTTTAGACTCAATAGTGTAGTAAATATTTCCAATGGAGATCATTTCGATAAAGAGTGGGTCTCAAAACTAGTGTCATTTTGAGCTTTAATTCCCAACGAGCCTCAAAATTAGATTAGAAGCCTCGGGAAGCAAACAAAGGGTTTTCTAGACCAAACTCGATATTTTGGAACTAACTGCATTGTCATAACTTTCATCTAAACATGTTTTGCAAGAATATTGACCAAAGCCAATCATAGTCCAAATTTCAAAGGCAAAAGCGCCAAAGGGCCCCAAACTCGTACCAATTGCCTCGATATTCATGTTGGCTATGCTACTAGCCTAATTTGTCCATTATGGAGCTGATAGAAACACCAAAATTCCATTCGGAGGTCATTTTCCTAAAATTATGACCGAAGTCAATGTTTCAAGTTATAAACGCTCCAAAATAGGGAAACAGGCCTAAAATCCAAACCAATGACCAGGCGACCGAGCAACCAGTGCCAGTAGGTCATAAATGACTCGGAGTATAGGAACTCTCTGAACGATGAAACGGAAGTAGTATAAGGAAAATTACATGGAGCGTCATTACAACAATAATGTAGGTAAATGAATGGAGTAATTATGCCTTGAAAGTTACATGAGTTACAAGGCATAATGAGGTAGAATATGACTTAGTGGTTATATAAGTTACACCATAAATAATTTACCACATTCTTTTAAGTTTATATTCACTAAAATAATAAAATTTAATATTAAAATGTCATGCTTCAACATTCCCCACCCATTTTAATATTAAAATAAGAGAGTACTTCTCGAATTTAGTTGAAGAGAGACTATTGTGCTAAATGAAGGTGTGGTCTGTATCGAACCTCTACTTAGTAAAGTAGTAATCTTTACTCCAGATTAAATAGTGTTCTGAAAGTGGAACTATGATTGCTTAAGGAAAATAAAGTATCACTGCTTACACACCATAATCAAGGTGTTGACATAAGCTTTAATAGCCAGGATATCACGGCCTTGTGCTATCCACAATTTTTATTTGTGTTTTTGACAACAAGCCCATTCTAATAGAAAGTGGCCTAATTTCACACTCACATTGGTGAAATTTTTCAAGGGTGCTCCTGTAATTCTAACACCCCAGTCATACGAAATACATACTTTCATTAAGAGTTCAAAGATTCAACCTCCACAAATACACTATAAATTCACTCATATCATATGGATTGAATAAAATTAGTGTTAGTGCATTTCACAATAAGTCTTCATATGATTTATTTTCTCCATTAAACCTGGTTATAAGATCTCTAGTCCCAGGTTGGGTATGACTTAGTAATTTATAAGCTTCAATTTCATCCTCCTCGATATGCTTCGGACCATTTATCTTGCTTAGGCCTTATTCTATGAATCTGCAAGATTTAACACAAATTAGTAAATGATATAACACTGATCAATATGATCTCACAAAATTGTGTTTTCTCCTCGTGGATTTGAATTTATCGTTATAATAATAATTTTTGTACTCTACCAATAATATTGATGCTATCACAATTAATCAAAATAAAGTATTTGATATAATAAAATCAACTCACTTTTTCACTAGTTGAAGTTTAAAAAAATTACTTCAACCTTCATGGTAGAATTAACAAGTAATAATTTGCTTTCTCATTTTCAACAAGTAGCACCAAGTTTTCTCATCTGCATCAACAACTTTTTTAAGTATAGCATGATATTTTTTCTCATAAAACAAGCCACCAAATTTCGTACCAAGTAAATATACTTGATTTGCGTATACACTCTATACTATATACACACTATCATATCAAGTGCAATTAGTCACATCTATAGCTCATATCTTTGATTAGGCTAGCAAATTCTTTTTTTCTTTGTCCCATCATATTCACACAATTAAATCAATAGGAGTTGCAAGACTCATACAATCAACAAATTTGTTATTCACAATTTTTTTCAACATAATGTGATTTGTCAAGGAAAATTTTATCACATGTTTTATAGTACTTTTCATTCAAAGAATGAAATTTTCTCAACCAAATATTTCATGTCAATATGGCTACTCAACGTTTTTTCTAACCATTTTTTTAATAATATGTTAGAGACAAAAGTCATCATATTATAGCCAAACAATAACATGTGATTTATTTCAAAACTAATATATGCGCCTGTAATACTCTTTTTTAGAGTATTTCTCAAAGATGCAAAAATCACAATTTCACAATGCTAGCATGTGATTGAATAAAAAACTTGCTAACATGAACTTGTTTTGGGACTTCCTAAACTAGATTAAACCAAGGATCACATCTATGATGTATGCCAAATGGGTAAGAAAACTCGAAATTCTTTTGTTGCTAAAGATGTATCCACAGGAAAACCCCTTCAACTATTTCACATGGACCTTTTTGGACCAAGCAGAACTACAAATATAGGAGGTAAAAGTTATGCGTTCGTAATTGTTTATGATTTTTCTCATTTTGCTTGGGTTATGTTTTTATCTAACAAAGATGATACTTTGAGAAAAATTGATATTTTTTGTGACAAAGTTCAAAGAGATAAAGGCTACTGTATTACATCAATCAAAAGTGATTATGGAAGAGAATTTAAAAATAAACTATTTAAAAAATACTACAACGAACAAGGCTATTCACACAATTTCTCATCTCCAAGATCTCCACAAAAACATGGAGAGGTTGAAAGAAAAAAAAAGAAGTCTTAAAGATATGGAAAGAACAATGATTTGTGAACACTCAGTTCTTCATCAATTTTGGCCAGAGACAATAAGTAGAGCTTGTTACATTCTCAATCGTTTTCTGATCAAACCCATTCTGAAAAAGACTCCATATGAACTCTTAAATGGTAAGAAATCTAATATCAATTACTTTCATCCTTTTGGGTGTAAATGCTTTGTTCACAATAATGGGAAAGACAACCTTGGTAAGTTTGATCCACGAAGATATAAAGGTATTTTTCTGGGTTACTCTAGTAGATCTTATATAGTGTTTAATAAAAGATCCTCAAGTATTGAAGAAAATATTCATCTTATTTTTTATGATTCTAACCAAATTTCTGATAAAAATATAAGTACAAATGATGATTAAGGACAAAACTCTCAAAGTGATGTTGTGACATCCAAGGAAGTCAATTGTTCTAAACAACTGACTAATAGTCAAGGAAACCAATTTACAGTTGAAGGTATTGCACGTGAATAGAAAGGTGAACCTGATTATCCAAAGAAGTTCATTATTGGATATCCAAGTGAAGGAATGAAGAAAAGAGACTCTAGCAAAAAGAAATGCAAATATTGCTCTCATATCTCAATCGGAACCAAAGAAAGTTGATGAAGAATTAAAAGACAATCACTGATAAAGGGCTATGCAAGAACAATTAGATCAATTCGAGAAAAATAAAGTTTGGACAGTAGTTCCAAAACCTATTGTTGGTAAAAAGTGAATTTTTAGAAATAAACTGAATGAAGCAGGTGAAGTTGTGTGAAACAAAGGTAGGTTAGTAGCTCAAGGTTATTCTCAACAAGAAGGAGTTGACTATGATGAAACTTTTGCTCCTGCAAGGTTGGAGTCAATTGATATACTTCTTTCTTATGCTACTTTGAAAGGTTTTAAATTATTTCAAATAGATGTTAAAAGTACTTTTCTATTGAAGAAGTTTTTGTTAAACAACCTCCAGGTTTTGAAAATCCTGATTTTTCATATCATGTCTTTAAGTTCTCTAAAGTTCTTTAGGGTCTCAAATAAGCTCCTAGGGCTTGGTATGAATGATTGAGCTCTTTTTTAATTTCTCATGATTTTTCCAGAGTCAAAATTGATACCACTCTCTTTATCAAACATTATTCTCTTGGAAATCTTATTATTCAAATTTATGTAGACGATATTATTTTTGGAAGTACTAATACTTCATTGTGCAAGGATTTTTCAAAGTTAATGCAAAGAGAATTCGAAATGAGCTTGATGGATGAGTTAACCTTCTTTTTGGGTCTACAAATTCATCAATATAAGAAGGGAATCTTCATTAGTCAAAATAAGTACATAAAGGAACTCATCCACAAGTTTGGAATGAGGAATGCCAAAGCTTAGGGAATCCCATGAGTCCTCCATGTTTTTGGACCTGGAAAATGAAGGTAAACCTATTGATGAAACCAAATATCGAGATATGATTGGATCTCTTTTGTACTTAACTGCTAGTTAACCAGCTATAATGTTTAGTATTTGCAAATGTGCTCGATTTCAGTCAGCTCATAAAGAGTCTCATTTAACCGATGTTAAAAGAATTATTACATATCTTGTAGGTACTACTTCTCTTGGCCTTTGGTATGCTAAATCTACTAATTTTTATCTTAAAAGTTTTTCAGATGTTGTTTTTGCAGTTGACAAAATTAATAGGAAAAGTACAAGTGGTACTTGTCAATTTCTTGGAAACTCCTTAGTTTCATGGAATAGTAAAAAGTAAAATTGTGTCTAAATTTCTACCACAGAATATATTGCAATTGGTTTGTGCTGCACTCAAATGTTATGGATGATTCATCAGTTAGTAAACTAAGATAATATCTTGCAAACCTGCTCAAAGTTTCTATGATAGTGCTATTTGTCTTTCTAAAAATCATGTGCAAATTTCTCGAGCTAAACATATTGCTATCAAGAATCATTTTATCATAGATCATATCTTAAAAGGTGATGTTGAAATTTTCTTTGTTAGTACTAATTGTCAATTAGCTGATATTTTTATAAAACCTCTTCTTGAATAGAGATTCTGTTTTCTCCTAAAATCTTTAGGAATCATTGATAATTTGTGTTAATTTATTTACCTTGATTGTGTTTCCATATTTATCTCTACAGTTTATTTATTACCTCCATCGTTCTCTTCACAAGGTAATTATTACTGTCACTTCTACTCCTTGTCTTTATCTGTCAATCAGTTGCGTCCTTTCTTCGAGAACTATCTACTCCTGTCCTATTCTTACTCTTCCTCTTCCAATTTTTTTATTTAAAACTCTTCATATCACTTGTTTTTCTTCAAACATCTTCTAAAATGGCAAAAACTTCTAAGTCTCCTCTCATTCCCTCTCGCGAAAGTACCCGTAACAAAGGAAACAATGTTGTTTCTTCCTTGTTCCAGTTGACTCCGATAGGTCTGAATATCAATCCCTCTCTTGTTCCTTTGAATCATCTCTTCCTCCCAAGCATCCCTCTCTTGATATTGATAGTTCCTTGGGTGTTAAAATTGACTTTTGGGGCTCTTTCATGAAGATTTATTTCATTCTTTGAAATCTAAGACCATTGTTCATGTCCATATTGTCGATTCAAATCTCTTGGTTTCTTAAAACTGTCCCATCAAAGAACTCTTTGAATATCAAAGGTGGGCAAACATCTTCTCTTCCACACCCAATACCTTTTATGAACCTCTTGTCCATCTCTTTTACTCTAATCTCAGGTCATCTAAGCCCGGAGAGTTGGAAACCCTTATTCTTGGTAAAATAATTTTTCTTGATTGTGATATTTTTGATGCAATCTTTGAAATCTCGTGCTCTGGTATTTATGCTCCTTCTAAATGTTCATGGCAGCCTGATCTTGGCATCTCTTTTGAGGAAGAAAAAAAGGCTATCACCCTTGAATCCTTTGTTAATATTCCTTCTCAATTAGGTCCTAAAGACTTGTCTTTTGTAATAGAGTAGTCGCTCACATAACTACAACTATTCCCCTTCCTCGAGCTAGCTCTCACTCTACTCTCACCACTAGAGACACTCTTGTTACGTACTGCCTTCTCTTCAAACATCGTATCATGCTTTTGGTTGCATGGGATACGTCAAATCTAGTGACTCTTGGCTTCTTAAGTCTGATTCAGGTGAGGAAAATTATGCCCCCTTTTCATCTAAAGCCAAACCTTCTGACATTCCCTCCTCTTCTCAGCCCATTCCTCCAACTATGCTTGATAATAAGCTGTTAGAGGATATTTTGGCAAAGCTAAATTAGATGGATGGTTAGTTTGAATCTCTACAGGATCTTCTTCTCTCTTCTCACTTTAGTTAGATAAGCTGAAAGAAGTCACTAAAGAGACTAGAGCTAATGTAGCCAAAATTCCCCTGAAACTGGATCACATCATCAAGAAAGCTATCACGATTGTAAATCGTGTTCATGCGTGCACTAAAGGAGTTGGTGCTTCTATCTTTGCTTAATTTGAGTCCCTCAAAATTGCGACTGTCACTACTCTAACTTATTTCCTTTGAAATCAACATTAGTTCTTTTTAAATCTTTTTAGACTGTAAATTGGGCATAAGCCCACTGATCAACTCTCTTATGTTTTTGCTACTCTTTTCCTGTTTAAACCACATTTTGTTTTGGACTATAAATTGGGCCTAAGACCACTTATTTGCTTACTCGTTATTAGTTTGTGCTTCTTTTATTGTTGTATGGTCTATACTTCCTGTTCTTTCCTTTTTACTGATGTCAAAGGGGGAGAAATATAGAAAGGTATAAAATTCAAGTGGAGTTGACTGGTCTCAACTAATCAGCTGTAGAAATGACACAGTTAGGGGGAGTACTAATCATAAAGGGAAGTCAACTACTTATTTACTGTCATCATCTAAAAGGAAGAGATTGTTGAAGCTAAATTTTGATGATAATATGTAGGTACCACAAAAAGAAAAGAAGAATAAACAAACCTAAATTTGAGGAAGATCTAAAGGCAAGTATCAGCAGAAGAAGGAAAGCAATCCAATCAAGAGGGATCCCCAAACAAGGCAAAAATCTTAGTACTCCACAAAAAAGGCAATGATATCAAATGAATTGATATCATCCTTAAAGCGTCGGAATGCAACTGAATTAAGGGGAAATCAGAACCTTGGTTTAGGAAGGAAAATCAGTTCTCAATCAAATCATTCAAAAAAAGGAAATCAACCCCAACGGCTAAAAAGATCTGCAAAGTCTTCAATACTTTGCCATTATTCTTGGAAAGAAGAGTTCAACTTCCCTTCCAAGGATAACCTCCTTTGGGTTGCATTTGGCCTCTACAAAGTATAAATGGACCAGGTCTATGGCTGAAAAAATGACAATATCGAATACACTCATAGTATCTCTGTTCTAATTTATCAAGTATTGTGATTCCTTGTGAATTTCTATGTGATCAAAAAGAGAGGAGAGAATAATAAGTGGTGAGGCATTGTAAAAAGAAAAAGAATTGAAAAAAAGAAGAGTGATCAACAAAAGAATTGAGTGTAGATCTAGGATCTACTTTTGTTCCATTTGTAACCATTCACAAGCTTTAGTAGAACACCCTTGAAACCCAAGGGGACTGGACTATGATCCACAATGGGTCCAACTAGTATAAAACATTCTACATTAGATTTCCTTCTTGCTCTTTATCCCTCCCCTCCCCTCCACCTGCACTTTCATAAAACTCCACAAAAAGAACACCTTCCATCAACATATAAATACTCTCTTTTATATAATAAATATAGTTGAAGACTTAGAATACTTTTCTTTTTCTCAACTCTCTCTTTCACTACTCTGACTTCACTACTCACTACAATATTTTAGTACACCTCATTTTTTCTTGCATTCACTTTTCAAAGGAGGAAACACCACTATTTATAGGTGAAAAAATCTTCTTTGTCTTGAATAAGAATAAAATGGACAATAATGTAGGTAAATGAATGGAGGAGTTATGCCTTGGAGGTTACATAAATTACAAGGCATAATGAGGTAGAACATGACTTAGTGATTACATGAGTTACACAAAATATAATTGACCACATTCTTGTCACTTTATATCCACTAAAATAATACACTTTAATATTAAAATGTCATGCTCCAACACATTTAATTGAATTTATACGCTATTGAATACTCCCTCCATTTCAACATAAGTGAATTATTAAGATTGTTTTTTATAGTTCAAAATAAGAGAATTTTTCAAAGTTTAAGAGATTTGTTGGAAATTTATTTTGTTTTTGCCCCTCATTCACATTTCTTAGATGATAATTTCAAGAGAGTTTATTGTTCATATTTATAATTTTATTTTGAATTACTTATGTTTAAAGAATAGTTTGAGAATTTTATGAGAAAGGAAGTGTAGGCTATAAAAAAAACAGAAATACCAACCATATTTGCATTGTGTTGTTTCTCTGTACCAGCTCCATTCTGTATTGATCTGAACATATGAATGAGTTTTCACATTGCTTCTTAGAAAAATCCTGAATATTAAAACAGTAGATTTCTTGTGCCCATTCATTCTAGCTCCCTGAACATCACTGATAATGACATTTCTTTCTTGTAAAGTAGGAATAAATCCTAAACTCATATCCTTAATGGCAATTGCTGCATTTGCTCTAGCATTGTTGAAAGGCCTATTTTGCTTGTTTGTAAACTTGAAATCTGGGGGGTACACTATTAATCTGTAGCAGCCTTGTCTAGTATGATTTGTCTTCTTATAATAGGTGCAGAATAAGTTGGTACCAGAACTTGTATTCTGAAAATTTCTGGGATTAGAGGACTGTTGGTAAAAGGGTTGTGGATTCTCCTTCTTAGAATTAAAATTCCTAGGATCATTCCATTTGTTGACACTAAAAGTAGATGATTCAGGTGTAGAGAAGTTCCTGAAATGCACCTTCCTTTGTGATTCTTGATTTAGCAAGATTGAGTAAGCCTGACTTTTGTTGGGCAGTGGTTTCATCATTAGTATATTTGCCCTAATTGTTGAATATGCTTCATTCAAACCCATGAGAAATTGCATGAGTTTGATGTCCTCATTCATTTTATGATTATGTTCTTTTGCTCAACACTTGCAATCACAGGTACAGTTCATAAAAGTGTTGAGAACTCTCTGTTGGTCCCATAGCTTTTTAAATTTGTTGAAATAGTTTGCAACATCACTTGTTCCTTGTGCAATGTTGTTTAATTCCCTCTGTATTTGAAATAATTTTGAACCATCTGTCTGACCATATCTCTCCTCCAATTCATTCCACAGATCTGAAGTTGTCTGTGAATATAATGAACTTTCTAAAATATCTTTCATCAAAGAGTTCAACAACCATGCAATGACCATGTCATTGCATCTTCTCCGCTGGTCAAAAAGGGGTGAGTTTACATCTGAAATTTCAGATTTTTCATTTATAAAACACAATTTGTTTTTGGCTGATAGTGAAATCAACATTCCTCTTTTCCAGTTTTCATAACTTGATCCATCAAAACTCACATTCAACAAATTCATTCTGGGTGAATCTGATGGGTTCAAATAATAGGGGTGATTGGGAGGAACAACATCAGATATTGTTTTCCCAACAGATCCACTCGAGATCTAACTGGATGAAGAGTTTTCTCCCATTTTTTATGTTGGAAAGAGAGAAAAAAAGAAATCTATATTTTAGAGCTTCTCTGAACCATGAAGGAAAAAAATGAGAGAAACTAAACAAACTCGATTGAAAATTTTTTCTTGTATATTTCTGTAAACTATTGTATACATTGTTGTATTTATTTATACTACTAAACTAGAAACTAGAAATGTAAATTTTATACTGTACAAGGAATGTAAATAAATAAAAATAAATCTGTAAATTATCCTAACTAACTTTGTCTCATTCAAGTGCTATTTTATATTATATGTAGAGTGTATACTAATTATAAGAGAAAGTAATTTAGTTTGTGTGTACCGGAGGCCCAATTTTGGACCAAGTTTAATATGAGCCCAATAATGTGTAATGTTTAGATGCCCAAATATGTTTGGTCCAAAAATTGTTGAACTTGAGTCAAAATAAACTCTTATGTTTTGTCCATCTTTTTCAAAAGCTACTTAGAAGCTTCTTGAAAGATATTTCATCAGCCTCCCTCAAGTTGATGTCCGATGATCGGATACCCAACTTGACAAGAAATTAACGATGAAGGGGACCAGTGAGAAACTTGGTGAACAGATCTGATATTTGGGAAGAGGAAGGTAAAAAGGTAAGAGAGATAAGGCCACCAAAGAGTTTTCATGAATGAAGTGACAATCAAGCTCAATGTGCTTGGTTCATTTGTGAAAGACGGGGTTTTTTGCAATATGTATGGCGGATCTGTTGTCGCAGTGTAGGGGAAGAGGAAGAAAAGGAGAGACAGTGAGATCTGAGAGAAGACGAATGATCCAAGAGATCTTGGCTACTAAATAACATATAGAGCGGTATTTAGATTCTGTTGAGGAAAGAGAAATGACTGGTTGTTTCTTAGATTTCTATTCCACTGGTGAGTCACTGAGACTGATATAGAAGCCGCTGATGGAGTGTCGAGTGTCAGAGCACGAGGCCCAATCATCATCACAGAACCTAAGGACTTGAAGAGAAGGAGAAGAATTCATAAAAAGGCCCAAGCTTGGATCTTTACGGAGATAGCGAAGGGTATGGAATGCTGCCTGAAGATGACCAGTGTGAGGGTGTTGCATATATTGGCTGAGAGTCTGGACTAAAAAAGCAAGATCCGGACGAGTGTGCATGAGGAAGTTGAGTTGATCCAACAGACGATGGTAGACAGTGGGGTTTGGTAGTGGGTCACCGAAAGTTATGGTTAGTTTTAGGGTAGGGTCCATGGGAGTGGAAATAGGGTGGGAAGGGAGACTGGGATATTCCAAAAGAAGATCCATGGCGAATTTTCGTTGAGTTACAAGCAATCTATCTGGTAAGTGCAACAATTCCATACCAAGAAAATAACTGGCAACACCTAAATCTTTGATTTTGAATTCATTGTTGAGAAAAACCTTAAGCTGAATGATTTCTTTTTGATTGTTCCCAGTCAGGAGTATATCATCAACATATACTATGACGATGGTAACAAGATTCCCAGAAGAATTGTAAAAAAGGGAATAGTCATTCAAAGACGAAATGAAACCCCAAGATCCCAAGGCTGAAGATAACCTTGCATACCACTAGCGTGATGCCTGTTTGAGCTCGTATAGGAATTTCTATAAATGGACCACATGTGAGGGAGAAGGTGGTGTCATGCTAGGAGGGTAGCGCATGAATACTTCTTCATCTAAATCGCCGTGTAAAAAGGCATTGTTCACGTCCAGTTGAAAAAGTGGCCAGGATTTTCTGACTGCAACTGCAAGTATGTACCGAATTGTGGTCATCTTAACAACAGGTGAGTAAGTTTCTGTATAATCGACCCCTTCTCATTATATATCACCTCGTACAACTAAACGAGCTTTCAATCATTCCAATTCACTATTTGACTTCAATTTTACCTTGTATACCCATTTACAGGGTAAATGTTTCTTACCTGGGGGAAGAAGTACCTCTTCCCATGTAGAATTAGAGATGAGAGCTCGAATTTCATCATCCATGGCAAGTTTCCAACCCGGATGGCATATGGCTTATTGGTATGTCACTGGTTCTGTGATATTCTCAATGTAATGTAAAATTTGTTGGTTTTATGTGCTTAAAAGTGCAAAGGAAAAATAATGCAGGGGTAAAGTAGATGGATTAGGGGAAATGACCGAAAAAGCATTATCACATATAAAATCAGACAAATGAGAGGGAAAAATAGATTTTCTGGTTGTTTTGCATAAGTCTTGTACTGTAGATGACACATCCACTGTAGGAGCAGGAGTACGTGGTGAGGTAGAAGGAGAAAGATATAGTGAAGTATCAGGAGATTGGGCTAAAGAATGAGAGGGACTAGAAACTAGTAGAGGGGAAGAATTTTCTGGGAGCATCAGGTGGCTGAGATGAATTAGAAAAATCAGTAGATGAATCAGGAGAATAGATAGTAGGATCAGGTGGAATGGAAACCTTAGACTTAAAAGAACCAGGAAAGAGTTGTGACATAGGCACAGTGTGGGCAAAAGGAAAGATGTATTTATAAAACTTTACATCTCTACTAATAATGACTTGTTTGGTAATAAGATTGAGCACTTTATACCCTTTTTTTCCAAAAGGGTAACCTAGAAATACTCCAGGGATAGCCCTTGGAGATAGTTTATCTCTATTTACAGACAATGTTGACACAAAAACTAGGCAACCGAAAGTCTTTAAATGTGTGTAACTGGGGGCTTGTGGAAGAGTTTCTCATATGGTGTGAGATGATTAAGAACAGTAGAAGGGAGAATGTTAATAATGTGTGTGGCTGTTAACAGGGCTTCCCCCAGTAGCTTATTTTAAATGAGATTGATACATAAGTGCCCTACATATCTCTAGAAGGTGCCTGTGTTTCCTCTCAGCTATTCCATTTTGTTGTGGGCTAGCAACACAGGATGTTTGGTGCACAATACCTTGAGAAGAAAAATATTATGTAGGCAAAGTCCCTGACCCCAATTCATAAGCATTGTTTGATCTCACAACCTTAATTTTCTTTCCAAATTGTCTCTCAAAATAAGCTAAAAAGAATTTCAAAATTCGGAAAGCATTTGATTTTGTATACATGAGATAAGTCCAAGTTGTTCTAGAGAAATCATCAACAATAGTAAGAAAGTATTTCTCCCTTTTATAAGTTGGAGTTTTGTAGGGTCCCCATTTGTTTATATGAATCATGTCAAAAGAGTCATGTGAAGTAATGCTACTGGTAAGAAATGGTAGCTTGGATTCTCTAGCCATAGGACATACATCACAGGGAAAATCATGGTACTTGGACTGTTGCAAATTTATACCATGCATATTTTTCAATGAAGCATAAGGTAAATGACCTAATCTGAAATGCCAAAGTTTGTTAGAGGAAGCGTTTGCAGAACTGAAACTCATTTCATTAATGGAAATAGGAGTACATTCATTTAAAATAGTACTTGGTAAGCAAGGCAAAGACTCAACACTAGAAGCTGCAGGACTATTGGCAGAAAATGAACTAGATTTGCTATTTAAAGAGATTGGGGGTTTGAAAAGAGTGGATGTAGATGTAAATGTGTCATTCTTCAGTAAATATAGACATCCAATAGCTTCACCCAAAATCTATCTCCTCTTCATTATATGGCCCTGTATGAAACACCCCATTTTAGTGAAAAGAATTTCTAATTTCGTTTCCTGCACAAACTAACTAACAGAGAACATATTATGCTTAAAAGAAGGCACATAGAAAACATTAAATAAGGAAATATGTTCTGTTAGACTAATATCTCCAACATATTTGACTGTGACCTTGTAAGAATTTGGTAAAGTGATAGAAATAAGACTAGGTAGTGATTTGAAATTGTGAAAAAATATTTTGTCAAAACTCATGTGATGTGAGGCCCCTATATCTATTATCTAGGGGATTGATTGGAATTTTATGAGAAAGGAAGTGTGAGCTATAAAAATAACAGAAATACCAGTCATATTTGCACTATGTTGTTCCTCTGTACCAGCTCCATTCTGTACTGATCTGAAGATATGAATGAGTTGTTCACATTGCTCCTTAGAAAAATCCTGAATATTAAAACCAGTAGGTTTCTTATGCCCATTCATTCTAGCTCCCTGAACATCACTGATATTGAGATTTCTTTCTTGTAAAGTAGGAATAGGTCGTGAACTCATGTCCTTAACCGCAATTGCTGCATTTGCTCTAACATTATTGAAAGGCCTATTTTGCTTGTTTGTAAACTTGAAATCTGGGGGGTACCCTATTAATATGTAGCAGCCTTGTCTAGTATGATTTGTCTTCTTACAATAGGTGCAGAACAAGTTGTTACCAGAATTTGTATTCTAAAAATTTCTGGGATTAGAGGACTGTTGGTAAAAGGGTTGTGGGTTCTCCTTCTTAGAATTAAAATTCCTGGGATCATTTCATTTGTTGACACTAAAAGAAGATGATTTAGGTGTAGAGAAGTTCCCGAAATGCACCTCCCTTTGTGATTCTTGATTTAGCAAGATTGAGTAAGCCTGACTTGTGTTGGGCAGTGGTTTCATCATTAGTATTTTCCCTAATTGTTGATTTGCTTCATTCAAACCTATGAGAAATTGCATGAGTTTGATGTCCTCATTCATTTTGTGATTATGTTCTTTTGCTCCACACTTGCAATCACAGGTACAGATCATAAAAGTGTTGAGAACTCTCTATTGATCCCATAGCTTTTTTAATTTGTTGAAATAGTTTGCAACATCACTTGTTTCTTGTGCAATGTTGTTTAAGTCCCTCAGTATTTGAAATAACTTTGTACCATCTGTCTGACCATATCTCTCCTCCAATTCATTCCACAGATCTGAAGTTGTTTGTGAATATAATAAACTTTCTGAAATATCTTTCGTCAAAGAGTTCAACAATCATGCAATGACCATATCATTGCATCTTCTCCACTGGTCAAAAAGGGGTGAGTTTACATCTGGAATTTCAGATTTTTCATTTATAAAACACAATTTATTTTTGGCTGATAGTGAAATCAACATTCCCTTTTTCTAGTTGCCATAACTTGATCCATCAAAACTAACATTCAACAAATTCATTCCAGGTGAATCTGATGGGTTCAAATAATAGGGGTGATTGGGAGAAACAACATCAGATGTTGTTTTCTTAGTAGATCCACTCGAGATCTGACTATATGAAGAGTTTTCTCCCATTTTTAAAGTTTAAAAGAGAGAAAAAAAATAAAGAAAAGATCTATATTTTAGAGTTGCTTTGATACCATGAAGGAAAAAATGAGAGAAACTAAACAAACTCGATTGGAAATTTTTTCTTGTATATTTCTGTAAATTTTTGTATACATTATTGTATTTATTTATACTACTAAACTAGGAACTAGAAATGTAAATTCTATACTGTACAAGGAGTCTAAATAAATAAAAATAAATCTACAAATTATCCTAACTAACTTTGTCTCATTCAAGTTTCATTTTATATTATATGTAGTGTATGCTAATTATACTATGTGTTACATTATTGGGCTGAAGAGAAAGTAATTCAGTTTGTGCGTACTGGAGGCCCAAGTTTGGACCAAGTTTAATATGAGCCCAATAATGTGTAAAGTTCAGAAGCCCAAATGTGTTTGATCCAAAAATTGTTGAACTTGAGTCAACATAAACTCTTGTGTTTTGTCCATCTTTTTCAAAAGCTACTTAGAAGCTTCTTGAACAATGAAAGATATTTCATCATGCATTGCCTCAATAATTTACTTATTTAGAAATGGAGGGTGTATCTTTTTATGTATAGAGCAACAAGATATGGAAAGTAAAGTCAGAGCATTGTTTCTTGTCATCTTGACTTCTCAATATTAACTACTATTTAATACTCCATCCGTCCATCTTTGCTTGTTTAATTTGGCACACTCTTTAAGAAACAATAAATAGAGAGATAATTTTACTATATCACCCATATTAATTATAATTTATCTAAATATTAAAAAATAAATAGTATTTAATAGCAACGGTAAATTAGACACAAAATGGTAGATTATCCCTTGGTTTTTCAAACTGGACAAATAATGTTGAACAACTATTTTTAGTACATCGGACAAGTAAAGATGGACGGAGGGAATAGTTATTGTGTTCCCTCTCTTTAATAACCTTTAAGACCTCCCCAAAAAAATCAAATGTTGTCATTACTAACATGATGAAATAGTTACAACCTTTTACATAATTGTGATAATTAAAGCTCTAATGATGCAGTATTTTCCTTCTTTTTTATAATCAAGTGTCAATTCCAATTTTCCCCCAAATTTCACATTTTTTTACACCTCTTAATTAGGAGCTTTTTTATCGGAAGAATATTAATACAATGCACTCATAAGAGCTCCAATTAACAACTTTCAACCATCCTAAGCCTTTTCAACTTCTTTGATATATATTTAGATAACATATTAATTAGATAATATATTAATTATATTTAATAGCAACGGTAAATTATATCTAACATATTAATATCTAACATATTAATATTTAGATAACATATTAATTATAAGTTATCTAAATATTAAAAAATGAATAGTATTTAATAGCAACGG
Source organism: Solanum dulcamara (assembly GCF_947179165.1). NCBI lineage: Eukaryota > Viridiplantae > Streptophyta > Magnoliopsida > Solanales > Solanaceae > Solanum > Solanum dulcamara. The sequence goes on from NC_077240.1 coordinate 65,084,325, forward strand.
TAAAATAGACACAAAATGATACATTATCCCTTGGTATTCCAAACCGAACAAGTAATGTTGAACAACTATTTTTAGTACATCGGACAAGTGAAGATAGATGGAGGGAGTAGTTATTGTGTTCCCTCTTTTTTATAACCTTTAAGACCTCCCAAAAAAATCAAATGTTGTCATTACTAACATGATAAAATAGTTACAACCTTTTACATAATTGTGATAATTAAAGCCCTAATGATGCAGTATTTTCCTTCTTTTTTATAATCAAGTGTCAATTCCAATTTTCCCCCAAATTTCACATTTGTTTACACGTCTTAATTAGGAGCTTTTATATCGGAAGAATATTAATACAATGCACTCATAAGAGCTCCAATTAACAACTTTCAACCATCCTAAGCCTTTTCAACTTCTTTGATATATATGTAGTGTTCTGGTATTTTTCATGATCATCTTACCTTTTTGTTTCTTCTAAAGGATTGTTTAGGAAGTGATATTAGTTACTATATTTTGTGCCTACAATCGTGATTGTTTGGTGGGTGAGGGAATAATTTATTTCTATTATATGGAGAAAGAGTACGGGGTAATATATGTAATAGCAACTTGGAGCAAGTCGATCTTAATATCTCTATGCCATTGAATATTTCTTTCGTCAATAATGGCTTTATTTGCCCTAAACCTTCTGCTGGATATAATTTCTCATTACGTAAATAACATCTTGGATATAAATTGTTTGTCATATAATCTAGATAAGTATATGCATACTGTTTGGTGCACTTCCTCCTTGTGATATATTGCTAGGTTCCTTGTGTTATATCTAATTACTCTGGATTATTTTTTTACTTTATTTTACATGGTAGAAAAGGAACTTGATGGAAGACGTAAAGATTATGTGTCCTTTTTAAATTGGAAGAGTGCGAGCTTGGTAGGTTTGGAGTGGCTGACTAGGTTATTCAATGTCATCTTTAAGACGGCAATGATGCCCGAAGAATGGAGGTCGAGCATAATGATCCACCTATATGAAAGTGTGGGAAAGAGTGGTGGAGATGAGGGTAAGAAGAGGCGTGTCTATTTCAGAGAACTAGTTTGGATTTATGTCGAGACGCTCAACTACAGAAGACATCCATCTTATGAGGAGACTGGTGGAGCAGTATAGGGAGAGGAAGAGTGACTTGCATATGATATTCATTGACCTAGAAAAGGCTTACGATAAAGTTCCAAGAGAGATACTATGGAGATGTATGGAGGATAAAGGTGTACCTATGGCGTACATTAGGGTGATCAAGGACATGTATGAGGGTGCCAAAACTAGGGTAAGGACAGTAGGAGGGGACTCAGAGTACTTCCCAGTCGGGATGGAGTTGCATCAAGGATCAGCTCTCAGTCTATCTTTATTTTCCTTGGTGATGGATGGATTGACGTGACAAATTCAAGGTGAGGTACCATGGTGTATGCTTTTTGCGAATGACATAGTCCTAATCGATGAAATTCATAGTGGAGTTAACGCTAAGCTGAAAGATTAGAGACATACCTTGGAGTCTAAAGGGTTTAAGCTCAGTAGGACCAATACAGGGTACTTAGAGTGCAAGTTCAGTGAGACACCTCAGTAGGTTGGCGTGGAAGTTAGGATTGGTGACTAGGCCATCCAAAAAAAAGTAGTCTTAAGTACCTTGGCCCTATCATGCAAGGCAGGGGGGAGATTGACGATGATGTCACACACCGTATTGGGGCAAGGTGGATGAAATAAAGGCTCTCTTTTGGTGTGCTATGTGACAAGAAGGTGCCACCACAACTTATGGGCAAGTTCTACAAAGTAGTGGTTATATCTGCTATGTTATATGAGGCAGAGTGTTGGCCAGTTAAGGTTTCTCACGTTCAAAAGATGAAAGTTGCCAAGATGAAAATATTGAGATGGATGTGTGGGTATACTAGGAGCGACAGGATTAGAAATGAGGCTATTAAGGATAAGGTAGAAGTGGCCTCGATGGAAGAAAAGATGCAGGAAATGCTACTGAGATGGTTTAAGCATATGAAGAGGAGAGACATAGATTCCCAAGTGTGGAGGTATGAGAGGTTGACTTTGGATAGTTTCAGGAGAGGTAGGGATAGGCCGAAGAAATATTGGGGAGAGGTGATTAGACAAGATATGGCGAAATTATAGCTTACCGAGGATATGACCTTAGATAGGAGGATGTGGAGGACCCATATTAAGGTAGAAGGCTAGTACATAGTCTCATTATTCCTCCCTATTAGTAGGCGCATTAGTGCACTATAATTTCTTGTGCTCTGATTTTTGTTATTATCAATCACTTTCTGTACTTTGATTATTCTATTTTATCTCTATCGCTCTTGTTATTTACTTTCCAATATATGTCTTATCTAACCTCTTTCTATGCTTTTATGCTTTTATTGAGCCGAGGGTCTTTCAGAAACAGTCGTCCTACCTTGGTAGGAGTAAGGTCTGCATACACTTTACCCTCCTCAGACCCCACGTTGTGGGATTTTACTGGGTTGTTGCTTTTGTATATTCCGTCAAGTGATATCTTATGGGAATTTGCAATCTAGTGGCATCTCTATTTTGCCATAAAATGTACTTTCTCCATCCCATATTACATAGCTCAACTTGTGTTAAAGTAAGTTTATTAAAGCCCAACATACAAAGCAAACACATTAGAGAATCAGTTCAGACCAATTGTGTTATGAATACTACACAAGTATGCATTTTCCCCCTTTTGGCATCATAAAACATCGTGAAGGAATACAACACACTCATAAAAGGAAATTCGACACTCATGGTCACTAGGGGTATCACCTACACAAATACTTTAAAAGCAAAAACTTAGTTAGCTTTAGAAAAGCATTTGCATAAACAGAGGAGATAGACAAGAACTAGAAACTAAAACCCAAAATTAGAATTAATTAAAATGCATGTACACCACAAATGTAATCAGAATTGAAAGATAGAAGCAAACACTTGTAATGACCATGTAGGTCATTTTTCACAAAATGACCATTTAACTCCTTTGGATCATTCCCCTGAGTCACACTTAATCAGTTTATGATGTTGGTTGTGGAAATTCTTTAAAAGTTGTGATTTTTGGAAGTTTTGAGTTTTAAGAAGCTTAAGTTGTGAAATAGTGGTTTTTGGTGTCTTTTAGAGTTTCGATCTCAGAATAGAATTATGTTGAATCCATAAGCTTTGAAATGTAGAAATTGGTCTAGGAGAGTTGTTAGAATCAGATTTGGGTTTTATCGTGGATTTGAGATCCTAATTTGGCACTTCTTGAGATTTTGGCCTTAGAGTTGAATTTGGTCAACATCAAAAATTCAGACGCTCAGAATAGATTCTCGAAGATTCCATTGGATCCTCAATATGATATTAGGCCTAGGTCAGGTCTTGGTTTAAATTTTAGAGGTCCTAAGCCTTTTTTGGTATTTTTGAACCTTAAGTTAGTTTAGTTGCGATTAAATGAGTTCTGGGTTAAGGAGACCTCAAATTTGAATTCTGACAATTCCATTGAGTCTAGAATATCAAATTTAGTGGGGTAGCATATATGGTTTGTGTGCATGGAGTTTGGACGAATCCCGAGGGTCTTTTCCGTGATTTTTTATGCTAAGTGATGTTGTTGTCTTGGTTGTTTTAGACCTCCCGATCACGAGGGGTTGATCATGACTTTCGTTTAAGCAAAGATCCACTCGTAAAAGAGAGGCCAGGAATTTTACGGGGATCGCAAAAGTAGCCTGTGGGTCGTGATCGCCGTCGCGAAAGCGACCCTAGTCCACTTTCATGACATTAGAGGGCTTTTTGGACTGGTTCCTGGGTAAAACCCCATTTTTTACTATTTTGAGTTTTGAAACACCTCTTGAGGTGATTTATGAAGAGTATTTTGCTGTGAATGATTAACTAAGTGTCTTTGATCCTAAAACTTCAATTCCCCATTATTAAATGTGATTTGAACATTAAAAATTGAAATTTTGATTGGCAAATTTGAGGTTTTCAAGAACTTGAGTTTTCAAATGAAAATTGGTGATTATGATTGAATTCAACTCTATTTTTCAAAGATTTTGCTAATGGATTCAAAATGTCTCGGGGGACATTTTTATGTAAAAATTTCACAAATTGAACCTTGTTTTTGGAATCGAAATTTTGAGTTTCAATAACCCTTTTGCCTGAATTTTACGATTTTGGTGTTGTTATTTGGTTAGATCCTGGTGTTTTAGATACTATTCAAAAGAGGAAGTCTCTAGTTGTTATTTGAATCATAATTTGATTAAGGCAAGTGAACTTCTAAAACTCCATAAATCTTTAGAATCCTCAAATGTCCTTTCTTGTATTCATTGGGGAGTAATGGGAATATGGTGATGGGCTATTTATTCACATGAATTGACCTTAATAAATGAATGGGGTTAACAAAAAGGCAATGTGTTGCTATGGTTGTAATTGAAAAGTGTGAAATACCTTGATCTTGATAATGTCTATTTGATGAAATGATTTGATAGCATCATTGTATTTGTGAATTTAATGAACTTGTTATTTTCTCATTATTGTGTGAACATGTCGAATTGCATTTTTATTATTGAACACTGTGATGAGATGGGCATGTTTGATACCGTGGTAATTTCTCATGAGATTGTACTACCTAGGTCATTTTAGGTGAGATTATGTAGTCGAGGTTATTTTTGACGAGAATGTAAAGGTTATTTTTGGTGAGATGTGATATCGAGGTCATTTCTGGTGAGAGTAGGTTGCCGAGGTCATTTCCAGTGAGAGTTTAATGTAAAGGTCATTATCAGAGAGAGTGTGGTATCCAAGTCATTTTCAGCGAGAGTTTGATGCGAGGTCATTATCGGCAAATGTGATTGATGCTCGATTATTGATTGTGTATAAGGATTCTTGCATACTTATGTTTGGTGTATTGACTCTTTTGTATGATTCGTGGGATACTTGTGACTTCTGTCTTGTGATGACTTAACTATGATGGTAGAACTTATTTGAAATATATGTTGTGAACTCTAGGATTGGCTGATTTTCTATGCAGGTTGTAGCTTTGAGTATTCTATTAGATTTTCCTAGTTTTGTTAGTTGGCTTGTTGATTACCATGTTGTTTGGTAGTCACTCCTTGTTTCTACACTTGTGTAGGTTCTGATCCGGACAGTGAGTTTGAGTTAAGTAATGACCTCCAAGATTATTTCCAAGTTTTTGCATATTTTAACCATTTAACCCCTTCTCGTAGCTTGTTTATAGCGTATATGTGATATTGGAATAGGTGGAACGCTTCCCAAGGAGTCTGATTTAGTTTTAAGGTGGTTTGGCCATTTTGAGCCTTAAGGTTTGAAAGAGTTGACTTTAGTCAACATCCAAAGATTTGAACGTCATATAAAAATTTCGACAATTCCATCAGCTTTGAAAGGCCTAGTTTGGTCTAGAAAGGAGGCTGGTTTGGGATTTAGAGTCTTTGGTTTGAGTTTAGGTGGTTTTGCCATTCTGAACTTTAAAGTTTGGCCAAGTTTGACATAGGTCAACATTTTGAGTAAACGTGCTCAAATGAAAATTTCATCAGTGAGGTTAGCTCTTGGACGCCGATTTTGGTCTAGAATGATCTTTGGTTTAGTTCCCAAGGTGATCAAAGCAAGTTTTTGGCCGTTTGTGCATTTTAAGTGTTTTCTTTGAAATTCTTTGACTTTAGTCAACATTCCATTAAAACAACCTCTGTTGGGAAATTTGTCGATTTCGTTGAGTCCAGAATGCCATTTCCAATTGGGTACCATAGTTCATTTGCATCAACAAGATTCTTCATGAATTTTGAGCCCCCATCGAGGGAGTTGTTCTCTTGGTGAAAATAATGCTGGTGAAAACATTGTTGGTCAAGCTCCTTGTTCTCCACATTAGCGGGTCTCAGGCTACATTCGTGGAGGTTTGATTAGTTGTTCTCCGCATTCCTGGACAAGCCCCCGCATTCCCGGAGAGTCATCTTGCTGACCTCCGCATTTGCGAAGGCTAATTGGGGGCCTGTCAGTGAGGTCTTTTAAGACCCATTGCCAGCCCTTTTCTCTTCATTTCCAATATTTCAAAATAAATTTTGGGAGCAAATCTTGATCATTTTCAATCATTCATATTCCGATGTGTTGGGGATTCTTGTGGCAACTTTCAGAGACCCTTTTGGCATCCTAAAAACCTTGTAAGTTTCATATAAATTCTTTTATTCTTGTAGTTTTGAACTATTATAGGGCTTGAATTTGGTGGGATTATTTTAGCCATTTCAGTGCTTAGAGTGTGACCATTTTTGGGGCACAAGTTTCTTGAGTTATTTGGGAACTTGTGACAGAGTTGGTATTTTGATTTTTTGTGTGGTCCCAATTTCAATTTTTGACCTAATTTTAGTTTTGTTTGTAAATATGGCAACATGGTTATTATTGGCCTTGCTTTGATGTGTTCTTCGATAATTCGATAGAGTGACATTGTTTGAGGCGGCCCGAAAAAGAAATACACAAGTATAGCAGTTTGGGATATGGTTTCAGCTTTGCGGTAAGTTTTGGCTTACTCTTGCTAGACTCGGCTTGGTTAGAATTGGTATATTTTGAGTAGTAATGCATGATTAAGAAGATGATTTAGGTGTTGATATTCCATGAAGAGTTTTGGAAATGATGATCATTGTTAGTGACTAGTTTAGGGTTTTAGTCATTGGATACTTAGTCTAAGTGATTTGTTGACTTGTTTATATCGTTTAGGATCCTTAGAAATTTCTCCCAGATGATGTCAACTTAGGATGGTACTTGCTTGACTTTTTTGGTGTTGCTTGGTCACTCTTTGTGATTTTTGGCTTATGTTTATGTCTTGGTTGCTTATAATTTTAATATGTTGGGGCCGAGGCCGTGCTTTCGGCCTACTAGAGTCTCATTTGAGTAATATATAATTTTGACATACTACCAATATTTTCCTCACCGGTGTTAAAGTCCCCTTTTAAAGAAAGAATAAAAATGGAAATTTCAAGATTTTTGGTTAATGAATAAGTGTAATGATTTTAAGGAAATACCAGCGATATTTTAATTATGGAATTTCTTATTGAGAAGCTTGAGGAGTGAATATATATATATATATATATATATTGGGTTATTATGTTTAATATTAATATTAAGAAGCTCGATGCATGAATTCTAGGTGGCCCATGATACAGATTCAGGTTACTATTACTATTATTATTTTTGAGAAGCTCGAGGTGTGAATTCCAGGTGGCCCATGATACATATTCAGGTTACTATTACTACAATTACTATTAGGAAGCTCGAGGCATGAATTTCGGGCACTTCATGATACTTTCGGAGGATATTGAGCCTTAGCTACGAGTTTACATTTTTGTATTCTTTCAGTGCTTTATTAGTCGGGATTATTGTTATACTTATGTGATTTGTCGAGCTTACTTGACTACGGTATGATTATTCCCACACCCTTTTCCCCATATTTGTAGTTGTGCTTATCTCTTATTGTTATTAGTATCATTGATCTGCTTATTATATATTTATTCTTTCTAAACTCGGTCAGCCTATGATGCCTACTGGATACCTTGTGTTTTGGTACTCATACTGCACTTCTACAACTTTTTGACGCAACTCCCAGTTTGCTCCACCCCCAGCGCGCGCCTAATCATCTATAGCGGTGCCGAATCCAGACTCTGGTGAGCTCTCAACTTTCAGAGACTTGCAACATTCCCGCTTTTTCTCTAACTTATATTTTGTATTTTGGACAGTCAGCTTTTATACGTAATAGCTTTTGTATAGGTGACCCCAGCTATAGGGTTTGGTCGAGTGTTAGTTCATCATTTATTTTGGTCTGTATTGGGCCTTTTGTATATTTTATATCGTATTTACATATCTATACCTTGGCAGATTTTTTCTTTGGTTATATTCTTTTGGTTCTTCCTTCTTATGTTATTAATTAGATAATTAGATTGAGATTCGTTTTCTTCTTGTCTTGGGTTTGGCTTGCCTACTCAGGGGTTACAATAGGCGCCATCATGGCCCAGATTTGGGTCATGATAGAGAGGTATCAGAGCTTAGGTTCACTAGTCTCACCATTATAGGAGCAAGTGTCTAGTAGAGTCCTGCGGATCAGTATGATGACGTTTGTATCCAATCTTCGAGTAGGCTATAGGACATTGTTAGGAATTAAATTACTATTCTTGTTTTTGGTCATGCCCTAATAATGATAAACACCTCTAAATTTTATTGTTTTCACTCTTTCTCAGATGGAAAGGATGAGATCCACACATGGTAGATAAGGCCCCCCTGTGCCTACAAATAGAGCCTCAGCTTAGGGTAGAGGTCGAGGTTGCTATTGAGGTCGAGGTAGAGCTCAGGCCGCAGTAATAGTGCTAGAGCTAGACATTGAGGTTGAGCAGTTTGAGCATCAACTAGCGAAGGCGGATCCAGCCCAGCCCCCAACCAAATTTGTGGCCATACCACTATTATAGGATACCCTGGCATGGATCCTCAACTTCATGAAGGGTATGTCCTAAGAAGGGACCCTATCTAGCATACATGTTGGACCCAGGTTTAAGAGGAGGCTCAAACTTCAGGGCAGGAAGGGACATAGTATAATCCGACCCTAGTTCTACAACCTACTACTACAACTCCCCGTCTGATGATACAACCTATTCCTATGGTTATTCAGCACATGGCAACTAGGCCAGTTATGACTGTGGAGGACCAGAAGATGTTGGGTAGGTTTATCAGATTGGGCCCTCCCAGGTTCTCTAGTGCTGCAGATGAGGATGCCCATGAGGTTTTGATTAGTTGCTAGGAGAGGTTTCATAACCTCGAGTTGGTAAAGTCACACGGGGTTGATTACACTTCTTTTTAGCTGGATAGACCAGCGAAGCAGTGGTGGAGGTCTTATTTCAGCTACAGACCCGCGGGATTGCCACCTCTGTCATTGACTCAATTCTTTGAGGCTTTCTTGGAGAAGTATATACCCCACAGTTTGAGGGAGAGATTAAAAAATGAGTTCACAATACTAGTACAAGGATCGATGATGATCAGAGAGTATGAGTCTCGGTTCCATGAGCTTTCCAAAAATGCTACCATGATTATGCCAATAGAGGAGGAATGAATATGCCGGTTTGTCAGAGGGTTGTCATTTTCTTTGATGTTTTCTATAGAGCCTATGGTTGCATCGGGATGTTCGTTCTTGAAGATAGTACATCATGTCTGTACTATTGAGGCTATACGTCATGAGGACTACGGAGGCAGTGACAAGAGGCTTCACCGCCAGGGCAGTTTCAGTAGATGCAAGTCACATGGTAGAGGCCCTTTTGGTAGGGGCCATCCACAGTATTATCCACCTAGTAGACCAGTTCAGACAGCCTTACAGCTTATCGGTGGTAGATCAGTAGATGTCGGTAAACAGAGCGTCCAGATGTTGGGTCAGTCTTCTTGGGGTCATATTTCTAGGTATTCAGGTCATGGTGGTCATTCAAGCTCTGCTAGGACATCGTAGGGTGGTTTATTCAGAGGACCATGCTATGAGTCTGGTATGATAGGTCACTTTTCTAGGGAGTGTCCTACTATTAGCCATTGCAGACATCAAATGCAATAAGGTCAGCAGTTTCAATCCCCCAGGGCTACAGTTCAGTCACCTAGAGGGGGTGTACAGGGTGGTAGAGGCGAGCCTTATGGTACTAGAGGTGGTCCGTAGGCCAGCCGGACAGGTGGTAGAGGTAGAAGTAGTCACACGTATGCCTTTCTAGGTAGGCCGGAGGCGAAGACATCAGATACTGTCATTAGAGGTATGACGTCCGTCTCTTATCAGCCTACTTATATTTTATTCAATTCTAGGTCCACTTACTCATATGTGTCTGCTCATTATGCTACTTGATGGGATGTCTTGTATGAGCCATTGCCTATGCCTATATGTATAGCTACCCCCATAAGTGATTTATTAGTAGTGGATTGAGTGTATCAATCCTGTGTGGTGACTATCATGGGGTATAATACTACAGCAGACCTGATTGTGCAAGATATGGTAGACTTTAACTTGATTCTAGGCATGGATTGGTTGTCTACTCATAATATAGTTTGGATTGCTTCTCTAAGACCGTTAATTTTTGTATGCCTAGTATTCCTCTGGTCGTGTGGGCAGGTGTAGTTAGTCATGTGTTGTGTGGTGTGATTTCCTTCCTCATTGCTCAGCGGTTAGTGGGGAAAGGGTGTCTAGCTTATCTTGCTTATGTTCATGACACTAGTGCTGACACTTCTTCTATTGATTCTGTTACGGTGGTCCGAGAGTTCCTTGATGTAATTTCCATCGATTTACTTAGCCATTCTCCTAAGTGTGATATTGATTTCGGCATTAATGTTAAGCTGGGTATGCAACCAGTCTCTATTCCACTGTACTGGATTGCTCTAGTTGAGTTGAGAGAGCTTAAGTTACAGCACCAAGACCTCTTGAGTAAGGAGTTTATCAAACCTAGTATGTCTCCTTGGGTGCTTCTATTCTGTTCGTAAAGAAGAAGGATCATACCTTGCGCATATGTATTGATTACAGGCAGCTGAATAAGGTAACCATCAAGAATAGATATCCAATGCCAAAGATTAATGACTTATTTGACCAGCTCCAGGGTGCAGTAGTTTTTTCTAAGATAAACTTGAGGTCAGGTATCACCAGTTGAGGATTAGGGAGTCGGATATCCCTAAGAATACTTTCATAACTCAATACGGGCACTATGAATTCTTAGTCAGGTCTTTCAGATTGACTAATGCCCTCGCAATATTTAGGGATTTGATGAACCGTATGTTCAGGCCCTACTTAGACTCCTTTGTTATTGTGTTTATTAGTGACATTTTAGTCTACTCTAGGAGCAGAGAGCAGCATAAGGAGCAGCTGAAGATAGTACTTCAAACCTTGGCGGGATTAGCAATTATATGCCAAATTCACTAAGTATGAATTTTGGCTTGAGTCTATAGCATTCCTAGGGCACATGGTGTCGAAGAATGGTATTATGGTAGATCCGGCGAAGATAGTGGAAGTTTGTGATTGGGCTAGGCCTATTTCTCCAACCAAGGTTCACAGTTTCATTAGGTTGGTAGGGAATTACAGATGGTTTGTGGAGGGGTTATTATCTATTGCAGCACCTTTGACTAGATTGACTCAGAAGAATGTTCCTTTCTAGTGATCTGATGAGTGTGAGTCGAGTTTCCTAAAGCTCGAGCCTTATTGCCTTCAGCCTTTATTCTGACTCTTCTAATTGAGGGCTATGGATTTACAGTGTATTGTGATGCTTTAGGTGTTGGCTTGGGTTGCGTTCTGATGCAGCAGGGTAGAGTTATTGGATATGCTTCCATACAGCTGAAGATGCATGAGCAGAACTACTCGACACATGATTAAAAGTTGGCAGCGGTAGTCTTCGTATTGAAGATTTGGAGGCATTACTTGTATGGAGCCCATTGTGAGATCTACACTGACCACCATACTCTTTAGTAAATATTTAGCCAGAAGAACCTTAATTTGAGACAACGTAGGTGGTTAGAGTTGTTGAAGGACTATGATGTCTCCATTCTCTATTACCCAGGTAAGGCAAATGTTGTAGCATATGCTTTGAGTCAGAAGGCGGTGAGTATGGGGAGTTTGGCATTCTTATTAGTTGAGGAGCAGCCTCTAGCTTTGGACAGTCAGTCCTTAGATAACCAGATGGTTCGCCTTGATATTTCTAAATTGAGGACAATACTTGCTTGTGTAGAGGCTAGGTCTTCCTTTATGGAGCAGACTCATGCATAGAAGTTTGAGGACCCATAGCTAAGGGTGATTCATGATAAGGTACTCGGTGGGGAGGTTAGGAAGGCGACCTTAGATATGGAGGGCATCCTAAGGATTGAGGGTTGTGTTTGTGTTCCTAGAGGTGGAGATCTAGTCAGGCTCATCCTTGAAGAGGCCCATTATTCCAGATATTTCATTTATCCTGGTGCGGCGAATATGTATCGCGTCCAACGACAATATTACTGGTGGTGTGGGATGAAGCGGGACATTGTAGCCTTTGTGTCTAGGTGCTTGAACTGTTAGTAGGTCAAGTTCGAGCATAAGAGGCCAGGTGGTTTAACCCAACGGTAACCCATTCCCAAGTGGAAGTGAGATCGGATAGCTATGGACTTTATAGTAGGTTTACCATGTACCTCTCGAGGTTTTTATTCTATTTGGGTAATCATAGATCGATTGACCAAGTTTGCTCAGTTCTTTCTAATCTAGACTATCTACACTTCATAGAATTGGCTCAGATTTACATTCAAAAGGTGGTCCGATTGCATAGGGTTCCAGTTTCTATCATTTTAGATCGTGGTACTCAATTCACTTCGCATTTCTGGGAGGTTTATACAGAAGGAGTTAGGTACCCGAGTCGAGCTCAACATGGTTTTCCACCCTAGATCTATGGTTAGTCAGAGTGGACTGTTCAGGTCTTGGAGGACATGTTACAGACCTATGTTATTGATTTTGGAGGTCAGTGGGATTAGTCCTTGTCTTTGACAGAGTTTGCATAAAAATAATAGCTAGCATTCGAGAATCATGATGGCACCTTTTGAGGCTTTGTATTTTAGGAGATGTCTTTCCCCAATGGGCTGGTTTGATGCCTTTGAGGTTAGGCCTTGGGGCACCAATTTACTATGTGGGTCGATGGACAGAGTTTGTATGATTCAGGAGAGGCTCTGTACTACCCAGAGTAGATAGAAGAGTAATGGTGATCGGATGGTATGACCTTTGGAGTTTATGGTTGGAGACCCAGTATTCTTGCGAGTTTCACCCATGAAGGGCATGATGAGATTCTGGATGAGGGGTAAGCTTAGCCCCCAGTTTATTATCCCATTTGAGATCTTGAGACGTCTAGAGAAGGTAGCTTATGAGTTGGCCTTACCCCAGCACTATCAGCGGTTCACCCTGTATTCTATATTTCTATGCTGCAATAGTATATTCCATATAAGTGTCACGTGCTTCAGTGGGATTCAATTATGTTTGATGAGTCATTGGCCTTTAAGGAGGAACCTGTGGCTATTTTGGACAGACAAGTTAGGAAGTTAAAGTCTAAGGAGATTCCACCGATGAAAGTCCAGTAGAGGCATCGTCCGATTGAGGAGGCTAATTAGGAGACCGAGTAGGATATACGAACTGGATATCCTCATCTTTTTAAGCCACCAATTACCTTTCTTCCTTGACTTTTGAGGATGAAAGTCCTTTTAGTAGTAGATGTTGGGATGACCTCTAAGGTCATTTCCATATTTTTGCGTATTTTTACTATTTTACCCTTCTCGTAGCTTCTTTATAGTTTATATGTGATATTAGAATGGGGTGGCATGCTTTCCAAGGAGTTTGATTAAGTTTTTAGGTAGTTTGCCTATTTTTAAGGCTTAAGGTTTGAAAAAGTTGACTATAGTCAGCATCAAAAGATTCGGGCGTCGTATGAAAATTTCGATGGTTCCATCACCTTTAAAAGGCCCATTTTGTTTTAGAAGGGAGGTTAGTTTGGGATTTGGAGTCTTCGTTCTGAGTTTAAGTTGTTTTTTCATTTAACTTTAAAGTTTGGCCAAGTTTGACTTCGGTCAACATTTTGAGTAAACGCGCTCGGATGAAAATTCCATTAGTATGGTTAGCTCTGAAACGCCGAGTTTGGTCTAGAATGACCTGTGGTTTGTTTCCCAAGGTAATTAGAGCGATTTTTTGGCTCTATGTGCATTTTAAGTGTATTCTTTGAAATTCTTTGACTTTGGTTCATATTCCATTAAAACGACCTCTGTTGGGAAATCCGTCGATTCCATTAAATCTAAAATGTCATTTCTAATTGGGTAGCATAGTTCGTTTGCGTCAACAAGATTCCAAACGATTTTTGAGCCCCCATCAAGGGACTTGTTCTCTTAGCGAAAATGCACCAGAATAACTGCTGGTGCACATGTTCGTGGGCCCCTGGCCGCATTCGCAGAGGTCAAGCTCCTTGTTCTCCACGTTTGTGGGCTACAAGACACATTCCCAAAGGTTTGATTGATTGTTCTCTGAGTTCGTGGATAAATCCCCGTATTCACGGTGAGTCAACTTGCTGACCTTTTCGTTCGTAGAGCTTGTCTCCGTGTTTGTGAAGGCTAATAGGAGGCTGGCAGTGAGGTCTTTTAAGACCCGTTGTCAGCCCTTTTCTCATCATTTCTAGAATTTTAAAATACAATTTTGGGAGCAAATATTGATCATTTTCAATCATTCTCATTCCAGTGTGTTGGGGATTCTTGTGGGAACGTTCTGAGACCATTTTTTGTCCTAAAAACCTTGTAAGTTTCGCATAAATTCCTTTATTCTTGCATTTTAAAACTATTTTATGGCTTGAATTCTGCGGTATTATTTGAGCCTTTTCGGTGGTCGGAATGTGCCCATTTTTGGGGCACAAGTTCCTTGAGTTATATGGGACCTTGTGATGGAGTTGGTTTTTCGATTTCATGCATGGGTCCCAATGTTGAATTTTGACCCAATTTTTGTTCTATTTGTAATTATGGCAATATGGATATCGTTGGTCTTGTTTTGATGTATTCTTCATTAATTTGATAGAGTGACATCGTGTGGAGGTGGACCGGAAAGGAAAGACTTAAATTTAGCGGTTTAGGTGCGGTTTTGGCTTTAAGGTAGGTTATGGCTTACTCCTATTAGACTTGGATTGTTTAGAATTGATATATTTTGAGTAGGAATGCATGATTAGGATGACGATTTAAGTGTTTATATTCCATTGAGAGTTTTGGAAATGATGATCATCGTTAGTTACTAGTTTGGGGTTTAGTCTTTAGATCCTTAGTCTAAGTGATTTCTTGACTTGTTTATATCATTTAGGATCCTTAGAAATTTCTCCTAGGTGATTTGGTAAGACGTACCTAGTAGTGTAAACCCAAGACCTTAACCCGGCGATACACTACGAAAGGGGGAACAACTAAGTGAGACCCTACTACCAAAAGTTTACACAAATACCACATAAAGGACCAAAGGACCGTATCACTAAATCCTTGCACGAAAAGATAGATAAAATAAGAACAAGGGTAGTAACTACCTGCGAAGAAGATACCACCACAAGTTCACAAAAAGTAAGTCAATACCTCCCGAGCCTCTATGTTCCTAGGAATTTCACTCACAAATAGGTAAATCCGTACGGCATCCTACACTACCACTAGGTAACAAAATTATGCTGGTGATAGGAAATGCATATATGAATGAGAATATTGCAGAAAAACCAGTAGTACTATCTGTGTCAAGTGCCTCATACCGAGATATGTACAGCTACTTCTAGTTCCGGCCAGGAAGTAGGACCTATGTACTTCAATGGGATTGCTATGGGGGGCTTGGGAACTTCCCTATATACCGCCTGGTCTAGATCTAGGTCTTATATCACCTTATAATAAGTGCATCCTTGATGCCCCAAATCAATATCATAAAATGAGTGCATCCTCGATGCCTCTAGTCAATATAATAAATTGAGCATATCTTCGATGCCTCGAATCAATATCATAAAATAAATGCATCCTCGATGCCTCAAATCAATATTATAAAATGAGAGAATCCTCGATGACTCCAATCCATTAAAAATAGTAGTAGTAAAGTAGTAAGACCCCCATTCGCAAAATTAGTATAAAATAGTTTGGGTTACAACCCAACTTTCTCAAATCAATCCTAAGAACCAATTCATGCACCGGGGTCGACTACATCCGTGAGAAAACAATGATCCAATGCAATGCATGCCATCACCATCACCCAAATAACACACACAATTATATATAATAATGACTCCACAAGTACCTTACACTCTAGAGCATAAAAACAGGACTAACAAATGCAACCGACCTCAAATCAAGGCCTAAAGCTCTATTCTACTCCTCTAAATCAATCACAAGGAACAAAAGAACTCAACCCTACTGGATAACAAGAAGGAGGAAATGAGAAAACAGGTGCTCAACTAGTCAATCAATGCCTCTAGATCAATCTATGAAATATCACCTCGAGTTTCATAACCACAGATAGCCTCGCCAAATGACAATAAGAAAGCATAGGGGATTCTAGCTCTAAACCCAAAAATGGGATCAAACAATAATTCACAACCTAACTGGGTGACAAGCACTACACCAAGGCTTCAAAATAGGTGTTATATTAGCAAAGGATACTATGTCTTATAACTTCCAGCACATAACGGCTACATCAACCAAGGATCAAACCATATCTCCAGTCTAAGGCGCAATTTTGCCAACCATCATAAACATAAATCAAGCCATCTAAAATAGGCTAATCAAGGCCAAACTAAGGCATCATCAACAATCTTACAAACTAGACTGAAAATCTCATAAAGGCAACCTAGACTAAGGATCACACAGGGATAAGAACCAAAAATCTAGGAATCAGGCCTAACTCATCACATACAAGCCAATCTACAAGCTATTTATACTAAACAATATCTCATGAAGCTCAATCAAAAGAAAGGAGACCATAGCCTACCTCAAATCCAAACAAACACACAATTAGAATGAAGTTGTTTATAAGCATGTTGATAGGAGAAGCCCTTGATTGGTGCATAAGTTAGGATCCACAGAAATGGTATTATTGGGGTGCCATGGCACAAAAGTTCATGGATAGGTTCAAGTTTAACACTGAGGCTATACCAGAGAGGTTCTATTTGATGAGGTTGGAACAGAAGTTAATTGAGTCTTTTAGGGAATATGCCATGCGGTGGAGAGCAGAAGCCATAAAAGTTCAATATCTAATGACAGAAAGTGAGATGAACTCTCTTTTTATACAATATCAAAAGGATGCTATGTACTATGAAAATATGATAAATGTGGTAGGAAAAAAGTTCTTTGAAGTGTTAGGATGCGAGAATTCATTGAATAAGGCATTAAAACTGGAAGAATCACTAATTTGACAGCCTTGCAAGCAACAAGTAAGGCAATTCAGTCATATTCAATTGGAGGAACCCTTAAGAAGAAGAAGGAAAGAGTGTCTGCTATCATGACCATCCAGTAACGATGACCAAACTAAATGTTAACATACCAAAACCCATTACCACAACATTCATACTATAGTAAGTATACCCAATTTACACCATCCAACCAATATATTATCCAGCAAGAGCACCTACCTATCCAAATCTATCATGATATCAACCTACATACCCATCTAAATCCTGCTGCCAACCACAAAACCATCTATTAAATGCACCCAGACCCCACCCAAACTTTGAAAAAAGACCAACTAAAACCTATACACCTCTAGCTGAACCTTTATCCTAACTATATGAAAGGTTGAGAAACGTAGAGGTACTTCAACCAATCAATAGATAAATTCCCAATCCTTTTCAGGATGGTATAATGAGACTAAGCATTGTGCTAATCACTTTGGAACTGCTGGACATGACATTGAAAATTAGCTTACTCTCAAGGATAAGATTGAGGCATTTATCAAAGAAGGAGTCATTCAACTCAAAGGTCCAGCCTCTAATTCAAATAACAATCCTCTACCAAACCATGAAAATGTGAACATGATCACCATTGATGAAGAATGTAATTTGGAAGGGACCATTGTGCTAGTCAAAGAAGAGAAAAATATTGTAACATAGCCTTCATTGCTCCCATAATCATAGTCCAAGCACGAGCACCAATTGAATTGGAAGTTCTGGTTCCCAAGCCTAAGATCACAACTTTGGTTGCTCAATCAACTTCTTTTGACACAAAGCAGTTTCTTAAAATTACTCAACTAATACAAGGGACAAAGGAAAGGGAAAGATAATTGTAAAAAATGCTGCTGCGGGAATGAGAAGATTTGAGCGTTGTTATGCCCCTGAAGAAGTTGCATGAGCAGGACCAAATAAGGAAAGTAACAAAAAATGAGTTGTGATAGAAGCTGAAATAGAGGATTTCTGGAGAAAAATGGTGATTAAGGAATATTCTATTGTTGAACTATTGAAGAAAACTCCCACCCAAATTTCATTAATGTCATTACTGATGAATTCTAAAACTCATAGAAGTGCTTTGATAAAGGTTCTAAGTGAAGTTTATGTTCCGATTGAGACCACGAGTGAGAGTTTTTCAACCGTGGTAGGACCAAATTTTGGAAGCTAACAACATCTCTTTTCATGAAGATGAATTGCCACCCAAAGGCTTGAGGTATAATAAGGCATTGAATATTACTATTAGGTGCAGGGAAAAGTTTGTTTCTAGAGTTTTGATTGATAATGGTTCAACCGTTAACATATGTCCTTTCACTACCCTTCGAGCTTTGGGAATTGATATTGGGAAAATTTGTGAAATTCATGTGAGGGTTAGAGGTTTTGATAGAACACAAAGGAGAGTCATTGGAGAAATTGATTAGCCGTTGCAAATTGGACTTGAGGAGTTCATAGTGGAATTTTAAGTATTGGACATATCTGTTAGTTATAATTTATTCCTTGGAAGGCCATGGATCAATATGGCTGGTTTAGTCCCTTCTACCCTGCGCCAAACTTTGAAATTTATTTGGAACCATCATGAAATTGTTGTTCACAAAGAAGGTAATAATTCAATGTATCCTGACAACTCGATCCATGTTGTTGAAAGTATGGAAAAACTGGATGGGTCTATATTCCATATTAGAGAAATTATGTGTGTTACTCAAGTCGAAAGGGTAAAATTACTACATCTACTTATGATGGTGGCTTGGGAAATATTGAATGGATTTATGCCAGTCAAGGTCTTAGAGTGAACTTGGATGGAATCGTGGAACCAATTCAATTTTCTGGTAAGAAATACACCTTTGGTTTGGGATAGGAGCCTACTCCTAAAGAAGTCTTGTCAGCCAATCTCAAAAGAAAAGGTGACATTCCCTTGCCACAACCTATCCCACTCTTGAATCAGTCATTTTCCAAGGCATTTGTTTCACAAAAATCAGAGGAAGACACTGAAGACAACCTCATAAAAGGACTCAAAAACCTATTCATTAAAGAAGCTGAACGCAATATGATTTTGGAGGATTGTACCAACATCCCCACCATATGGGATGCTGATCCTGGAGATGCCCACAATAATTGGACTTGTAACCCATCCCCAGTTCTCTAGAAATATTTGTAGATAATTGTATTAGAATTAACAAAACATCACTATTCAAAATTGAGGCCTAAATCATGTTTACGAACATGATGTGATTTGCCTCCATCTTTTGAAAGCTTAAATGCCAACTCAAAAATATGTGTTTTTTTCTTTTCTTTTCTTTTTTTTTTTTTTTTTTTAATGGGAACAGACCCTACACAAGGCTCCCACCTCTCGTGCACAGTCAGGGGTTAAGCAACACCCCCAAGCCTTAACATAAATAATCAAAATAAAAATACAAAGAGGGGGACATAAACCTTACCTCCGATCCTATGGTGGTTCATAAGTCGGCTAACCTATTAAGTTCGGCTAACTCATCCCCGATACAAAAAAGAGACTAACTATAACTAGAAAACAGTAAACCTGTGAGAGGACTCCTCCCAGTACAATTCAACTATGAAAGCATAAATGAGGGAGACTCTCCCCTTCCATGAGAAAACGGAAAGTAACCTACACTAGTCCTATTCCAACTATGCTACATACCAGACATAGCTTCATTGAAGAAGAACAAGTATACAAAACTTCTATCTCGCATGGGCTGGGAAATTCTTTTCATCTTTGCTCTTTTTAGTCTTGTCGTACCAAGTAGGTCCAGGTGAAGTGTGCCTTTGTATCATGATTACCAGCTAAGGAGGCTGAAAGGAGAGGAAGTATATGGAACTATAGTAGCCAACAGCCTTGGAGTTTTTGTGGAGAATCTGTTGTTGCTGATGCTGTTGAACTTCATCTTTCAAGTCTGCACCTTCAGCTTCAGCTCTGTGGTTGAATTGTTGTTTGGTGTGTGGTTGAGCAGTTGTTTGGTATTGTGTTCCCACAGTATGTATATGAAGTTGATGGAGATGTAACATGTTACAGCTACTCATGATAGTGTTGTTGGTTCTTGGATGTTGTCTCTGAGGTTGTTGGAGTTCCATCTTAGTTCCACTGTTGCCTGTATCTCCAACAACCTGCACAAACAAACAAGCAAACAAACAAGCAAACACACAATTCCAAGAGCAGGTCCAACAGTTCTGACTGTGGTGCCAATCCTCTATTGCAGCTAGCTTCCTTAAATTCTGTATTTGCAATATTGAGAGTCTCCCATATGTTGTTTGATGTTGTTGGTTGTTGCAGTATGTCAGTTCAGCAGCTTCCATGTGTAGGAGTTCTTTAGTATACCTGCACAAGCAACTAAAATGAAAGCAGACAAACCTGCCAATCTGCAGGTTGCTGGAGCTTGCATTTTGGACTTGTAAGTGCTCCTTATGTACTGCAGATTGTTGGAGCTCATTTGGTGTACCAAAGCTCATCATTAAATCTATACTTAATGAACTTAAAGTTGCCACCTGTAGGCAGCTTCTTGTTGCCTTTAATGGAGAGATGAGCAGCTCCTTTGAAGGTATTTTATGTGCCTGCACATAACAAATGCAATGGGGCTGCTGCAGCTTAGTTACAGATGTTACAGGGAGGGTGTTGGCATGAATGAGAGTCTGACTATTTGGTGAAGTCCTAGCATGCCAGGTTGTTGTTTCTCTTTTGTTGAAGTAAGTTGAACCTGTAAAGACAAGTGACAAGAAGAAAAACAAGGAGGATAGATGCACAGGCTCCTGCAGGTTCTTTTGGATGGTGATCAATTCCTTGGGATACCTACACAGGTAAGCAAAACCAAAAAAATTCACAAGCAGACACTTCTGGATGCTGCTGTACCAGGTACTAGTGACTTGTAGATGCTCATTGTGTGCTGCATATGCTGCATACTGCTGCTGCTGTGCTGCATTAGTAACTAACAAGAAGGCAAGCAATTGTGGGAGTTGAATAGGCTGGTGCAGGTTTGTGTGCAGCTCCATGTTGCTGCCATTGTAATTAGGCTGCTTGTTGGTCTTTGTTTTAAAGTGGTTCAAATTCTTGGAGTACCTGCACAGACAAAAAAAACCAACAAACCACACAGCCAAAGAAATCTGCAAGCTGCTGTAACCATGTTTCTTGTGTGCTGCAGGTTGGTGGAGTTGTTGCTGGGGTGTGATGATAATAGAGAGTGTGGTTGGCAAGCTGAGTGTGCTTCTCCATAGAAGCCTCAGGTTACTTCAGCCCTCATAGCAGTGCCAATGAGGTTCTAAACAAAAACTGTCAACCAAAGACAAGCAACAAAGCAAGCAGGTGCTGAGCTGCTGCAGGTGTTGTCCTCTATGTATTTGTTGTTAAAGCATGTTGGTGTATATCTCCAACAACCTGCAAATACACAGCAAATAACCAAGGACAAGCAAAGACCTGTACAGGTTAATATAAAAGAATGGATCTCAAAGAGAAATTTGGAGCCTGTTAGCATTTTCCATGTCGCTCGACTAACGTCTCCACTTATCTGTTTGAGCTGAAACTTTCTGGAGTTTGCATATATATCATTTCCTTTAGCCATGCAAAGTTTGAAGTCTTGTTTCCCAAGTTGGAGCTTCCATTTAGCAAAATTCTTCCTTTTTAAGGTTAAGACAGCTGATTGTTTCAAGCTCGCTCGCCTAACGTCTCCAATTATCCGTTTGGGCTGAAATTTCTTGGGCCTTATCAAATTAATATATGTTGCATTCCTGCAAAGTTTGGGATCCTTTGGACAGGTCCACAAGTTACTCCTTACCCTGCACCTGCTGCCCTGTTGAGGCTTAGAGGTTGCAGGGTGTTTGGAAGTTGTTTTTGTGCTCTTGTCTATGTATTTGTTGTTGAAGGATGCTGATATATTACTCCAGACACCTGCAATAATACAGCAAACCAACCAAGGCAAAACATAATATACACAGACTAGCAATAAAGAGTGGACCTCAGTAATAGCTTTGGAAGCTACTATCTTTTTCCAAGTCGCTCGACTAACGTTTCCACTTATCCGTTTGACCTGAAACTTCATGAGGTTTGCATATATGGCCTTTTATTTATCCCTGCAAATTTTGAAGGCCTGACTCCCAAGCTGGAGATTCCAACTAGCAAGTTTCTCTCTCTTTAGGCTTAAGACAGCTGGTTGTTTCAAGGTCGCTCGCCTAGTGTCTCCAATTATCCTTTTGAGCTGAAACTTCTTGGGCCTTGTCAAAATAGTAGTTTCTGCAATCTTGCAAAGTTTGGAGATGTTTGGACATGTCCACTTGGTACAAATTACCCTGCACCAACAAACAGAAAAACACACAGGCAAGTAATTCTGCAGGTTATAATAGCTACTACTATTGTCTTGTATGTGTTCCCTGAGAGTTGCAGGTATGTGAATTTGTTGCTGGAGGATGTTGTTGTTGAGAAAGGTAAGAGGCAAGCTGAAGTTGCAGTACAAAGGGCTCCCAATGCATGATCCTGTGTTATTGCATCCTTTAGTAGCCATCCCCAGAGGAGTTGCAACAGTTGGTTTAGGCAAACTTCCACTTGTAGTTTGTTGCATCCTGCTACTGCTGCTCACCTTGAAATTTTCCAGAACTGCAACTACCTGCATATGCAAGTGGAAAAGAAAGGAGGAGATAGGTACTCTAAATCCTAAATCTAATGGTAAGGAGATTATCCTATAAAAGCAGTAAATTAGGGAGACTCTCCCTTTTTCAATGGTCCTGATTATCATTATTAAAATCAGCCAAAATTTCAAGGTATGAAGAAGTTCCTTCAATGTAGTTGATTGATCTTCTTCATCTTAGTTCTCCTGAAGCTAGCCATGCCAGCTTTGTCCATTTTGTAGTGTCCCTTGGTCTCTCTTGGAAGCTGCTGAAAGCTGTAGTAGTGTTGTGTATAGCTTTTCATGTGGCTTTCCTTTGAGAGTGAATCTGCAGTGTAATTAGCTTCCCTAAAGATATGCCTGAACTGGAAATTCTCCAGTTTGCTAACCAATACCTGCAGTTCAGTAGTATAAGCAATAATGTTCCATGGAGGTTTAGCCTCTTGTTTGAGCCACTTGATTAGAAGTTCAGAATCAACTTCAAGGGCTACCCTACTATATCCATGTTGTAGGCACCACTGAATACCAATAATTGCTGCCTGCACTTCGGCTTGGTTATTAGAACCACAGCCTAGTGGAGATGCAAAAGCATATATACACTCCATTATGGTCCCTTAGAATGCCCCCTGCCCCTATCTTCCTTGGATTGTTAAGGGCACTCCCATCTGTGTTGAGCTTGATCATTGTAGGCTGTGGTTTAGTCCAGCATACTTTGGTTATTCTCAACTCATGTTGGGTTTTTTCAACCATGGTAACCAAATCTGCCCAATTACTTGGCAAATCAATATATGGATACACAGTGGAGATAAGCATATATAGATCTTTGGATATTGAGAATATTACTCTAGTTGCATTAGACTTCTTGCCTCCATACTTGCATGCACATCTATTCTTCCATAGATTCCAACACACAAAAATGGGGGTGGCCTGCATTACTAACTTATGTAGCTCATTGTTAGTTTTGATTAGCCACCACCTTATCAATAGGTTTTTTAGAGGAATGTTGCTGTGTTGCAGACCCCAGTACCCTGAGAAGTGCTTCCATATGTGTTGTGCAAAGTAACCTGATACAAAGATATGCTCTATATCATCAAGACCTGCTCTATAACAACAGGAGCATGCTGCAGGATCCTGTCCAAATGCTACTATTCTGTCATTTGTGGGGAGTTTAAGTCTGAAAGCTCTCCAAAGCAGAAAAGAGGCCTTGAAAGGAATACTATTGTGCCATATGTTGCTGTTAGTGGTTGATCTTGTCTTTTTCTTCCTTACCAACTCCCAGGCTGATGAACAAGTGAAATTACCATGAGAGTTAGGCTTCCAGTAAGCTTGATCCTGCATATTTGGATTGTAGCTGATGGGAGTGCTGAGAATTCTGTGCACCAGCTGAGGGGGTGCATGTTTTCTTACTTTCTCTTCATTCCATCCTCCATTTTCCATGAATTCTGATACAATAGAGTTATTCAATCTGGGGAGACTTTCATTGTGGTAAGCTAAGGGACCTACCCCTAGCCAATCATCCCACCAAAAGCTGCTTGTTCCAGACTTAATCCACCACTGTATATGAGGTTCTATATCCTTTTTGTTGCTCATCATATGCTTCCACATTAGGGACTGTCCTGTGTTCCACTTTTTAATGACTGGATGAGCCCTTTGGCAGTATTTTGCTTTAAGGAATTCCCCCCACAGTGTCTTCTTTGATCTGAAAGTCCACCACTGTTTGTATTGGAAGGATAAGCACACATCCTCTAATTTTTTAACACCTATACCACCCTCCTCATAAGGATAACTGAGAGTATCCCAAGAGGCCCAGTGATATTTTCTTCTTTCAGTATCCCATCCCCAAAAGAAGTCAGCAATTAGTCTTCTGATCTGATTCATGGTGGTCTTGGTAGGACTGATAGCTGACAGCAGGTGTATAGGAATGGATTGCAGCACTGATTTCACCAAGGTGACTCTACCTCCATAGCTTAACATTTTAGTCTGCCATCCCCTAATCCTGCTTAGAACCTTAGAAACCATACTAGAGAAGTATATGATCCTTTGTCTTCCTATATATAGGGGCAACCTAGGTAAGTGATTGGGCCATGAGTGCATTTGTATCCTGTGATCATGCTGACCCTATCCACCACACCAGAGGGAGTATTCAGTGGCATCATGGTTTGACTCTTATCTTTATTGATAAGTTGTCCTGAAATAGCTTCATACAGTTTAAGAGTTTTGGTAATCAGTGTAAGTGAGAAGTTGCTGGTAGATGTGAAAATGGTCACATCATCTGCAAAGCTCAAGTGATTTACTTGAGGACCTCTTCTTTCCATCTAGAATCCTGTGTATAAATGATGGTGATGAAGATTGTTGAGAAGCCTAGACAGAACTTCAGCTCCAATGATGAATAAGGTAGGGGATAGGGGGTCTCCTTGCTTGAGTCCTCTTGTAGAGTGGAAGAAGCCATGCCTTGCACCATTAATGATGATTGAGTACCAATTGTTTGACATAATCCTCCAAACCATATCAATCAACACTTCTCCAAACCCCATTTTCCTCATGACCATACAAATGAATGACCAAGAGACCCTATCATAGGCCTTGGCCATATCCAGCTTTATCACCACATTATCCCCAGCCTTTGGTCTCTTAATATTGTGGATGATTTCTTGAGCTAACATTATGTTCTCAGCAATACTCCTACCTTTAACAAATCCAGATTGGTTATCTGAGATTAGCTGAGGCAATATAGGAGCAATTCTGATGCTTATCAATTTAGAAATGATCTTGTTAGTGAAGTTGCTGAGAGAAATAGGCCTGTATTCTGATAGGCTGTTGGGATGCTCATTCCTAGGAAGTAGAGCTAAGCATGCATGAGAAATAAACTTGGGAATACCATGTCCATTGAAGAAATACTGGACTAATCTCAGTAGGTCTTCACAGATGATATCCCAGCATGAATGAAAGAATTTCCCATTCATTCCATCTGGTCCAGCAGCTGATGTAGGGCTCATAGAAAATACAATTTTCTTCAGCTCATCCATAGTAGGTAAGGCTTGCAGGCTCTCATTCTGCTCCTCTGTAACCATCCTTGGAATGCACTTAAGAACATCTTCCCTGATCAGTCTCTCTTCTCCAGTGAATATTTTTTCAAAGTGTGCTGTGGCAGCTCTTGCAATATTGTCTTCACCTTGAATAGTATTGCCTTGTTCATCACTAATCTGATGGATGAATAACCTTCTTCTTCTTCCTCTGATAATAGCATGAAAATAGCTGGTATTGGCATCTCCATCTTTGAACCAATGAAGTTGACTTTTCTGCTTTAAGATAGCCTTCTCCATCTTCAGATATCTGATGTACTGAGCATTGATCTGATGTAGCTTGGACCTGTTCTCTTCAGTATTGTCACTGATTATTTTCTCTTCAGCTTGTCTCACCTGCTCTTCATATTCTTTTACTGAAGCAAAGATGTCCCCAAACTCATTTCTTGACCAATTACTAAGAGTATTAGAAACTCTTTTCAGCTTTTGTTGGAAGGTTCTTATTGGATTTCCTTCCACAGGATTATCCCAACATGCTTTTACAGTGCTAAGGAAATTGTCATTGTCTGTCCAGCAGTTTAGAAATTTGAAATACTTGATAACATTACCTTGTTTTGCCCTGCTTTCCATCAATAGAGGGCAATGGTCAGATCCTGTGGAGGCTAAGTGACTGACAGTTGTTACAGGCATGACTTCTAACCAAGAGTCATTAACCATGGCCCTGTCAAGTCTTTTCCAAATTCTAGCATCTTTGTCCCTATTGTTGCACCAGGTGAACTTCTGCCCACAGAACCCCAGATCAGTGAGTCCACATGCTTCTATCACACTAATAAACTCAAAGCTCTTGTTCATATTATATGGCTGGCCCCCCATCTTTTCTTCAACATCTGTAATAACATTGAAGTCTCCAATGGTGCACCAAGGCTTCTCCTTACTGGAGAACTGCAATATCTTATCCCATAAGTCTCTTCTCATGTAATCCTTGCACTTTGCATAGACAAAGGTAATGAGGTAGCTATTAGGACAAGCCACATGATTGATCTCACAAGTGATCTGCTGCTCATCCTGGTCCAAAATGTTGCAGGCAATGTCTTTGTTCCAGAATAACCAGATTTTGCTATTGAAGTTGGACATAACATTATCCATACCTAGCTGAATTCTGTGGAACTGAATTTGAGATTTGTTGGAAAAAGGTTCCAGCACTGCTATGATAGACAGCTTATGAAAGTCTTTCAACCTTTGTAACCTATCAAGGGTCCCCTGAGTATCAATACTCCTTGCATTCCAGCAGATTGTACTAATCATCAGGGTTTTTGAGTTTTGGACCTAGTGTTGATGTTGCTGTTGACAACAACATTAGCAAAACTGCTGATGATACTTTGTTTAGTCTTCTTCTTTGTCTGCTTACTTTTAGAGGGTGGCTCCTTCTTTTCCTTGTCTTGCTGACTTTCCTTCTGCAATACAGCTGTCATTGTAGATCTGAATGCCTCCAGGTGATCTTCTTTTTGTTCCTCTTCCCCATGGTCATGGTCTTCCACATCTTCAGAATGAGTGACCCTATGTTCATCAGATGATCCCTGGGACTTAGCAACCAGTTGGACCTCATCCTCATACACCTTGTCCCTAGATGGGCTGAAAGCCTTAATCAATTGTTCACTCACAGCATCCTCAGAGTCAGTGTCAGTCATTGGTTGATAGTCACTGTCCTCTTCATTCTCAGATACACACACTGCATATTCATCAACCTCAGTGTTGAAGTTGGGCTGAAGATGTTCAGTAGTTGTCTCAGGTATAGGCCTTACTGAATGGGGGTAGTTGTGAGGATACAATGGGATATTTGTTCCTTGACAGAAGAGTCTTTTTCAACAGTTCTTTTTTTAATTGCATCCCTTATCTTCTTGCTCATGTTATGCTTTTTTCCATCAAAACCTGTGATACTTGTACTTGCTACTGCCCCCATATCTTTGGCCATAGAGCCTTTGAGTGTTGGCAATTGGATTGCATCAGTACCAATGTGATCCTTGTTAGCATTCTGATCATCTGTTTGAGTGTTTGTGAGAGGAGGACTGTTTTGCTGAGATTATTGTACTGGGGTAGCAGGAGCTCTATAGTCACACCTAGGGTCAGTGCTTGGGTTCTCATGCAAAACATGAGACAGTCTCCCACCCCCTTTGGTTGCCCCTTCCTGCAAGTTAGTGAGGTTCTCCTGTACTCCTCCAACCATTCCTCCAGCAACTACTATGTCAGCAGCAGTAGTATTATTATATTTTGGGGGATTCTGGGGTATTGGGAGTATCAAGTCAATACCTGCACTTCTTGCTTGTGTGTTTACATAATTATCACCTGGTGAGGCAGTACCTGTGCAGTGTACATGAGGAATTGGGGTCTGTGGGGACACTGAGATAATCTCATGTCTTTGTTCTTTGGTTTTTTCTTGCCATGTTGGTAAACTCCTTTTCTTGGAGTTCCTTGTGTTTACTGGTTCCCCTGCATCTTGGTTAGTGGTGTGATCTTGTGTAACAAGATCAACATAAATATTGGAATTGGAAATAGGATTAGGAGACTTACCTGCACTTGTGTTTTTCTGCTGTAATTGATCTTTGTTGCTGTAGTTCTGTGGTGGAATAGGCCTATTCACATTGTTTTGTTGATGATGGCTTTGTCCCTTGTGTTGTTTCTTCTTCTGAATTTGCCATTCATTCTCATTTGTATTATCATTCATGGTCTGTGTTTGGGTTGGAACTTCAGTTGGTGAGGTGTAGTTCCTTTTCTGCACACCAGAAGTTTGTGGGTCCTCTTGGTCATTTCCATTTCTGTTCTCCCTGGTCTTGCTCTTTTTAGCAGCTTCTTCATCCTTTCTTCTCTTATGTTCATCATCCCTCCTCTTAATATTACAAGCATGCTGCATATGTCCCTAGTGTTTACAGTACATACAGTATTCTGGGACATTCTCATATTGGAGAATTTGCCATCTTCCTATGTTGGGATCCTTTCTATCATGTCCAAGCCACACATGAGAGGGTCTCTCCTTAGTGAGGTCAACCTGAACTCTCACCTTGGCAGTGCTCCCTCTAGTCTTCTGAATGGATGTTGCATCCATGAATAATACTTTTCCAACAGGAGCAAGCAAAGTAGTCACAAACTCCTTAGTGTAGCAATGCCAGGGGAGCTCAGGAAGGGCCACCCAAATTGGCACAATAAGAGTCTCTTCCTCTGGCCTGAATGTTGGTGTCCAGGTCTGTATTCTCATACTTTGTCCCTCAATTAGCATTCTCTATTTGGTCCACACTGTGGTGTAGTCCATTTCATTATCCAGGTCTATGTACACATGCCTAGCATTAAAGTGGGCAATCTTAACTCCTCCTACAAGTTGAGTTTGGAGGATGAAGCTTTTTCTGATAAGCTCTATTTTAGGCATAGTATTGGAGAATTTACCCACTAGAGTAAATTTACATTTTTCAGCTAATTTGACCATAAAATCATTGTTGTCATATAGCACTGCAGGAAGACCTTGTCTAGTGGTGTATATAGGTGTAGATAATTCTACAGGGGTCTCAGTTCTTGCTTGATTGATTCTCAATTTAGCAGCAAAGGTTTGAGTTACAGTATAAGGGGCAGGCTGAGGTACCTGTTCTTTTCTGCTAGGGAACTGAGGCTTCTGAGCATTTTGGTTGGTGTGACCACCTGTTTGTTGATGGTTGGCAGCTAGGTTGTGTTCCTTTGGTTGGGGTTGGTTGTACACTAACTTAGGAGCTTGGTGATTTTGATTAGTCCTATCAAAATTACTAGATATTTTGGGGAAATTTTGCTGGTTTAGAGAGTTCCTTGTAGGGGCTGTTGTCAGGTTGGTATTTGTTTTGGGAATATTGGTACCTTTGTTCTGCATAACATTAGCTACAACAGGTTCTTTTTACTTAGTTTCATTAAGGATATTGCCAGCACCATTTCCAGGATGACATTCCATCCCCTGCATTGAAGGTTTTATCACAGCACCATGGTTCTCATTTGCATTGGATTGCAAGTGAGTTCCAATGGATTTCAGCATGCCATGGACATTACCAGTTTCAACATTTTTACCATTAGGATTAACAAGAAGTGATTCAGCAGTCTTAGCATGTATTTGATCATCAAGGTTAGCATAATTAGTATGAGGTAATGAAGATTGGTTTAAGGGTTCAGAAAACTTACCTTGTGGTTCTGCAGGATTCATACTGTTACATTGTTGTGGAGCTCCTGAAGTATTTCTATCAATCTTGGAACATTGATTCATCAACTTTGCATTATCAATTAGGTGCATATCATCATTTTGTTGATTGATTTGCTCAGGTTGCAAACATCGATTAAGAGACAGTGTATTCATTTCAGCTTGAATTGCAGCAGAACTGGGCACATCACCTTGAGGAGCGTCTTGACGACTTTTTGAATTTTGACTTGTAGGTGATGATTCGAAGTATGTACCTTTACTGGATGTCTGCACAACACTCTTGGGAAGATTTTGGCGTTGGTTTTGCACTGATTGGGTCGCCGGAGCTCCGGCGAGCCCACTTGGACAGTAGCTCTGCTGCCTATGCATATTTGTGCTAATCGAAGGGCATTGAATTTCTTCTATAGTGTTTGGGGGATGAGGAATCATATTTTGCATCTCAAATAAACCAAAACTGATTGAATTACCTGAATTGGAAGCTCGAATTTGGTTTTCCAATTGTTCTTCATTTTTTGAACCAGTAGCAGCTTTTTGGAAATTCGAATTGGTGTGTGAATATTCGAGAGTTCTTACCTGGTGAGGATTGATCAGTGCATTGGAGCGCCCATGTTGGCATTGGTTTTCGACTGAAAAAATTGCCGGAGCTCCGGCAGCTTCTCCGGCGACTTGCTCCTTCACTATTTCTCCGGCCATTTGGTCTGATACTTGGTGAGGAGAGGCTCTTGGATGTGGGGAACAAACCCCTGGGTTGAGCGCCCTTCGAATGTCGCCGGAACTTGCTCGCACCGGCGGCGGACCAGTCGCGACTCCTCCATCAGCCGCCAGTGAATATCTCGACATTGGATGGTTCAAATAATCTGATTTTTGCATATTGTGTAGTTCTTGCAATGCTGATGATTCCCCAATTTTTTGTTCGATTCGAATCAGCCCAGCTTTCTCCAAATCATTGATGCGATGAACCCAGGCAATCTGCTCCTCCGACAGTGCTACAGTGATCGCCGACTGATTTTGCACTTTGGAGGGGCTACGGGTGGAATTTTCCGATGCTACGACTTGCGTTGCATTCGTGTCATCGTTATCTTCGTTTCTATCTTTTGAACGAAATTTTTCGAGATCCGGAGGTGGGTCCCACCCCATATTCGTCTTGATGACAATAGTGCCTTAGTAGAGAGCTTTGTTCTTTAGAGAGATGTTAGAGAGAGTTGCGATCTATGGTCAATATTGCGTTGTGTTTTTTTCTTTATATTTCAAAATTTGTCTTTAACTATTTATTTTATTTTATTTTATTTTCTTCTCTCTTTCAGCAAGTAAATTAATAAATCTGCTTATACCAAGAATGTGGCATGTAATGAAACAAGCGAACAAATCCCAAGTAGCAAAAAAGTTTCTGCAAAATATGAAGAAGATCCGAAGCCCGAGGATTTGATGAAAGATTTTGAATATTTTGAGCATAAGGAAAAACCAAATTTGGATGAAACTGAGATGATTAATTTGGGAGATTTGGAACTATTAAGGGAAATAAGAATTAGTTTCCATATGACTCTGTCCCAAAGAAAAGAACTTATGGATATTTTGAGATAATATATGACAGGTCTAAGCACAGACATTGTTTCACATAAGTTGCCAATTGATCCATCTTACCCCCAGTAAAGCAAAAGCCAATAAAGATCAAGACTGATTTCAATCTAAAAGGTAAGGAAGAAGTCTCCAAGCAATTTGATACCAACATCATCTGAGTCACAAAGTATCCCACCTGGTTGGCCAACATAGTGCCAGTGCCAAAGAAAAATGGAAATATGTATAGATTATTGAGATCTCAACATGTCCAACTCGAAGGATGATTTTCCTCTTCCAAACATTCACATACTTATTGATAATTGTGCAAATCATGAGTTGAAATCATTTGTTGATTCCTTTTCGGGCTACTATCAGATCCTAATAGATGAAAAAGATGCTGAGAAAACAACATACATCACACCTTTGGGAGTATATTGTTATCGGGTAATGCCTTTTGGACTCAAGAATATTGGGGCAACATACATGAGAACTATGACTACCTTTTTAAATTACATGATCAATAAGAAGATTGAAGTCTACATGGATGATGTAATTATCAAGTCAAAGAAGAGCTCAGATCACATCACAGATTTGACGAAGTTCGCTGACAAGTTAAGGCAATATAATCTAAAATTAAACCCTGCAAAGTTTGCATTTGTTTCCCCTGCTGGAAAATTATTGGGTTTTATTGTGAGTAGTAAGGGCATATAATTGGTTCCTTCAAAGATAAAGGTTATTCAAAAGTTGCCTCCTCCAAAAAGTCGAAAGGATGTAATGAGTTTTGTTGCTCATGTCAATTACATTAGTCGATTCATTGCAAAATCAACTGTAATTTATGAGCTAGTCTTCAAGTTATTGAAGGAAGATGCTGCTACCAAATGGACAGAAGATTGTTAGCAAGTTTTTAATAGATTCAAGGAGAATTTATCTGCACGCCTGTCTTAGTGCCTCCTGAACCTGAAAGACTACTATTGCTATATTTGTTTGTGTCGGAGAATGCATTTGGATGCGTGTTAGGAAAACTTGATAAAACGAGAAAGAAGGAGTAGGTTATATATTACTTGAGCAAAAAGTTCACACCTTATAAAGCTCGGTACACTTTATTGGAGCGCACTTGTTGTGCCTTGACTTAGGTTGCACAAAGTCAAGAATTATTATATGCGTGAAACATTTTTCTTATATCAAGGATGGATCTACTCAAGTATATCTTTTAGAAGCTTATGCCCAAGGGGAAACTGGTAGAGTGGAAAAAATTTCTAAGTGAATTCGACATTGTTTATGTCACTCAAATAACCATCAAAGGACAAGCTCTAGCTGACCATCTAGGTGAAAACCCTGTAGATAAAGAGTACAAACCTCTTAAAACTCACTTCCCAGATGAAGAGGTATTATTTATGAAGAGGATATTATACAAGAATATCCAGGATGGAGAATATTTTTTGATGGTGTTGTGAACTCCAAAGGAGCCGATGCTGGGGCAGTGCTAGTCTTAGAATCAAGTAAACATTATCCGATCTCAGCAAAGTTCAGGTTCTTATGCACTAACAGTATGGCAGAGTATGAGGCTTATATTCTAGGACTCAGAATGGCTATTGATATGAACATACAAGAATTATTGATTATAGGTGACTCACAATTATTGATTCATCAAGTACAAGGCAAATAGAACACCAACAATGTAAAGATACTCCCCTATTTGTAATGTGTGAAGGAATTATGCAAGAAAGTTGTCAAGAAAGAATTCAAGCATATTCCTAGAGCTCAAAATGAATTTGCAGATACTTTGGCAACCTTTTCTTCTATGATTCAACATCTAGAAAGGAATTACATAGGTCCAACCAAGATTAATGTGCATCATTAACCAGCTTATTGTTTCTATATAGATGAAGAACCAGACATAGAACCTTGGTATTATGACATTATGAGGTATCTCAAAGAAGGAGACTATCCAGATGACATAAGCAATATTGAAAGGAGAACACTATGGAGACTCGTAATTAATTTTTTCCTAAGTTGAGACATCCTTTATAGAAGGACTCCAAATTTAGGATTATTAAGGTGCATTGACTCTCAAGAGGTGAGAAAGTTGATAGAAGAAATACATGGGGGTATATGTGGGACACACATGAATAGTTTTACTTTGGAAAAAAAGATTCTACAGGCTAGATATTTCTGGATGACCATGGAAACAAACTGTATTTGTTTTATGAGAAAATGTCATTAGTGTCAAATTCATGGTGATTTGATTCAGGTTCCACCAAATGAGCTCAATGTGACGAGTTCTCCTCAGCCATTTGCAGCTTATGGCATGAATGTCATTTATCCTATTGACCCATCCGCATCAAATAGACTTAGGTTTATTTAGGTAGCTATTGATTACTTCACAAAATGGGTAGAACCATTTTGTCTACAATAACATCATTTGTAGATTTGGCATCCCTAATTCAATTATAACAAATAATGGAGCTAATCTCAATAGCGGCTTGATGCATGAGATATGTAAGAAGTTCAAAATTATTCACCATAATTCCACCCCTTATCGGCCTCAAATGAATGGAGTAGTTGAGGCAGCCAAAAAGAATATCAAAAGAATATTGCATAAGATGATTGATAATTACAAGCATTGGCATGAGAATTTTTCATTTGCCCTCTTTGTCTAGCACACCATAATTAGGACTGCGACTAGGGGAACACCTTATCTTTTGGTTTATGGAACAAAATTAGTATTGTGAATGGAAAATAAGATACATCTTTGAGGATTATCCAAGAATCTAAGTTGAGTGTTGCCAAATAGACACAAAGCCGATACGAATAGTTGATGCTCATTGATGAAAATTTTATGAATGCAGTTTATCATTGACAACTTTATCAACATAGGATTGCCAAAGCTTTCAACAAAAAATTAAGACTGAGACAGTTTTTATTTATTTATTTTTTTTTTTTATTTTTTTTTATGGGAACAGACCCTACACGAGGCTCCCACCTCTCGTGCACAATCAGGGGTTGAGCATCACCCCCAAGCCTTAACATAAAATAAAAAAGAAAAATACAAGGAGGGGGACATAAACCTTACCTCTGATCCTATGTTGGTTCATAAGTCAGCTAACCTATTAAGGTCGGCTAACTCATCCCCGTAGCAAAAGGAGCTATCTATAACTAGAAAGCAGTAAACCTATGAGAGGACTCCTCCCGATACAAGTCGACTAAGAAAGCATAAATGAGGGAGACTCTCCCCTTCCATGAGAAGACAAGAAAGTAACCTACACTAGTCCTATTCAACTATGCTACCTACCATACATAGCTAAATTGAGGAAGAACAAGTATATGAACCTTCTATCTCGTATGGGGTGAAGAAGCTCTTTTCATCTTTGCCCTTTTTCGTCTTGTCGTACCAAGTAAGTCCAAGGGAAGTATGCAACAGCATTGCAATCATGATTATCAGCTAAGGAGGATGAAACGAGAGGAAGTATATAGAGCTATAATAACCAGCAATGTTGGAGTTGTTGTTGAGAAAACTAGTGTTTGAAGAGCAGCAAATTGTAACTTGTAGGTGATGCAGCCATGGCATGAGCAGTTGCTTGGGTATTTTTCCTTGCACTTTGCATGATTCCAGATCAATACCCATAAACAAACCAATAAGGAGCTCAAAGTAACTTGGAGCTGCTGCAAGAAGGCCCCTACATGAATGGTTGCTGTCTCCCTTTGTTTGATTCTTTGTGGACCTGCACAAGGAAGTAGCCAAAGAAGCAAACCAGTGTGTGGGGGTTCTGTAGTGCCCATTGGAGGGCTCCTCAATTACAAGTAGATGGAAGTTGAAGATTGTTGGTGTTGGATTGTTGTAGTTGTATGGTTGCTGTTGTAGCTTCTGAATTCCAAGGTGCTGTGGTTGGTTGCAACTCCTCCTGTTAATAGTTGCTGCACTGCACAGCTTTGAAGCTGTTGTTGCTAATTCAGCTTCAGCACTCTGCAGCATGGTATCTGCAACTGCAGCTTCATGGATTTTGCATCTTCTGATATTCCAGCAGCCTGCATACACAGATAAACAAACACACAAACAAGAGCAATGGCCTCCCAGTTTAGACTCCCATAATGATTGATGGGTGCTGCTGCTGCCAGGAGGTTTAACAGATGGTGCCTTGGATATTAGAGGGTTCTTGTGTGCCTGCACAGAATCTAGGAGGGCTATTGCAGGTGTTGTAGCATGGTAGCTGTTGGCTGCATCTACAAGTGCAACCATGCACTTTGTAATCCCTGCATCTGCAAAGAAAAACAACCCTGTTGCCAATGCTGTTGCTGCAGCTGTAGCCCATCTGTTGCAGGTCTGTCTTGATGTTGCTTTATGTACTAGTGAGTTGTTGTATGCTAAAGTACTTGTTCTTGGGGATTGTAGTTGTGTATTGTACCTGCACAAGTAAAAGAACAAGAAGAAAAGTACCTCCAATACTCCTGCACAGCAAACACTGTGTTGTGGTTCTGCAGGTCCATTGTGGACTTGTAGTTTGTCCTTGTATGCTGCATATTGTTGGAGTTTTTGTGTGTTGTGGCTTGTAAACATGTCCCCAACTGTAACATGCTTTAATGTATCTCCAGATATTTGCAAATGCATAGAGACAAGCCAACAAGACCAAAAACAAATAGGCACCAACCTCCTCATTATGCTTACGTCGGCTAACCTTTTCAAGGTCGCTCGACTAACGTTTCCAATTATTCATTTGAGGTGGAACTTCTTGGGCCTTGTAGTTACTATATTTTCTGTGTTCTTGCAACATTTGGAGGCCTTTTGGACAAGCTGGAAGCTCCAAGTAGTGAATTGCTCCATTTGAAGACTTAAGTCGGCTAACTTTTTCAAGGTCGCTCGACTAACGTCTCCAATTATCCGTTTGGGATGAAACTTCTTGGGATTTGTAATTACAGTATTTTCTATGTTCTTGCAACATTTGGAGGCATGTTTGACAAGATGGAAGCTCCAAGTTGTGGAGTGCTCTATTTGAAGACTTAAGTCGGCTAACTTTTTCAAGGTCGCTCGCCTAACGTCTCCAATTGTCCGTTTGTTATAAAACTTCTTGGGCCTTATCCCTATAGTATTTTCTGCAATCCTGCAAAGTTTGGAGGCCTTTTGATGTGTCATGATGCATTTGTTGATTTGCTGCTGCTGTGGCT
Source organism: Solanum dulcamara (assembly GCF_947179165.1). Taxonomy (NCBI): domain Eukaryota; kingdom Viridiplantae; phylum Streptophyta; class Magnoliopsida; order Solanales; family Solanaceae; genus Solanum; species Solanum dulcamara. The sequence continues at coordinate 65,120,801 of NC_077240.1, forward strand.
CAGTTACATTCACTGTTGCTGCTGTAATGTAGCATATGCAGGTGATGTTGCTGAGATGCTGCAGGTCTATGGTAGGTTGTTGGTCCAAGAATTCCAATCTCATCTGCTGAAACTCCAATAGCAGGCTAAAAGCTTCATGATACCTGCACCAGATAAACAGACAAAAGGAAAAATCCCTTTTGCTGATTCCTGTGCTGCATCTCTACAGCATTCTTGCAGCTCCAAGGCTATCTCCAAGTTATCCATTGGTTCATTTTGCAGCTGCTGTGCCAAGAAGCAAACCTCACCTAGCTTGCAGTTGTTTGCTCCCATTTTCAAATCTGCTGGTACCTACACAATCAAGAATGAAAAGAAAAAAGAAACTATCTACTCTAATCCTTACCTCTAGGGGTAGGTTGATTGCTCTAGGAAGGCAATAAACAAGAGAGACTCTCCCCTTTACAAAACTCCTCACTATGAATTTATACATAGGGAGTTCTGTACTACTATTAATGGTATACAATTCAAGAAGGTTGTTTGATCCTCTTCAGTTTTGTCCTCCTAAAATTTGGCATCCCCATTTTGTCTAGGATGTAGTATCCTCTTGTTTCCTTAGGAAGCTGTTGAGCACTGTAGAATTGAACCATGCTGTCTACACTGTGGCTATGCTTGGAAAGTGTATCTGCAACAAAGTTAGCTTCCCTATAGATGTGCTTGCATTGAAAGAAATCCAGCATTATGATCAGCTCCTGCAGGTCTGTGATGTAATTCCTGATAGTCTAGGGTGGTGTAATCTCTTGTTTTAGCCATTTCATAAGTAATTCAGAGTCAACCTCCAGTAGGACCCTGCTGTAGCCATGTTGAATGCACCAAGTGATGCCCAGAAGTACAGCCTGTACCTCAGCTTGGTTGACAGAACCAACTCCAAGTGGTGCAGTAAATGCATAAAGGACGTTTCCTTTGTGGTCTCTTAGGATTCCCCCAGCTCCAATTTTCCCAGGATTATTCAAAGCACTTCCATCAGTGTTAAATTTAACCACATTGTAAGTTGGTTTGTGCCAACTAACTTGGGTGATTTTCAGCTCCTGACTGCAGCTTTCCACCATAATTATTAGCTCCTTCCAGTCACTTGGCCAGCTAAGGTAAGGGAAAGCTGTGAAGATCAGCATGTAATGTTCTTTGATAACTAAGAACTTCACTCTAGTATTGCTTGACTTTTTTCCTCCATATTTGCTAGCACATCTGTTCTTCCATAGGTTCCAACAGATAAATATGGGGGTAGCTTGCATTAATAGTTTATGGACTTCATTATTTGGTTTAACCAACCACCATTTCATCAGAGTGCTCCTCATGGGGTTGCTGCTGTGATGTATACCCCAACAATCAGAGAAATAATTCCATATATGTCTAGCCATGTGTCCTGAGATGAATATATGATCTATATTATCCCATCCTGACCTGTAGCAACAAGAGTACTGAAAAAGTGCATGACCAAATTTCTCAAGACTTTCATTAGTGGGCAACTTGCTTCTGAGTGTTCTCCAAACAAGAAAGGATATCTTAAAAGGTATATTCTTATTCCATACATAAGTGTCAGTCATGGTTTTGTTCCTTTTTGGCCTGATCTTGTTCCAAGCTGAAGCACAAGTGAAGTTTCCATCTGAGGTCAGCTTCCAGTAGGCTGTATCTGGGATGTTAGGTTGATACTTGAAGGAAAAACTAAGAATCTTCTGTATCAGATGTTGTGGTGCATGTTTCCTCACCTTCTCTTCATCCCATTCTCCATTCTTCAGGAACTTGGAGACAGTGGTATTGTTAAGTCTAGGTAGACAGTCTTTGTGATAAGCTAGGGGGCCAATTCCTAGCCAATCATCCTACCAAAAACTGCAAGAGCCTGAGTTAAGGTGCCACTGTATAGGAGGCTCAATCTCAGCTTTGTTTGTCATCATGTGTTTCCACATAATTGATTGACCAGTGTCCCATTTCTTGATTACTGGATTTGCCCTTTGGCAATACTTGGCCCTCAGAAAGCTCCCCCATAGAGTCTTCTTAGACCTGAAAATCCACCATTGTTTATATTGCATTGCTAGGCAGACATCTTTCAGATTTTTCATGCCAACACCTCCTTCATCTGTTGGGTAGCTGAGGGTCTCCCATGATGCCCAATGGTATTTTCTTTTTTCTTTGTCCCATCCCCAAAAAAGGTCTGCTATTAGGGACTTTATTTGTTTGAGTGTAGTGGAAGTTGGAATCACAGCGGATAAGAGATGAATAGGGAGGGACTGCAACACATACTTCACAAGAGCAGCTCTCCCCCCATAATTGAGGATTTTGGTATGCCATCCTCTAATTCTGGATGTTACTTTGTTCACCATACTAGTAAAGTATATGATCCTTTGACCTCCAATATATAAGGGGCAACCCAAGTAAGTAATAGGGCCATGAGTTGTTTTGAAACCAGTGGTAGAAGTGACCCTTTCAGTGATCTCAGGATCAGCATTCAGAGGGATCATGCATTGACTCTTTTGTGTGTTAATAATCTGGCCTGAAGTCTGCTCATACACTTCCAGTGTCTTCATGATCAGCTTAAGAGAGTAACTACATGTTAAAGTGAAAATGATTATATCATCAGCAAAGCTCAAATGATTAATCAATGGACCTTTCTTCTCCATGTGGAAACCTTTGTACAAATAGTGTTGATGAAGAATATTGAGCATTCTTGATAGTACCTCAGCACCTAAAATAAATAGGGCTGGGGATAGTGGATCTCCCTGTTTGAGGCCTCTTGTAGAGTGGAAGAAACCATGCCTACCTCCATTCACAATAACTGAATACCAGTTATTAGCCATAAGTCTCCAAACCATGTCAATAAATACTTCTCCAAATCCAAACCTTCTCATGACTAGACATATAAATGCCCAAGATACCCTGTCATAGGCTTTGGCCATGTCTAATTTGATCACAACATTATCTCCAAGCTTTGGTTTTTTAATGCTATGAGTGATTTCCTGTGCCAACATAATGTTTTCAGATATACTTCTTCCCTTAACAAAACCTGACTGATTTTCAGAGATCAGTTGAGGAAGAATAGGAGCAAGTCTGAGACATAGGATCTTTGAAATAACTTTATTGGTGAAGTTACTTAGTGATATAGGCCTGAAATCTGATAACTTATTAGGATGATCTACTTTTGGGAGTAGGACCAAATAAGCATGTGAGATGAACTTGGGAATAGAATGCCCACAAAAAACGTATTTCACCAAATTGAATAAGTCTTCACTGATGATATCCCAGCAAGTTTGGAAGAACTTGCCATTAAAACCATCTGGACCTGCAGCAGATACATCACTGAGGGAAAATACAGCTTCTTTCAGCTCCTCTTTAGTAGGCATAGCATTAAGAGACTGGTTTTGATTATCTGTGATGGATTTGGGGATACATCTGAGGATATCTTCATTGATAGCATCATCCTTACCAGTAAAGATCTTCTCAAAGTAGTCACATGCAGCAGTAGCTATATTCTGATCACCTTGAATAGTATTATCCTGTTCATCAGTAATCTGATGGATGAATAATGTTCTTCTCCTTCCTCTAATAATAGCATGAAAGTACTTGGAATTGGCATCTCCCTCCTTAAACTACTGAAGCTTAGTTTTTTGTTTAAGGATGGATTATTCAGTCTTCAAGTATTTAATGTACTGAGCATTCACAAGATTCAGCTTGATCTTGTTATCCTCAGACTTGTCTTGGATGAGATCATCTTCAGCTTGCTTTACCTTCTCTTCAAACTCTTTGACAGCTTCATATATGTCCCCATACTGTTGCCTTGACCAGCAACTAAGGGTGTTAGCCACCCTCTTAAGTTTCAAGTGGAATATTCTCATTGGATTACCCTCTACTAGTCTTTCCTAACAGACTCTAACAGTGTACTGGAAAGTCTCATTATCCACCCAACAGTTGAGGAACTTAAAGTATTTGATAGGATTACTGTGAGTCTCCTTACATTCAAGTAATAGGGGGGAGTGATCTGAACCTGTTGAAGTAAGATGAGTCACAGTAGTCATGGGCATCATCTCTAACCACCTATCATTCACCATGGCCCTGTCCAGTCTCTTCCAAATTCTAACTTCCATGTCTCTATTGTTGCACCATGTAAATTTCTGCCCATGGAATCCCAGATCAGTGAGACCACATGCCTCAATTACACTTATGAACTCTAAGCTTTTGTTCATATTGTATGGTTGTCCTCCTAGTTTTTCATCAACATCAGTGATCACATTAAAGTCTCCAATAATGCACCATGGCTTGTCTGTGTCAGCATACTGCAGCATTTTATCCCAAAGAGTTCTTCTCAAGTAATCCTTCCACTTGGCATAAACAAATGTAATAATATAAGAATTAGGATTAGCCACATGTTTGATTTCACAAGTACACTGTTGTTCATCTTGGTCTACAATAGAGCAGTCCACATGCTTAGTCCAAAACAACCAAATCTTGTTATTGGGATTATGAATAGCACTGTCCATTCTCAACTGAATTTTGTAGTGGTTGAGATATGATTGATTAGCAAATGGTTCCAGGATTGCCAACATAGTTAATTTGTGATAATCCTTCAGTTTTTGGAGTCTATCCAAGGCACCTTGAGTATCAATACTCCTTGCATTCTAGCATATTGTATTCATCATCAAAGTTTCAGGGATTTGGACCTTGTGTTGATGCCACTCTTACAAGTAGCATTATCTGAACTGGTGGAGATGTCTTGTTTCTGTTTTTTCTTCTTCTTCTTTGCTTGCTGACCCCTGGGTGATAAACCCTGCTTCTTAGTGACCTGCAACACTTCATCCTGAGTTGTAGAATCTGTGATATCATCCAGTGCTCTAATGGGAGAGGCACTAGTTTCCTCATCCTCATCATGAGTTTGTTCCCTTTGATCTAGGTCCTCTTCATCTTCAGATTGAATAGGTCTATATTCATCCTCCAAGTCATCTGATATGGCTCTCTTATTAAGCACACACAACTCAGTAGAGCTGGATTGAATTTGAAGAGATGTAACATGAATCCCTGCTTGTTCATCAACCAACATATAGTTTACTCTGTGTTGTGTCTTTTCAGACAGAGATTTTTTACTTTTTTTTTATCTTTTTCTTCAGTGCCTCCCTCTTCTTTTTACTCAAAGAAAGAGTATATTTATTGTTCAGTAGCTGAATCACTGCACCTGTATTTTGTTCACTAATTTTTGGATATTCAACACCTCCCTTATCACTGTTCTCTGAAAATTATTGAATATCATCTTGTTTCAATGGCATGTTGGACCTTATATCTGCTGGAACAGTGGTGGCAGGGGCTCTAGGGTCTTTCCTATGGTCAACCAATAGACTTTCCCTCCCCTTGGTTTCCCCTTCCTGCAGATTAGTGATTTGCTCCTCTATTCCTCCAACCTGACCTCCACAGACTTCTTCAGCCATAACATTAATACTATTTAAGATATTAAAGTAATTGGGGGAGCCATGGGGGTGTGGGAGCATTAAGTCAATACCTGGGATTTTTCCATTGGCTTTGTTGCTTTCCACATTATTCAAACCAGTATTTGGTGCACACCTGGCAGTAAAATTTTGCTCTTTTTGTTTGTCTGCAGGTCTGCTATTTTCATTAACATGTAATACCTGCTGTATGGGATTATGGGGGCTGGGATCCAATATTGTATGGGAAGTGGGGAGTAGGCTCTGGACTCCAGAGTCTACATTACAAGCTTGGATATTACAAGTATTAAAGTTAGATTTATTAAGCATACCTGCCTGCTGTTGAGATTTTCCTTCTTTGCTGCTGCTGATAATATGCTGGGGTGGTACTGAACTTTCCCCTTTTGTCATGGATACTTGTGTTTTATGTTGTTGTGGTTGTTGTTGGTTGTGTTGTCCATCTTTTTTGCCTTTCCTCCTTTGAATTTGCCAACCTGCATGTTCTTGGTCTCTTTTTTCAGCTTCAGCTTTGCTAGTGTTTTGTTGTTCCTTAGTTTGTTTGTCTTCTTGGTGTTTTATCTCCTTATTCTGTTGTTCCTTATTCTTTTCATTGCTGGACTTATCTTTGTTTCTTGCTTCTTCTTCTTGAACTTGCTTTTTCTTATTATCTTCATCCCTTCTTTTCACAGTACAAACATGAATGGTGTGACCTTGATGTTTGCAGTGTTGACAGTAATCTGGCACCCCCTCATATTGGATAGACTGCCACCTTCCTGCTCCATTTTCATCTTCACCATAACCCATCCATACATGCTGTGGTCTTTGTTTTGTAAGGTCAATTTGTACTTTGACTTTTGCAACACTACCCCTTGTTTTCTTGTAGGTTGCCAAATCCAAGAACAACACCTTTCCAATTGGGGATAGTAATGGGGTTACCACTTCAAGACGATAACAGTGCCAAGGTAATTCAGGTAATATAGCCCATATAGGAACTAGAGATGTTTCTTCTTCAGGCTTGAAGGTGGGGGTCCACAGCTGGAGTCTCATAAGTTGGCCATTTATGTACATTTTTCCTTTGGACCATACTGTATAGTGATCATACTCATTGTCCAAGTCTATGTACAGATGCCTAGAGTTAAAATGGGTAAGTTTTACTCCTCCTCTGAGCTCTGTTTGCAAGATGAATTCCTTTCTAATGGTTTCCATCTTAGGCATAGTATTTGTGAATTTTCCTATTAGAGTATACTTACAATCACTAGCCAATTTCACCAGGAAATCTTCTTCTGTAAATACTATAGCTGGATAGCCTTGCTTTGTGGTAATTTTGGGGGGTGTAATATCAATAATGTCTGTTTTCATAGCTTCTTGGGCTCTCAACTTAGTAGCCAGAGTTTGGTGGATGACAGGATTAGGAGGGGTTGGAGTATTAGTATTGGGGTGCTTGGTTTGTTTGGCAGGTAAATTAGTATTGGGAAGCACCACATGATTATAAGGAGTAGGAGTATTAAAACTTGGAGCTCTAAGTTGGTTTGAGTTTTTGGAACCTAGGTTGCTTCCAGTATTCAGAGCAACAGGTTTGTTAGTAGATTTAATAGCATCAAAATTATTTGACACTTTCATAGGATTGCTATTAGGAACATAAGGTCTATGGACAGGTTGAGATTTCACATTGATCCCCCTGTTCAACTGGGCAGGTTGTTTGTTTTTTTCAACATTACCAAGTATTATGTTCCCCTGCTCCTTGTGCTTAGCAACAAGATCAGCATCAACATTGTGAGTAGAATTCTGAATTTCCTCATTATTCTTGGTCACAGTAAGATGCAAATTAGTAGGCTTAACAGTAGCAACATTAGCTAAATTTCCTTTTTGTACATTATTATCAAGTAAGCTAAGTTCATGAGGTTCGGCAGTATCACTATGCATTTGAACAACATTGTTACTATGATCAGCACTTTTTACTAGATATTGGTTGAAATAGTTAGAAGACTTACCTGGATGAGCCACAGTAGGAGCACTATTCCATTGCTTATCGGTGAAGTTCCCCTTCGAAATTTCTTTTGGGGCATGACCATTTTCTTCAATGCCTTCCAATATTAACATTTTATTTCCTTGTTGGTGATTTTGAACATGATCCAATACAACAACCACAGCTTTAGATCGAACAACACTGTGACAGTGTTCTTCAAGGAGATGCAAGTCTTGATGACTTTTTGAATTTGAGCTTGTTGATGGTGATTCGAGGCACTCTATATAGCTTGGAAGCTTCATAACACCTTGATGAGTCTTTTGGAATTGGTCTCTTGCCAATTGGTTCACCGGAGCTCCGGCACCACCAAAGTCGTCTTGACGACTTTTTGGATTTGAACTTGTTTGTGGAGATTCGAGACATGTGTTATAGTTAGAAACCTTATACACACTGTTATGCACCTTTTGGTATTGGTCTTGGATGAATTGGCTCGCCGGAGCTCCGGCGACTCCATTGTTGTCAGAGCTCAAGGATAAATTCGAAGAGTGTGGCAGTGATTCGAGGTGGCGCACATGGCTGGGGAGATTGATAACAGCTTAAGGAATATTTTGGCATTCATCTTGTGCGTTATGGCTTGCCGGAGCTCCGACGCTGAGAACATTTTGTTCGCCGGAGTTGATTTCGCCGGAGATTTTTGTTCCTAGCGGGGCGCCTTGTCCTTGCGAACAAAGCCCAGGTGGTGCGAGGGCTCGAATATCGCCGGAGGTGGCTGGAAATTGAAGGCGCAGTAGTGGCGCACTGGCGGTGATGCTGAGCTGATGCGCCTCTGCATTTCTCTCAATTGGGACTAAATTTTTTTGTGAATTTTGCACTGTGGTTGGCATATGGGATGAAGAATAATCTCCAATATTGTTTATAACCTTTAGCAATCCACGATTTCTCAAGGATATGATTTTTTCAGCTTGCAGCAGCTCCTTACTCGAACAATGAACAGTGATCACTTCAGTCTTTTGCAAATTTGAGGAGCTGTAGTTGGAATCTGAGGGTGAGGTAACTTTCGTTGTGTTCGTATCGACGGAATCTACGATTCCATCTTTCAAACGAAATTTTTTGAGGTCCGAAGGTGGGTCCCACCCTATTTCATTTTTGTGACTAAAATGCCCTTCCTTGAGAGCTTTCCTTAGAGAGATATTTTAGAGAGAAGATTTAGAGTTAGTTGGTTGACCAAGATGAACAACAGTTGTGGCCCTTTCGCATATTTGAAGCATCGAAGGCATAGCCTCCTTTTTTGTGGAACTCTTTCTCTGCATTCGTAGAGGGCATTTCACTTCTTTTACGTGTTGGCATGTTTATAGAAGAATGCAAGGCATCGATTTGAGGTAATTTCCGCCCCAAAGGGGCTAACCAAACTTAGTTAGGGCTTTAATGGTGAAAATTCTTATTGGGTTGTTCCCGATCATTTTGAGCATCGGCTTATGCCCCATTTTGGGGTACAAGCTCAATAATGCATTTAGAATATTTTCATTGAGTCATTTTTGAGGTTCTCATTCCTGGTTCTGCAATTCTATTTTAAATCCAATTTTGGGTTCATCTCCAAAAAATGCAATTTTAGTGTCAAAATATTTATATCTATGAGATGATCAATATTTTGATAGTATGGAGGCATATAGAGTCATTTTTTGAGTGAAAGGCTATCGATAAGTGAACTTAAAGCATGCATAATCGGCTTTGAGGTAGTCTTCGGTCTCCTTTATTTTGATTGAGCTTCATGAGGTAGTGATTAGTATAAATTACTTGTGGTTTGGATTGTATGTGACGAGTTAGGCTTGATTCCTAGATTTTTGGTTCTTTGTCCCAATGTGATCCTTAGGCTAGGTTGCCTTTATGAGATTTTCAGTCTAGTTGGTAAGATTGTTGATGATGCCTTAGTTTGGCCTTGATTAGCTTATTTGAGGTGACTTATTCGATGTTTATGATGGTTAGTAGATTTGTTCCTTAGACTTGAGATGTGATTTGATCCTTACATGTTGTAACCATTATTGGAGGGAGTTTATGAGACTTGTATTCTTCATTATTGTAGCATACTTATGTTGGAGCCCTGGTGTAGTCATTTTCACCCAACTGGGCTTGTAAATTACTGTCGAATCCCATTTTTGGATTTAGAGTTAGAATTCCCTATACTTTCTTATTGTCGTTTGGCAGAGCTAGCTGTGGTTGTATTCTTAGGGTTGTATTCCCAATTGGATCTGGAGGTTTTGATTGACTAGCTGAGCAGTGTTACCTCACTTTTATCCTCTTTGTTACCCAGTTAGGGTTGAATTCTCTTTTGGGCCTTTTTGTTGAATTAGATTTGATCCATAGTATATAGTTAGAGGTCAGTTACATGTGCTAGTCCAGTTTCTATGCTCTGGAGGGTAAGGTGCTTATAGAGTCATTATTGTATGTGATTGTGCGCGTTATTTGGGTGCTAGTGGCGGCATGCATTGCATTGGATCATTGTTTTCCCATGGATATAGTCGACACCGATACAATATTGGTTCTTGGCATTGATTTGCGAAAGTTGGGTTTTAATCCAAACTATTTTATATAGATTTTTTCTGAAATGAGAGTCGTACTACCCTTATTACTATGATTTTTAGTAGATCGGAGGGATCAATGATGCGCTCATTTTATTATATTGATCGAATAATCAAGGATGCACTCATTTTATAATACTGGCCCTGTCATAGAGATTTTTGACCCCTTCTATACATATTTGACTTTTATCTCCGGTCATCGCGATGGTGTGGACTTTTATGATCAAATATACAGATTGATAACTAAATTAATATAAGACCTAAATCGAGACAAGGCAGGTATATAGAAGCATTCTTGAGTCCCCCATGGTGATCCTAGAGAAGCGCATGGGTCCTACTTGCTGGCCGGGACTGAAAGTAGGTGTATATATCTTAGTATGAAGTACTTGGAACAAATGGTATTACTGGTTTTACTATATGAATTTCATTCATATATGCATCACCTATCACCAGCATAAATATTTGTACTTATCGGTAGTATAGATATTGTACGGGTTTACCTATTTGTGAGTGAACTTTCTAGGCACACAGGGGCTCGGAAAGTATTTCTTACTATTTTCAATCTTGTAGTGGTATAAACTGTGGTCTTTTATTTGAAGGTAGTTACTTCTCTTGTTCTTATTTATCTAACTTTTGTGCAGAGATTTAGTGATACGGTCCTTTGGGCCTTTATGTGATATCTGTGTTTACTTCTGTTAGTAGGTTATCACCTAGATTTTCCCCTTCATATTGTTTCATCATGTTTAGGTCTTGGGCTGGTGCCACCAGGTACATCCTTGGTTTCCTTGCTTATTTCCTCTCTCTCTCTTTCTTATATCTAATGCTTCTTAGTGCAGGCTTCCGTATTATGCTTGTTAGTTAATTGTGAGATATACTCCTTGCTTACATGTTCTTTATACTTACTTTATCTTTAGAGCTCTGTTGGCCGATACATACTGAGTGCTCTTTATTGGTACTGATACTACACTTCTATAGCCTCTAGACCATACTATGGGGTTTCACTACTAAATTAGATATCGTGCAAAGCAACTCTTGGATTTGGGAGACTTGGGTGAGCTCTTGGCATTTGGAGTAGCCTATCTCCTTCTATTTTGGCTTGGGCTAATCTTTATTTAGTATTTGGAGACAGTCTGTATTATTATTACTATTCTTGTATATGTATAAACCTTATACTTCCTTATTTAGTTTAATAGCTTGACTTATAATTGATACCGGGTCTTGAGGGTTATCTCATTATATTGATCATATTCTTGTTTTCTTGTTATTAATATTATTATTACTGGATTCTTTTCTTCCTCTTGTGTTGGTCTATTGCCTATGTTTTCAAACTATGGGGTTAGACTTACCTACTGGTGGATTGATAGTAGGTGCCATCATGACTTAAGAAATTAGGTTGTGACTGAGTTATATCAGAACTTAGGTTTGCTGGTATCGTCAGTATAAGAGCAAGTGCCTAGTAGAATCTTTCGGATTAGTACAGAGATGTCTGTATCCTATCTTTGAAAGGCTATAGGGCGTTTTAGTGAAATTCTATTCTTGATTCCTTATCATGTGAAACTTCTTTGATCAATCTCTAAATACTTTCTTAGAATTTATTCCTCCTTAGATAGATAGTACTAACTTTCAGACAAGCGTGGTCAAAGCATCAACATATACTATCCAGGCTTCGACATTATATGTGACCACCTTGGCTCATTTGGGTCTAGCATTAGAGATTCAGTATCTCTATGGCATACACCATAAGCAGGAGTAGTTTTGGGTGCTCAAAGTGGTTTGCAACCTAGGGTTTGTCTTGTAGGTCTTTAGCAGGGTTCTTTGTCAGTCTCTGAGTATGGGATGGAGTTTCTAGAATGTATAGGGCATGCTCCTACATTGTTCCCTACAGAGAGAGACATGACTCAGCAATTTATTAAGGTATTGATTTTGCCACTCCACCTAGAGTCACATCACTTGATAGATGTTAGGTCTACTTTTCACTAAGTAGTCAGTTATGTGAGGTCTATGGAGCATGTATTTATGGAGACTTATAGAGGTGGAGGTAGGAGATCCCACTGTTAGCACAATAAAGGTAGCATTTTGCCTCGAGGTAGGCATCATCCTAGTGAGGGTCAACCTAACAGTAGACCTACCAGACTTATAGAAGGAGCACCTTAGGTTCCAGTTTGTCTTATGATAGGTTATGGTACCCACGGTGGACAGAGTTCACGATAAACTTTTCAAGGTTTCCTATCTGGGCATTCAAGTTTTGGGGCTCAAACTAATTCAGTTGGTTTATCTCAGTGGGCTACATTTGGTGAAAAGTGCTATACATGCGGTGAGTTTGAGCATCTAACTAAAAAGTGTCCTATAGTCACACATCGTAGACGACAGGCTTGGTTGGATCAGATTCGTAGGGCTCAGGGATAGTAAGTTAGAGGTGGTACCTCAAATGTTGCAGTTAGTGACTCAGGTGTTTAGTTTGAGGCCAGGCTCATTCCATCCCATGCTTCTGTAGGTCAGACAGAGGATGTAGCTCAAGGTATTAATCAGATTTGTGTAAATTTTGTTTTTAGGAACTTTCTTACTTGTAGTGCTTGGGTATTGGGGTCTTCGTACCCATCAGTGATTACCTAACTTATTAGATCCATCTTGTGAATCTGGTAGTTACTTTACATAGACTTATGTGGGCATGCTTACTTAGCTTGATTACTTGCCTATTATTGTTATGACAGCTTTACATAAAACTATGTGAATATGTTTATCTCCCAAACGTGACTTCTTTTTGTAGTGCATTATATTGGTTTTACTGTTATGTTGCATTAGTGGTAGAGTTTTACCTTGTGAAGGTTGAGCGTAGTTAATTTCTCTAGGAAATTCCTATTTAGACATTCTCAATTTTTCTTAGGTTGATTATTTCCCCTTCCTAGTTTGCCCCCTCTTAGCGTGCTTAGCTAGTGTGAGGTTGCTACCAAGAGAAGTGTGTTAGTATTTATGGCCCTTGTGGTCTACTATAGATCTCATTTGGGATTTTTCCTTTGTTTGATTCTTATTGTTAGTTCCTAAGGTGACGAAGTAAGGTTTGCCCTTCAGATTGGCTGGGTTGTCTCTTTGTGGTAAGTTTGATGGTTAAGTTATCGATTCAGTTGGTTGTGTAATATGGTGTTAGATGGCTATGTTTAAGTTGGGAAGGCTGGAAATGGAATTTTCTTTGTTTATTATAAGTATGGCTATGTTTTAGCCTGAAGCATCGTGTAAAAGGGTTCTATCGAATTCATGGAATGGGTGGTCTTCTTATGCTTGTGACCGACTAATAATTAGCGAGAAAGGATGATTAGGGAGCGAGAGCATTTATATTGATGAGTCTTGATTTATCAGAATTTTCCTAGTGTGCCTTTGTGCTTGTAGACTTTTAGGTGGTGGTCAATATGTTCTGGAATTTTCAGTCACAGGCTTGTTCTACCTTACAACCAGGACTCACTTCAATTTCTGTGATTTTTTATTGTGCCTTAGTTCTACCGGTAAGCTACAATGGGTGTCTCGATGGTTCAAAGAGTTGGACTATTAAATTGGGTCTTCTATTATGGTGTGCTTTGACTAATTCAGACCTTTGCTTCCATGGGCGAATGGAATTTCTCAAATGATTCTCCTTCAGGATAGAGGCAAAATAATTCGTGTAATCATCTCTTGGTTTCTTGTTCAAGGTGTGAGGTTCGTGTATGTTCTTATGGTTAGTTGGCAGTGTTCCTTGTGTTGTTCCTTGTGGTGTTCAATTTTATTTGTTATCACTCTTGAAAATGGTTTATATGCTTGTTCGCTACCTACACGGCTCAGGTTTAGTTAGATTATGGTGGTTTACTCAGACTTGCACTCGTAGAGTGATACATGGACTCATGGCAATAGTTTTGATTGAGTTTGGGTTGGATTCTCATATTGGCTCAGTTTTTAGAAACTTTATTAGCAGCAGAGTTACATTTGAGTTAGAAACAATGTGATATTTCTACTTGAGGATTTGGTTGTCCTTTTAAGTAGCCTTTTCAGTTTTGAAAGATAGGTATTAGACTAAAGTTATGGATTTTGGGAATGATTGGGTTAGAACTTTGGGCTTGTTCCTTAGGCTGAGATGCTTATTCTGTCTTGCTGCTCTTCGATGTTCAGGTGGTGCTTGCATGTCCTTCGTGGTGATTGGGGCAATGTTCAAAAGGTGTTGGGAGCTGTTATTATGGTTTAGGATGGGTAGGATA